>NC_090302.1:3187272-3837045 GCF_039906515.1 Pseudorca crassidens
CAGAAGCTATAAATGAGAGATAAGAATTATGGGAATAGAGTGAGAAGGTTTAACTCAATTCTAATCATACAGAGTAGACGCAATATTTGGTGAAATAATGGCCAAGAATTCCAAGAACTGATAAAAAGATACCAATCTTCATGTTCATCAAGCCCATCAAATCCAAACAGGACATATAAAAACCTCTCAATATTCAAAGACATGGGAGTGAAAGTGCAGAGCCCTAAAGTATAAGAGAATATATTAAAAGGACCAAAGAGGGGCTTCCCTGGTGGCACCATGGTTGAGAATCCATCTGCCACTGCAGGGGACAAGGGTTCGATCCCTGGTCCAGGAAGATCCACATGCCGCAGAGCAACTAAGCCCGTGTGCCACAACTACTGAGCCTGTGCTCTAGAGCCTGCGAGCCACAACTACTGAGCCCATGTGCCACAACCACTGAAGCCTGTGCGCCTAGAAGCCCATGCACCACAATGAAGAGTAGCCCCTGCTCGTCGCAACTAGAGAAAGCCCGCGAGCAGCAATGAAGACCTAATGCAGCCAAAAATAAATTAATTAATTAATTAAAAAAATAAAAGTATCAAAGAGAAAAGACAAATATTCCACCAAGGAATGGCAATTGGACTGACATCTACTTCATCAATATCAACAGTGGTCACCAGAAGAAAATGGAATCATTATTCCATGGCAAAAATGTGATTATTTACCTTGAAGATGTATACCCAAAGGAAATATCTTTCAAGAATGCAGGAAAAATAAAAGTGTCTCTATTAATAAATCTCCCTTCGAAGAAATTCTAGAGGATGCATGTCAGGCAAAATGAAATCAATCTCAGGTGGGAGATTAGATGCAAGGAGAATTGGTGACCAAAGTACATATGCAGCAAAGGTAATTAGACATTGACTGTGAAGAGCAATAAAAATACTTTATTGGGTTAAAAAAATTGCCATAATAGAATAGAAAAGTCAGGAAGGAACAGTCTGAGTCAAAGAGTTTTAAACCTTTACTGTTTGGGAGTAGGGTAAATATATGGATTGACCTTGAATTTTGATAAGTTCAACATATATGTTAAAAGGTCTAAGGTAGCCAATTATAATATAAAGAGTGTGTATAACTATAAAGGGAAAATTAGAATTAAATATTCAATCAAATAGAAGAGAGAAGAAAAAGAAACAAAAAAGGCAAGATAAAAAATACAAAATAAATGATGAAAATAAAACCATATATCACTAATTAAAATGAATGTAAATAGTCTAAAATCTCCATTAAAGATAAAAATGGTCAAAGTGTATTTTTTAAAAAATCCAATTATAAGCTGTTTAAAAGAAACATACCTGTAACATGAGGATACAGAGAGGTTGAAAGAGTGAAAGTTAGGAGACCAAGTACCCAGTAACAGAAAAGAAAGAGTTATATTAATATCTGATAAATTGACTTTAAGGCAAAAAAACTTCACTAGGATAACTCCCTTCCTCACTGCAAATGCAAGAGCTTTCCATCAGTTTAACTCCACTTACACCTCCATGCCTTTTGTGCTACTGTTGCCATATATTTTGCTTTTCCCAGCATTATAATACCAAGAAGACATTACTATTAGTCTTGTCTTAAATAAATATTTGCTGCTAATTATCCACATGTTACCTTTTGGGGCTGTCTTCATTCCTTCCTGTAGTTCTGTGATTCCACCTGGAACTATAGTCCATCTGGAATACTAGCTTTCTTTTTCATTGTATGGAAACATCTTTATCTCATCTCAAATTGTGAAAGATATTTTCACTGGCTATAGAATTCTTTATTGGCACTTTTTTCTTTAAGTGCTTAAAAGACGTCATTCCATTGTCTTTTGGTTTCCATAGTTTTGTGGAAAAGTCAGCCATCATGCTTGCTGTTGCTCCTTGGAAGATAAAATGCCTCCTACCTTTTCCCCACCACCACCCACAGGCTATTTTTAAGATTTTGTTTTGATTTTTTAGCATTTAGACTGTGATATGTTTCAATGGCTATAATAAATCAAGAATACACATTGTAGTTTCTAAAGTAAACATTTAACTGAAAAGCTCATACAGGATGAGCATGGGCTAACAAAAAGGTTTCATCTTTTTTAAACATGTAAGTGGAAATGAAAAGGGCCTAGAATAAATGACCAAAATAATTGTTGAGAAGAAGAAAATTTTGAAGAATTTACACTCTCAAATTTCAAGACTCTTTATAAAGTTAACAGTCCTCAGGACACTGTGATTTTGGCACAAGAATATAACATAGAGACTCTTGGGCTTCCCTGGTGGTGCAGTGGTTAAGAATCTGCCTGTCAATGCAGGGAACACGGGTTTGAGCCCTGGTCCGGGAAGATCCCACATGCCGCAGAGAAACTAAGCCCGTGCACCACAACTACTGAGTCTGCACTCTAGAGCCCGTGAGCCACAACTACTGAGCTCGTGTGCCTAGAGCCCATGCTCCGCAACAAGAGAAGCCACTGCAATGAGAAGCCCGTGCACTGCAACAGAGAGTAGCCCCCGCTCGCCACAACTAGAGAAAGCCCACACGCAGCAAAAAAGACCCAACACAGCCATAAATAAATAAATGTATATTAAAAAAAAAAGAATAGGGCTTCCCTGGTGGCGCAGTGGTTGAGAGTCCGCCTGCCGATGCAGGGGACACGGGTTCGTGCCCCGGTCCGGGAAGATCCCACATGCCGTGGAGCGGCTGGGTCCGTGAGCCATGGCCACTGAGCCTGCGCGTCTGAAGCCTGTGCTCCGCAATGGGAGAGGCCACAGCAGTGAGAGGCCTGCGTAATGCAAAAAAAAAAAAAAAAAAAAAAAAAAAAAAGAATAGAACATAGAGACTCTAGAAATAGACTCACAGAGACACCAAATGAATTGAGTTGGGACCATGAGATTTTTCTCAGTAAATGGTGCTGAGGTAAATGGCTACAGATACAATAAAAAACAACCTTGACTCTTAGGGCACCACGTGAACAAAATTATTTTGAGGTGAATCACAAAGCTAATGTGAAAGCTAGAACTATAAAGTCTCTGAAAGGTAACATCAGGGAACATCTTTACGACCTGGGTGTAAGTAAAGATCCCTTAAACAAGATACGAAAGTCATTAAGCATCAAACTAATAATTGATCTATCGGATTTAATCAAAAATTTAAACCTCCCATGTTCAAAAAATACTGCTAAGAAATTAAAAAGGCAGTGGACAGATAGAGAGAAAATGTCTGTGTTATACACATCTGCAAAGAGTTTGGACCAGGATATATAAAGAACAGTACAGCACATTAATAAACAGGTAAGTATCCCAAGTTTAAACATTGACAAAATAATTAACAAAACTTCCTAATAAAAGTTATTGCATAGCTAATAACATGAAAAGATATTCACCATCATCAGTCACCAGAGAAGTGCACGTATAAAGCCATAATGAGATGCAAACACACACACACCATTCTGATCTAAACTGAAGAGAACCCAGCCATCACTCGTAGAGAACTACTTCAAACAAGATAATAATAACATGGCACAAAAATTTTATAGGAGCTGTTTCCCTAGTAGCCCCAAACTGGAAACAACTCAAATACCCACCAAAGGGGAGGGATGAACACACTGGGGTATGTGGACAAGTGGAATACTTTTCAGGAGTAAAAAGAGAAAAACCAAACTACTGATACACACAGCAACAAGGATGGGTTTCAAAATTATCCCGAGACACAAAAGGACAAATACTGCATAATCTCATTTATTTGAAATTCACGAAGAGGCAAGGCTAATCTTCAGTGACCAAACTGATAATAGTAGTTACGTCTGGGGGTGGGTGTTGACTGAAAAGTCAGGACAGAACCTTCCGCAGTGATGGAAAAGTCACATATTTGATCTCGGTAGTGGTCATGTGGGTGCAAACATGTACAATTTATTGAGATGTACACTAAAGATTTTTGTATTTTACCCTATTTAACTATACTTTAATAAAATACTGGTAAAATGTACCATTAATAATAACACTTAAGATAGAAAATACTTGGAAATGAATCTAATAAACTGTGTGCAATACTTTTATTGTGGAGAAAATTACAAACTGTAGTAAGAGACTTGGAAGAAAATCTAAATAAATGGAGAGCTGTTATGTTTGGGAATGATAGAGTATCACATCAATTCTTCCCAAATTCATCTATTGATAATGCAATTCTAATAAAACTCTTAACGTATGCATGTGTGTGTGTGTCTGTACATGAGTATGTGAGTGCAACTTAAAAAATTTCATATTTGAATATTTATACAGAAGATTAAGGAAACATAGGTAATAGAGATGTTCCTGAAAGAAAACATTGTGGGAGAATTTAGCCTTCTAGATCTCAAGGATTATTACAAAACTAAAGTAATTAGGCCTTAAAACACTGCAGGAACAAACAAAAAGACCAATGGCACAGAACAGAGATCTCATAAACAGACTTATCTGGAACCTGGATTTGTGGAGAAGACAGCACTGCAGATCAAGAGAGGAAAAAATGGACTTTTAAATGAATTGTTAAAGGGTGGTTTGCTGTCCATAGACAAATAAATAAATAAAATAAACTGGACTCCGGCCATCTCACAGTATGTTGAAAAGTTAATTAAAGATCCTAATTAAAAGGCAAAATTGGGGGCTTCCCTGGTGGCGCAGTGGTTGACAGTCTGCCTGCCGATGCAGGGGACACGGGTTCGTGCCCTGGTCCGGGAAGATCCCACATGCCGCAGAGCGGCTGGGCCCGTGAGCCATGGCCGCTGAGCCTGCGCGTCCGGAGCCTACGCGTCCGGAACCTGTGCTCCGCAACGGGAGAGGCCACAACAGTGAGAGGCCCGCGTACCACAAAAAAACCCAAAAAACAAAAACGAACAGAAACAAACAAAACAAAACAAAAAAAGGAAAATTGTACAACTCTTAGAAAATGATATAGGGTGATATATTTACGACTTCAGGATAGGAAAGGGTTTCACAAACCCTACCAAAGCAGCGAATACCAAAAGGGTAAAGCTGGATTTCACTGCCTGTATTTAAATTCAGAACTTTTGTTCATTAAACAGAACACAACGTGAAGAACTATATTTGTAACCCACCTACCCAAAAACAGTATTAGTGTTCGACATTTACAAAGGCTTTTTATATATCAATAGAAGACCCTAAAATGTAGAAACATGGTCAAAAGACTTGAAATAAGTACTTTCAAAACAGGATGCTTGAAAGGTCAATAAACATAGAAAAAGATACTCAACATTATCAGTAATGGGGAAATGCAAATTAAACCCAAAATGTTATAAGCTTTCCCATATACCATATTGGTAAACATCAAAAATTATAAAAATAACATGTTTGGCAAGGATGTGAAACAGCAAGCATTCTTACCATTGTTCCTTGTAATATAAACTGCTCGTACAATTGCTTCGGAACAAAATTCAGCGTTATCAGGTCAAGTTGAATAGATGCTACGATATGGCCCAGCCGTCCGTGCCAGGTGTGCGCCCAAGGGTGGGCTGGCGGGGTTGTTTCAGGCTGTATCCTCGTGTGTATTCACGGAATGGTGTTGACCATGGCAAATTACGAAAAATCCCCCACATCTCCATCGACAGTGGGATGGGTGCAGAAATGGTATCACATTTATACAGTGGAGGGTACAAGAGCAAAGACGGATGAACCAAGTCTGCCTTCAACAAAAGAGGTGAATCTCAGAGAAAAAATGTTGGCAAAAAAACACAGGAGAGTGAGATTGCATTCATGTAAATTTCAAAGCCTGCGTACTGAGGCACATAGGGGTTGAAGAATGAAAGGTAAAACTCTACGGAAGCCATAGGAAGAGACACAGAACACTCAGGAGCGAGGTCCCCTCGGATGGGAGGCCTCAGGTGGGAGACAGCAGGTACCCAGGCTGGGTGTGAAGAGTGACAAGGCCACGCTGGCCTGGCTCAAGGCCCACAGAGAGCTGGCCCCTCGGGGGTGACTGGGCCAGCAGACAGGGGAGGACAAAAGGGGCTTCAGGGGGTGCTAGCGCCTTGTTCCATGCCGTGGCCCGATCCCCGGCCCCAGCGAGGGGACGCGTCTCTATGCTCAGCTAATCACAGTGATTCTCTGCTGTTCTTCCTTGAAACAGAGGTGGGAAGGGCCAGGAGGGGAATTCTGCCAGAGTGAGGGTGGAGGGGTAATCCTGAGAGAAGTTCTTAGCTCTTAGAACAGTTCTCAGAGAGACTGGTGTGTGAAGATGCCCGGGGTTGCCTGAGGCCGAGCGTGGCTGCACGGACAGATGGAAAGGGCCCAGGCCTTGGAGGTGCCCCTGAGCTGCCGACTTAACCAGCCCTCGGCGGCATCACCTTGGCACGTCTTTCTCTCCCGAGACCTCATCTCCCCTGGCTCCCGGGCCTCTTAGCTCGCATTCTGGGGCTGCAGACGAAGCCTCCATCTTACTAAGGCCTGTGCTGCTTCACACCGAGCTCTGGGCAGACTCAGCATCCCCTCCTACCCCTTCCTTCTGCCAGCTTCACTGCCTTCTGAATTCCAGGTCCCTGTCAACGGCCTGCACGTCCAGGCTCCTTTGCCCCAGAGAGCTCATCTCTAGTTCACGGAGCTGGATCTCGGGAGACAAAGAAGAGAACAGACCCCATTCCCTGCCCCTGCGGTCACTGGCGTCCCCAGACCGGGTGCGCTGGGAAAGGCCGTGCTGTAAGGCTGCCCGCAAAGCCCTCTCTCCAGCGCCCCCGCATCCCTCAGGCTGTTTCCTGCTCCTCTCTCCGACTCAGAACAGTGACTTTTTTATGAGCTTCCTGCAGGTCCGCACACGTGGGTTTTCTCCACCTGGAATGCCAAGCGCTGGACCCCCGTCCTGATGCTCAGACCAGCTGCTCCGCAGCCTGACGGCCGGGCCGGAACCCTCCCTGTCTCCCTTCAGCACTTCTCTTGCTTCTCCTGCCAGAGAGCAGATTTGATGTTTTCCATTTCCTCCAGTTCATCAGCATTTGTTTGTCCCAAGGCTCCTTCATTTCCCCTCCTGGGACTCACAGATGTGCCCAGCCTTCCTGGCCGCCCCCACCTCCCAACCCGGGGACCAGAGTGGACGTGGAGGCCACGTGATTCCCACGCAGGGACCAAGCCCCTTGCCCACCTTGCCCGGCATGGCAGCTTGGGCCCATCGGGCAGCTCGAGGTACCTGAGGGGCCCTGGTTCCTTTGCAGAGGGAAGAGGGGGTCCGTCATGCTGTGTGGGGGAGGGTTCTGGGTCCAGGAAGGACGGACCATCTTCCCAGAGAAGGGCCTGGGGAAGGAAAACACGCAAAAGCTGTGCTGCGGAGGAGACCCTTGGGGTGGGGAGGCCGCCGGGGTCCGCTCTGCCATCCTGCCACTGCCAGCGTCCCCACTGCGTGCTGGCCTTTCCCTGGCCCAGGGTGCGAGCATGCTCCCCGGCCAGTCTGCTATTCTCGGGTCCGACCCTGTGGAGTCGCTGCTGTCTCTACCACATTCTGAGGATGTAGAGATGGGACTTGGCCATCAGACTGCAGTCTACGGCAGAGCCGGGGTTCACCCAGGTCTCTGGGGCGCCCCGCTGGCCCCTCCCGCCTTCCCCAAGGTGTACTCTAATGATCTGTCCCCGTGTCTCTCCTCAGCCAGACAGGGCTCCTTGCGGGTGGGGCTGTACTCTGTCCCCTGGGAAGCTCCGGGGGGTGAATGGCAATGTCTGGAAATCCCAGGAGCTCAGTAACTGCCTTGGAGACCAAGCTGGGTCAGGATGGCAGAGGACGGGAGCGCCAGGCTGGGGAGCGAGGGTTTTGTCCTGCAGGGCGGGTCTGGGGTGGGGGGACACCCAGGAATGCAGAGGTGACAGTGTTTGTGGTGACTTTTCTGTTCCTCGCTGAGGCAATCGGCTTGGACAGGACACGGCAGCATCCATGTGGGGTCTGAGGACGTTCTCCTCCACGTCGCCCGGATGCGGGTCCGCTCCGGTGGGACCAGCAGCCTCCTGGCTGCGCCTCTGGTGGGTGTGGCTGGAGGGAACACGCCATATGGAAAGATACGCTATCAGCTGTGGGCTGTCCCCAGATCTTGTCAAGAATCACCCTTGACACTTGCGGGGTTAGGAAAAGCGCTGCTTCATGAAGACCAGACCCAGGGCTGAGCCTGCCTGGAGGAGGACACAGGAGCCCGGTGCCAGCTCAGCGGGTGGCTCTGGGCACTGGGGAGACCCTCATGCACAGGCTCACCAGGAGGCAGGACCTGGACCTGCGGCAATATCGTAACTGAACCACAGACACATCTAGTCCAGTCGCCCCTTTTAGAGTTGAAAGAAAGAGGGCCCAGGGCAGCTCCCCCACGTGCCCGAGGTTCCCAGCCAGCTGGCAGCTGGCACAGGACCAGGCCTGACTTCCGTTCAGGCTGAGCTGATGCCTGGTGCCCTTCTGCGCTTGGCGCCCCCCTCACGTGGGTTCCCGGGCCCCCAGGCTTCTCCGTGAGGCAAGCATCCGGTGAGTTGCAGGTGTCTTTACGACGCGTCCAGCCCTTCATCCTTATGCAGAGCCTTGGCAAGAGGCCTGGTGAGTGTCCTGTCCGTGGAGCGTCCAGGGTGGGCACCTGGACACCGTGAGCCGTAAGCAGGGCCCCGGTGGACCCTGCGGGCTGGGGTCGCTCTGGATATCTCTGTGTCCTGCTGGGGACACAGCCTGCACCTCGCCCAGCACGGCACACACAGCGGGGCTCGGTCAGGGCATCCTGGGCCCCTGCGATCCCCCCGGGGTTTGGCCGGCAGAGCTCACTCACGGCTGCCTGGGAGGCCTCTCTGAGGATGGTCGCCCACACGCCCTCCCGGGCTCCGCGCTCGCCCACAGCCGACGTGTCCTGCCCTCGGATGAAGCCTGGCCGCTGCCCACCAGGGGTCCTCCCTATCCCCAGATGGGGAGGCTGGCAGTTGTGGTTCTCGGTCCTCCCTCTGCTGACCTTCAAGTACCAGTTTGGAAGGGGAGATTTATGGATGGGCGTGAAATTGCCGTCTTGAGAAGGTCCAGGAGGGCTATAAATAGGGCAGCCTGTCCTTGGCAGGCAGACTCCTTCTGGGTGAGGGTGTTTCAGACCAGCGCTGTGCTTTACAGCAGCACAGCACAGTCGTTGAGACAGGCCCTGGTGGACGCTCTTGTCCCCGGGATGGAACTATCATTCCTCGAGCCAGACCCGCAGAGCAGCTCTGGGCTCTGGTAAGCCAAGTGCCCACGGGCTTTCCTGAGACTGCAGGTGACTTTTCTCACGGGTTAATTTCCTGTTAATGTCAATCCCTTTCCACCCACCACCAGATGCTCCCTTTCTTTCCAGGAAGAGAACGGTTTCTCCAGCTTCAAGTGTGTCCCCGGAGAGAGGCCGACTGGGCTGAGCCCCCTCCTGGGATCGGGCCTATGAGCCAAGTGCAGGCCGTGGTCATAAGATCAGGGATGCTGCTCTGGCTTCAGAACTGGACACCTGTGCTTGTACTGCCCACGGGTTAATGACAGTTTTTCCACATTTCAATGGTTGGTATAAAAAAGAAGGAAAAAGACTGTTTTCTATCATGTAAAAATTATATAAAATTCGAACTTCAGGGTCCATAAATAAAGTTTCATTGGGACACAGCTGCACCCGTCATTAATTATAATTATCTGTGGTTGCTTTCACCCTACAAGCATGAGCTGTGTAGCTGTGACATACACCCTCCAGCCTGCAAAGCCAAAAATATTCATTGTCTAACCCTTTGCAGGAAAAGTTCCTGGTGCTCTGCACAACCAAAGGCTGGGGGCCCTACGAGCATATGCTGAGAGTAATGGCTACTCTCCCCACAAGAGCAGCTGGGTGCGTGAGATAACCTGTGCATGCAGCTTGAGGGGGGTTGTGGCTTGTCCGATAGGCCAGCCAACGACCCCCAAATCCATGGATGTCAGTGGTTCTCAACCAGGGCCATTTTGCCCCCAGGGGACATACGACAAGGCCTGGAGATGCTGTTTTCACTGCAGATGGGGGGATGCTACCGGCATTTGCGAGTTGAGGCCAGGCATCATGCTAAACCTCCTACAGCGCATAGGATGGCTACAGCAGAGAATTGTCTGGCCCCAAATGTTGACAGGGCTGAAGCTGTGAACTCTGCCGTAAAGAAGCCTGATTCCAGCCGCTGCGTGCGTCATCGGGCCAGGCCTGCATCAGTGGGGAGGGGTCAGATGGGACTGGAAGAGGCAGAAACTGAGAAAACCCAGCAGAGCAGGAGTCTGACCCCGCTCGCTGAGTCAGGAGCGCTCAGGGTGGGATGTGATGGGCTGCACCCGCCGGGCCCTCTGCTGTGGTCGGGCAGCCCTGAGCCTTCCACGGTGGCTCTCCGCACCCGTGTGCCAGCCCCGTGCTCCGCCCTGAGGAATGGGGTGCAAAAGAAAGCGGGCTTGTGCTTTTGGTTCATCTCACTGAAGGTGGGGGACAGAAACCACATCACTGATGGCAGACAAGGCCCTTTGTGGTTCACAGCCCCGCACCCTCTCCATCCTCGCCTCACGGGAGTCCCTGGAAGGCCCTCTGCGTTTCGCCTGCAACTGGAACCTTCTGGAAGCCGCCCTCCCTCCGTCTTCCTTCCCACCCAGAATCACACACACTCCGCGCTTACACACCACTTTGTACAAGCTTCTAACATGGAGCTCTTGGGGTGCGCCGTAGGGAGGTGCTGACGGAGCCCCTACAGGCAGGGCCTGTGCTCGGTCTGTCCCACTTTGTAGTCAGGGCTTCAAGCCAAACCCGCCCCAGGCCGCCGAGCCTCAGCTCTCTGATGACGGAATGAGGGCCCGGAGCCATCTGACATCACATGGAATCAGCCAGCAGTCACATGAGAGAGGCTGGCTTTGGCCGAGAGGCCTCCGGGGGCTCCAGGTAACGGAGGACAGTTCCTTGGTGACGGCTGGCAGAAGGTGGAGGGGAGGAAGGGCAGGGCTGCCCCGGCTGCAGGGGCAGCAATGGACATTCAGAACCCTCCTCTGGGTCACGCTGATGAATTTCCCAGAACGCGAATGAATCCAGAACAGACTTTACAAACCCTGAAGAGACAGAAATCGGCGTCGGTTGTGGGGAGACCAAGGGCCGGGCTCAGGCCAGCACCGTATGAATCATTTTCAAGAAACTAGTTCTCGGCTTGCTGGCCTGTTCTCTCTCCTTTGGAAAGCTGTTTCCATTAAAACGTTCTGGAGGGTGGAGGATACTTTTTCAGTGGATTGGGTTCACACACGAGCTCTACGACAATTATAGGGTTTTTGAGCCACTGGTTTTAACAATGAGATGAGTAGCTCTATCACTGTGTGCCCGGAGCGCGGCAGACCGCAATCTGGAGAGGCCAGGGGAGCCGAGGGTGTGAGTCCCTTTCACCTGCAGACATGGAGGCCTTGGAGATGCAGATGGAGGATGGACTGAGGCTTTGGGGCCAACCGGACCACTCAGCTGATGAGGGACACACATGAGAGAGCCCCTGGAGCAAAAGTCCCAAGGTTGGGTAGCCCTTTCGCTAGCTATGGGGTTTTGTCAAGATGCTGAGCCTCAGCGGCCTCGTGGGTACGAAGGGATGCTACTGGTTTAGTAGGGTGCCTAGCAGAATCACCCGACAGCTTCTTATACGTGCAAATCCTGGGCTCCTCTGAGCAGCTTCTCCAGGCGTGGAGTAGATCAGAGTTTTTAACCCATGTCCTGGCTGATGGTGGGCCTGTTGAGGTTCTGGACCAGCGCTGTCCGAAGTCCAAAAGGATTCGGTGCCCTGACGGGAACGTTCTATATCTGCAATTTGGGATCGCGAGTTACCTGTGGCCGTCGGACGCTTGCGATGTGTCTAGTGCCACTGAGGAGCTGACTCTTCCATTTTATTCGATGTTAATGGATTTTAAGTTGATATTTAAATGGTCCTGTGTGGCTAGCGGCTAGGACGATGTACAGCACGGTTCTGGAACCGTCGAGCTGGTTAGGCCCACAGCCATGCAGCACCAGACAAAGGTCAGGTATGAATTGTACAGCCGAGACCTGCAGAGAGCATGCTCTGTGCTCGGTAGCAGCAGAGGAGCTTATCGTGTACATTATCCCTTTTCATCACCAGAACCCAGGAGGCAGAAGCTTAGTTCAGAGGGGCCCATAAATCGCTCAGCGGTGTGAGACTGGCCAGGATTTCCAGGCAGGAGTTTGTCAGTCTGTCTCTCAAACCGTTCGAAGATTTTCACTGTGACGTAGGAATAAAAGAGTCAGCTCTTTTACGTTTGGGCCTTCCAATTCTCTCAGAGAGAGCCTTCAGAACTTTGGGGAAAAAAAAGAACAAAAGAAAAAAGAAAAGGAAAGGAATCTCTAAACCCCATGGGAAAGAATGAAACCGAAGCATCATCGGGACATCTGGTCTACCTCGTGCAGCATCTATGCACAAAGGAACTGTGAACTTCCCAGAAGCCTCCATGGTATTCCAGAAGCCCTATTGCAACCACTACATGGGCTCAGAAAGGCCAATGCCAGGCTTGCTTTCTGGCCTTCTGCTCAACTTGACTCTGTATCCTGTATCCTACAGCACCCTGAACCAGGCTCTCCCAGCTCAGGGTCCACCTACCTTACGATCTGCATGACCCCGAGCTCGTTAGTCACCAGCTGGCCTGCCCGTGGGGCTGGGGCGTGAGACGTGTCTGTGGACGTCCCCATACTCTGCAGAGGATGGGTGCCGTCTCGGTGCCTCCAATACCACCTCCCCACCCACACATCCTCTCCCACCCCAGCACAACTGCTCATCACTGAGGGTGACTGACGCCTTCCTGCCAATGGACTCACTCGGCCTGCGTGCTGCGGTGGGTGGTTCAGTCTTTCTGGAGCCGTGAGGCTCATTCCGGAGAAGAGGATGAAGAGCAGGCCAGCTCTTTAGATCAGGCAGTGGGTCAACCCCACACACCCTCCTGCCTTTAAAGCCAACACTTTCTCAGACAGACCCAGCAGCCTCTCACACACTGCCGTGGGCATTGGCACAGAAGCCTACATCTTCCTTCTGATCAAACAGCACGGTTTCCCCTGGCCCCGGCTCAGGCCAACAAGTCATCTCAGCAGAGGAGGGAACTAGTGGGGTCCTAAGCGATGAGGGCATTGGGGTGTGAGGACGGAGCCTCGAAGCACAGCTGTGGCGCTGGAGAGACTCGGCCCAAATTCCAGCCCGGATGTTCCTTTCCCTTCTCTAAGCCTCAGGTTTCATCTACGAAGCAAAGGTACAGCATCCGTGTTCTGGGATTTGCTGCAAGGATAAAATATGGTTTTGTGTCTCAAGTACCCCCAGAGTGCCTGTCAGGCACCAGGCACTCAGTTCTTGGGACCTATTCTTTGGACAACGCTGTCATTTTTGTATCTTGGATGTAGCCATTCCACATGGGAACAAAGGCTGAACCGGTGGCCAGGGGCCCAGAGCTCTCACCTGGGCTTTGCCACACACAGTGCTATGATTTGAGGCAAGACTTGGCTTCCACAGTTTCCTTATACTTCTCGTGAGCTTCTCGTGAGCTTCTCGTGGGGGACAAAAGAAAGGATGTGTTTGAAAGCATGGCCTAAAGTGTAAACGACAAGCAAATGGAAGGAAATACTTATCATTCATTGGATAATACCCATCCTTTTCCCGTGACACTAACTTAAGATTGATGTGAGGAAAATGCAATCACTCCCTTCCCGGCCCCCCAAAGACCATTAGTCAACCCAATTTTAAATCTACTGTGGGGACTTCCCTGGTGGTCCCACGGTTAAGACTCCGCACTTCCACTGCGGGGGGCACAGGTTCGATCTCTGGTCGGGGAACGAAGATCCTGCATATGCCGCATGGCATGGCCAAAAAAAAAAAAAAAAAAGAAGGAATAAATATAAAAAAAAAACATAAAAATCTATTGTGATCAATTATATTTGTTTAAAAAGGAAACAAAACAAGACAGCATACTTTGTATCTGGGGTGTCCAGCTGATGGTCTGAAAGAAAGCCAGCCATTCAGCTGCTGGGAGATGCAGCCCCAGCCCCCACCAGGGCGGGGGACCGGGAACTCATTGTTCCAGGGCACCTGCTTCAGGGTCTATGATGGAGACATTGTCCTCCTCGGGTGTTTGCGGAGTGACAGTGTTGGCACTTAGCCCACCTCCGAGAGCCCACCCAGCTTTGACGTTCCGTGATTTGATGCAAATAAGGGGCCTCTTGGTCACCATGCAGTGAATTCTTGCTACAGGCCAGGCCTGTGCAAAGAGCTGTGTGTGTGTCACCATTTCCTGGGAAGACATCCAGGTCATACCAACGGGAGGAGTTAGGTACACCTACTAAGTGGGCATGGGAGGGATTCATTTACAATGAAAGCATCTCCTCGCTCTGGAAATGAGCTGAGTTTCGAGGGGCCCTCAGACAAGATAAACCCTGGGAAGGCTCCCTGTGACTCTAAGGTACATCTGGAGCGAAAGGAAAACCATTCTCCCAAGTATCTGCTCTGTGGTGTTTCTGCTGTCCTCAGGGCCCATATGGAATGACTCCTTTTCCACATGACAGCCCTTCAAATATCTGAGGACAGCTGTTTAGAAAAGACAGCTTCTTAGGAAAGCAGGTGGCTACCCCACAGGAAATCTGAGTTTTACAAATGGAATAGGGGAAGATCCGCCTTCCCATTCTCCCCTGAAGCCCTGAGACACCACCGAAAGGGTTCAGGGGAAGATGCTGGCCCCCACCTGGGACTCCAGGAAATAGATCAGGGTCAGAGGGCCACTTAGGGTGAAACCAGTGGAGTGCTGGTAAACGTTTAATGACCGAGTCTTTAAGGAAAAGGCCTAGCTTTGTAGCGTTTGCCTATTTCTGCGGTGTAAATACTCCCACCATGGCTGATTTTAAGAAGTACACGACTGGCTGTTGTGAGCTGGTACCAGCCAGCTCCAGGCCCACCTCTGGACCTCTGCTAACATCTGACAAGTGGACAGGCCTCAGGGGAAACAGTCAGGGTGAAGATGAGATCTTCCAGGGTCTGCAGAGGTAAAGGAGAGGGGCAGTCTGTGCGGCCTGGTCCCCGGGACGGTGGGGCAGAGGCTCCTACCATCCCGGGAATTATTCTAATGTCTACACCTTGGAGTGTCTGAAGTTTGCACGCTGGCCAGTTTAGAAACATGTGTACCACCAAGGTCTCGCCAGTTTGACTCTCCCCAATCCAGACCAAAGTCTGATTGACATTAGTAGACGTGGACCAAGCACTTCTGCCGCCTGGCCAGGAGGGCGTGTTTCATCCCGCTGAATCCTCATGAAAGCCTGTGAGGTTCCCATTGTACAGATGAGGAAACTGAAGCACAGAGAGGCTGGGTATCTTGACCAAGACGTGCGGTCCGCTCGCTCGGAGCACGTCTGTTCCTGGTGCCTCCCTGTCACGAGCCGGGGACAAAAGTCAGCATCTGTCCCTGTGGTCAGTGCAGTGAGGGGGCAGCAGCCTGGGGGTGGCATTGGGAGCCCGCCGCAGGGAGCGAGGGACAGAGTGGAGCTGAGGTCCCTTCTCTCCAGGATGCCGTCCTCCCCCTCCCCCTCTGCCCACAGAATTCGCAGCTGTCCTGCCTGGGGTGGGAAGCCAGGCCACTGCTGTTCAGACCTGCAGGAGTGGAAAATCTGCAGCTTCGGTGCTCCTGGATCCCATTAAAACAAATCTCCTTGTTGACAAAAATAAAAAGAACTCAGTCGACGCCAGTATTTGCCGTTGGCGTGCCGCGTTTGCTCTCCCACAAGAAGCTGGATCCCGAGTTCCCAACTGGCACAGGCCCACGGGCTTCAAAGGGGAAATTCCAAAGCGGGCAGGGGCCTTGGCGGGGTGCGCTGGAGAATGGAAGTGCCCCACGGGGGGGCGCGGCCCGGAGATGTCCAAGCCCAGGGTCTCATTAGTGCCTAACACATTCTGTCTCATTTTCCTTGGCACCATGTCTGCATTTTCCTGGGCTGCGAGGTGGGACGTGAGTGCGGAGCGGATGCTGCTGGCAAGCTCAGCTGCAGAGCCAGTGTTTTCCGAGCTCGGGCAGCTTGGTGAGACTGAGGTACCACCGATGGGCCGCGCACCCGGGCGGGGGGGGGGGGCCACGGCCCCCGGGTCGGGTGGGAACCAGCTGGTCTCCCACATCTTTGAGCGTTGGGTCTCTGACGAGGACATATGGGGAGCCTGGCTTGCCCAGTTTATTCGCTTCTTGCAGCTGCTGTAACAAGGCACCAGAGGCGGGGGACGTGGAGGGGAGCTTCGAAATACAGAGCTTTATCATCTCCCGGTTCTGGAGGTCAGAAGTCTGAAACCAAGGTGTGGCAGGGGCAGGAGTCTCTAGGGGAGGGGGCTTCCTGCCTCTTCCAGCTGCTGGTGGCTCCAGGCGGCCCCGGGCTGGTGGCCACATCGCCCTTGTCTCTGCGTCTGTGGTCACGTGGCCTCTCCTCTTCTCCTCGTATCTCCCCTCCTTGCATCTCTTATAAGGACGCTTGTCACTGGAGTTAGGCCCACCCCCGCCTCTTGGAACCCAGCCCGGAGCGGCAGCCCCCTCAGCCCATCTAGGGCTGCCCCAGGCCCAACGCCTTTTCCCAGACCCACCCCATTGGCCCAGCGAGGGGACAGGTGCCACTGGGCCATGTCAGCTAAGGGGCCTGGGCTCAAGACGGACCTGTCTCCTGATATGTCCCACCTCCCTCCGGGTCCCCCTCCAGGTGCCCCACCCTCTGGAGGTCTCAGAAGAACAGCGTATTAGTGTTCGGTGGCTCTTATAGCAAACGACCACAAGCCAGGCGGCTAACACAGAGAGCTTCACCCTCTCCCTGTTCTGGAGCCCAGAAGTCCAGGACCAAGGGGTCTGCAGGGCCACTCCTTCTGGAGGTTCCAGGGCAGGGACCTCCCTTGTCTCTTCCAGCTCTGGTGGGTCACTCCAGACCCAGCCTCGTCTTCCCATCTCTCCTCTTCTGTGCGTCTGTTTTTAACCTCCCTCTGTCTTCCTCTTCTAAGGACAATTTCGATGGGCTTTAGGGGTAAACCAAGATGATCTCCTTATCTCAAGGTCCTTAACTTAAGCACATCTGCACAGATTCTTTTCCCAAATAAGGTCACAGTTGCAGGTTCTGGTGATCAGAGTATGGGCGTGTCTTTGGGAGCCGTTGTCAGTATCCCACAGCCAGACCTGTCCGGGGTCCCCAGTGTCAGCTCTGCACACCCTCCTTCTCGGTGCCCTGGTCCCCGCATCGGGCCCTGAGAGTCAGTGTGGGTCTGCTTGGCACTGTTTCTGCTGGAGGGCAGCAGGGAAAGGGCGTGTGCCCTGGGGTGGATGGGTGGGATCCTGGCTTCTCCACCTGGAGACTTGACAGCGCTGGCCCCCATTTCTAAATGCTCTGAGTCTGAATCCTTACCTGCGAATCACAGATGCTCTTTGTGTCACGGCAGGAGTGAGGGTTAAAAGTCACGCAGCTGCCATGTCCCTTCCAGCCAACATTGCCACCCTCGTCCTCCTCCCCCTCTGCAGGAACCCGGAGTCACTTGCAGCTCCACAGCTGCTCAGCTCAGGGACTGAGCTCAAAGATTCGGAGGAATGAATGAACTCGGGGTCTGGGTTGAACTCCACTTTGGGACACTCATTTTAAATTCTATATTCTCTTCTATTTCCTCTTATGGAAGAAAATCTAATCTGGGAGCTATTTCCATTCAAAATATTGGTTTCATACTAAAAATGAAAACAAATAAAACTAACCCCTACTGGAAAAAACAACAACCCCAGGCGGTGTTTGGCACCCCTGGGCACCGTGCCACCGCAGGCACGGCTCCACTGAGATGCATGTCCTCTCACCAGCTGCCTTGTCCCTGGCCTTGTCCCCTGCCGTTGGGGACCTTACCCTCGGGACGCAGGGAATGTAGTGGGTTCTCTGCTCTTGCACCACTGGCCCGGCATTCCAACCCATGCTGGCTGCAGTGTCTTCTCAGTCTCCGAGCTGGGGAGTACCTGAAACTCCAGGCACGGAGGCCTCTTTTATTGTGTTCGGGACGGCGGAGGGTGGAATGGTGGCCCCTGTGAATGTGACCTTACTTGCAAAAAAAGTCTTTGCAGATGTAATGAAGTTAAGAATCTTGAGAGCAGGAGAGCATTCTGGATTACCCAGGTGGGACCTAAACGCCATCACGAGGATCCTTATAAGAGAGGGAGGCTGAGGGAGATTAAAGAACAGACACACAGGAGGAGCCACGTGAAGATGACGGCCAAAACTGGAGTGATGTGGCCACAAGCCAAGGAATGCTAGAAGCCCCGAGATGCTGGAAGAGGCCAGCAGGAGACCCTTCCCTGGAGCCTCCAGAGGGAGGGCAGCTCTGGCACCTGGCTTTCAGAGAATACACTTCTGTTGTTTTAATCACCCGGTTTGTGGTCATTTGTTACAGCAGCCCTGGGACACTAACATGAGGACCAGGGTGAAGATGATGACCACAGGACAGGAGCTTCTTAAAAATTAAGCACGGTTGGGCTTCCCTGGTGGCGCAGTGGTTGAGAGTCCGCCTGCCGATGCAGGGGACACGGGTTCATGCTCCGGTCAGGGAAAACCCCACATGCCGTGGAGCGGCTGGGCCCATGAGCCATGGCCGCTGAGCCTGCGCGTCCGGAGCCTGTGCTCCGCAATGGGAGAGGCCACAACAGTGAGAGGCCCACGTACCGCAAAAAATAAATGAATAAAAATTAAGCATGGCTGTCTCAAGGAACAGGGCCCTGCTTGGATGCTGTCCCACCCAGACCCACGCCACTGCTCTGAGAGGTGAAGAAAACAGATCTGAAGGTTTCTGCCCTAAAATAACATCTGGTTTACTTTTCAGGAATACTAATAAGCATAAAAATAGGCATCCCGCCACGAAGCCTGTGCGAATTTAGGGCCCACCTTCTCCTTCCACTGCTGTTAAGTTCTTCTCATTTATTTATTTTTTAGTCTTATTTTTTAAGAGGTTAATTCATGTATTTATTCACAAGGCTAAGACACATTCCCTATAATTAGTGACAGATTTTTGTTTTCACTTCGTGAATTCTTCTGTGACTTCCTTCTTATAAATTGAGGTATAGTTGATTTATCTTCTTGTTTATTTGTTAAGCGGCAGATTTTTGTGGTCCTCCACGTGCAGCTGTCCTCGGGGCCAGGCGGAGAGGGGTTTAGGACCACCCAGGTTCCAGTCCCCACGCACCACATCCTCCTGGTGTCGCCCTCAGTTTCTGTATGTGGCGTGGGTGAGAGGATGGGGCCCTGTGGACGTGTCCCGTGGCCAGGACTTTTGAAAGAGCAGGAGCCCTGCTTCTCGGGGGCAGAGTGTGTTCGCATCTGATCCCTTAGTGGTGGTGGGTGCCGTGCGGGGAGGACCAGTCGGGAGAGACTCTGTAGGGAGATGCAGGGGTCTGCGCCCCCCTCTCAGGGCCTTGGTGCTCTCACCTGTGAAACGGGGGCACTGGCCTTTGACTCCTCACAGGACACAGCTGATGAAATGCCAAGGGCCAGGCAAATGGGGACCGGGAGGTGGCTGTGTAGGAGGATGTGAGAAGGGGGTGCTTGTGTGGAGAACAGAATATAGACCCACCCTGGGTGGGTCGAGGATCCCCGCGGTGGGGAACCTCGCTCTCCCATCTGTGGACAGGAGGGGAGACAGCACTTCCCCCCCTGGCTGCTGGGGGCCCCGCGAGGTGCCGGGCCCCAGACTCACATCGTGCAGTGGACAGCGTCCATGACGAGGGTGCATAACGGGCGGGTCGGCTTCCTGGCTGGGCCCTGGGCTCCTGGCAAGTCCAGGCTGACCCCAGCCCCTGCCTCCCCATTCCCACCTCCATCCCCATTCTGGTCTCTTCGTTCCCCACACCTGCTCTTGCTCTCTGAGCAATTCTTCACCCTGCAGTCAGAGAACTTTCCAGAACACAACTCTGATGTAGCCTTTTCCTCTTAAAACCCTCTACGCGGCCCCGTTCTCCTTGGCAAGAGTCCACACTCCCTGCCTGGGCCAGCAGAGGCCCCCAGGCTCCCGGCCTCCTCCACTCTCTGCTCCATCACGGCCCGAGGTGCAGCCCCAAGAGTCTTCCGCTGGGCCTGGGTGCGTGTGTTCCCTCTGCTGGTGGGGACCATCCAGGGAGGACATCCCTGAGAGGTGGCACCAGGCCCTGAGCGACTCCTCTGCGACTTTGGGGTCTGAGTTTCAGGGTCACCTCCTTGGGGAGCCCCCAGCCCCCCAGAGGTCGGAGCCCTCGGATGCTAGCACACAGCCGTCTCTGCTTTCCCCACCAGGGCACCTGCCCTGCCCTGAGCCCCCAGCCCCAGGCTCTGAGCTCCTGCTGCCAGCGGGGAGAACTGCCTCGGAGATGGTGTCTGACCAGGCTCCTGGCTCTGAGCCCGGGGCCCACACACAGGGCCTTACAGGGAGGGCGAGGGCGGCAGGCCCAGGCAGGGGTCCACGCAGCTATGGCAAAGGCCCTTCTGAGCTGCTTTGAATCCACGCAAGGCAAAAGGGCCGGGAGCCCACCCACCAACCAGGTGCAGGAGTGAGCTTACCCCGCAGGGAGGGGCTCGGGGGACTCAGCTAGGGCCTCGGCAGGCGTCACTCCCTGCAGGGCCACAGGAGGGCGGATCTCTGAGGGCACTTCGGCCCCTGCGGCAGCTGAAAGCGGGAACCTCTCACGGTGTGCAAAGCACCTCTGCCTGAGCCCACAGACCCGAGAGGCAAACAGAGCACTGCGGCCAGGGAGTGGCCAGAGCTCGGACGTGGGGCTGGGCCCCCCTTGCCTCCACTCACCGGTCAGTGCCTTAACCCCTCTGAGGTTCTGTTCCCTGATCGTGAGCACGTGCTCTGTGCCTGGAACAGTCCCTGCCTCATCCCCCCAAAGCAATCACACAGCCTGCAAAGGGGTCTCTCCTGGCCCATTTTCCAGACCAGGAAGCTGGGGTCCGAGTCAGCTCCGTGCACACAGAGGGCCATTTGCTCCAGGCTCTGCGGACACCTGTGCCTTCCCCTCCCAAGATGGGGTCCCGTGTGGGCCGGCGGGGAAGATGGGATGAGATCCCCATGTTCAGCAGACGCTGTCCTGGGCAGTCTAGAAACGCCCTTTACGTCTGGGGAACGGAGCCCTTTACCTCTGGGCAGCTCTCACTTACACAGACTGCTCTTACCGAGAGTCCACAGGGATTTTTCCAACTGACGTTTTTCTGGGCTGCAAACTCAACATTTGTCTAGGAAACATCTCCAGGAGGGTAACCTGCCCAGTGAGTCTGAGGCCGGGAGAGGTAGGTCCACATCCTGTTGTCTGAACAATCGTAAACTCGCTCTATGCGTCCAAAGTCCGACTGGTGCCCATCACGGGCCGTTTTGTCTGGAAATGCCATTATTTTGTGAAGTTTACTTGGCCCCCGATAGAAACATCGAGGGCATGACATGGAAAGAGCCGTGCCGCATGGAGCAGGGAGAGGGCCGTGCAGTGAGGGGCTGACAGGCCTGATTCACCCATCACGTCTCAGCCGGTCCTGGGCGCACCTGTTGCGGGCGGCTCCAGCAGTTATGCTGTCCTGCCCCTGCCCTCGATGGGGGGCGGCTCCCTGGCCATTGAGAACCATGCTGCCTGGCCTTGGGCCGGCGCTGTGCAGCCACGAAGAACTCCAGCCTCAGGTGGACCTGAGTGTCGGGTCTGCGTGATGCCAGCTGAGCGTTGAGTGGTTTGCTTGTACAGGGCTGCTGGTCCTGGACGTGAGCTCTGGGAGGGAAATAGCTCCTTTGCTGGACTCTGGGTTGGCTGGGTGAAGAGGCCTTCACTTCTTGGAGCTGTGTGGAAATTTTGACACAGTGGAGGGGGGCTTCATGGGTAAACCATTAGAGAAAACCCATAGAATTTTAGGTGCAATCACGGGGCCTTGGAGTGCAGTGTGACAGCCAGGACCAGAGCACAGGCTCCTGATTCCCTGTGCCAACTCTTTCCAGCTCAGCCCCACTCACTCTCTGGTTCACCCAGCAAATGCAGCACAGGCTGGGGGCCGGCCCGGGATGCTGACCGAGATCAGGTCCCTGGAGGGAGGGACCACGTGGCATGACCACGTGGCCTTCTGAGGCCCGGCTCCACCCACGGTACTGGGCTGCATCTGCCCACACTTGTCACGGGGACTGTGGTGCATTTCCCTGCAGCCCTGGGTCTCTCCCCGGGAAGGGCAAGGTGCTGTGGTTAGGGATGGACAGAGGAGACCCCGGCACGGAGCCTCTGCAGGAGGTGGCTCTGTCTTAGCCGCATTCTGCCTCCTCACGCCGCCCGCCGCCGCACTCCCTTGCCCGGTGTGGACAGCATCACAGATAAGACACTTAGCTCCACGTGCAGAAGGGGCGAGATTGTCGGCAGGTCAGGGTGAGCCGCCATCCAGGTCCCTCCCGCTGGGCAAGGTCCTGCCCCCACCCTCACGGGCATCAGAATGTCCCTGTTGTTCTGGAGAACAGAGAGCCCCATCCCTGGGGGTCTCCAAAAGGCCCACAGACTAGGATTGCCAAGGTGTCGTGGGCTGAATTATGTGCCCCCCTTCCAGATTCACCTATTGAACCCCGACCCCCAGCACCTCAGGATGCGACTGTCTTTGGTGAAAGGGCCTTTAAAGAAGAGACAGAGGTAATATGAAGCCACCTTCATTTTAAGGTGAGCTCGTCCAATGTGACTGGTTGTCCTTATAGAAGAGATGAGGACAAGTCTGCAGAGGGAAGGTGCGGGGAGAAGAGGGTCGTCTTCAAGCCCAGGGGCTGCCTCAGGAGAACCAGCCCTGTCCACACCCTGAGCTCCACCTCCAGCCTCCGGGATGACACGGTACATTTCTGTTGTTCAAGCCACAACACAATAGTGGCCCTAGGAAACTGATCCCCTGAGAAGCCTGGCATCTTGGGAGCTGCCCTTGGCCGTTGGCCGGCCTGGCTAGGCTCTCTCCCCGGCTCCTCCACTGTGTCAAAGTGGAGGCCTTAAAGCGGTGGATTTCCCCTAGTAGCTGTGGAGAGTCCCCTGGGATTAACAGCCACCCCACCCCAGCATGGAGGGAGAGCCCTGCTGACTGGGTGGGCGGGGCAGCAGCCCCTGGTGTGCTGAAGCCCCAGCACTGCAGGGCGCAGTGGGCAGGGCCCAGGGCTGGTAGGTGAGTCAGGGGCAGCGCAGGCAGAGGAGGGGGACCCTGGAGCCAGCCCGGCGGCCCTCTGACCGACAGCCCCCCTCGTCCTGGAGAGCAGGCTCACACAGGGTTGGGGGCCCCGGCAGGAGCTCTGGGCTCAGGCTTGGCCACCGCCCCCCCCACTTTTGCATCTGGAGCAGGTCTCCGCGTCCTCCTGCGCCCAAGGGAGCGATTTTACTCTATTGAGCCAGTGGTGCAGGTGAATGGGGCGAAGTCCTGAAGGCTCCAGCAGGAGGCTCAGAGGGGTCGCAGGAAGACCACCCAGCTGCAGGATGCAGGGGGAAGGAGGCGGCACCGGGGCCTCCCAATGCCCAGCAGGGCTTTTTAGGCCTTCCTGCCTGGCTTCTCCTCCAAGCTCCACGGGGATCCCCGGAGGCCGGCTTCTCACTCCACTTCCCAGGAAGCAGCACTGGGGAGCAGAGGTGAGGACTCACTGGCCCAAGGTCCCCCGGCCGGCGGTTCCTGATGCTGGAGTTGCAGCTGAGTCGGGAACTCTGGAGTTGGCCTGGCCCCAGACACCCCCCTGCAGGATGCAGCTGCGGCCACGGGTGCGGGGTACAGGTTTGGAGCATCCTCCTCGGGCAGCCTGGGGGAACCTCGAGGCCACTTCCACTGCTGTGAGTAACTGGGGGCAGCTCTAGCCCCTCAGTCCACCAGGCAGCAGCTCCCCAGTCCATCCTGGGCCCAGCGGGCCATGACCTCTTGTAGGGCAAGCAGGTCACCGGGTTCCTCCACCTGCTCTGTGGGTCTGTGAGCACCCGCCTGTGAGAGGGGGAAGGAGAGAAGGAGCCCAGTTGTCCCGGAGGGCTTCCCCAGGCTTTCCCCAGCCAGGCGATGACCCTGGGAGGCTGGGTGGCCCCTTAAGGTGGGAGGGTGGGAAATGAAACAACCCGCAAGAGGGTAACACTTGGGGCTTGTCATGGACGCTGAGAGCCACGACTCTGCCGCTTGAGAAAAATCAATGAGGGGGGACTTCTCTGGCGGTCCAGTGGTTAAGAATCTCCTTCCGGTGCAGGGGACTCGGGTTCGATCCCTGGTCTGGGAACTAAGATCCCAAACGCCGCAGGGCAACTAAGCCTGCGCGCCACAGCTACAGAGCCCATGTGCTCTGGAGCCCATGAGCCACAACTAGAGAGAAGCCCATGCGCCCCAACAAAGAGCCCCCACGCCGCAATGAAAAGATCCCGCGTGCCACAACTAAGACCCGACACAGCCAAGAAAAAAAGAAAAGAAAAGAAAAAAAATCATTGAGAAGAACTTACAGCAGGGGAAGGAGAAGGTGGGCAGCAGGTCCCAGGTGCCAAGCTGGGGGCACACCCGGCCTGCCAGGCACTGTGGGAGATACACAGCCATGGGCGACCAGGGGTGTGCAGAGCCCTGGATGGCGGTGCGTCCCTCCCATGCTGGAGTACCATGAGTAGAAGTCCACGCACAGGGAGGGACCGGGTGGGAACGTGGCAGTAGTTTCAGGAGGGGAGGGAGGCACACAGGCAAGCGGGTTCTGCTCACCGTACAGGAGTTGAGGGGAAGAGACTGGGTTGGCGGCTGGCCGGGGGCTGGGTGCCTTTGCTCACTGCAGACATCCTAGAGCCCAGAGTGAAAGAAACAGTTTTCAAAGGACTCCCCAATTTAATCAGTTATGGGAGGGCCAAGGGATGCTCCTTGGGTTCAACCACCACCGGGCATTGTTGCAAGGATTTGGGCGAGGCGATCTGCATCTTTCCCGCCCGAAGGTAAATCTGGTTTCAAATTCAGGCTCGGCCACGGATGGATGGGCTGGTACTTTGGGTAAGTCCTTTACCTTCTCTGATCCCCAATTCCCTTGTCTGTAGAGGGGAGAAATGACAGTATTCCCTACTGCTGTGTGTGACCTGATGCAAGAGCAGCTTTAAAGTGGGAAACACATGTGGCTGGCTGGTACTTCTGCTGTTCCCACTGGAATAACAATTGTGACCAGGCGTCACGGTTACTCTCTTACAGTCCTGGGCAGACAGGCCAGGCTGCTCAGTTTGGGGATTTTTTTTGAGTTTTCCAGTGGGATAGAAACTTACTTCCTCACCCAAGTCTAGGTGTGGATGAGCCCACCTTTGTCTCAAGCTTTCTCTTTACTGTGAGCTCAGCTCTCTGGGGGACCCTGGGTGTCCCTTGACTATCAGCTCTTGAGGGACCAGATGACCGCCCTGAGTTCCAGGTGTTGGGAGGGCTGGCTGGCCAACACAGAGGCACCCGTAACTGTCACAGAAGGAGCACCCTGTGTCCTTGGGGGAAACTGGAGCCCTGAGTCTGCACTATCTTCTGATAACTAGACCACTGACCTATGGTAGCATCCCAAGTCTTTGGGAGAAGCTGGCCTTCCCCTGGTGGGGGGGTCGTTCCAGGGGCCAGGTGGAGCTGGGGGCTCAGGGAGTGTCTGATGGAATTTCTCTCTCATTAAGGCACACAAAGGACCAGCTCCAACGGAACCAACACACACAACTTACACACACAGACACACACGCACACACACGTTTCCCCGATCATATATGTGATTTATACAGGTTGTAAAACAACAACAAAGG
Source organism: Pseudorca crassidens (assembly GCF_039906515.1). NCBI lineage: Eukaryota > Metazoa > Chordata > Mammalia > Artiodactyla > Delphinidae > Pseudorca > Pseudorca crassidens. The sequence goes on from NC_090302.1 coordinate 3,212,989, forward strand.
ACTGTAAAAAGCCAGAAAGACCGTTTAGCTTTACTTTGTGAGTCTCATCCTTTTCCCGAGCAACATTTAGTGCCGCCGCGAAGGGTACGTGGGGCAGATGTGGACCATCAGGGTAGCACCAGTGAACCACCACCTGGCTCAAGAGGCAGTATGTGGCCATCCCAGCAAACCTAACCTCTACCCACCTCCCCTCCCTTCCTGTTTCCAGAATGATGGGAATGAAAATGCATCTGGGGAGTTTCACGCCCAGTCTGGAGATGTAACTGGAGCATCACTGCTGAACTGTTTGTTCAAAGGGGATGCGGATGGCTTAGGGTTTGAAAAGCCCCGACTCACCTTCCCTCCTCTTTAAAAACCAGCTCTGTTGCTCTTCGCGGAAGGGGTGTGAGCGGGGTTTCAGCAGGTTATGTGGGGAGCCAGGTGGGAGGGGCTGCTACCGGCCACCGGAGCCTGGCAGGCGTCCTGCTCCAGGGAGACCTCACCAAGGCTTAAAGAAGCGGAGGGAGAGAGGCAGTGCCCAGTGTCAGTGCCAGGGCAGCAGCGCCCCAACCCCTCACCCCTCTGCCGGCTGTCACCTCCCCAAGGGGTGTCTTCTTTGCTTTCCTTTTTGTGGCAGAGGGGTCTCCACGCAGTAGGAGGGAGTGAGTGGGGAGCGGGTGCTGGCCAAGTTCGCCTGATTAATATCCAGGATGTGTGGCATCCGAGCTCCCTCGGAGAACTCTTGGGAGCCTCGATCCCAGCCTGGGCACGGATGCCCAATCTGCAGTGGGGGAAGGTGGAGGGCGGGTCGTCTCTCTCGGGGTGGACATGTCTGCCACAGTCTTGGGCGCCCCGATCTGGCTGGATTGGAAGTTCAGTCTCCACCCAGAAGAGGAGCTCTGAACTCCAAGTAAACGAAAAAGGCGGGGTGAGCTGCAACGTCCTTTTTAAACCCCAAATGATCGAACTCGGGGCCCCTCCACACTGGTTCTGGGGCTCGGCCAGGTGCGGGCACCTGCGGGGGGGGAAAGCGGGGTGCAGCGTGGGCCGCCGGGCCCCGTCCGACCGCGCTCGCCGGCAGAGCTGGGGGCGCCGGGCCCTCGCCGAGTCCGCGCCCGCCCCGGGCCAGCCCCTTCCTCGCTGCCGCTCGCCCGCTGGCCCCACCCCCTCGCCCGCTGCGCCCAGTGGGAGGCGGGGGCCGGCCCGGCCGAGCCGAGCGCCGGCTCTGATTTGCTGCGGGCGCGGGGGAGCCACGGCCTCCTCGGGTGCCGTCCCCGAGAGAGGGAGGGAGGGAAAGGGGGAAAAGTGCTCGGCGGCCGAGGCGAGGTCCGCACTCCTCGTTCGTCCCCGCGGCCGGCGCAGGACCTCATTCGAGCGCAGCGCCCACGGGGAGCGAGTCGTGGGGCGGCGGCGGCGGCGGCGGCGGCGGCGAGGAGGAGGCCAGAAGGAGTCGGAGGAGGCGGGGGAGGTCAGGGCGAGCGAGCCGAGCGGGGGTCCCGGCCGCCCCGCGGGCCAAGGTCGAGCCCTCCCGCCCGTGGGCGAGCGCGCCAGCCGACCCTCCAGAGAGCCACCGCCACAAAGAGAACGGGTCGGCGGCTGCTCCCATGATTCCCTAAAGTTGTGCCGGCCCCGCTGAGTTGTGCCCCGCGCCCCGTGCGTCCCCGCGCGCCCAACCCGCGCCCGCGCCCCGCCGGCATGGACGTCCACACCCGCTGGAAAGCGCGCAGCCCGCTCCTCCCGGGCGCCCCGCTGCTGTCCCCGCCGTTGCTGCTGCTGCTGCTGCTGCTGTGGGCGCCGCCTCCGAGCCGCGCAGGTAAGGGCTGGGCGCTCGGGCGCGGGGGGCCGGGGGCCAGGAGGCCGGGGCCGGCGCGGCTGTCATCCCCGGACGCCCGGCCTCTTCCGCGCGTGCACGACCTTCCCCCACTGGGCTGTGGAATGCACGGGCCGGGACTCCGAATGCCATTCGTCGGGGGCCCCGGAGAGGGAAACGCGCCGGCACAATACTCCCCACGTCAAACGGGCCGGCGGGTGGGGCTGTCGGGGAGCCGAGGAAGGGCTCTGCGTTGGATCAGCCGGAGGGCTTGTCCACCAGGCAGGCAAACTTTTGTCCCGAAACTTTGCGTTCTCTGTCCCACATCACAAGCGCGCAGCTCTGGCCCACACAGCCCCGCTGCAGAACTTCCTTTCCTGAAACCCGGGAAGGGTCGCCCCCTAGAGTCGCAGCGGGCCAGTTCCGGCCGGGCCTCCTGGGATGGGGGGCTGCTGGGGAGAATCCCAGCAGCTGAGCCCCCCAGCCCAGGACTTCTCCAAGCACCCTCTTCCTCTGCCTCCGGACCCGGCTGCCTCTCCCTTTCCCAGGGAACAGAGCTTCCTGTGGTCCCCACCATCTAAGTACTCAGTGAGTGCTACTGGGGAGCCCCGGGGAGGGGTGGGGGAGAAGCCCTGCTCTAATCCCACCTCTCGACCTCCTGGAAGGCAGTTTTTCTTGGGTTAGCTGCCCAGAGACGGGATTCTTGGAGCAAAGGCGGGAGATGCTCTCGGAGTCTTGGCTGTGAGGGGTTCAGATGACACACAGATGTGGGACTCCTTCTGCCAGAGGTCTGCCCTTAGAAGGAGCTGTCTCCAGTGGATGGCGTCCGCCAGGCCAGCACTGACGATGTGCCTGCCTAGATGCCTGCAGCTCCAGCTCTCTCCCACACAGCTTCCTGACAGGACAGTGGTTTTTCTAAGCATCACCTTTTGTGGTTACCTGTGGGATGGGACCTCACAAGCCTCGGTCGTCGGAGCCCGAGGCCCCGAAAGTCCTCTGGGGCCCCATTAACAAACGCGGAGACGAGGTTCAGAGGCGCTATTGCAGGGTCAAGGGAAGTGCGGGCAGAGGGATGGGACGGTGGCTCAGTGGACAGCAGGACCAGCCGGGGTCCCCTGTGAGAAGACACCGCTTTACTGCCTTCGCTCTTCTCTCCGCTTTGTCATTTGAAGACATGTGGGAAGAATCACTTCCGTGTTCCACTTGCCAGTTAAGACATTCTGTCCCTCTTTCCTGGTACAGTGAGTGCTTGGTGGGCCAGAGGGGGTGAGCAGGAATCAGGGTGTCCAGCCAGTCAGGGGCTGGGGGAGCGGAGGGGAGCCTGGCCTGGCTCTGGGGACCTGGGGTCTTAGCCCTGGGCTACCACCTACGTGCCCTGGATCCCAGGCTAACTGGCTTTGTGTTTCCCCCGGGGTCACTGGAGATGGGAGACAGTGGCGGCCTCCAGAAAAGTGGCACGGAGCAGGGTGGGGATGTGGTCATGGGACCCCTGTAGGCCCAGGGCCATAGCCCTGTCCCAGCTCCTCTGCCGGGCTTTCCTCTAGGAAGTCAGGTGGGAATCCTTCAGGGGAGTCGCCACCCCCAAAAGCCGGGGCTGGGCACTGGCTGGGGAGCACACAGAGCATGCGTTCGCCTGGGTTTGGGGTCGGCTGTCTGTACCACTCCCCATCTCTGCCCCCCGCCCGTCTCCGGTTTCCCTTCCTAACTGAGTGTGGCGTGAGGTGGATGCCTGGACCGTGGCCGTAGAGCTGGACATTTTGCTCTTGTCGAAAAGACGCTGAGAGCCTGTGAAGAAGCCACCTCTCTGGGTGGGTTTCACAGACCTCCCCTCACCGCCACGAGGGTGGGACCCTTTTGGAAGTCATCGTCAGTGCGTGGCCAGCGGGAACGGCTGTCCACTGACATGCGGGGGCGGGCGGGGGGGCAGGAGAGGCCGTCTGCAGGCAGCTCTTCTCTTCTCCATTTTGAGATCCACCAGATGTTTTTTGAGTTCCCTCTGAACATGGCTCTTTTTCCTACCTTCTTCTTGGCCAAGCGTGTGAAGGAATGAAAAGTCAGATTGCATTTGGGGCCGTTTAACATTGTAACGGGCAAAGGAGAGTAAGTGAAATGAAACATGACCCCAATATTTGGAAATTGAGGTCATCTCCTCGGCACATCATTGGTTGACGCCAGTCACGTGATCGCTGTTGGCAATAATTTGGTGGGAAGAGTTGTCCAAATTTTGTGGGACTTGACAGACATCGAATGGTTAAATTTCCTCTGACTCAATCAAGTTGGCTGAAAAGACAGCCTTTTCCATCTTCCCCTCCCCTTCCCCCTCCTCCCCATAAAAGAGCAGTCAGTGGGAGGAGTTCAGAAGCCAAGCTGATTCCCCGAAGCCCTCTATCTCCTCTGGTCCAGATTTTAGTGGCTGCAGGGCTTGGAGCTCGGGTCGCTGCCCAGCGCTGTGACCACCCGGCAGTGGCCACGGGCAGGAGTTTCTTCCTTGGGAGGAAGCACAAAGTTCCCTTGTCCCGTGATGTCGCTCCCTGGCTGTTCCTGGGGTGCTGGCCAGAGCCTGCCCCGTTACCCCACCCTTCAGATATCTCTGGACTCTCCCGCAGCCACGCCCTTAGCCGAGCACAGCTGATGCCTGCCTGCCCCGCCCCTGCCCTCTGGCTGTCTGGCCCCCGTCTCCCACTCCTGCCTGTTCCCTGGGCCACGGACATTGTTGGGTGGAGCAGAGGGGTGTGGGGAACCGACACCCACTGCCCCCTGCCCCGCACTGAATAACGGTGACAGTGAGCGCAGACTCGCTCTGAGCCCCCGAGGGTCGAGGATGAGTCACGCGCACCCCGAGGCCGCGTTGCTGTGCCCACGGTGGAGCCTGGGATTTGCAGAGCGGAGCCGGGCAGGGTCGCTGGCCCCTGGGACGCCCGCGCCCGTGGTACCGATTGGAATGAATTTGCTGGCATTTGCCTGGTCTGCTCTTAGCCCTGTGCCCACATCATCTCCTTGGACCCTCATCCCGGCCTGCAAGGTGAGGGGGGGTGCTGGCACTCTGAGAGGCCCAGGGAACAGGGGGCTGGGACTGCACGCTCTGGGTCAGTCTGGTCTCTGCACCTGGGCGCTGAGTGAGCTTCTCCACGGGGGAGGCCCAGTGCCTGGAGCTGCTGTCAGCCTGGGGCTCAGCCCAGACACGGCCCTGGGACCAGGGAGGGGTTCCATTGGGCCCCAGCAGACTGTTTCGGTTCCTTCCTGCCCCCTACACCCCTGCTTTTTATCCGAATGCTATCAAGGGGCACCTGGGGCCTGCAGTCTCCACTCCGCTTTCACCAGGCCCTTCACTCACTGGCGTGACCCGATGACCCCTGGAGGCTTTGCCTGCGCCGGGCCTGCTTGTGGGAAGGCTGAGGTGACAGAGCGCCCAGCTGCAGGGCCCACAGGCTGCCGCGAGGCACGCATGTGGACACCGTTGGTTGTACTGTTCATTCTCCTGCCGAGCGTGTCTGCAGGGTTGGCCCCTTGGGGAGATCTGGGGCAGCTTCCTGGAGGAGGTGATGCTAAACTTGGCCTTTCCTTTCTTCCCCTTCCTTTTGTTCCGAAGGGCCTCCTTTGCAGGTGCCCTCCTCCACCTCTGGCTTTTGTCTCCTCCGTGCCTCTTCCCCGCAGACATCCCACCCCGCCGCTTCACTGTTCTCCCGGAGCTGCTTCCCTTGGCTGGAAAGCCCCTCATTAACTTGGTTGGCAGGGCGCCTCCAGCACCGCCTGCCCCGGCAGTGCTGTGCCAGCAGAAGTGGCCGCTGTGAGATAGAGGGGGCCTCTGAGGGGACAGGAGGGAGGCCGGGGCCTTCCTTAACCCTCTCTGGGTTAAGAGATGATCTGAGGGATGCCGCCTGCCCTGGCCTGGGCGGGTCCTGCGCACTTTGGGTCCCCTGTTTGGGGAGGCAGGGGCATGGGGGGACAGTCCTTGGCAGTCAGATTGTTGAACCCAGGGCAGCGTGGACGGTTCCTCTGCCTCTAAGGGGTTGGCTGGGCGGGGGCCAGCCACCGTGCCTCAGCTTTCCTGTCTGGGAAACGGGGAGAAACGGCTTTCTCGCTTTGAGGGTGGTTACGGAGACTGAGGCGATCTACAGAGACCGCGTGTGGAATGTCGAGGCACAGGAAGCCCCTGATGAGCGGAGGGTCTTATTATAGCTACTGTTTTGGGTGGTGTTTCTGCAGAAGGAAAAAGCGCAGGGTTGCCACGATCCTCTCTAAATGCGAGTATTCCAGCGGGAGCCCAGCTGAGGGAGGCGTGTCTGTCCAAGGAGGCTCTGGGGGCTGGTGAGACCCCCAGTCCTCTGCCATCCACAAGTGACTCAGCCCGGGCCCCCCCACTCTCATCAGCACCCCCATATGCTCCGTGGGTCCATTTCCCACGACACCTTGTGGGGTCGCGGTAAAGGTCACCCCAGGCAGCATATGTGAAAATGCTTTACTAGCCCATTGGAGGGTTGTACGCCCGTGTGTGCGTTTGTGTGTATGTGTCCAAGCGTGTGTGTGCATGTGATGTGAGCGTTCCTTTGGATGCATGTGTGTGACGTGTCCGTGTGTGTCTGTCCACGTGTCCACGAGTATGCACGCCCACATCCACGCACAGGTCCATGTGTTTTCAGGGTCTGCTCAGGCAGGGCCTGGTGTGCTTGAGGTGCTCACGGCAAGGCCGCGTCTCTCTCCTTATCGTGCCCCAGCCCTGCGGGATTGGAGATGAGGAGATGACCCGTGGCCACGGAGCCCCCTGGGCAGCCACGAGGCGTTGGGTCCAGCCCCGGCACAGACTCAGTCCAGCTGGGTCTGATAATCTGAGTCTCCTTTTGCTCACAGGAGGGCGATGTTATATTATAGCTTCTGCTTCTCCCTCTGTTTATTTCTCCCTTGTAATCGACTCATCTGGTGTCAGCCCTTGGCCAAATGTTAGTTTTAAGCTTTCTGGCCTGGCTCGTGGAGACATTGAAGTCCTGAAGGTGGAGCCTGTGTTGGCCCTTCTCCCAGGCAGAGCCGCCCCTGCCACAGGACACGGCATGGAGACCCGGTGTGGGGGACGGCTCGGGGCCGGCGGCCTGGGCCCACGTCCCGCCCCACCCCCGCCAGCAGTGCACTTTGCCTCAGTTTCCCTATCTGCAGGAAGCGGTGATGGCTGTGACTCCTGCAGGATTTTCGAGAGGGTTCAGCGCATCGCGTGTGCAAAGCGCAGAGCAAGCCCCTGTCACCGTTGTCACTATTACGTCCTCCCTGGGCCCCCAGGCAGCAGCAGGTCTGGGGTCCAGGGTGAGTTCTTGGCTCTGCTCACTGGCTGGCTGTATGAGTCACCCCCTCTGTCCTGGGAACCGTCACCCTGGTGCCCCCTCGCGAGTGAGCATGAAAAGGGGTTACACAGCCCCCGGTGAGCTTACTGGAGCCCTCGCTGCCACTTTTGCGGTCTGTGCCCCAGCATGGAGGCGCCTGCATCCCGGAGCAGTCGTGGGGCGGGTCACGTGCAGCACGCCCCTCCCCTTCTTCCTCAGGCCACCCCCACTGTACAAGGAGGAATGGGGGCCTCAGGGATGGGAATGGACCTGCCCATGTCCCGCCTCAAAGACTCTGGTCTTCTGCCCCAGAGACATGACGGTGGGTGATGGCTGGTGATCTGGAAGGACATCTGGGGCGGGTGCGTTGGGGGTTTTGCTAACTCAGACGTTGTTCCTGCACCCGCGCGGCCCCAGCGTCTGGGGCAAAGCCCGTAGAATGAATGAGTGAATGCTCCGTTGGATGCGTGGGGATTCGTGGTGGGGTGATGGGGGGGTCGCTCTGTGTTACATGTCATGCTGTCTGAGCCGTCATCCCATCAGCTTAGACTCACCCGCTAGTTTTTCTGGCAGGTTCCCAACCTATGTCATAACCCACAGTAGGAGTAAATGTCGCCACTCTTTGGTGACTCAGACCTAAGAAATGGTACCACAGTCTGACCCACTTTTCTCCACGTCTCATTACACAGAGCTCCAGGGGCCCGTTTCCTGCGATGTCTCTGTGCATGAAATGGGGGATTCCTTTATTTCCTGTCTCCTAGACCTGTGTTCTTTTGGGGGAAATTCACTCTTCTGTCCTGTTCTTTTCTGCCAGCACCTTGGCAATAGGGATTTTATTGGTCTCTTTATTAATTTTTTAATAAATGCTATAAAATGACATCAAAATGTGCGTGTGTGACGGGAGTGATTTAACTAAAAACTCTGACTCTTGCATTGGAAGACTAGTGACCTAACAATGAAAAAGAGTGAGCATTTTAATCTGAATGGAAGGTGGGAAGCCATTGTCTTCCACTCTGCTGGCAGGGTAACCCAGAGCGCCGTGGGTGAGGCTTTAGTGGAATCCTTTCCTGTGTGGGTGCAGAGGAAATGCAGGAGAGGCTGGTCCTTTGTGGAGAAACTCCGGAGTGACAGTGGCTGTGCTTGAAGCATTTGCAGACCTCTAATGGGAGGCAGACCTGTGCCGGGCACCAGGCAGCAGGTGCACAGGTGAGCGGTAGGTAGGTGAGCATCCCAGCCCTGCAGGAGTTTCCGGTGCAGTGAAGGAATCAGACCTGTGAAGAGGCGATTGTATCCAGTGAAGTGCAAAGTGGGAGGTAGTGAAACATTCATCAGCTAGTAGAGTGGTACCACCGGACAATCGGGGGAGGCACCCGCCAGCCCTTAGGCCACTGGCCAATCAGAGGGAGGTACCTGCCAGTCCCAGTGGGGCTCTGGCCAATCAAAGGGAGGCACTTGCCAGCCCCTGGGCCACTGGCCAGTCAAAGGGAGGCACCCGCCAGCCCCTGGGCCACTGGCCAATCAGAGGGAGGTACCTGCCATCCCCAGTGGGGCGCTGGCCAATCAGAGACCAGCCCGTTTTGCCAGGGCCTGCGGCTTTTGGTGTCCCACCCGATGAGTTTGAAGGGAGGAGTCCCTCGGTGGAGGCAAGTGGCACTTTCCCATGTGTGTCTGTCCTCTGACTCCGGTTCATATTTAACCAAACCCTGCTCTGGGGTGTTACCTGGACCAGGTGGGGTTGGCCCCATCCTGCAGATGTGCAAGGGGAGGCCCTGTGGGCCCAGCTGGCACAAAGGAGTGATGGTTGCCCTCTGTATCCCAGTGAAAATCACACCCCGCCTTGGTGTAGGTCATTACCGGCATATAAACTGATACTAGGTGCCAGGTGAGGGGGGCTCCAGCAGCTTCCAGCTCTTCTTTGCCGTGGGACAGTCCCTTGGTGGCCGGGTCCTTGTGCTTCCGGAAGAGGTCCACGGCCTCCACCAACTGTGAGTAGCCTCTGCACCTCGGCCTCAATTCCTCCTTCATTTCTGATGCATAAAACTGGGTGTGCGTACAGTCCTGTCTTGCTAAATGTCAAGGTCTTCTTCTTTGGGGGGATAGTGGGCAGCTGTGCACCAGTGGGACCTGGGGCCCTGGCTCACGGGGGTCCGTTAGGGGACCCTGTTGGGTGGCAGGTGAGGGGAGAGCTGGCCGGGGCCCAGAGCCCTGCACAGGGGAGGGTGCAGCTGAGAAGGAAAGATGGGCCGTTTCTGGCCCTGGGCCCCCAGGTTTAGTTTGCAAGGGCCCTGCCTGGGGAGATAGTGTCCTCATGTCCGCTGGGGTGAAGTCTCTGGGACCCGCCTTACCGTTACTTCTCTTCTTTTGTGCTTTTTTCCTTTGGGGAGAATCTGAAATGCTGACGGGCAGCTCTGGCTTCCTCCTTCGAGGCAGTTCTGTGTTCCCCTGGGATGCAGGTGGGGTAGACAGCCTCTGGCGTCAGTGTCCTGTGTAGACCTTGCTCTTCTAGGGAGAGGCGGTCCCGGCTGGTTTTGAGCAGTGGGGGAGGAAGGGGCGCTGTGCCTTCCATGCATTTTAGACCAGAAAATGCTCACATCGAGAAGGCAGGGCAAATAGCTCATTCTTGGATAGAAGTGCAGCGAACAGGGCTTCTGAATGTAATTCTTTTCCAGGGAATTATTACTAATGTTATTTAGGTTCATAGTTTCAATTGTGGCCGTTTAGCTCAGAAAGCACTGCTTGGGCGATGGCTACATGTCACTTAACTCTGGTATCCCGGGGAGCACCCTGGGGTCCTCGGTGTGATGACTCTGGCGCTCGGGAGGGCCTGGGGTGGGGATGCAGGGCTCACACCCGGGCAGGGCGGTGGGGCGGCTCTGCCCAGCGATGCCAGGATCTCCGGGGGAGGAGTTGGAGCCGACCGAGAGGAGGGGGCATGGGTGGGCGGCCAGTGGTCTCTCAGGACCTCCTCCCTCACCTGAAACAGGGGGACTGCAGGTGTCAGCATACATGATGGGGGTGGGCACCTCCGAGGGAGGCGTGCCAGGAAGGAAGAGAGGAGGAGGCAGATGCTCCCCACCCCCGTGTCCTCCCCGCTTTCTTCACGGTGGCCCCACTTTCTGGAAGGAGCAGTGATGCTTTGCTCTCCTTCCCTGCCTGGGGGCAAGCTTGCTCTTCTCCTAAGGAAAGACTCTTATTCTGCAAGAGCGCAGTACGGAGCCTCAAGTGGGAAGGTTTACTCGGGCTCAGCTCTGAGAGTGTTGTCATTATTATTGCCGTCGTTGTTGTTCGGGGAGGTTTCAAACACAGCACAGCAGATCGAGATCCTCCTGGGCTCGATGATCAGCCCCAGGACACTCTCGTGGTCCAGCCGCCACGCACTCCCGTCTACCCAGTTACTTTGAAGCCAATCCCTGACGTCAGGTCTCGCGCAACTATTCCTCTGTGTTCACCGCACATCAAGAGTGAGTACTTCCGTCTCAGTGGGTGAGGGACGGTGGGCATCCCCACCCGAGGGACACAGAGAAGGAGCTCAGCCAGGTGCAGTGCCCTAAGTGGGAGGGTGGGCGCCGCCGACCCCCGGGCTCTCAGCTCCCTGGTGAGCTGAGCGGGCAGGCCCCTTGCTTCCTGCCTGTCCCGGTGTGCCTGGGCTCAGCACAGGAGCTGCGGCACCTGGGAAAGCCTCTCTGAGCCTCAGTACCCCATCTGTGAAATGGGCATAAACTAGTACCTGTCTCAGAGGCCTGCTGGGAGGACTAAAGGCTCTTGTCATTATGTTGCCACATGTTAAAGCCACGACGTCAGCATTCGGAACCCCCAGGAATGTTCCAGCCGGAGGCCTGGGCCCCAGACAGCAGCTTCGCTGGTATTTTGCAGAGGGTGGAGTCCTCTGGGCGTGGGGCGCCGGCTTGGGGTTGCCTGGGAGCACAGGAGGCTGGTGAGGAGGTCCAGTTTCCTGCGAGGTGGGCTTTGACGGGCTTCAGCAAGGGGTCCGGTGAGACCAGAGCTTCCGCAGCCATGGGGCCCCGCCTCACAGCTCCGGGCTCCAAGGGTCTGGGGTGGAGCCTGGGGCCTGCCGCTCGAGTTCTGATGCCAGTGACCAGTCGAGGGCACTTTGGGAAATGTGGGGTGTACCAGATGGGAAGGTCTGAACCTCCTCCTGGCCCTCTCTCTCCCTGTGTGGGTCCAGCCTCTGTGGCCAGCTGACAGTCAGCCTCTCCTCTGACTTTCGAAAGGAAAGTTCAGGAGATGAGGCTGGGAAGCAGTGATGCATCAGTGCACGGAGAATAGGACCCCCGGCTGTGTGACCTCGAATGCTTAACCTCTCTGATCCAAGTTAGCTCATCTCCAAACCAGAGGTACTGGCACCACCTGGAAGGAGGTGACCTGCGTGTGGACATAGGGCCCTTCCTGGGGTGTCCTGCATCCCGTTTTCAATGCAGGACAGCAAATGCTAGATCATACTGATAACAGTAACTGCCTTTGTTAATTATTCTATATCGTTGTTATTTTGTATTGTTGTTATGACTAGTGGAGCTCACAGAGGCAGTAATTGTATAAAGTTTCTATAAAGTGCTTCAAAGTAGGAATAAAGCTGCCACTCACAGGTTTGGGGCTACAGCTGGGCCTCAGAGGAGGCTGAACTGTCAGTGCAAAGGGCCCAGTTAGGGCCCCGGGCGGGGAGTGAGTCCAGGTGGGGCAGGGGGTGCAGTTTGCAGTTAGTACTTGGGGTGGGGGCTCTGTGGAACCTTCCGCTGCGTTTATTTACTTATTTTTATAAATTTATTTACTTATTTATTTATTTATTTTTGGCTGCGTTGGGTCTTCGTTGCTGCGCGCGGGCTTTCTTTAGTTGCGGTGAGCAGGGGCTACTCTTGGTTGTGATGCGTGGGCTTCTCATTGCGGTGGCTTCTCTTGTTGCAGAGCACGGGCTGTAGACGCCCAGGCTTCAGTAGTTGTGGCACGTGCGCTCCGTAGTTGTGGCTCGCAGGCTCAGTTGCTCCGTGGCATATGGGATCTTCCCGGACCAGGGCTCGAACCCGTGTCCCCTGCATTGGCAGGGGGATTCTTAACCACTACACCACCAGGGAAGTCCCTTCCACTGCATTTAATGTGGGAGCTACCTCCGGCTCGTTTCCTTTGCCAGGAGTGTGGGGCTCTGATGGTGCACAGGCCCAGCCCCCTGGGAAGGAGTTGGCTGTTTTACCGGGAGGGCTCACAGAGTCAGTGATCCGGCCTCTGGCCTTGGGGTCGTTTTGCAGACGAATAAACTCAGACCTAGAGGACTTGGGGGTCTCCAGGGTCACAGGCTGCTGAAAGCAGGGCGGCAGGGGGAGCAGGCCCCAGCGTCTGGCTCCGTCACCCACTGGGGGGCTGTGCTCAGCTCCCGAGGCTGGGGGAACCCGGTGGTCTCGGAGCTCTGCCATCAGGGAACGGTGTCTGAGCCTCGAAGACTTGTTCTGAGATTCCGAGGCTGCAAGGGAACTCAGGCGTCCAGTCCCAGGGTCCCTTCTGTCTAGGGCAGACCTGATGACGGTTGTTTGCCAGGCATCCCCGTCGGGGAGCTCACCCCGTGCAGGCAGATGGTACCCAGACGGAATGTGCCTGAGCCTGGCCTCCAGAGCCCATGGTTTCAACCTTTATGTCACCAGACCTGGGGCTTGTGAGCCTCTTGAAGCTTCCTTGCTCGCAGAACTAAAACAAAAGCTGCTCCCAAGTGCAGACGCTCACTCTTCTTTCATTTCACGCCTTCCCCGCTGTGGTATTCCCGCCAGGAGGCAGCCTGTCCTCACACACCCTGCAGCGCCTTGGGCCCCTCGGTGTGGACAGGCTCCCACCTCCCCTTCCTGGCCAGGGCCTGTCCGATTACAAACAGCTGCCTGGCCCGCAAGCAGGACTTACGAACCCGGGGCAGGGCTGTTGTCGAGGGCTGGGAGGCATGGGAGGGGGTCCGCTCCTTAGAGAGCTGCCTCCCACCCCTCTGTGAGCCAGTGGGGATCAGCTGAGGGCTGGTCAGCCTCTGGGCCTGGAGGATGAGGGACAGCTGGTCCCATCTGGCCCTGGGGTCACTGCCCCTTCAGGGCCTTTCCTTAACCCAGCAACTGAAATGTGAATTATGTTCAAAGAGCATATGATACAAGAAAGAGGAGTGTCTGCTTGAGAATTTTCTCGGAAGGTGAAGAGTCAGAGAGATCTCTCCTTCCCTCCCTCCTTCTCTCTCCCTCCCTCCTTCTCTCTCCCTCCCTCCTTCTCTCTCCCTCCGTCCCTCCCTTCCTTTCTTATCCTAAGTGCTTTCACACGTTGTTTCCTGTCATCAGGAAAGATGTCCTGGTGACATCTTTCCTAGGTAAGAGGTATCCCCATTTTACAGGCAAGAAAACTGAGGCTCACAGGAGCTCCACAGCCAGTAAGTGGCAGATTTGGAGCCTTTTTTTTTTTTTTTTTGGAACCTTTAAAATAGCCTTTGAGTTGTGGAAATTGGGTTTCGTCCAGCCTCCTGGGAACAGGGCCTTCCGAGAGCAGATATCACTGTGAGGTGGGGTTTCAGCCCCATCTTTTTCTCTGGGGTCTTCATCCCGGCAGAGAGGGGGAGGTGGGTGAAACCTGGTGGCTGCCCTCCCCCTGTCTCCGGGGCCCAAGCTGGGGGTGGGCGCCTGCCTGGTGTCAGGAGGAAGCAGTGCTGTATGCAGCACCCACTTTCCAAAGCCCCCTTGAGTCCTGGGCTGCTCTGGGTCCTCCTCATGCTTCTTGGATCAGATCTGCAGGATTAGATCTTGAGCCCAGCGTTCAGCTGTGTTTGTATACAGGGGTGAGCTGCCCTGGATGAGTCATTTTTTCCATTTTAGTGGGGAGGAAGGAGTGATAGGAGAGGATTATAGCCAGGGAGGTCCTGCCTGTTTAATATCGGTTCACACACGCTGAGAGAGACACGTGGGGCTCGGTGCCCACAAGCCACATGTTGCACAGGATGAGGGTAGGGCACGCTTCAAGCCGCTGCCCCTCTGAAGGCGAGGTGGGGACTGAGCCACCCATGAGATGTTCCAGGAGTGAAGCTGGTGCAGCTAAGCCGTCACCTCTGCTGGGTCAGGGCAGACTCTACATCTTTAAACCATCAGCATTTCAGAAAAGAAAAGTAAAAAACCCTGAGAGAAGCAATGCCCAGAGGTCTGATTTCTGAGCCCGCCCTTTATCTCAGGAGAGTCAACAGGCTTGCCAAGGACTGGGCTGAAGAATTCTGCTCTTGGGGCTTCCCTGGTGGCGCAGTGGTTGAGAGTCCGCCTGCCAATGCAGGGGACGCGGGTTCGTGCCCCGGTCCGGGAAGATCCCACAGGCTGCGGAGTGGCTGGGCCCGTGAGCCATGGCCGCTGAGCCTGTGCTCTGCAACGGGAAAGGCCACAACAGTGAGAGGCCCGCGTACCACAAAAAAAAAAAAAAAAAAGAAATCTGCTCTTGGTTTTCCCTGAGGATGGATCATGAGTCCTAGAGAATTGTCAGAGCCCTCCGAAATTTTGCTCCTTGGGTGGCCCACCTACCCCACTGACTGGGCCGGGCAGGTTCTACTGGGAAAAGTTAGGGAGTTGCAGCTTATTTGAAACCACGGGAATACACTTATCCTGCACTTGTGGCCCCAGGCGTTTCTAGATGAAGGTCATGTCATTGGGCAGAAGTCACGGTAGACAGTGGGGGAAGCGAGTCCCCAGTTCACCGTCATGACATCCAAGCCTCAAGACCAGGTGTGGGCGTGGTCACCTAGAGGCCAAGGGAGGTACTGCAGCCCAGCTCTACCTGCCGTGGAAACCCCGGGCGAGGCTGGGGGGCTGGGGCTGCCTCGCTCTTGAGCTGTGACCTCAGAAACGTCATGTCTCCTCCATGTCTCTTGTTCCTTCACGTGCAAAATAGAGCTGGGGATGTCTTCCTCGTAGAGAGTTTAAGGAGGCGCAGTTTGGATCTCCACACACACAGGGTCTCTGGGTGTGTCACATCCCACCGTGTCTGCAGGAGCTGTGGGGTGGAGCTGAAGATGCTTGGGGAGCCTGGAGGGTGTCGGCCGACGTGCTTTGAGCAGGCTCTCCAAAGCGGGGTGGGCGGACGTGAGGGGGCCTGGGCTGTTCCGGGCGGAGGGTGGAGGCCCCTCACCGTCTGGCAGAGGTGGGTACTCTGGGCCTGATGCCCCTGGAGAGGCCAGAGGAGAGAGGAAGCAGGAGGTCTGCCAGGGTCCCTCTGGAGTTCAGTCAGGCGACTGTGGGAGAACAGCCCAGGGAGTGTGCAGGATGGAATCTGTGGGCTCAGGGCTGTGCTGGATTGTCACACACTGACAGTGCCCAGCACGCTTCACAGAGCCATCTGAGCCACCCCAGGTCTTTCACGGGATCCCCAAGCAAATGGCCCGTTTGCAGCAGGGTGTGTGTGTGTGAGCGTGTGTGATGTGTGCGTGTGCCTGCGCTCGTGCACGTCATGCGCCACCTAAGCAGGCGTGAGCACCGTCCTCCCGGTGTCCCCTGCCCCGTGAGCACGGATGCGCTGTGTCCTGGTGCCTTACTAAACTCACGATTTCTTACTCCACCCAGCAAACCCGTGAGGTCAGTCGTGTGAGGATTTGTCCGGGCGGGTCAGCCAACAGGGAAGAGACCGGGGATTAGAACGCGGTTCCTGCGGGACCCCAGGCTGCCTCCTCTGCGAAGACCCACTCCTCCGTCTTCTGGCTCATTTCCCCAGCTGTCACCCTGCTTCTTGTCTTTAATCCGTCCAGGCCCTTCCGCCTCAGGCCCCTTTCGTTCCAGAATCAATGATCTTACCCTATAAATAATGTCCAGAAACCCTTTCGGCTGTGATTTGGAATTCTTTAAATACGGTCAGCTTCTGCCTGCCCTTCTTCGCTTCCGAGCCCTGACCCTGACCTGCTTCTGTCCTCCAGGACTTCTGGGCAGGTGGCGGGGTCGCTCACGTTGTCCCAGGACGCCGCCTCCTGCGCCCCGCCCCCCCAGCATGGATTCCGAGCATGACGTGCTCAAAGCTGCCCTCCCCGGGACGGCTGCTCTTGCCAAGCCTGGGCTGCCTCTGGGTTTCCATGATCTGCCCTCCTGTGCTGAATTTAAGCCCCAATAAAAGCGCTGGGCTCCAGGCATGTGCCTTTCCCCATAAACTTTGATGCCTGGTCAATATCTTGGCCAAAAAAAAAAAAAAAAACCTCCTCTGAAGAGGGGTAGTCTGGTCTCTTTCTAGTCACTTATTAAAGTGTTTTCTGGTCTGATGTCTGTCGTAGTGGAAGCAGCCATGAAAATCTGCCCCCAGGAGAAGCCCTGACATCTGTGCTGTTCTGAGCACCCACCCATCTCTGGGGTTCGTCAGCTGCACGCTTGGCGCATTTTTCTCTGACGACTCACTGCTTTCTCTCCTCTCGCAGCCCAGATTCTTCCTTCCACTTTGACTTCCCAGTGCCCTGGGAAGCTCCGTGCTGGTGTTGTCACCCAGCCGGTGCCAAGGGGCCAGATCCGGCCTGATGCTGGCCAGGTGTGCAGCGCTTTCTGTCGCGGCTGTCCCAGCCTCCCTGACGGAGCGTGGGGCAGGGCGGCCTGGCTGGGGCGCTCTCTTGGCCTGGGAAACGGTGCCCTGGGTCTGGTGTTCATCGTGTCTGGGCCCAAGCCTGTAACCCGAAACTCCGGAGCTGTTGGCCATGGGAGGAATCGTTGCCTGGGGAACCTGTGTCTGCGCATCTCCGTGTGCCCTGCTGCCAGTTAGGCGCATGGTGGGAAGCTCTCTAGAAACACTGCTTCTGGATTAAACCTGCCCAGTGTCTTTGTGGGCGCCCACAGCGTGGGAGGCGTGCGTGGCTGTGCCAAGGGGCTGGTTGAAGAGACCGCTTTCCTGAAATGCAGTTCAGCATTTAAGGGGCACCTACGGTCTGCACACTGCTGTGCCAGGGCAGCCGGATGCAGCCCTGTGTGAGGGGCTCACAGCCGGGCCCTGGGGGGTGCAGGGGGAAGCCCCTGCCCGACATGGGCTGACCCTGAGGCCTTGGAAACTGGGGCTCCCCGTCCTGGAATCAGGGCCCCTGGCTTTTCCCGGTCCAAGCAAGTGTCACTTTCCTTGTGCTGCCCCGTTCTTACAACAGTACCCCGAAGGAGGAAGAGCATTTCTGGACCCTGGGGGTCAGAGGTCAGTTGAAGACACGTGCTGATGGCGTGGGTGGAGCCAGGGCAAGGCCGGCCCCTGACTGTCCAGCTGTGTCCCTCTCCTGGAGTGTTTTCCCCCTACTTCTCTTCCCTCTTTAGTTATATATGTTTTTTTAAAATTAAAAACGATACATGTTCATTATAGGCATTTTGGAAAATAAGAAAAAGCATAAAGAAGAAAATAAAAATCACCCATAACCCCCAGGCTCAAACTCCACTGGGTCTGAGTACAAACAATAAGGAACGGAAGGATATACCTCATGGTGGCTGATCTGGAAATTCTTGGCGCGGGTGGGGGGCGGTCCTACTCAGGGGCCTTGTCCCCCACGGGGCACTCCCCCCCTGAAGGGGAAGGCCTCCGACCCCAGCACAGTTGGCTTGGACGTTCTCATTTCACTTGGAAAGGAAGGCGTTCTGTTCACATCCATGACGGCCTGTAAAAAGCCTAATTTACTTGAAGAGTCTCCTTGTGTTGGGTGTTGGGCTGTTTCCCACTTTTTGGACATTGTCAGTATCTGTGTGTCAGTGAAGCATGCTGACTTGGATTTGCCCTGAGCCGCATCCGCTGTGGAGGCTCACGCTTACCCTCTTGGGCTGCACTTGGGGGAGGAGAGCATCCTGGGGGGGGGGGGTCTGGCTGAGGAGCAGAACCTCCCCTCCATGTGGGGCATGAAGGGGGTGCGTAGGCATCGCTCTGTGGCTTTTAAGGCCTGGCACCCGCAGGAATTTAGGGTTTGATAAAGGCAGCCTTTCAAGTTGGCTGGGAAAGGAAGGATTGATTAGTCATTGAAATGGGCTGGGTTAGGGAAGAAGCCATCTGGGAAAAAGAACTTGGATCCTGCCTCAGTCCTGCCCCAAAATGCATTCCAGATGGACCAGTGATGTGAACTTGAAAAACGAAACCATAAAACTACTAGAAGAAAATACGGGAGACTGGGTTTTATGATCTTGGGATGAGAAGGCCTTTCTCTGTATGACAGAGAAATCCTAGAAGTTATGAAAGAAAAAAAATTGACCCCATAAAAGTCAAGATTTTCTCGCTGGCCAAAACAAACCCCCCAGACAGCCCATCACTATAAAAAAAGAATATGAAAATACGTGTATCACAGAAAAGGGATTGACCTTTATAATGTGTTGTTGGATTCGGTTTGCTAGTATTTTGTTGAGGATTTTTGTGTCTATGTTCATCAGTGATATTGGCCTGTAATTTTCTTCTTTTGTGATATCTTTGCCTGGTTTTGGTATCAGGGTGACGGTGGCCTCGTAGAATGAGTTTGGGAGTGTTCCTCCCTCTGCAATTTTTTGGGAAGAGTTTGAGAAGGATGGGTGTTAGCTCTTCTCTAAATGTTTGATAGAATTTGCCTGTGAAGCCATCTGGTCCTGGACTTTTGTTTGTTGGAAGATTTTTTTTTTTTTTTCTTCTGGACTGGGGCACGAACCCGTGTCCCCTGCATCGGCAGGAGGACTCTCAACCACTGCGCCGCCAGGGAAGCCCTGTTGGAAGATTTTTAATCACAGTTTCGATTTCATCACTTGTGATTGGTCTGTTCATATTTTCTGTTTCTTCCTGGTTCAGTCTTGGAAGGTTGTACTTTTCTAAGAATTTGTCCATTTCTTCCAGGTTGTCCATTTTATTGGCATAGAGTTGTTTGTAGTAGTCTCTTATGATCCTTTGTGTTTCTGTGGTGTCAGTTGTAACTTCTTTTTCATTTCTAATTTTATTGATTTGAGTCCTCTTCCTTTAATAAAAACAAAAATAAACAAATGGGACCTAATTAAACTTAAAAGCATTTGCACAGCTTAGGAAACCATAAACAAGATGAAAAGACAACCCTCAGAGTGGGAGAAAATATTTGCAAATGAAGCAACTGACAAAGGATTGATCTCCAAAATACACAAACAGCTCATGCAGCTCGATATCAAAAAAACAAACAACCCAGTCAAAAAACGGGTGGAAGACCTAAGTAGACATTTCTCCAAAGAAAACATACAGATTCCCAACAAACACATGAAAAGACGCTCAGCATCACTAATCATTAGAGAAATGCAAGTCAAAACTACAGTGAGGTGTCACCTCACACGGGTCAGAATGGCCATCATCAACAATATCTACAAACAGTAAATGCTGGAGGGGGTGTGGAGAAAAGGGAACCCTCCTGCACTGTTGGTGGGGATGTAAATTGATACAGCCACTGTGGAAAACAGTATGGAGGTTCCTTAAAAACTAAAAATAGAACTACCATAGGACCCAGCAATCCCACTACTGGGCATATACGCAGAGAAAACCATCATTCAAAAAGACACATGCAGCCCAATATTCACTGCAGCACTATTTACAGTAGCCAGGACGTGGAAGCAACCTAAATGTCCATCAACAGAGGAATGGATAAAGAAGATGTGGTACATACATACAGTGGAATATTAGCCATAAAAAGGAACAAAATTGGGTCATTTGTAGAGACATGGATGGACCTAGAGACTGTCACACAGAGTGAAGTAAGTCAGAAAGAGAAAAACAAATATCGCATATTAACGCATATATGTGGAATCTGAAGAAACTGGTCCAGACGATCTTATTTACAAAGCAGAAATAGAGACACAGACGTAGAGAACAAATGTATGGATACCAAGGGGGGAAGGGGGGTGGGATGAATGGGGAGATTGGGACTGACATATATACACTATTGTACATAAAATAGGTAACTAATAGATGTTGTGTATAAAATAGATAACTAATGAGAACCTGCTGTGTAGCACAGGGAACTCTACTCAGTGTTCTGTGGTGACCTAAATGGGAAGGAAATCCAAAAAAGAGGGGATACGTGTCTACGTATTGCTGATTCATTTTGCTGTACAGCAGAAACTAACACAATATTGTAAAGCAACTATAGTCTAATAAAAAGGGATTGATATGCTGTAATATTCAAAGAACTCCTACTAATCAATAAGAAAGGGCCAAGAATCAAACCAAAAAAATGGACAAAAGACATGAATAATTCTTAGAAAAGAAAACACCGGTAGCTTTTACACGGGTGGGAAGATGTTTGACCTTACAAGAAGGGAATGCAGGTGAACCCCAGGGAGACACAGCTTCTCACCTGGCCAGGTAGACAAAGAACCCTGAGAACAGGCACTGTTGGCTCCGGCGAGGGAAGTGGGTGTGCTCACAGATCGTTCTCCCAGGAAAGGCTTTTGTGACATCTGTCGAAGTATTAAAATGCACATACTCTTGGGGCTGATGACTCTGCTTCTTGGAATGTCTCCTGTGGATACGTGCGCACGTGTGTATAGACGCCTGTGATGACAACAGGCATGTAGCGCTATCTGCAAGAGCAGAGGGTCGAAACAACCAGTTCAGATAAGTCACTGAGCAGTTGTGGGGGAGTCAGTGAAGCAGCTGCGGGAGTGGGGTCTACATGCTTCTACATTTCCTGAAGTGGATCAGTCTCCAAGGTATGTAAGTAAAGAAAAGCGAGGTAAAGAATGCTCCTCTTGGTATGAATCCGTCTCTAGTAAAAATCCCCACAGATATCTAGGCTTGCATATGCGTAGATGTCAAGGAAGGACACACAAAAATTGGGACCCATGGTTTTCTCTAGAGGGGACATCTGGGTGCATAGGGGTGCAGTTCTCTCGGCGTCTTTGTTTTTTTAACATCTTTATTGGCGTATAATCGCTTTACAATGGTGTGTTAGTTTCTGCTTTATAACAAAGTGAATCAGCTATACGTATGTTCCCATATCTCTTCCCTCTTGCGTCTCCCTCCCTCCCACCCTCCCTATCCCACCCCTCCAGGCGGTCACAAAGTCTCGGTGTCTTTTGAATTGGGTGAATGTGTTGTTAAAAACGGGTGGGCTGGTTGGAAGGTGGGCAGGTGTGTAGGTAACAGAGACACGAGACAGGGGAGTGTGGGCTGGCTGCCTTGGGAGCTGCGTGCCTTTCCTGCTGACAGGCAGATGCGCTTGGCTGGAATGACTTGGTCAGTTAAAAAAGTTTATGGTCAAAAAACAAGTAAAGAAAAGAAATAAGACCAATAGACCAATTCAGGAAGGGACGGACTGGACTGATTGAGCACGCGTCATGCTGTGATCCTTTGAAAATAGGAACGTGCACCTGTCAATTTGCAGAACTGAATTGGTCCTTGTCACCCCCCGTCCACGCCTTCTATAGGTGGGAGACTGAGGCTGGTACGCACATCACCTGGTGTCGCGTAGCAGACAGGGGGCAGAGGCCTGCAGACTTCGTCTGTTTTAACCCTCAGAAGTAGGTTCTGATAATGTGTGCACTTTATAAAAAGGGACATGAAGGATGTCGCCCAGAACCGCAGGGCAGGGAGTGGGTCTCAGGTTCAGCCCAGGCTGCATGATTTCCCCAGCACTGCACACTCTGAGGGCGGCACCCTGCCCGGTACCTGGCGTCCACCTGTGGACTGAACACTCACGCACTGTACCTTCTGCTCAGGTAACAGCCTCTCAGGTACCAGGCACTCCCAGGACCAGGGGCCACAGAAACGTTTGCAGCCGGGGCCCTCGGGGTGTCAGTGGCAAAGCCTGAGAGGGTCGTAGACATGACAGCTTTTCGTGGGACAGGTTCTGTGCCGGGAGGCTGGGGCTCAGCTCAGCATGTGGTAGCGGGTGGTGGGTGTGGCCCTGTGACCTCTGACCCTGTGAGCACCACCCTGGCTCTGTGGTCACTCATGACCCTGCATCATGGCCCTGCACTCCCTCACCAGCTGTCATGAGGCTTGTCCCTTTCCACGGTTGCGAGGCACAGGATCCTTCCAGCCTCTCTTGCCAGCTGAGAGGTGCCCTGCCTCCTGGAAAGCCAGCCCAGACGAGAGGCCTTGGGGGTCCCGCACCTGGAGGACCTTAGGTGTTGACCGTCAGGGGAGGGGGCTTTGTGGGGTCATGGGACGATGGAGACTGAAGTCCCCACTTGTTTCCCAGGGCCCTCCATGTCGTCTTTCCCTGAGCTCTCCCCCAGTTTCAGTCACTATTATTCCCACCAGGGTGCTGCTCTGTCCTGTTGGAACACAGAGCTGTGGGGGTGGGGGAGGGGCTGAGAGCCCTTGGTTCACCCGTTCATCTGATGGGGCCATGGGTGTGCCAGGTGCGTTGGGTTGATCATGACACCCGTGCTGGTAACTAAAGGATGGACAGGCTCCCTGCCCTCGACTCTCACGTTCTGGTGGGATGGACAGCCTTAGCCTGGTGATGGGTGTGTCTGGTTGAATCACGTGGAGTTGCCATTTTAAGGGCTGAAATAGTCAAGTGGTCACCTTACATGGTTCAGTCTCATTCCATGAGGGCGGGCACTGAGGACGACCACTGATCCTGCAGGGGGGCT
This sequence comes from Pseudorca crassidens, assembly GCF_039906515.1. Taxonomy (NCBI): domain Eukaryota; kingdom Metazoa; phylum Chordata; class Mammalia; order Artiodactyla; family Delphinidae; genus Pseudorca; species Pseudorca crassidens. The sequence continues at coordinate 3,235,602 of NC_090302.1, forward strand.
CGGGGAAGTCCTTCCCGGAGGCAGTAATGCCTGAGCTGAGGCCTTCAAGGTGAAAGGATTCACCAGGCGTAGAGGGCAGGGGAACAGGATTCCAAGTGCTGGGAATGAAATGTGCAAGGGCCTTGACACTCTGTGATCCTGGTCTTTGAATGCAGGCTTTCGCTTGACTAGAGCATAGCGTGAGTAGGATGGTGGCGGAGGGTGGGGCTTTATAAGAGATGAGGCTTTGGGTCCCTAAATTCAGTTTAAACTGGTGAAGGTGTATTGCTGTCTTCGTACATCCATCCATCCATCCATCCTTCCATCCGTCCATCCACCCACCCACCCATCCATCCAACCATCCATCCATCCATCTGTCCATCCATCCATCCATCCATCCATCCGTCCATCCATCCATCCACCCACCCATCCATCCATCCACCCATCCATCCATCTACCCACCCATCCATCCACCCATCCATCCATCCACCCATCCATCCACCCATCCATCTATCCATCCACCCATCCATCCACCCATCCATCCATCCATCCATCCAACCAAGCATCCGTTCACTGATCCATCCATCCATTCACCCACCCACCCATGACCCAGACCTTAAACCCACCCACTGATCCAGATCAAATCTGCCCACCCACTGATCCGTCCATTCTTCCATCACACTTCTGGGTTGCCCCCTCCACCAAACCACTTTTCCTTTTTGCATCAGGGTGTATATGCCCACCCCAGACTCCCACCCTCCACCTAGGGCTCCTTGAGGGCCAGGAATGGCTGACTCCCTTCAGCTTCTGCAGTGCCGAGCGTAGTACCAGGCACCACGAGATTCTCCTCACGTTTGTTGGCCTGAACTCAGAGACAGGATAAGTACAGTTGCAGCAGCAGAGGGCAGTGCAGTCAGGCTAGCAGTGAGGTGCTGGCAGCTTTTTAGGAGTTTAGGAGAGAAGGGAAGCCTGTGGCTCTGGAGCAGCTGGGGATGTGGGAGGTGACCTGGAGCTCTCAGCAGAGGTGGGGCGTGGACAGGTGGAGAGCAGCACGGGAAGCCTTCCAGTTGGCAGTAACGTAAGATAAACTCCGTCCTGGGAACCCGGAGGTGGAGTGTTCACGTTTCAGGATATTTGGTTGTCCATTCAGAGATTCCACTAATTCTCCAAAACACCTCTGTTAACTTTTCTTGACTATAAAAATAAAGCACACTTATTAGCAAATTTGGGAAATAGGAAACTATAAAAATGCCTTTTTCTTTCCTTTCTTAGTCTGTTTGGGCTGCTATAATAAAGTACCGCCACCTGGGTGGCTTATGAACAACAGAAATTGATTTCTCATAGTTCTGGAGGGTGGGAAGTCCAAGATCAAGATGCCAGCATGGTCGGGGGGAGGACCCTCTTCCTGGTTCATAGCTGGTGCCTCCTCGCTGTGTCCTCCCATGGTGGAAGGGGCAAGGGAGTTCTCTGGAGCCGTCGTCTTTGGGGGTCAGGATTTCACTCTCTGGATTTTGGGGGGGACACAGACTTTCCTCACATTTTCCCCTTTTCATGGCTGAGCTCATGTACGGAAACAGTGTTGCGTGTGCCTTCCTCGTGGACGCTTCCCGTGTCATTCATTACAGACTCTTTGTAAGTATCTTCGTGGCTTCTGACATTCCATCAGAGGCTTGCCTTGGAGTTCACTTAACTGTGCCTCTCATGTTGGATTTGGGTCGTTTGTTGTTTGTGTTATAAATAACACTTGGATGAACATCTTCTGGTGAATCCTCTCTGATTATTTCCTTAGGGGGGATTCCTAGACATTGACTCACTGCATCTGAGCACAAGAATGTTGTAAAGCCCTTTTATTGCAGAATTACATTCCAGCCAAGGGTGGGCAGTTACTGCCCCAGCTACTGTGCCCTGAGCACTGTCAATCCTCAGGTGCTGAACCCAGGTGGACCCCATGTGATAGAACTGGGGTTACCCACCCCCACGTAAGCCAGTCAGTCCCCCGTTTCTCCTCCTGGGAAGCAGCAGGAAGCTGTCGTTTAATGCCTGGGGCCTGGTGTGACCGTTGCTGGGCCTGTGGCTCATCCAGGTCGCTTGGGCCTCCAGGCACTACGGTTTCCTCGTCTGGAGAATGGAGTAGCACTTCCTACTCTACGGGGTCGTTGGTAGAAGTTGGATGATTAATAACAGTTATAATTCATGTACGTGCCTAGCTTTAGGCACCTCCTCTCATGTAGTCAGAAAACCTAAGGGCATCTTCTAGAACCTACTAGATAGTCAATAGATGCTAATTGTCTCCCCTCCCCTTCTCTCCCTCTCTTCGGCCCTCTGTGCATCTGCTGAGTGCCTGCTGTGGCTGGTTGAGTGAACAGTGATATCGGGGTCCAGCTTGGGAGGATCTTCTCCCCACCAAGGAGGTCACATCGAATGAGTGTGCTTGGCGTCTACACTGGAGGACGAGGGAAGAGTGGGCTAGGGTGGGGCTCGCATCTGGGGGTGCTACAGAGATGGGTGCAAGATTGGGCTGGCCTGGGCTGGGGTGGGGCAGGTGTGGAGGAAAGGGCAGCGTCTCCTCACCTGGTCTGGGGCAGAGGATGTGTTCCTGTCCGTGGATCTTCCAGGAGTGGAAATGGGCTCCGTGTAGCTCAGCACTCGTGCCCTTCACCCACTTCCGGAAGGTGGATGGAGCTCTCTGAGACGGTGACCGTGACTCCTGGAGAGCCTGCAGCTGTCCACCCGGTGAAGGGGAGGGGGGGACCCTGAAATCTGGCTTCGTCACCCCACTGAGTGTGGGGCCCAGGAAATTCAGCCGGGACTGGTGGTACGGACTCGTGGGTAGTGACTGTGGAAGTCAGGGCTCGGTCCCGCTCCCTGTATGTGGTGCCTCCCAGGGGAGTTGATGGAGTCCATGCGCAGTTCGTTTTGTGTCCACGTGGCTGGTTTTGAGGCCTAGTTAGAGTGTTTTGAAGGCTTTCGTAGCTCTAGTGATTGAAAGATGCCTTCTGGTCCCGGGGGAAGCACTGTGACATATTTCTCTAAAGGTCAGAGTGACCCAGTGCAATGTTCTTTTCCTTGAATCGCGTAATTGAATAAAGTCATTTCAGCGCTGAATGCATAGAACCGCCTAGACACCAGGATGGTTCTGCAGCGTGTGCTCTGAAAGCAGCTCTGTCTGGGGCTGTGTGAGGAACCGTACATTTGGATGAGTGTGTGAAGGCATTGATGGTCCAGACAGTGCCTTCAATCTGGAGCAGGAAATATTGCTACATTTAATAGGTGTTAGACCATCTTCTATTTCCAAAGCTGGCTTTTCCAATGAGAATTTCAAGGCAAAGCCCAGCTGATGCCAGTGAAGGAGAGTGAAGGAGCCCAACAGACGCGCTTGCCTCTTGTCCACACGTTAGTGCAAAAGGGCAGGGGCGAGCTGGCCAGGCCTGACGAAGGGGGTCCTGTGAGGACTCCTGGTGTGGGGTGGCCCACTTCAAATGTCAGACTCTGGGAAGCATAGACAGTCCAGAGAAGTGCAAACGCGGTTCTGTCTTATAAAGACCAGACGTTGTCCATTATCAAGGCAAAGAACAAGAGATCTGTGACTATCTTGCATTTTTAGGTAGACATGGAGAGAGGACAGTTATTTAATCATCTAATGCCATTTCCTGCTGGACGTCGATTGGCATTTAGGATGCCATTAATTTGTTATACCAATACACGTCCATCATAGAATTAAGATAAAAATCCATCCTCATCATCCCTTACTTGTTTAAACCGTGGTGCTCATGATGCTGACGCCATGGTGGTTTCTGTTAAGTGCAGCCAAATAAATTACTAATTGAACATTTTGATGTATTTATTTTCCAGTATTTTTTCTACACCCGCTTTTACAAAACTGGGAGTACATACTCCTTTGTAATAGTTTTAAATGAAAAATATGATGAGTAGGTCTGTGTAAATGGGGAGTAAAAGGGAGCTTCTTCCATCTGATAAAGGATATTCATGTAAAATCCACATACTGAATGCTTTCCCCACTAAGATCAGGAAAGAAGCAAGGATGTCTGCTCTCAGCACACCTATTCAATATTATATGGCAATCCTAGCCAGTGCAATAAGGCAAGAAAAGGAAATAAAAGGCATGTAGATTGTAAAGGAAGAACTAAAACTGTCTTTATTTGAAGACCACATGATTGTCTGTGTTAAAAATTCTAAGGAATTTACTCAAAAGCCTCTACGGTTAATGAGTAAGTTTAGCATGGTCACAGGAATCAAAATCAGTATACCCAAAGCAGTCCTGTGTCTAGATAGTAGAAACGAACACTTAGAAATAGAAACTTAAACAGTGGCATCAAAAATATGAAATACTTAGAGATATATAAGATAAAATACCTGAAAATTATAAAACATCACTTAGAGATACTAAACGAGATCTGAAGCATTGGGTAGATATACCATTCTTATGGACAAAAACACTTAATATTGTCAAGGTATCATTTTCCCCTGAAATTGATCCACAGAGTCAGTGTAATGCCAATTAAAATCCCAGCAAGCATTTTTAAAATGGATATTGACAAGATGATTCTGAAATTTATATGGAAATGCAAAGGACCTAAAATAACCAAAACAGTTTTGAAAAAGACGAATACTGGGGACTCATGCTATGTGATTTTAGAAACTTTCATACATTATTGGTGGGAATACAAACTGGTACAGCCCCTTTGGGAAACAGTCTGGCAGGTTTTTTTTTTTTTTTTTTTGCAGTATGCGGGCCTCTCACTGTTGTGGCCTCTCCCGTTGTGGAGCACAGGCTCCGGACACGCAGGCTCAGTGGCCGTGGCTCACGGGCCCAGCTGCTCCGCAGCATGTGGGATCTACCCGGCCCTGGGCACAAACCCGTGTCCCCTGCATCGGCAGGCAGACTCTCAACCACTGCACCACCAGGGAAGCCCTCTAGCAGGTTTTTATAAAGTTAGTGGTACACCTGCCAGAGGGACCCAGCAATTCCACTCCTAGGTATTTACCCAAGAGAAGTGAAAACATATGTCCATACAAAGACATGTATGTGAATGTTCATATGCCATTTATCACCCCAAACTGGGGATTACCCATGTGTCCGTCCACTGGTAGATGGATAAACAAATTGTGACACATCCATACAATGGAATACTACTGGGCTGTAAGAAAAATGAATGCATGAAACAATACGGATACAGAAGCATTATGTCAAGTCAAAGAAGCAGGCACAGAAGACTGTATAGGACATGATACTATTTATATGACACTGGAGAAAGGCAAAACTATAGAAACAGAAAAAAATTGGTGATTGCCAGTGGCCAGCGGGTGAAAAGAAGGACGTAAGTTTTGACAAATGTATAGTCCGGTAGCCACCACCGTAGTTGGGACGCAGAACATTTCCCTTACCTCGAAAAGTCTCCCATGTTCCGCTCCCCACCCCCTGGCTAGTTGGATGGGAGACAGAGGAGTCTTGATTGATTTAGATTTATTTAACTTCTAGTGACATTGAATATTATTTATTTGTTTGCCCCGTCTTTCTTTTAGCCACAGGAGTTTCATACATACATAAATTGTATTTCTGTTACAAGTATCTCCTCTTCTTTGTTGCTTGCCGTTGTTGTGGTTGCCTGTTCCTGCATAACAGCCACCCCAAAATGTAGTGTCTAAAGTCGACAGCAATCTTAGTTTGCTTGTGAGTCTGCACCTGGGGCAGAACCTGGCAGAGACGGTTTGTCTGCTCCCATGACGTCAGGTAGAGGGGCTGGGCTGGGGCCGGATGGTCCATTTCTAAGATGATTTTCCCACACGGCTGGCGAGTCGGCCCTGGTTGTTGGCTGGGAGCTTGGCTGGGGCTGTTGGCTGGGGGCCTGGGTTTCTCTTCCTATGGGAGCCTCCAAGGGGCTGCTTGGGCTTCCTCACAGCATGGTGTCTGGTTCTAAAGAAGAGTATTCCAGACACAGGAAGTAGAGAGTGTCAGTTTCTTAAAGCCTCGGTCCATACGCTAGCAAGCACGCATCACTTCCACCACATCCTGTGGGTCCCATAGTCACGGAGCCCACCTTCGTTAAAGGGGGGCGGCACAGATACCACCTCTTCACGGGCACTTGTGCTAAAGACTTTGTGGCCATTTTTAAACTGCCACACTTAAAACATATGCTTTAGCGGTTTTTTGTTGTTGTTGTTAATAGAATGGTGCACATTTTAGGTGGATGTAGACTTACAACATTTTTCGGGAGGAGAGGCACACAGAGAGGACCCTCCCATTCCCCGTTCTACCCGTTCTCAGCCCCTTCCCAGGTGTACGCCCTTCACTGTTTGGCTGGTACCGTTCTGGGCATTTTCGTGTGTGCATTTACCTGGTGTGTTTTCAGGTTACAACAGACGCCTCTTATTTTAACATCTGAGGGATGTGGTGCTCTGGGAGTGTCCGGTGACGCGCTCTTTTCCCGTAATGACACGTCTCGGCTGTCTCTCTGTGTCGGGCCATCTAGATCACCCCCCTCCTGCAGCCTCGGCAGAGTATTTCACAGATGAACCTCCTGACTGATGGGCAGTTACCTTGTTTCCAGTTCTATGACAGACGACACCGCCTTGGATGTCCTTGCATGTATACAGGCCTTTGTGCAGGATTTCCCCTCAAAGCGGGGGATACCAGGTCCATCTATGTGTACAGCCTAATTGGAATGCTGCATAATTGCCACCCCGCCCAAAAGGTTTCTCTCCCACTGGCGTTTATCTTGGGTCCCCAGAAGGCACCTTTGGACGTTGGTTGGTTTCATAATGGCGGGTTGGTTGGGCGTTCCTTCATTCAGTATGCTGAGTGTCTGCCCCAGGCTAAGTTCTCTCCTCCGCTGTGATGAAGGATACCACTGTCGCTTCTCTCAGGGAGCTCACAGGTGGGGAAGTGGCAGGGCTGCAGGAACACCTACTGCCGTCCAGGGCAGACTGTGGTGGGGAGCTGGGGTGACACGGAGGAGGCAGAGGCCCGCCCCGGTGTACGGTGGCCTCTGGTTCTCCTGGGTCTTCATGAAGCAAAGGGGTCTCCTGTGGCCACCACTTTGACTTGTCATTGTAACTCTCGAGGGAGGGAAGGAGTCTGGAGGTCCAGCGTTTCCGGTGCTGTTAATTCCAGCGGCCTTTCACGGCTTCCCAAGAGAGGCAGGAGGCCCGGGGGGGTGATGGAGCCGCTGTTGGTTGGGGTGTGCTAGCACTTGTTCCATCGTGGGTGTCACTGCCTCTAGTCCCGGGTCCTGAGGACTCCACTAACACGTGCAGGAAGCCCAGTCTCCTCCTGGGGACCCACTGGCAGCAAATGCACAGGTCAGCACAGCCCGGCCTGGCCTCTGCAGTGATGGGAGGGTGAGCCCAGAAACGGCCCGGACCTTCCCTACATGCCAAAGCGCAGATGCTCATAGAGCATCACTGAGTGAACGAAGCCCGCGTGGCAGCTCAGGCCAGCCTCAGGGACAGGTCCTGCTGGTCCCTTTCAAGATGCTGTCTGGGGTGGGGTGGTCTGGTCCACAGCTGGTGCGGTTCTGTAATTGGCCCGTACCCGTGTCCCTCCTTAGCACGGCTCCCCGGGTGCCCCGCCTGGGCGAGGCCCTGGATGCAGAGGGGCCTCTGCCAGTGTGACCCCAGCTGGCCCGATGGCAGCCAGCCCTCCCTCTGGGCCTCCTGGAAGCAGGTGGGGCTGTGCAGAGCCTGCCCGAACAAACCCGGCCAACCCCAGCGTGTGGAATCTGGCGCTGGGCGCCATCTGCACCCCTTTCCTCCAGAACAAGGAGATAAATTACCTCTGAGGAAACGGAGATTAATCGTCTGCTTCTGCATCACGCCTGTGGGCTCCGCTCCTGGACCAGCCCCTGCTGGCAGCGCCGGCCCTCGCTGCCTTGCACCATCGTTGGCAATCAGATGCAGGATTGATGTCCGTGGTCGTGTCTGTTCTGTTCATAGCCTTTGAGGATTGACAGGGGAGAGGGACGTATATGCTCACACGTTTTTATAAAGGCAGGTGAAAAGCAGGGATGACCGATGAGAGGAAGAGGTGCGGAGTAAACGCAGGGAGAAGCTGCACATGCCCGTACTTCTCAGGGCTCCTGCCCCTCGGCTGTGACGTTTCCTCCCAGTTCGCAGTGGGGTCTAAGTCTGGTTGCAGCACCCGCAGCCGTCAGGATGGTGGGAACGAGCCTGCTCTGTGTGGCCCGGCTCCATCCTGCCTGGATGTCCCCATGCTGCCCTGCTGGGTGAGGGAGCATCTGAGCCTGGAACATTCCTCGCGTGGCCCCAGACTAGCCGAGAGGCCCCTGCCGGCTCCCGGCAGCCCGGTCTTCCTCTCTCCTCCTGCTGCAGGACTCCTTCCCGAGGGCTCTGCAGGTCACCTGGCGCTCGAGTGAGTCCTCGTGGGCAACATGACTGACTTCTGAGTAGCCGCGTGTATGCTGAGGGGTGGCCAGGCTGGACTGTGGGTGCCCTCAAGCTGGGTGGTGGCACCTGCATCCTTTAGAAACCTGCAGAGGCACCGCCAGCATCTGGGCTTAGTGTGGGATGATGTGGAGGTGCCAGGTGTCCAGACACTCGGGTCAGCCTCCACGAGAAGTGGAAGGCGGCCATCACACCCCGGGGGAAGCAAGTTTCAGACGCGTCCCATCTCTGAACGCGGGGATGGGGGAGTTGCCTCCCCACTGTGGCCGCCCCCTGGTAACATTGTGTTTATAAGCAGGGCGATGCCCTCGCCAGCTGACATTTCACCATAAAGTCTCCCAACCACCTGTCAAAAGCTTCTCAGAGCTCTTGAGTTTCTGGCCAGGAGAGGAGAGCCGTGGAGCTGGGAGAGGGCCAGGAGCTGGGTGATCAACAACGTGCTCCAATTGCCAGGTCTGGCACCTTACGCCAGGCCCTGCTGGTGATGGGGGCTGGGCGGCAAGTCCCCTCTGTGGTCCGTTCTGCACTGCCTCACTCCCTGGAGGACCTAGAGCCCTGAGCACATACCACACGTTACCCCCAGGCAGGCCCTTCTCAAGGGTGCTGAGCCAGGGTGCAGCCTTTGCCTCTGCTCGGGGAGGAGGTTGCCACGGAATAAGATACCCACATAACACGGGACTTCACCTCCGGCCCAGAGGGAGAGTGAGGCCACTAGGGCAGGGAGTGGCCAGGTGAATGGCTGGTAGCTAAAATCTTTGAGAAGTGAAAGTTTATCAGCTGAATCTTCAAGATGACGGCATTCCTTCCTTCATTCACTCACTCATCCATCCATTTATCCATGCATCCATCCGTCTGCTCAGTCATCTGTGAAGTCATGCTTCATCCATCCTTCCTTTTTGTCATCTTTCCATTAATCATCTGTCCTTCTATCCTTTCTTCCATCTGTCCGTCCATCCATCCATCATCCATCCATCCATCCTTCCATCCTTCCATCCATCCTTCCTTCCATCCATCATCCATCCATCCTTCCATCCATCATCCATCCTCCATCCTTCCATCCATTCTTCCATCCATCCTTCCATCCATCCATCCTTCCATCCATCCATCCTTCCATCCATCCATCATCCATCCTTCCATCCATCCTTCCATCCATCATCCATCCTTCCATCCTTCCATCCATCCATCATCCTTCCATCCATCCTTCCATCCTTCCATCCATCCATCCTCCATCCTTCCATTCACTTCATCCCTGTGCCCATGTGTCCATCCTTCAGTGAGGGTTTACTGAGCATCCCATGTGGCACTTTGAAGAGACAAAGGAGAGGACCGTGTCTCTGAGATGCTTTCTCAGTTGATGTTCCGACCAGTATTTTGATGAGGTAGAAAGTAAAACAGGAGAGGCATCCTCTGACCTGTCATTCTTCTCTTAGCCCGGGGTTTTGAGCTTCTCCGCCATCCCTTGATGGGGGAGGTTGAGGATCTTCTCTCCATCCCAGGCTTTCCCAGGGTCCTGAACCTCTAGAAGGAGCAGGTTCTCGCTGCCTTGGAGCGACCTTGCTCCACCCCGTCACTGCTGCCGTGCTGTCTGCTGTTCCCTCCCTGGAAGGAGAGTGAGCTCGGCAGTGGTTTCTCTGGAGGTGTCACGGGAGCACCTGCCCTCTCTCCTCCCCGAAGTGTCGGGGGAGACGGGAGACTTTGCCGCCAGACAGCTGTTTGCATCCCAGTAGGACCTGGGATGACTCACCTGACGTCTCCTAGCCTGAGATTCCTCATCTGCAGAGGCAGGTGCCTACTTGGTGAGCTGTCTTGATGACTAAGGGAGCGGAGAGCTCAGGGCCCAGCTGCCCCTCCCCCAGGCTGGGTGCCACCGCCCATCAGCCCTGCCCCAGACCCCTGCAGCCATTGTCCTGGTGCTGCCTCCTTGCCAAGTGACCCCTCCCTGTCACCAGGGCCACGTGGCCCACAAGGGGGTTGGGTCAGCGTCACGTCCACTGCACCCTAACCCGGGTGTTCTGTGTCACCCCGTCAGGCGGGTCTGCAGGGATGATGACACACAATGGCGCTGTCTCCTTCGGTAAAAATCCTCCCAGAAGCCCTGCTGGTGGGTCCTCAAAATGGACCAGAGGCAAGGGGCAAGCGCACTGTCACCGGCCCCCGTGGGCCCGAGCTGGGCTCATTGGCGGCCGTTCCTTGTCCCCAGGAAGTGACAGAGATGGACAGGAGGTCAGAGCTGGTGTGAGGCAGGCGGGGTTTAAGCAGGGGATGGAGGGGCTCCCCTGCCCGGCGGGCAGGCCCCTGACGTCCATTCCCGCTGGGCACCCTGGCACAGGGCGGGCAGAGCTGGGCTCGAGCCTGGCCCTTCCGTCCTCCAATCCGCCACTCTCTGCTCTGCCGAGCCTCAGAGGCCCTCAGGCGGCCCCCCCGCCTGAGCAGGGCGGGCGCTGGGCACTGCACCCCCCGGGATGCCGCTCATGGGCACCGTGTAACGTGTGGCCTGGGTGAGGAGTGTGGGCCCCTGGGAAGGGCTGGGGTCAGAGGGCTGAGTGCCCTCGAGGCCGGGTGGAGAAGAGGGAGGTTCTAGGGGACCCGCCGAGGAGAGCTGAGGGCAGTGGTCTTTGTCAGCGCAGGAGCCTGTCAACCTGTGGCCACGGCCCGAGTTCCCCTGCGCTGGGCTCAGGTCTCTGCCCCTGTGACATCCCTGGGTGAGTGGCAGCCGGGGAAGGTCCAGCAGGGGATGGCCACCCAGTGTCCTACCTCACCTGCCCCCGGCCCTCCCCTTCGCTTCGTTCCCGCAGTGGGGTCATTGAAGAAGAATTTCGTTCGGAGCCTCCAAGGCAGCCTGTTTGTTTTCCAACCTGCCGGGCTGACCTTCCCGACAGGGCCACGTGCTTTATGCCGGGGCCCGCGGGGAGGGCTGGTGGGGAGGGGCCCTGGCCCGGGGTGAGGGGGCCCTCGGCTCTCCCCACCCCACTCACTGGCCGTCCCTCGGTCCTGTAAGAGCCATGACTCTTTTTTGCTTCCGGGAAGCGTAAGATGGGATCTAGCAGGGACAGCGGGAAGGGCAGGTGTGTTTCGCGGGTGAGCCTGCTGGGCGCCCCGCAAATGCAGAACAGATGCTGCCTTCGGTGGCAGGTACCGTGAGAGCCGGCCGGGTGACAGGGCTTCAGCAGGGACACGCCAGGCCGGGCCCCCGCCCTCCTGAGGCTCGCAGCCCAGGAAGGCAGACCCACCTCACGCAGGGAGTTAGGTGTATTTATACTTAGGGAACGAGAGACACACCAGGGCGGCGAGGGCAGTGAGGGCAGTGGGGCTGCGGTTTCGGGGCCCGTCACCAGCTCCGTCTTTCATCTGCTGGTGCCGTGTGGAAGGGAGTTCAGGACTGGGGTGGATCAGAAGCTGCGGGCGGCTCTGTACCTGCCTGCTGTGTGAACTCGAGATGGCCACACCCCTTCTCCACATAGCTCCTCTTTCAGAAGAAAGGTCATCAGCCTGGGTGTTATTTATGACCCCTTCTAGCTCTGAAATTAGACAGTTCAGAGAATTTTGAAGACGGGATGGCGTTGACCTTGGAGTGAGCAAAAGCCCCTTCACCCCCACCCCTCTGCCGGCACCCCCGTCATGCACGTCCGGCTTGCTCTTCTCCAGCGGCCCCCAGACGCTGGCAGGACCGGGCCTCAGGCTCGGGGTCGAGGGCTCGGCGTGGCAGGTGTCGGGCTGTGTGCTTGGGAGGACAGGCCACGGAGCTCCAGGGCCGGAGAGGCCGGAACAGCATCACGCCCCCTGGGGTGCCGGGGACTCAAGCTGGCTTCACTTTACCCAGCAGCCCTGCCTGGGAGCAGGGTCTGGAGTGTCCTGTGCATGCGTCACCAGGGCCGTGGCCTTCCCAGACCAGCGAAGGCAGGTATGGGATGGGGGCTGTGCAGACGGTGAGCGGGACACGGGGGGCTGAGGACGAGGTTGCCTCCGCGTGGGACTCGGTCATGGGTTACCTGGTGGAATCTCAAGGCGCACCGCAAGCAGTTCTGATGCGTCACAGGCTCCTGCCTGAGCCTCTAGGAGGGAGGGGGATGGTGACCGAACACACTGTCTGGCATGGGCTTCAAAGGCAGTCTTTACCGACAGCATGTGCTGAAGAATATTCATAGCTTATTGGGGGAAAAGCAGAAACAGGAGTGGAGTTCGAGCCAGTGCAGACCCTGGCAAGCCTCGTTCAGGAGGCCTGACTCTCAGGACCTCGGCCCAGCTCCTTCCCAGCACGTGGAACGGTAGTGTGTCCCCTGCTTGCAGCTCAGTGTCACTCCGAGAGTTAAGTCCAACGTGATACGGTGACAGCGCGGCACGGTGAGGTAGCGGCAGTGTTCAAGTTGTCACGTCCCCCCTCTCTGCCTGTCATATGTAAGAGCTGTGGGTTTGCTCACTTAGTCATTCAACAAACGTGGCTGAGTGCCCGGTGTGTGCAGCAGCTTCTGCATGGCTGGTGACTAAGCTCCATCCGCACTGGTGTCCCCGCTGACACCTGGGGACATTAAATTGGGTGAATCATTAAACCGTGGAAATGGCTCCCTCTCCCTGGGCCTCTGGGCTCAGGTGGGTCTTTCTGGCTGAGTCACTTTTGTTCTGAACCCCACCTCCCACATCAAGCTCTGAGGGCTGAGGAAGGCTTGGGGGGATGAGGTGCTGATGTCAGCACTTGGTGAGGAGCCCCCAACCCCGGTGTTCTTGTGCCCTGGGGCTGGCAGAAGACAGGTGGCACTGGTCGGCAGCGCCCGGCTGGAACATTCTGATACCACTCTGAGGGCGCGTCCTTTGTAGCTCAGGGTGGTGACCCTAAGTCCTCTCCCTGCTTTCCCTCCTCCGCCCGTTCCTGAAAGCGGGCTGTGACTTGGCATTGTTGGCAGAGAAACATTCTTCCATGAGGGGCTCCCCTCGCAAAAGAGGAGCTGCTGAGCCTGAGATGGACCCTCAAGCCTGGGCAGGCTGGCGCCCTGGCCTCAGTGGCCCCTTCCTTGCTCTGAGCACAGTGGAGGGGTGTCCAGAAGCCAGCTGACTGCCAGAAACCAATTTAAATTCCTGCTAAAAGCAGTCACCTGATTCCGTCTGCTCTCCTAGGTGCTGGATGCCCTCGCCAGCCCCCCGGCAGCTCCGCTAGTTCTGGGCAGGGGAGCGGAGCGTTGGGCAGGCGCAGTGATGCGTCCCCGGCTGTGTCACCAGCCAGCTGGCCACTGGAGCTTGACTCTTCTTGGCGGGGGTGTGTGCCGTGTCCTCCAGCCTCACCAGTGTGGTTTTGGTCCTGCCATCGCTGGTTCCACGTGCCCGGCCGGAGTGACCCACTGGTGGTCCAGGTCGTGGGTGTCCTGGGCGTGCAGCGTGCTGCAGTCATTCTGCACGGCTGCTTTGGCATCTTGTGTCCTGCAGCTGTGAACTGAGGGCCGGCAGGACCCTGGGTGACATGGAGCTCCCTTATTCCGTTATGCTGTGTCCAGAGGAGCACAGGGCAGCTGACTTGTAGGGATGATTGTGGGAGTGCCTTTTGGGGGAGGCAGAGAGGTCATCTTTGTGTGGTTGGTGGAGACGCTGCCATTGGCAGTTGAAATGTTTGACTGCTTAGCAGGCCAGTTGTAAAATTTGTCTCTGGGACATCTACCTCCTGATCTGCACCATTCATATGTGTATTGCTTGTTCATCCGTCCTTCCATCCATCTGCCCATCCATCCATCCATCCATCCATCCATCTATCCATCCGTCCATCCATCTGTCCATCCGTCCGTCTTTCCATCTGTCTGTCCATCTGTCCATCCATCTTTCCATCCATCCATCTATCCATCCATCCACCTGTCCATCTGTCCGTCTTTCCATCTATCTGTCCATCTATCCATCCATCTTTCCATCCATCCATCTATCCATCCTTCCTTCCATCCGTCCATCTGTCTATCCATCTGTCTGTCCATCCATCCGTCCATCTTTCCTTTCATCCATCCATCCGTCTATCCATCTGTCCATTCACCCTTCCATCCATCCATCGATCCACCCGTCCATTCACCCGTCCATCCATCCATCCATCTGTCCATCCATTTTTCCATCCATCCATCCATCCGTCCGTCTATCCATCCATCTGTCCATCCATCCATCAATCCTGCACTTCTATATATATCTATCTTTATTGAAGCCTAGTTGTTTTACAATGCTGTGTTAGTCTCAGGTGTACAGCGTACCCTTCTATATTTGAGCCCCTCCTTTGTGCCATTGCTTTTCAGGGCCTTCATGCTGCCCTTCTGGCACAGGGCAGCTGGAACTCAACTCTACATTTCCAAATCCTTTCTCAGCTGCCCCCTTTCTGCCTCTGGCCTCTCCGGCGTCCCTTCCTCTATGGGTCTGGGGGTGTAATACCCGGTTACATCTACGCGGTCTCAGGCAGGCTCAGTGCACAAGCAGAAAGGGAGCAGCAGGCTACTGTAGGGGAAGGAGACAGTGCAGGGATCGGGGGCTTACACAGCCACTGGCAGAGCAGGAGTGGTGGGGTCACCAGACCCCCCCCCACTCATGGTCACACCACCAGAGTGGGAGGGCACCCAGACTTCAAGAAGTCTGCAAATGTCAATGGACCCCGTGACCTGGTCCCAGACCCTGCAAGGAGAGGGTTTCTTTCTCTCCCGTTCCAGCTCCCCTCTGAGTGTGGAACATAATTTTCATCCCGAGCCCTCCCCGCAGAGGAGTCTGGGAAATGTAGTTTTCATCCGCCCAGGCTCCGCGGAACAGGAAGACACTGGAAGAGCCTGAGTGAGCCCAGGCCTGGCGCCCGCCGCTCCTGGGGGCTCCCAGCGCGGGGGCGATCCCCGTCACGACCAGGGTTACGTGGAAGCCACCAGGCTGTTTCCACGAAGCCCTTGGAGCTGCCTTGCTCACGTCACCTGTGGTTCTCAGGTGGGGAGGGGCCCCGGTAGGGTGCACGGGCTGCACGGTCAGTTCCTTTTCTGTCTTCCCTGAACCAGTGGACCACGGTGATTCCCAGGGAGCCCCGGGACATTCTCTGCTCGGAGGGAGGAGCCAGGAGAAGGCTCTGGTGTCCCAGGAACTGTGCTGGGCTGTTTCCCAGAGGAAGTGGCCCTGAGATGTTCTCCCTGGGGGGTGATGCTGGGCTCAAGCCCCCGCCCACTTGTCCCCAAAGCTGGTGCTGTCTCCCAGCGGAATTCTTGCGCTGATAGAGGAACCAAGGCTCCTCTGGCGTCCCCAGGGAGGAGAGACCATGGAAGCCGTTACCACACTTTTTATAAAATAAAAAAAATACTGTTTTAGCTCCGGCACAAGCAGGAGGGGTGGCATTGGGCCTGGAAATGTCGGCGGCCTTTTCAGCTTGTTGCAACAGAGGTCCATAAACATAGCCTGGAGAGCTTCTGGGAAACAGCTCTCTCTGCTGGCCATGGAAGAAGCAGGTCCGCAAGCCTGCGCATCTGGGAAGAGCATCACGTCTGTTGGGATGTGAGTCCCAGACGCCCAGCCCGGATCTTTGATGCCTCTCCTGGCCACAGCCGACCTTGGAGCCGACCATCTCAGAGATGAGCCAGAGCTTGGCTGTGTCACGGGGCAGGTGAGCCAGCGGCTGGCATGGCCATCTCTCCCCATAGGCCAAGTCGAGGCCCTGGGCTGTGCCAGGCACCTGCGTCTGGCTCTGCTTCTGATGTCAAGTGGACAAGCTTCTGGTGGGGGGGTGGGGGCGCGGGGTGGGAGGGGTCACTGGTGCCAAGCGCTTCGGAGGTGCCACCCACGCGCAAGGGGCTGACCCCCCTGTGTGGGGGGAGGGCTCTGGGCAGGAGCTTGAAGCCCCCCAGGAGAATCAGAGAGGCTCTGAGAAGCAGCAACTCTATTCATGGTGGACGCCAGCCTGGACCAAGGGTGTCCTGGGTCCCTACCGTGCCCCTCCCTCTGCAGAGGTGGGAAATCCTCATCCCCCAAGTTTCTGGTCCCTTGATTAAAGTGACAGAGGTGTGCAGCAAAGCCGAGTTGTAGAAATGACACCGCTGGAACAGGGGACCTCAGAACCCTGGAATCTGGGCATTACGGTGCCTTGCAGGGAACTGTGGGCGGGGCCGGGGGGTTGGTGTGTGTTTAGTGATGGAGAGCAGCTTCAATTCGCTTCCACCCTGGTCCCCCTCAGAGCCTGACCCAACCTGCCGTCCTCCCCTCATGCCCAGCTCCTCATGGTGGGAATGGCCTACAGGGCACCGTCCCCCCCTTCCTCTGGCACCGTCCACCATGCCTACCCTAAATGCCCCGCCCGGCACCTGCTCCCCTTCCAGGCTTCCATCTGGGTGATTCTCTTGCTAAGGACTTACCTGGACACGCAGCGGGGCTGCATGGCCACCCACCCCCGACGGCTGTGCTGGGTTCCACGTGCAGCAGCTTGGCTGCAGGATTGCTCAGAACCCGGCCAAGGGGAAAGCGGCCCTGGTGGTCCTTTCTCACCTCCAAAGCTATCACCCTTGTTAAGAAGGTGGAACTTTCCTCTTGAGCGAGTCCCAGGCATGTAACGACACTCTGGGGAGGAAGGCCAGTGGGCCGGGGAACTGAATGGTTACGGAGCCCGGAGACCCCAGGGGCGAGCTTGTGTCAGCCCGCTGTTGCACCCAGCAGTGCATGTGGACTTTTAGTAGCAAGTATCAGCGTCTAACCCGAATTGGCAGAAGCATGATGACAACCTGTTGGTTTGTGTAGATGAGTTTTCTTCAGGCATGGCTTGATCCAGGAGCCCAAGCTGTGTGGCGGGAGTCTGTCTGTCCACATCCTCAGACAGGCGCTCCCCCAACCCCCAGAAGACAGCCACCTGCAGCTGCAGGGTCATCATCCGTGAGTGAAGGCAGCAGAGCAGAGAGGAAAGAGCCCCAGGATGGAGCTTCCTGGGCCTGGTCCAGTCACATGCCCAGCCCTGGACCAAGCCCCAGGGACAGGGTGGTGCTGTGCTCTGGTTGGCCAGAGAGGCCCACATGCTCCAGTGGAGGGGGTGTGGCAGCCCCACCCACACCCACATGGATAGGCGGGTGCTGGCCACTGGGTTCCCCAAAAGCCCAGCTGCACAGATGTCCTGTCACGCTGACTCCAAGTTCAAGTTTACTTTCTCTGCCTGGACTCCCAGGACTCCTGTTTGTAGTAGCGTGAGCTGAACTTTGCATACGAAACTGGCTTTGTTTAGGGCAGGGGGGCGTGTGGATCGCAAGCTTGCGGTCCTCACAGCCTGGAGGTCTGGGGTCTTTCTGACGTGGTTGGGGCATGTGCAGGCACATGGAGGCTATGTTTTGCATTTGTGGGGGACGGTTGAGCTCACCAGAATGCCAGCTTCTCCCTTGCCATCAGGGGCTGCTCCGTTCTCTGCGGGGCCCTGGAGGGAGGTCAGGAACTTTCCAGAAGCGATGCAGGGACCCGCCCCTCTCTTGCTCTTGGTTCTGCACTGTCTTGCCCTGTATGCGCCCGTCTTCTGGGGGCAGATAGAGTCTGACTATTTGTGTAAACTGTTATGGGGAAATTACGTTTTAATTGGATGAGGATGGGGGATAAAATGTGCCGGGGGCATGCCCGCTGTTCTCAGTGGCACCCAGGAGGGACACGCGCTCCAGCAGTTACATAACAGATTTCGTGAGCTGTCAGTCACTCCCGTTGCGTGGGACCAGCCTTTATAGAGCTGCTTCCATCAGCTGTGGGATCTAACACCGCCTTTCAGCTTGTGTTTGGGGTGGGTCTTCTGTGGCATGAATGAGGAGAGGTGTCCGGGAGCCCGGGGCTTGTTCGGCACTTGGGGAAACAGAGCAACGTGAGTGCAAAATCAGGGAGGCGTTGCTCCTGGGGGGTGGCTGCTTGCAGGGACCAGGTCGGGAAAATTTCTGGCCGTGGGCATTTCTACAAAGTGGGGTGTCCTGCCCCCAGGAGCACCCGGTTTCTGAGCTGATCCCTTGGTATCCATCTCCTGAGCGTCAGAGATTGAGGTGTGGGTGACGGGAGGTGGTGAAGGTTGGTTTCCAGCTCATCTAAACCCTCCGGGGGCTCACCCGAGGGTGGGCCTGCCCCGTAGGCACTCCCTGCCTGCCCGTGGCTAACCTACACCTCCTCTTTGTCCTTTCAGCTCAGCCAGCAGATCTCCTGAAGGTTCTAGATTTTCACAACCTGCCTGACGGAATAACCAAGACCACAGGCTTTTGTGCAGCGCGGCGATCTTCCAAAGGCCCGGATGTCGCTTACAGGGTCACAAAAGATGCCCAACTCAGCGCGCCCACCAAGCAGCTGTACCCTGGTAAGAGGCGGCGTGTGTGCCTGGTGGGGTGCGGCTCCATCTCCCGCCCCCAGCCAGGGAGCAGAGCCGGGAGCCGGTGGGGTGGAGAAACGTGCTTGGTTTTCCGCAGATGAGCCTGGTTTGATGTCAGGATAGTGAAAACACAGCCCGGCACCCCTCACCGTCCACCACCAAAGGGACAGCGGGGCCACATCTGTTGACACTGCTTCTCCAAGCAGGTGTCTCTCCAGCTGTGGACAGGCTGTCAGGACTCCAAAGGCAAAAAGGAGATGGATGGTTCCCGGGTGACGGGGTTAAGAGAAACCCTGGGGTCACGGGGAAGGAAACGCTTCCAGACAGAAGCTTAACTGGGGGCGAGGACGTTAAGAGACACGTGAATCAGACGTCACGGCTCCCAGCAAGAGAGTGCAGGCTCTTAATGAGAATCCATTGCCCCGTGTCACGTCGCTGCTCTTAGTTACGTACCCAGAGCGGGAAGTGACGTTTGCTGGTCGGATGCAGCATCCAGGTGGTCCCTGACTGCCCCCCTCACACCCTCGGGGCCTGGACCGGCTGACTAGGCCCAGGTTTGATTACCTCTCCCTCCACCTCAAAGGACTTCTTCTTCCTGACTCACATCAGAAAGGGCCCAGGGGACCTTGGGCAGATGGACTCACCTCAGGAGGTGTCTTGCAGTCATTAGAAGACATACGACATCGTTTTGGTGACTGCGTTATGCACCCTGGACGTTGAGCCCTGTATCGGGCAACCTTTTGACAAGTAATGGCGTCTCTGTTTCGTCACGTCCCCCCCGGGGCCCGGAAGGACACACTCCCTCAGGGGCTGCATTGGGCTCCCTCTAACCCTTTCACTCATAACCCTGCTTCACCCCAGCTGTTTTCTCAGCTTTCCTTTAAATCCAGCGGCGACTTTTAAGGGTTTGTCTCTGCGAGAGGGGCTGGGTCTGCTCTTTCCAGGAATGTCATTTGGGGTCGGTGAGATCTGTCCGGGGCCCTGCGCCCCATCACTATCTTAAAGAGCCCCCCCGCTTTACCGCCTTCGGGAGCCAGACACCCCCCTTCCAGAGCATTCGACCATCCTTGAAGACAGGGGTCACTGCCAGGGCTCCTGGGTCACTCGCCACGAAGAACCGTGGGGATTTCACTTTCCCTCACGGCCAGGGGAGTGTTTCTTATCCTTGCTTGGGGCCAGCGTATCTTTTGGAATCACCCAGAAGTTGTCTGCTCGCCTGCCCCGAGTCCCCAGTTTAGAATTCCTGTCCTAGGGGGACCGAGGGGCAGGGGAGGCTTGTGAGAGCTGACGGCCCCAGACAGTGGTGACTGCACTTTGGGACAGACACCCACTGCCTGACGTGTGTGTGACGTGGTCACCTTCCAAGGCCGTCCTGTGGAATTAGGTGTCCTGCCTCGAGGTCATCTGTAGTTGCTTTGCTGAAAATTAGTTAAATCTGATCCCTGCCACCCAGTTCAGGGTCACAACCAATTCATCGGAGTTAGTATCCCTGCCCACCCCCCGGACCCCGGTTATCTTGGGGCGAGAAATGTCAGAGGGTCTCAGAATACAGGCCAGTTTTTGGAGATCTGGTATGAATTCCTCAACAGCAGACAGGGATCTATTTTTTTTTTTTTTTTTTTGCGGTACGCAGGCCTCTCACCGTTGTGGCCTCTCCCGCTGCGGAGCACAGGCTCCGGACGCGCAGGCTCAGCGGCCATGGCTCATGGGCCCAGCTGCTCCGTGGCATGTGGGATCCTCCCAGACCGGGGCACGAACCTGCGTCCCCTGCATCGGCAGGCGTACTCTCAACCACTGCGCCACCAGGGAAGCCCAGGGATCTTTTTTTTTAAGCCCACATTTTTCCTAACCTGTCAAATTAGGATATTGATTAGATCCTCAAAAGAGTTTAAAAGGCTGTTACAGGGCCTTCTAGCCATCATTAGCTTATGGGGTACAATGGGTCCATATATAATGATTGTCTCATTAATGCCAAATAGAACTGGAGGTCTTTGGGGATGATTTAAGTGGGAACTTCTGGGGGGTCTTTTCTGCAGGCCCCAGGGTTGATGAAACCACACAGCCTCTCTGGCCTTTCCTCTCTTGGAAACCTCGGAAGGGGCACCCACCTGTCTTGCTTTTTGCTTGGCCTCCTGGGAGCCGTGGCGTTTGGCTGCGTTTTAGATGCTGTGTCTGCTGGACAGCTGCAGAGGGAAGGGGTGGTGTGGTCAGGTGGCCCCAGCCGGGCCGAGGCCGTGGTGGCCTGAGTTGAGCATAGACGTTTTAAACGTCTCAGTGCAAAGGAGGTCCGGGTCCGCGTGACCTCTCCGTAACGAGAAAACCCCCATCGTTCTCCCGAGAGGCCACCTGGATTCTCTGGGGATGCAGGCGCCCCTGTGCAGGCCGGGTGGGTCTGGGTCGTGGATGCGGGCTTGGGGGCCAAAACTGAGCAGGGATCTGGGAGCCTTTGCAGGACCTGTCCCCCTTCCCCAGCCCAGACGCCGGCCTCACCCAGTCATTGATTCTCCCACTTTGTACAGATCGCCTGCGATCCAGGCCGTTTCTTTCGGGGAAATCAAGGTTCCTTGGGCTGGGGTTCTTCAGAGGACTCGCCCCCTTCCCAGCAGGTGAAGAGAAGCAGTCTGGTGTTCTCTGCACTTGCCGGCAAGACGGGGCCTACTGTTCCTGCCCGATCCTAAGGGGATTTTCTAGTCTTGCTTAGAGGCTGTAATCCGGGTTCTGAATCACCAGGGCCAGGAGTGCAACTCCAGGTTACAGACCTTGACGGTTGGCGCTGGGTGGTCTTGACACTGGGTAGACCAGGCCGTAAGGGCTAAAGCGGAACCCGGGACGGTGACAAACAAACCAGAGAGGGTTGCACAGCTTGCCTGGAGCGGGGCGTTTCCTGGGCCTCTGCCTGCGGGCGTGGGGGGCAGCACGTCAGCGTAAGGCTGGCCTGAGACCCTAGAAGAAGCCGTCCTGGGCCCTCCCTGAATGCAGGAGGCAGGCGTGTCCCATGAGGCTGCCCTGGCACCACGGGCCTGCGGCCATCACCGAGGTCCAGCCATCCCCTCCGAAGACATCCAGGCAAGCCAGCCTCCCCGTGGTCACGCGGCCCCCTCCTCTGCTCCCGTGCCTAGGATTGGGGTCCTCTCCCCATTTCGCACTCCCTCTGGTCACTTCGGGGCCGCTGAGACTCCCTTCCTGCTCAGGATCTGAGACGGGGCCTGGGCATAGCTATGCCCCCCGCTCACTCTTCCGCCTTCGCTCCAGGCCTGCCCTGCACCGTGGGGCGGGACCTCCGGAATCAGCCTCCGTCCAGCAGAACCTGTAACTGTTGGCTTAGTAGGGTTCAGTTTAGTAGCAGATGCACTTATTAAACGCCCACTGTACACCTAAACTGCTCCGTGTCTTTGGGCTTCAGCCGGGTGGAAAGGAAACGGTCTAAGGAAGTAACTGGGCCTCTTGCTCAGCTTACCCCTCAGTTTTGACGTCTCTCTGAGAAACAAAACACGAAGCGTTGGATAGCAGACGAGTTTCTCCCAGACAGTGTAGATTATAAAGCATGTCAGCGTCCGGCTCACGTCCAGACGAGAATGAACGGTCTCTACAGTGACAGCAAATCCTTTGTTATTTTGCCAGGAGGGAGATGAATATTACACGTAATTTCTCCTTTCAGCTTCTCTGAGCTGAGAGCGTGTGTTACTGTAGCGATTTAAAAATTGGGAGGCAGCGTCTGAATGAGTCGGGAGCAGGGGCGTTCGTGGGCCTGGGTGGCGCGTCACGCTGCAGGGAGGGGGAGGGGCACTCCCATGTCCGCTCTTCTTGTTATCTGAGGCAGGGGGGTGACTGTAAGAGGCGTGGAGTCATCACGGGGTGGGGACGGGAGGCAGGCGACCCTTTGAGATGAGAGTGAGGGGCTCACGGACTCACATGGTGATTGAAGTCTATCCTGGACGGGAGCAGGGACCTCTGAGATGCTTGGGGTCAGACACCACCCTGGGCCCCTTAGTGCCCGCTCACCCCCAGGGACCAAAGGGCCACCACCGAGGTCCTGCCACTGGCCTGGCTGGGGTCTCCCCCTGGGGCCTGCACGCAAACCCCCTCCCCTACCACGGCCGTTCACTCGGGCCGGGATCTCTGATTCCCTCTCACATCCCACGTTCAGAGGGCGGCGTGGAGGGACAGCTGTGACGGTAGTGGCCTCCACGGGCCTCTTTCCAAATGGCTTCCTGTCCGTGGAAGGGCAGCCTGAGTTGGTCCCTCAATGAAGCCAGCCTTTCCTCAGACAGATGACCACACTGACCTCCTCACCCTCCACCTAGACCTGGCAAACTTTGCTGGATATGGTGGCGCTCAGACATTTGCTGCACATCTGCCCCTTGATCAGACTGTTCCTGCAGCCTTTCCCTAACAGCACATGGCCAAACCTACCCCCTCCCCGGGAGCGGAGGCACCCAGCTGGTTCCTGCCCCGGGGGATGGGCTCGGCCACGGTGCTGAGCACAGCAAACAGACCCCAACTTCTAGCTCCTTAACATGGGACCAGATTCTGCCCGGGCTGTGAGCCTTGGGCCTTTCCAGATCCGCACCTTAGCTAGAGCTTTGGGGGCCGTGGGATGGATTTCTCCACCTGCTCTCCCTCATGGCCTTGAAAACTCACACAACTCTGTTGGCTTTTGGGGTTTGGGTTCTCTGCCTGAAGCTGCCGTGGCCCCTCTTGTCCTCACGCTAGAGAGACCGTGTGTCTACCCTGGGTCCTCCAGGGGCTGCAGGGGCAGTTCTTTCCGTGGCATCCCCCCTCCCCTCAGCAGGGCATCAGCAGCGCTCACAGGGACCAGAAGCAGAGCCCAGCTGCCCCGCCGTGCAGCAGTTCCGCCAGCAGAGGGCGCCCAAGGACAGCATCCTCACTGAAAGCTGCCCTGAGCCCCGCTCTGCCACGCGGGCCATCTGGTTGACCTTGTTACAGTTCTAAAGAAGGGGTGGGTCTGACGATGGGCTCTGTCCTTGCCAAGGACCGTGGACTGGGCTTCAGCGCTCTGCAGCGAGGTAGCTTCCGCCGCAGGGCCTTGTCCTTCCTCTGTCGGGTGTCCCCGTTGACACCCCTCGGGCTCGCTTCTTCGGCCTGGTTCTGAGAAGCACACTGACTTGGGTTGAGCCTTCCTGGCTGTGCCTCGATAGCCCAGCTCCCTTGTCAGCCCCGGGCCCTCGCTCTCGGGGGAATTGCAAATTGCACACAGAGAGAACCAGGATGGACGGAAGGAGGGGGCTGCGATTTCCTCTCCCGTCCGTGAGGCAGGGCGTGGAGGGCGTGCGTGTGGAGGATTCTGGGGCAGCCTTGTGCCCTCGGCAGGGCCAGCGCGGGTCTGGCTTTTAATGGCCTCAAATTGTTTCCGGCCTGTGTCGTAAGGAACCCTCCCTCCCGCCAACATACCAGGGTTTGGGTTTCCCTTTTAAATTTGAAGTCTTCTGATTTATTTTACTTTTTCTCTGATTTGCATGTCAACCAGGAAATGTCAAGAAGTGCAATTCTCGTCATGATTCCCTGCCTCTTGCCTTCCTTCCCCTCTTCTCTCTCTCCTCCCTCCCTCCAGAGGGCGCAAAATGAGACACACTCTGCCAGGCACAGCTCTAGGCACTGCGGAGGGTAAAAGACGCGTCTGAAACAGCGCCTGCCCAGAGGAAGCTCACATTCTAGAAAGTTCTAAGAAGGATTTATACATAGATATATTGAGGTGTGGGAACTGAAAAAGATAGCAGTGAAGGCTCACAGTTGGAAGGACCAATGAGGTTTGCATTTGGACTGAGCCTCGGAGGGGCTAGGTTTGACCATGTGGTGTTAGGGGAAGGCTGCAGGAACAGTTTGATCAAGGGGCAGATGTGCAGCAAATGCACCACCATATCCAGCAAATGTTGCCAGGTCCCTGAGCTGGTCTGTTTGCAGAGAGCTGTGGCTGGGCACGGTTGGGGGCTTCCCGACTGCCTTGTCTCTGTCCTCTGTTCCAGCATCTGCATTTCCCGAGGACTTCTCCATTCTAACCACTGTGAAAGCCAAGAAGGGCAGCCAGGCCTTCCTGGTCTCCATCTACAATGAGCAGGGCATCCAGCAGATCGGCCTGGAGATGGGCCGCTCTCCGGTCTTCCTCTATGAGGACCACACAGGGAAACCGGGGCCGGAGGACTACCCCCTCTTCAGAGGCATCAACCTGTCAGATGGCAAGTAAGTGGCACCACTCAGCAACCCACTCCTTCTCCTGCTGGAGGGTCGGGGCCCCCGGCCGAACCGGGGACCTTATAGCAGAATGTGCTTTATATAGCAGGATGGTGCCGGCACGCCCGCAGGTCGGAGGGAGCACCGGGCTTGGAGTCCTGGGAGCTGGGTCTTGGTCTGGGCGCATCCTCTGTGGCTCTGGGGAGGCCTTCTTCTCCCTGGGCCTCCACGTCCCCTTTGTAAAATGCACTGAGCTGTATCAAATGCTAGCCTCTTAGTGTCCGAAGGGACACGGGAGACTGTGTAGTTATACCCAACTTCTTCCAGAAAGGATTTAAGGCATCCTCAAGGATACAGACACAGACGTGAGAGTGAATGATTTAAAAAAAAAAAAGAAAAAGGAGTCAGGTCTTTCCAGAATTCTCTGTTGGATGCATCCCTAAACCCCGGTCGTTTGAAATTAATTGACTGACACGTCTGAGGCCACGCGCTGTGATCCTTGAAGACCTCAGGCCATGATTTCTGCATTTCTAATTGAGAGTTTCACATAGATCCATCAGTCCCACCATTTCCTGTCAGACTCGGTTTCTCCAGCAGCCTGCATGTGCTGTTGGGGGTTGAGATGGTACACAGGGAAGTACTGTCAGGTCTCCCTGCCCTTGACCCACTGACCAGCCCACTCCAGGGTTCAGGGCTGTGCTCCGGGCTGCACAGCTGCTCTCATCCCAGAGATGAGACACCTGATCTTTGAGTCCAGTGGGTCTCACGTGGCACGCAGTGTGGACCTGTGCCCACGCCTGTCTGCCCACAGAGGCTCGGCTCTGAACTGCTCAGCCCCGTGACACTGCAGGAAAGAGATGCTCTCCTGGGTCCCCAGGGACTTGCGGTTGAGGCACTCGTATTGGTACTTCGTGACACTGGCCCCCCTTCACCTGCCTGGCTGTCTGTTTCTTTGCAGGTGGCACAGAATTGCTCTTAGCATCCACAGGAAGAATGTCACCTTGATCCTGGACTGTAAGAAGAAGGTGACGACATCCCTGGACCGCAGCAATCACCCCGTGATAGACGTTAACGGCATCATCGTGTTTGGCACCCGAATTCTGGATGAGGAGGTGTTTGAGGTAAGCAGGGGGCCGGGGGCCTGGGGCCAGCCAAGCCGACGCCGTGTTGCCTGGATCCTGGCGCTCTGCTGGGGGCGTGGGTGGGGGGGAGGGAACACCTACTGATTGTCCTGCTTCTGTTAACGGCAGGAGTGATGTCTGCCGGTGGAGACGAGCGGGCGTTCGAACGGGCCCTTGGGCTTTGCGCCGGTGGGGAGGATGAGGTTTGGGTCTCACCTCTCTCGGGGGTCCTACTGGGGCCACGTGCGTAACTATGAGAGATTCGGGGGCGGGGGAGCTGGCCTCGGTGCAGGCCCGCGGGGCCGGACTCTCCACTGTCTCGTTTGCTGATTCCGGGCCTTGGGCAGGTTGCGCTGACGTTTCTGAGCCTCAGTCTCTCCATCTGTAAAATGGGATCACGCATGCAGCTCCTTCACAGAACGTGGCAAGAATTACGTGGGGCTGAATGCGTAAAGCACCACGGCCTCCTCATAGCAAGCGCTTGACGTGTGTCAGCCTTGATAGCAACCCCGCGTCGGGGCAGGTGGAAAGGTGGACAGAGCCCAGTTGGTCAGATGTGGCTGAGCAAGGAAACATCGGAACAGCCACGTCTCCGTGGAGGCGGGGGTTGGGGGGTGGGCGAACCAGCGTGTGAAGGTGGGTCCGTGGATCCTGCCGAAGTCGGCAGCCCCTCAGCCCAGCAGGAGTCCAGGACGGCCGCAGCCTGTGGGCAGCAGGGTGGGCTGGGCGCCTGGATTCTGCAGGCACTGCCGAATTTTGCGAGTTATGGCGACACCCCCTCCGAGCACGACTCCGGCCACAGTTGCCCAGAGACCCGGGATGAGCTGCAGGCGGCCTGAGCGGCTTCGGGGTCCTCCCGGGGAGCTACTGTCAAAGGCTTGGGGGTCGCCCCGACTGGGATTAAGTTTTTGCCGGCGTAGACCTCTTGCTGGTGGGAGGGTCCAGGTGAAGCAGGTGGCTTTGGTGAGCTTCAGGACTTACTTGTAAAACGTGGGTACTGGTAGCGTTGCCTCGAGAGGTGCCGGGGGCTCACCTGGGCTCATCCGAGAAGCGCCCGGGAGCCTGGGTCGCCGCCGCCACCCTTGCTCGAGGTCTGAATGCGGAGGTGGGTCCGTGTGCCGAGGCTGGGGTTTGAATTCATGTACCGCGTGGTAGCTTTTCCGCACTGTTGCCACATCTTCCCGATTTCTAGTGCCTTTTGTGCGCCGATGGTGTGTCTTTTATCGTAACGACTCAGGAAGAAGCTTTATCTGTCTTTTAAAAAGATAAGGATCCTAAACTGAATCCTGCTTCCTTGATTTTCTGAACCAGTTTTCCCATGAGCACACGTCTGCTAAGACTCCGGTGCTGTAGGGAAAGCACTAGGGACGTCAGGGCTGGGTTCAAGCCCCAGCTGCACTGTCTACATGCTGTGAGATCCTGGGTGACTGCCTCGCCTCTCTGAAATGCTTGTGTGGGTGAGGTGTGTTTAAGGACCACCGAGCCATACGCGTGGCCCACGGCCAGCGTTCTGTAGCTGTTACCCACGTTTATGATTAGAGAAGGAAAACAATTTATAATTCTCGAAAAGAAATGGAAGAGAAGAACAAATATCGTATATTAACCATATACTTGGAATCTAGAAAAACGGTACAGATGAACCGGTTTGCAGGGCAGAAACAGAGACACAGATGTAGAGAACAGACGTATGGACACCGGGGGGGGAACGTGGGGTGGGGGGTGGCGGGATGAATTGGGAGATTGGGATTGACGTGTATACGCTAATGTGTATAAAATAGATAAGTAATAAGAACCTGCTGTATAAAAATAATAAATAAAATAAAATCCAAATCAAAAATTAAAAAGAAGAAACGGATCTCAAATCGGATAACTGGTTTCCGCCTCTGTTTAGCCTCCCAGCAAGCTGGGTAGGTCTTGCTGTGCGGCTGAGAGCATGCAGGCTCTCATTCCATTTTGATGGAATCCATAGCTCAAAAATATGTACAGCGTTCTGGGGAGCCCTTCTTCCTGGTCGTGGCTTTCGATTTGAGGGAGCGTGTCCGCCAGGCACCAGAGATTCTTGTTGACCACAAGCCGTTCGCGTTCTGAAGGCGGTGATTCCGTAGCCTTGGACTTCCCCGGCTGTTGGATGTGTCCACGTCGGAAAATACGACCTGTCTTTCCTAATGAAGAGCAGCGAGCTAGAGGTGGTGATGCCCTCGGGCGCCCCAGAGCATCACTTTTTGCTGTTTTATTCAGAGAGCAAGGATAAAGCTGGGTGGGTTGGCCCCGTATCCCCAGCCCCGCTTCGTCTCGCGGCGAGTGAAACAGAATTTTTATAAATAAAAGTGATTTAACTCGTGGCTTTCCAGAAGACTCCAGATAACGACACTTGGCATTTGTCACCGCTTTGGTTTCTGGAGAAGTGTCTTTAAAAGGAGGGGCCAGCACCATTGAAACCGATTCCCCGGCAGCCGCGTTCTTCCCCGGGAAGGATGACTTCCCCTCATTAAAAGCCAATTTGCGCCGAAGCTCTTGGAGGCTCTGGGGGAGCCGGAAGGATTCTGGGTACTTTGGTGGAGGGCCAAGTCGCTGCTGGCACACGCTGGGTTTTGTGATGTGTGCTGTTTCCAAACAGGGGTTTGCTGAACTCTAGAGAGTCTGTTGGGACCACTGGGGTTTTTCCTGGGGTGTGCGCGGGCCAGGGAGGAAGTGGGGTGTGTAGCAAGGGCCCCCAGGCTTTCATGCTCTTCCTCTCCGGCTGATGGCCTGGAGCCCACACTGAACCTGTCCGAACCCAACGTCCTCATCTGTAAAATGGGCGCGACGGGGCCAGTGCTAGGGGTCGTGGGGTGGCCCGAGGGAATCTCTGTAAGATGCCTGCACCTGTGAGGACCATCGCGAACCACACCGACCAGACCCCTGGCAGTCAGAGCGGGCGGCCCACCGTCAGCATCCCCCTGCATTTACCTGTCAACCGTGGTGGCGGCTGTGACCAAGGTCCGCTCCCTCTGTGGTGGCACAGGGTCACGAGCTGTCCCTTATCTCACCATGCGAGTTAGGTGCTGGACCTCCGCCTTAGAGATGAGGGCCCTGAGCCGTGCAGGGGGTGGAGCCGCCTGGGCTCACGGGGGCCCCCCATTCCTGTGCCCAGAAACCCAAAGGGGAAGGGACTGGCTGTGGGTCGTGCTGCCCTGGCCAGGGTGCATGCTCCCGGCCAGGGCCCCCAGGCGGGGACTGTCCCTCAGGGCGCCGTGGTGTGCTGTGGAAGGGGCTCGAGCTGGCTCCCTGGTCACGGCTTTGCCGCCCACCTCGCTGACCGGGCCAAGCCCCCGTCCTTGCCCGCCTGCTTCCAGGTGGAGCGTGTGCACTACAGGGCTGCCTGAGGACCTGCCTGCGGGGGGCGTCCGCAGTGATGTTCCTGGGGAGCTGTGTGTCCTGTGTCCTGTCCCTTCTCCTGGGGTGTACCCGTGCCCTGGGACCAGTGAGCAGCTGGGGGTCCCGGGGCTTCGTCCCACCCCCCAAGGGCCCGCCGTCGGGGGAAGTGGAGGGTATTCTTCGGACCCCTGTGAAGTGGGGTCCTGCGGGCCTCCCTGTGCAGGAGAAAGTGTTGTTTTCACCCCGGGCTTAGGACAAGCTTTGTGTTTTCGGAAACAGACAAGACTGCCAGGAGAGCGAGTGTGTCTGGCAGGAGGGGGAAGTGGCTATATTTCTTCAGTGGCAAACCTGGGTGGGAAGCCAGGCAGGGCCACCAACAGGGCCCTGTGACAACACGCCGCCTGTGTGCTCTGCCCTCCCCGCACCAGAGACGTTGAGTAACCTACCGAAGGTCACCCAGCAAAACTGCAGCGCAGCGGGGTTGGTCTGTTGTTGCTGAGAGCCGATGGCCTGTCCTGATGTCGTGGCGGGTGTGACAGTCACGGCAGCCCCTGCATCTCTCTATCCACCTGACCAAGGAAACCAGGCGCATCCCTGGTGGTCCCGATGTACCGGTGGGTGCCTGGCCTTGCTCCAGGCTGCTCGGTTCCCATCGTCCTGCACAGGCCCCGGGGACACCGGAGTCCCCTGGCCTGTGGGGTCTGAAGCCCTGGACCCTTCCAGGAAGAGCCAGCACGAGCTGCTAGCAGGGGCGGTGGCTGCCAGAGCTATATCCTCCCCTGCGTGACTGGTGCACGGCACCCTCCCCCGGGCCAGGCTCTCAAACGTGGGACTGAACTGGTGGGCCCCGCACCCGCCCTGGGCTCACCTGCGGTCCTGGAGCCGGCCGGTGTTCCAGATGGAGGGGTCCGGAGGGTGGGACTGGGGAGCAAGCCAGAGCATCTGCTCTGGGTTCTGCAGGGGAAGGGCCCTCCTCTTGGGTCCTCGAATGGAGGGGATCATGGAAGAGGAGACCTGCCCTGGGGGACGGGGAGCCGGCGAGTTCTGGGCCAGGAGCCAAGTCTGCTTTTAAGCTGTTGAATGTTTCAAGGGGCAGCAAGACCAAGCAAACTGCAAACTGCAGCTTTTCTCCGCGGGATCCCCGGGTGCTGGCAGGGAGAGAACGGCATTGCGTTCAAGTCACGGTCCTGCCGTCTGTCTGCTCTCCTCGGCCGTTTGGAGAGACCCAGTGGTTTACTTAATCCCTGATTCCCTTTTTCCAGGGGCCTGTCTTTTCCACTGACATGGTCTTCCTTGGAATTTAGCTTTCCCGGGGCGGGAACGGGGCCACGGCGGGGGAGGCGCTTTCCCAGCGATCCACGGAGCCGGCCCAGGATGCCTGTCGAGCACAGACTCACCCTCCTTGATGTGAGGGGTGCTGGCGTCAGGGTCTCGAAGGAGAGGGAGCAGTGAGTTGGTGTCAGAGGCCAAGGCTGTGACCTGTGACCCTTGACTCTGGGAACATCCCGTCACTGATCACTTGCCCAGAGCCCCCTGGGGTGCAGGACACTGGTTGGTCTAGAGGCCACAGAGCAGACAGGCGTGCACCTGGGCGACGGGGGTGGTGACGGGCGAGCTGCAGGGCTGGGTAGCACGAGGCGTCCTGTGTCCTGTCCCACCCGGGGACGCGGCTGGAGGAAGCGCTCGTCCTGCCGGTGGCGATGAGCCTGGAGCTGGCTGTGTCGCAGCGTGACCCTCATTTGCACTTTGCTCCCTTTCTGTCTGCCTTCCCGCGGCTTTGTCAGTTTGACCCCAACGTCTCTCTGGAGAGGGGCTGCAGACACTTCCAGAGTGCGCTTTTCCCTTCCTTGGAAGGTGGTGCATTTGCAGGGCCAGTGGGGCCACTCTGGGTTCACATTCGTGTCCATTCAGACACAGGTGGGTACGATGGGGATATGGCCAGAGGGCATCTGCGGGCAGTGAGCAGCTCTGCGGGCTTGTCTGGGGGTGTCTCTGCGCTTCCATCCCCACTGGTTGACAGTTCACAGGCCAGGTGCCCCTCCCTGGGTCCACGGGTGTTTTTCCAGTTGGCGTTGCTGGGTAGACCGGTGCTGGGCATAGGAGGAGCTGGGCTCTGGAGCCAGACCGGGTGGGAAGCGCGGCTCCATCTGGAAAACGGGCCAGTGCGTTCGAGATTGATGCTGAGGTCGGCCTGCTGCGCACACAGCCCCCCATGTTCTCAGAGATCAAGACTCAGAGCGAACCATCAAAGACCCCTAATGAATGCTCTGCCCTGGCATGCAGAGCCGCCGTGGAGGGCCCAGTGTCTGCACGGCAGCTCTCACAGTCGAGGCCGTGCACTCGGACCTTAGTCGGTGGTGTGGAAGCTCCCAGGGCTAAGTCTTGGGTCCAAGTCCCTGAGGGGGCAGCTCAGACCCAGCCTTTCCTACCGCAGACCGCACGTCCTGGGCAGGGCCTGGCTGAGGACCGTGTCCACCCCGGTCCTGGCCCTCTCCTTCGCGTCCATCTGTGCATCGCCCGGGATCACTGTCCTGGTGCGTCAGGCCACGTGAGGCGGCAGCCCTGCGCCCAGCGAAGCAGACCCCAGGGAAGCAGAGGGGCGTGAGTGAGTCAAGGTCAGAGGCCCCTCTGCTTCAGCTCTGCCCACTTCACAGGGACCTTCCCCGACTCCTGGCGAGAACAGAGGTGTTGCGGTCTCCGTGTGTTTCCTGGGACCCCAGAAACACACGTCTCCACTTCGGTCTCTTGAAAAGACAGGAGTTTATTACTTCCTGGTTCTGGAAGCTGGAACTCTGCAGCCTGAAATGGGTGGGGCAGAGCTCCCAGCAGGGGCTCCAGGGGAGGGTCCTTCCCCCCTCTTCCGGCTTGGAGGGCAGTGGGCGTGGCCAGGCCCAGCAGCAGGCGGAGTAATCTGGAGCGGTGCTGCCTCGGGTGGCCTGGCAGGGCAGGGAGGTGCTCCTGGGGAAGCACAAGCCCAGGTGTCCCTGGCTGTGGCCGCATCACTCCCGTCCCTGCTCTGTGCTCACCTGGCCTCTCCTCTCTTCCCCGTGTCTCTGTTCTGTCTGCTTCTTGTAAGGACACAAGTCATTGGGTTCGGGGTCTGTCTCAATCCAGGCTGATTCTCTTCTTGAGACCCGTCACTTCCCTACACCTGTGAAGACCCTGTTTCCTAGTAAGGCCACATTCCCAGGTTCCAGGGGTGAGGATTTGGCCCTGGGGTGGGGGTCCGTACCCAGCCCACTGCCCAGGCCAGCGTGGGGAGGGACTGCTCCCCAGTAATGCCTGCGGGGCACGTGTGGGGAATTAAAAGCGGGCCTCTGGGCATGCATATTTGCTTGTTTTCAAATCGAGGTTTGTCTCGGGCTGCTGAGTTGTGTCTGCGCAAGGAGGCTGGGGGGTAAGCTCTTGCCGGCTGGAGGGGCTAGGGGGCCAGCCCTGTGCACGGCTCCCGGCTTGAATGGGCAGCTGACTGACCAGTGAAGGCAGTGGGCAGGGAGTTTGAAGTGCGTTTTTGTCTCCAGTTCGGGTGCAGGAGAGGCTGGGCTGTGGGCAAGCCGGGGCGAGGACTCCTCCTGGGGCAGGTGGCTGGCAGCCTGTGGGCTGGGGAGGGTGTGACCCCTTAGCAGAGGCTGGTGGGAGCAGGGTGACAGTGAAGGAATCGCATGATCTCACGTTCAGGTCTCCGCCAAGGGCTTTCGCCTGGAATTGCTCCTCGGGTGGGCAGTGATTTTCAGGGGCTGGGGTGCTCTCCTGGGTCGTGCCGGGTGTTCGTGATCTGCGTTGAGCCCAGCAGTGGATGGGGGACCTCTCTACCTGGGCCCGGCAAGGAGGGTTCCAGAGAGACCCCAGAGCATCAGGCAGGCCCTGCTTGGCCCACGTGCTTCGGGACCTGGCTCCTTCTGCTGCCTGGCCCGAGAGGGCTGCAGGTTTGTTCCATGGAAACTGTGAGCAACAGGCCCACGTCCCAACCCGACAGGCTGACGCGGTGCTGGAGGCCGGCCCTGTGGCGTCACGCAGCTTACAGTGGACTCTCTGATCTGTGGGTCCCCAGGGAGGGTGGTGCCCGGTGACCCGCAGGCCGCAGCGGCTCTAGAGGAGGACGCTGGGGACGGACCGGGTCATGCCGGACGAGGGTCAGGCGTTGCTGCCGAAGCTTGTGGGTGCTGAGTCCCGCGGTCTCGCCGGCAGTGGCAGTGGGTGGGATGGGGAGGTGAGGGGAGTGGCCGAGGGGAGCCCACCCACTCGAGCCAGGGAGCTGCCGTTGTGGACGGCTGCAGGGTGAGGGGGTCCTGCCGGTGCGTGGCCTCCTTCTTTACCGCAGCCAGCCGCTGAGGGCAGCCCCGGCCTCACTTACCGTCTGCAGGGCCTTGGGCAATCCCGGGACTCAGCCCGCTCACCCTGAAGGTGGGACTGCCGTGCTTGCGGTGACGATGGACGGCCACAGTGCCTGACCAAGTCCTCAGCCCGCCAGCCAGCACTGGGCGTCCCGCTGCTGTCGGTGATGCTGGTGGAGGGCCCCTGGCGGGCGGGGGGGACACAGGCGTCGCGTGAATTCTCGGGGAGGGAGTTTTCTTCTCAAGATGGTTCTCGTGATAACATGGGTTGTCGTTGCTGTTGTTAGCGCGCTGTGCTATAGGCGGGCGGATTCCGAGACGGGAGGGGGGCCTGACGGTCTGCAGGCTCAGCTGCTGGGAGAGCAGGGGGGATTCGATCCTCACCTGCAAACCTTGGGCGTGGGCCATAGCTGGGCGGCTCTGGGGGTGCAGTGAGACCCTCCTGAGGGGCAGAGGGGAAGGCGCGGAGGGGCTGGCCCCCAGCGCCGTGCCTCCAGGCCTGGAACCCTTGTGACCCCTTCCACCGCCTCCAGGAAAAGAGCCTCCGAGATGGGGGTCAGCGCACGAGGTTGCTGGGTGCCCCCTTCTCGAGGGTGCTCTGGGGTTGGAGGCGGCCGGTGGCGGGGGGACCCGATAACAGTTGTGCAGAGCATTCGTCAGAGGTCTTTGATGGTCTCGATCTCCGAGGACACGGAAAATCCATCTCAGCTCGTTTCTGACTCTGCCGCCGTGGATTTTCCCGGAAGCTCTCAGCTCCGGGAAGCTCAGGTGTGTGTGCGGGCTGTGCTCTTTGGTCTCCTTCACCTGATGAGTCTTCTCAGAGCCCAGGGGTTGTGCATTGTGTTGGCTCCGTAGCACCCGTGGGGAACCTGGAGCCCAGAGACGTAAAGCCACCTGCTCCAGGTCACACAGCAGGGAAGTGCAGGGCTGGATTTGGGGCCCAGGTCTGGAGCATTCCCTGGGTCAGATGGGGGCTGCTGGGTCCCCAGTGTCAGACTTCTGTCCCTGTCCCTTTGGGGGTCTCACCCTCGAGCCTGATGGAGCCCCTGTTTGCTCACTCCCCTCTCGGGGGTGACCCTCCAGCCGGCCCCTGGTTCTCAGTCCTTCCTGAGCTCCAAGGACTATGCGTGTCTCCACTCAAAGTGAGCCCCCTCCCCCCCAGGCCTGGCCCTGCTCACTTTCAACCCGGAATCGCCGTTTTCTCTAGTCTGAGCTGCATTTTCCAGGCCCCTCCAGGCGATGTCTATCCAGCTGCGGCCGGTCCAGAGTCTGTCCACAAGCAGGTCTTTCCAAAAGGTCCAGGGAGTGACCAGGTGGCAGCCGGTACTTGAGGGCACTGCAGTGACTCTTGACCCTCGTGGAGGCCTGGAATTCTACAGATCGATTAATATAAATAATTCTACAAGTTAATTTCCCTGAGCACACACCACCTTCTCCAGAGCCCAGCCCCACTGCTTGCAGTTAATGCTCCCGGGAGGCTGTGTTTGAGGCTACTTCTCAGGGGTTGGGTCGTGAGATTGTCCCCATGAGTCAGCCACACTGTGTCACCCCATCCTTCCCACGTCCAGCAGTGTGTGTTTGCAGTCGAGGTTGCCGGGTCTGGGGCAGAGCCTGGGACCTTGGCCGGCGTTGTGCCGCATGGCCTCAGTGCTTGAAGTGAGGCTGGATTACGGCACAGAGTCTGCTCAGAGCGGGGGTGCTGGCCTGGAGCGTGTGGGGCAGCCTGGGCCTCTAAAATCAACTCCTCCCCACCACTCCCCTGCCTGGCCCCCTGCAGGGAAGTGCGTGTTCTGCATGCAGTGTGAGTCCTTCTCACGGCTGTGGACCTGCAGAAACACCTGCGTGGGGTCTGTCACAAACAATGCCAAGTTTCTCTCGTTGGTTGACAGAATAAGATGCCGCAGAAAGGTCTTTCAGGTTGGGACCGTGTTCTAGAACCAAGGAAGTGAAATTCAGTGAAGGTGACTGTGAATTTCTGCACTTGGGTTCAAAACAAGCAGCTGGCAGGTGCGGGATGGGGAGATGCGGGTGTAGGACACTCCCGTGGAGGAGGTGCAGGGGTCTGTGCGTGGCAAGCCCATTAGCGACCATGGGTGTGATGCGTTCGGAACAGAGGGTGGGATGATCGAGGGGCTGGACGTGCGCAGCGGAGGCTGAATAAGACCTGAGGTCTGCGCCTAGAGTGGGGCGGCAGGATGGAGACGGCGCTGGTGCCTGAGGTAGAGCGTCTCGTCCAGGGGTGTGGGGTGAGGCAGTGGCCAAGTGAGGACCACGGAACAGGGCGTTCACACGTATGAACCTGCAGCATCCACCTCCTCCACCAGGGCCCAGCTCTGAGGCCACTGCCTCAGGATGCCTTCCTTGACCTTGCCAGGCAGAGGAGGTCACCTGGGCGCCTCCTGAGGAACCAGTGAGAGCTTGAGACTTGCAGTCAAGGGCACTGATTTATTTGTCTTGGTGTCAGTAAGCTTATCATAGGGGTGCTAAAAATGCTGGTTGAAAGGGTGAAAGAATGAATAATCAGAGCTGACTGCCTTCAGAGGGAGAGGGTAGTGAGCCTTTGTCAGAGATCCAGGGCTGATGGTGATGGTGGTGATGGCGGTCATGGTGGTCGTGGTGGAGGTGGTGGTGTTGGTGGTGATGGTAATGATGATGGTGATGTTGTTGGTGATGATGACAGCAATGGTAGTGGTGCTGGGATGGGAGTGGGAATGGTAATGGTGGTTATGGTGGTGGTGATGGTGGTGATGATAATGTTGGTGATGTTAGTGTTGGTGATGGTGGTCAGTGGTGGTCCTCGTGGTGATGGTGATGATAATAGTAATGATGGTGATGATGGTGGTGGTGATGGTAGTGATGTTGATGATGGGGATGGGGTGATGGTGGTAATAGTGGTGATGGTGGTGATGATGATGGTGGTGATGATGATGGTGGTGATGGTGGTGGTGGTGGTGGTGGTGGTGGTGATAGGATGGTAATGATGATGAAGATGGTGGTGATGATGGTGGTGGTGATGGTGATGGTGGTGATGGTGGTGGTAATGGTGTGGTGATGGTGGTGATTATGATGTTGATGGTGATGGTGGTGATGATGGTGATGGTGGTGGTGATGGTGATGATAATAGTGATGGTGATGCTGGTGGTGATGGTGGTGGTCATGATGATGACAATGATAGTGATGGTGATGGTAGTGATGTTAATGATGGGGATGGGAGTGATGGTGGTAATAGTGGTGATGGTGGTGATGATGATGATGGTGGTGGTGGTGATGTTTGTGATGGTGATGACGGTGGTGATGGTGGTGGCGATAATGGTGGTGATGGTGGTGGTGGTGATGATGGTGGTGATGGTGATGGTGGTGATGATGGTGGTGATGGTTGTGATGGTGATGTGGTGATGATGGTGATGGTGAGGGTGATGATATTTGTGATGAGGGTGATGGTGATGATGATGGTGATGGTGGTGGTGATGGTGAGGGTGATATTTGTGATGAGGGTGATGGTGGTGATGGTAATGATGGTGTTGGTGATAGTAATGATGGTGGTGATGGTCGTGGTGGTGATGATGGTAATGATGATGATGGTGGTGATGGTGATGGTGGTGATTATGATGATGTTGATGGTGAAGGTGGTGATGATGGTGGTGGTGATGGTGATGATGGTGTTGGTGATGGTAATGAAGGTGGTGATGGTGGTGGTGGTTGTGGTGGTGATGATGGTGATGATGATGGTGATGGTGGTGATAGGATGGTAATGATGATGGTGGTGATGGTCGTGGTGGTAGTGGTGGTGGTGATAGGATGGTAATGATGATGAAGATGGTGGTGATGGTGGTGGTGATGGTGGTGGTGATGGTGGTGATGGTGGTGATTATGATGATGTTGATGGTGAAGGTGGTGATGGTGGTAATTATGATGATGGTGATGGTGGTGGTGATGGTGGTGGTGATGGCAGGGATGGCAGTTGCCACTTTGTCTGGGCCTCACCGGGTGCCAGGCCCGCCGAGCACGCTGTGTGTACCGTCATGCTTAGTCCTTAGTGAGGTAGATCTCGTTCTCCTTTGCAAATGCACACTCAGAGGCCTGGGAAGCTTCAGTGATGTGCTTAAGGCCCCACAGCCTGCAAGGGGCGGAATCCTGCACCCAGGCCACCTGTGTCACTGCCTCACCCCTTCCTGTGGTGGTGCCCAGAGTCGTGCTCCTTCCTCTGTGGAGCTTATCACGACAGATGTGTCCCTGTGCTGCGTGGTCAGTCCAGTGCCTACAGGCTTGCTGCTCTGAAAGTCTGGGGTGGGGGAAGGACGGGACAGCTTCCCTCACGTGCTGCCTAGGCTGGGCTGCTCACCTAAATGTCTGGAGTGAAATATCTAGGGCCGCGTAGCCAGTGGGGAAAGGATGTGAGACCCATGCCCTTTATAGAGTCCGGTGGGCCCGTGAGCCAGCCTGGTCCCTGCCGCTGGCTCTGCTGCCCTGTCCCTTGGTCTGGGGATGAGGTGTCCACTTTCTGAGTTCACTAAGGTGACCCTTTAGTCACTGTGGCTAGTTTCAGGTCTGATGAGGCTGGGACTTGACCATCCCCCCACCATCCCTGCCCCCGGCCCCTTGGTGGAGACTCAGGTGTGGTGCACACCGCCTGCACCAGTGCAGGTGTGAGGAGACACCAGGGGTGGGTGGCGCAGGTGAGAATTGGGCTGGGACCAGTGGTGGCCACATAGTGGGGGGAAGGCCACAGACATGGACCATGGAGGCGGGACCCGGGGGGCAGCAGGAAGTGGCTTCCACCCGCGTGGAGATCTTTCTTTAACGCTCGCTCGCTCACTCACTCACTCACTCACCTGAATGGTGCTTGACTCTTTCTCACGCTGTGGGTGCTGCGAAAATCATAGAAAAAGTGACTTAGA
Source organism: Pseudorca crassidens (assembly GCF_039906515.1). Taxonomy (NCBI): domain Eukaryota; kingdom Metazoa; phylum Chordata; class Mammalia; order Artiodactyla; family Delphinidae; genus Pseudorca; species Pseudorca crassidens. Next base: position 3,274,189 of record NC_090302.1, read on the forward strand.
CCCCCCTGGCTTGGGTCCTTCCCTTTCCATTGTGTGACTTTTTTTTTTTTTTTTTTTTTGCGGTACGCAGGCCTCTCACTGTTGTGGCCTCTCCCGCTGCGGAGCACAAGCTCCGGATGCGCAGGCTCAGCGGCCATGGCTCACGGGCCCAGCCGCTCCGCGGCATGTGGGATCCTCCCGGACCGGGGCACGAACCCGTGTTCCCTGCATCGACAGGCAGACTCTCAACCCCTGCGCCACCAGGGAAGCCCCATTGTGTGACTTTTGATGAAAAATGTCACAACAAGATGTGAAGTGTGACCTGTTTGGGCCGTGAGAGCTTGAACAGGAAGGGGGACTCGGGAGGGCTTTCATGTGCGAACTCTCCTGGGACATCAGGAAGGTGCCTCATAGAAGCCCCCTGCCCTGTGTCCGCCAGGCTGGTCCCAGTTTCAGACCCACCAGGCTCCCCCGGGGAAGGGAAGCTTTGCAGGGTGAACAAGTGACCATGTGTGCCTGCGTGTCCCTGGTGCTCTGTGCACACGTGTGCCTGCTCTGTGTCACTTGCTGGCAAGTGGACTCAGACGGGGCTGTCCTCACCGGGGGCAGATTTGTGACCAGACCCCTGGCAGCCGAAGGTCGATGCTTCCTTCTTGTTTTTGCTCCGTAGACTGCGCGCTCCTACCCCAACCTGGGACAAGAAGTATCCGTCCGTCCGTCCTCTCAAAAGACCGTGTGTCTCCATTTACGAGGGTGAAGCGCTCTGGCTAAAACCACGGGAAGAGCCAAGTGCGCAGTGGGAGCCCCTCGGGGCCGGTTCGGGTTGGACAGGGAGGGGCCCGTGGTGCGGGGCAGTCCCTGCAGGGCTGGCTTCCCCGGGGGACCCATGGCTGTTTGTTGGAAGGAGGGATGCAAGATTAAATAGCACTGGAGAGAGGAAATGAAAAGCCGGGCGCGTCACTGGAGAGAGCAGCGGCACAGACGCTCCAGGCCGGGAAGCAGGGGCGAGGGCCTCCCTCATCTGGGCAAAGGTGTTTTCTGAGTCCACAGCCCTTAGGGTTGCAAAGCTCTCCAACGAACACTTTGCAGTTTCCTCAGCAGGAGCGCAGCTTGGGTAAAATCTCATTATGGGAAAAGGCAGGACTGGTTCCCTCAGCAGAAGGCCCGGCTCAGCCAGGGACACCTGTGTCCTGTGTGTCCCGATGGCTGGCGCCTCGCGGGCCGCCCGGCCTGTCCTCTGCAGGAAGAGGGACAGCCGCTGGCCACCGGGCGTCAGGGCCGTGTGGGGAGTGGGATGGCCGTGGTGACCGCCGGGCTGGTGCAGAAGCTTCTAGGGGGTCTGTAGAGCTTTACTGACCTGGTGGAGGCAGAGATAAGGCACGTCAATCGAGAACGCCCTGGGCATCGTCGGAGCGAGGGATGCAGTGAAAGCAGTGCGCCTGCTTCTCTGGGCAGGTGACGTGGGCCACCGCAGGGCAGGCTGCTCGGGGCGCCGAGTCTGGGGCTCGGCTTTTAGAGGTAACCTGAGCGATTGCAGGGCGTGGCCTGCGTTGGAGATGTGGAGTCTGGTGTCAGGAGCACCCACGGGGCGGGTGGGGCGGGTGGGGCGGGGACGTGCCCCACAGAGGGCTGCCTGGACGAGGTGACGGTGTCGTTTATGGGAGCTGGAAGCTCTGGTAGATGTGTGTGCGGGACATAGAAGTCGGCTCCAGGGAGCCCCCATTCCGTGCCCTCGTGAGAGTGACCCCCCCCGCCGAGCCTAGTGGGTGCATCTGTGACATGGGGATGAGAGGGAGGAAACGAGGTCCAGCTTCCTCTTGGAGGGGCTGGGGGGTGGTGGGCTGGAATGGGGAAAGGCAGAGGCTTGCGGCGGGCAGTGGGTGCCCGGAAAGCCATCCCGTCGGGTGGCAGGTGGGGCGGGGTGGGCACGTGCAGCCCCGGGCCCTGGGCTGCTGCTGAAGGAGGAGACGGAGCCCCAGCCGCCTGGTGCCCCCCCCGGCACCCTCCGTAGTTCTGCTGCCCGCTCTGGGCTGGGCCGTATGTGACTCGTGGGTCCTGTCGCCCGTGGGAGCCAGGAGGCCCGCCGTCAGGGGCTGGAGCGGGGTACGTGCCCCTGCAGGTCGCAGTGAGAAATGCTGCTGTCGGGGGGCTTGTAGGCTGTGGGAGGGGCAGGGTGGGTGGCAGTCAGTCAGCAGCTCCCCATGCAGGGTGCACACCCACTGCTCCAGGCTCTGCGGGGCTCAGAGGGCAAGGCTCCGGGCAGGGTGGGGCGAAAGCGGTGGGGAGAAGTGCGCCTGGGCTGGCAACCGTGCAGGGGGGTCACGGCCTCATCCGTATCACGGTGGGGATTTCGGGGAGCAGAGATAGCACAGTGGGGACCCTCGGTGAGCGCTCGCTGCATCATGGATGAGGGGACCAAGGCCCTGGTCAAGTGTAAGACAGCACGGATGCTGTGGGGTAAGGAGATACACAGTGGGACCTTCCTGGTTCTGGAAAGTTCTTCCACCCCACGGCCTCCGTTTCCCCATCTGTAAAGTGGCGGTTGCAGTGAGGCTCAGGAGGGATTTGTGGGGGGCACCCAGCAGTGGCCAGGCAGACTTTGGACCCCCGTCACGGCGTCACAGTTCCCCGGACTCGGAGCCCTTGGGGCTGAGCTGCTGTTGAGGCTGGCAGGACCCACCCCTGCTGACCTCAGGTTCCATCTGTAAAATGAGACGGTTTTACTATATGAAGGATTTTGACTTTCTGAGGAAGCCCGTAAACCCTTTCCTAACTAACATCCCTCTGGGGCGGCCTGATGTGTACAACCTGCTAGGACCCAGGCCCCTCTACGGAACCCTTTTTGAGAAGCCCTGGCCAGGCCAAGCTCCAGGTCCCCACGTCCCAAGGGACCTGCGAGGGGCCGGAGGCGGGAGGCAGGACGTCCCGGGAGGTCAGCGAGGGCGGGGCGGCTCGGCGAGTGGGGACCTTCCCGCTGGTGCTCCCTGGGCTCCGAGGGGCTGCAGCTGGGCTCCGGCATCTCCCACCAGCAGCCGCTGTGAAGGCCGCACCAGGGCAGGGGCTCCGTGACGGGCCTCCGGGTCTGGAGTTTGGAGCTTGGTTTCCCATCCCCCGAGGCATCGTGAAAATGGTCTCAAGACGCAGTCATAAAGCTGTGATCACTCATTGCACGTCTGAAGGGCAACATGCACCCCTTAGGGCAGCCGGGGGGCACGACGTCTCCAAGTCGCCGGGTGGTGCTGCCGGAAGCCCTGTGTTGAGAAGGATTCTGAGTTGCCTCTGGTCTCAATGAGACAAAGCACAGCGGGAGACGGGGTCTCTGGGAGGGGCACGCGAGGTGTTCCATGTCCCCAGCCTGAAGCGCAGACTCGAATAATTCCAGTTCTGGCTCCCAGCCTCCCTCGACGGCAGAGGCTCTATTTTGATTTTCCAAACTTCTGGCAGAGCCCTTCTCCTGGACCACCCGAGGGTGGAGGAGGGCAGGGGAGCCCCAGGTTTCCTTTGGCTAAATGGGGAGCCCAGGGGCTGCGTCCTGTCTGGGGTCGCCGGCCACCAGGACAGTCGCCCACATGCCCCCTTGCTGCAGAGAGAAATTGGTTGGCTCTGATCGGATGCCGCAGAAGGGGCAGAGGAGTTCCTGAGGCCTCACGGGGGATGGAAGGAGGGGTACTCTCGGGGTGCAGAGCAGCGGCTGCCTTTGACCCAAATGTAAGATCAGAGCTTGTCTGAAGACGTAAGGGGCCGCTCTAGGACCTGGCTGCCCCCACCATGACCAGAGCCTTAGGGATCCCCGATCCCAGGCCCTGCCCCCGAGCCCTTTAGGGCAGTGTCTGAGGGGCCCGGGTTCCTCGGGAGCCCCCGCTGGTGTGGGGCGGGGGGAGACAGGACTTCCCTCTGCCCTGGAGGCCTCAGGGTATTCATGAGGTGTCAAGGTCATGGCTTTCAGGGCCCCAGGACACCTCATCCAGGGCCGCCCAGCGTCCCCCTGTGCCCCCAGTACCCCATCAGTGCTTTGGGGTCCAGGAACCATCCTGCCTCTGGTCAGAACTCCCGAGGGAGGCCGAGGTCCTCCCTCGCTTCACGCAGCCCTGGTGTTTCCCGTGAGGCCGGGGAGGTGTCTCCTTGGCTCGTGCAAGGTGGGTTTGACCGCTGTTCCCTGACCCGCAGCTTTGCCTCCCAGCCCTCAGTGGGGTCTGCTGCTGGGGGCTGGGGGCAGCGTCCTGAAGCCCCCTCCCCACCCTGCCCTGCCCTCGGGAGGTGACGCCCCTGGGTGGTTTGGGAGCAGGGGAGCCACCTGCTCCGTCTGGGAGCCTAGAGGCAGAGCCAGTGCCACATCTGTCACCCCAGGGTCCTGCCCCAAAGCTCCTGGCCCCGATGGGGTGCCCGGGGATGTGAGCCCCTCCCTGTGTGCGGGAAGAGGTCGGGGGAGGGCTGGAGGGAGCTCTGGGTGAGGATCCGGGTGCAGAGCTTCTGGGGGGCTTCGCAGCCATGCCTCAGTTTCCCCTTCTCCATAGTGGGTGGGGGACAGTAGACCCCTGCCCTCTGAGGGACACGCCCACAGAACAAACAGGCATGTTGTTTTGGTGTGAAAACCCACTTGAGGATTTGGCGGGAAGAATGATTTTCAACACGTGTGGGCACTTGCAGGGGAGGGTGGGTGCTGGAGACGAAGGGGGCCTTCTGCCGGCAGGGCCCTCGACGAACCACGTGGTCACTGCTGCAGCCTGGGGCACGGGTGGGCAGGCGGGGAAGCAGGCCTGCCCGAGGGCCGGGTCGGCAGGCACATTCCGGAGCCTGGGCTGAGTGCTGGGAAGCACCTCCGCTCCGGCTGGGCCTGTTTGTGGGAGTGGATGCCGCGCCCTTGGCTTTGCTCGTCGCCCCGTGCGGGGCCTGCGAGGCCTGGCACTGGGCCGGACACCTTGTGATACAGGGACACAGAGATGCACCGGCCGCGGCCGCCACCCGGGGACCTGGGCCTTCCGGGGAGGCAGGCCCTCCGCCGGGCCACTGTGATGAGTGTGCTGGCGGCTCCTTCGAGGGCCGCACCCCCTGCCCGGGGTCACAGCTGCCCCCCAAATGCCCCGAGCCTGTTCTTTTTTCCAGTAACCGCATTTGGAGAGCGTATATTCAGATGTCAAGCTGCCAGTCCGTAGGGAGAAATACTTTATTTGAATTGGATGAAATTTGAACTAGAAGTCATGTTGTTCAATAAAAACGTGTGGTTTTGATTCACTGGGCCTGTTGTATGGTTCCTGTGTGCTGGAGAGTTTAAAACGTGGGCCGGGAGCCTCTGACATCCAAAGGGAGAGAGAAGGGGTGGCTGAGCGAGGGGGTGGGTGCCGGGTGGGGGGCGCCCCTCTCCTGCTCTGCCCCCGTGACAGCCCCACAGGCTGCTCACCCTGCATGCCCACTCCTCCCACTGGCAGGAAGGCAGAGGGGCTGCAGACTGAGCCCCGGCGGCCTGCGGCCAGGCTGTGGTCGGTGACACTGACGGTGAGGGTCCGTCTGTGTTCCGGAGACAGTGCTGGACGTCGGGGTGGGGGGGCCACGCTCCACCCCTCCGAGCCCCCTGCGTGGAGACGGGCTGCTGGGGGTAGTTCTGAGTCCTCGCTCGTCAGGGGGCGGTTTCAAACCCGGGTTGGGGGGCCGCGTATTTGGAACTGTGCCTCAGGGATCGGGTAGGAATGGGCCTTTGCTGGACTCCAGGACTGTCACCCCGTCTCTAGGTCGGGTTACCCATAGAGCCTTTGGGAAGCCACGGAGAGCGAGGGTCCTGTCCCCAGAGCTGTGCGCACGGCCGGCACCTTGCTTCACAGATCCCAGAGGCCATCCGTGGACCCACGCTTAGTGACTTTGGGTGACACATCACCCCCGCCCTGCCATGGTCCAGCGATGAGAGGCCACATCTGGCCCCTGCCTGGGGGCCCGCCTCTCTCTCCTCCTGGGGTCTGGCACAGAGAAGGGCCTCGCGCACCTTCACCAAATGACCAGCAGGGAGGGTGCGGCTTCCTTGCCTGGGCCTGTGGTTCTGACATGTGCAGATGGGCGCCGCGTTCTTGCTCCGCCCGTGGCCCCGCCCTTCAGGAGTGCTGCGAGCCTTTGGCTGGATCCTGGCAGAGCAGAGGCTCAGCAGCAGGGGCAGCCTCAGGCTTCTGGTCAGAAGGGGGCAGTGGGACTGGCACAGGAATCGATGGAAATCTGATGAATACGCGGTCCGGGTGTGATGGGGTCTTACCCGTTGGGCACAGGGCAAGCCCAAGGTGTTAGGCAGGGTGTGGGCACCCCTAGGCAGTGGTTCTGGGCCGTGCGTGCATCCGCCACGTGTGGTGCAGTAGCTCGCACTTAGTAGGTGCTCAGTAATGACTATTGAATGAGTGGATGGATGGACGGAGAGGATGGATGGTCCGTGCACGGATGGGTGGGTGGGTAGATGGGCGGGTGGATGGATGAGTGGTGGATGGTGGATGGATGGATGTGTGGATGGATGGATGGATGGGTGGGGGATGGGTGGATGGATGTGTGGGTCGGTGGATAGGTGCATGGATAGGTGCATGGATAGGTGGATGGATGGATGGATGGATGGGTGGGTGGGCGGGTGGGTAGATGGGTGCATGGATGGGTAGATGGATGGGTGGGTGGATGGATGGATGGGTGGATGGATGGGTGGATGGATGGGTGGGTGGGTAGGTGGATGGATGGGTGGGTAGATGACTGGATGGATGGGTGGCTGGGTGGATGGATGGGTGGGTGGATGGATGGATGGGTGGGTGGATGGATGGATTCATGGGCAGATGGATGGGTAGATAGGTGTATGGATGGGTGGATAGGTGGATGGGTGGGTGGGTGGATGGATGGGTGGATGGATGGGTGGCTGGCTGGATGGGTGGGTAGGTGGATGGATGGGTGGGTAGATGACTGGATGGATGGGTGCCTGGGTGGATGGGTGGGTGGGTGGATGGATCAGTAATGCCTGGATGGCCGGGTCGGTTGGATGGCTCTTGGAGGTAGCAGCTCCCCCAGAGGAGGCCTGGCCCCGAGGACAAGCTCTCAGGCATCAGGCAGTTCTCCTGGGTCCCCACGTGGGTGCCCTCTGTGCTGCCTGTTCAGGCTTTTCGTCCTCTTCCAGGGAGACATCCAGCAGCTGCTCTTCGTCTCGGACCACCGGGCAGCTTACGACTACTGTGAGCACTACAGCCCTGACTGTGACACTGCGGTCCCCGACAAGCCCCAGTCTCAGGACCCCAATCCCGATGAATATGTGAGTCCTGGTGGGAGCCGTGGGCAGACCGTCTCGGGGTGCTGGGCGTGGAGGGACACAGAAGCTGTGGGACTCCCGTTTGAAGCAAACGCACTGGGTGAGACTATAATTGATCCCCGGGGCAAGGTGGACTCCTGACTCACTTTACGAAGGGTTCTGTGCTCCCAAAGCAATGGAGTCAAAAAGGACGTTGGTAAAGAATCTTTCACCCAAGTTTCTGGGGGAAGAGAGCCATGCGCCCCCTGGACCAACACCTGGGTGGGGTGCCGTGAGCGGAAACGCCACAGGTGCCCCCGGCGGGCCGTCTGGAGCTGGCCAGGCAGGAGGGGCTCAGGGCTGTCGGAGCGGATGATGGTCCCCTCTGACCCCTAGGGCGGCAGCTACTCTGAGGGGCAGCCTCGGCCCGAGAGTTTCAGGAGCGTGTCCAACACCACTGTCCTCTGGCCGTGACCCGCGTGTCAGTGGGTCAGCCTTTCCCATCCACCCGCCCTCACGCCCCAGCAGCACCTCCGTTAGTTGGATTTGCAGTTCTTTGTACCGTTTCCAAATGAGAATCCTCTCCCATCCCCTGCGCAGGGTGGACTCCTGTTTCTTTTAAGTAAAATTCAGTCCTGCTCTCTATTTTTTCTGTGAGCTTCCCTTCTTTCACGAGCAGTCGGAAGAGAAGGAGGGGGGGACCCCATGAAGCTGTGGAGTCCTGGGCTAGGCATGTCTTTCCCACCCCGAGAACGGGGTTGGCAGTGCCCCCAGCTGGCTTGCTGCAGCCGAGGCCTCCTGGCCACGCCTCACCCTCCCCATGCCCGACACAGAAATGGGTCTGAGGGTGAGACCGTCTCTGTCGCTGTGAAGTCCCTCCCGTGAGGCCTGGGCCTTCGGTGAAGGTCGGGGGGGCCCTCGGTTTGGGTGGGTGCCAAAGGGTCAGAACGTTTGGACCTTTTAGGGCTCATCTCTCTTTGAAGGCCACCGGGGGTCCCCGTTTCCTTCCCTGGACTCCTCGTGGGGCTGGCTCTGCTCCCCCAGGGGATGGAGGGGGAAGACTCCTTTCAGGGCCCACGGGGTTGGTGCCTGGAGCTGGGCACGACTTTTGGGGGTCCGATCTTCCCAGTTGAGCCCACGAGGGAGGGAGATGGCGGGCTGGTATCTCGGGGTGGGGAGCCCGCACCCTCCTCACGTGGCCCTATTTGCTCTCAGTACCCGGAAGGAGAGGGTGAAGGAGACACCTATTACTACGAGTACCCCTACTATGAGGACACGGACGACCTGGGCAAGGAGCCCACCCCCACCAAGACACCAGTGGAAGCAGCTCGAGAGACCACAGAGGTGGCCGAGGTCTGGCCGGGCGGCTGCTGGTCCCTGGAGGCCGTGGTTGGCGGGGGGGCCGGGGGCGCCGTGGCGAACATGGGGGCCGTTTGGAGATGCGTGGAGAGCAGGGGCGGTGGGCGGGGCTTGGCAGGAAAACGGGGGACCAGGGACTGTATGTGCTTTCTCCTCACGGGGAGTGTGGGGCAGAGGGCCTTCCGTGGTGCGGGGGACACCAGGGGACATGGATGTGATGGAATCCAGTCCCCTCCCCAACGGGTGTCCGGGACACTGGCCCATAAGGCTCTAAGAGTCTGGAATGTTCTCTTACTTTTTTTTCTTTGGTCACCACGTGGCTTGTGGGATCTTAGTTCCCCGACCAGGGATTGAACAGGTGCCCTCGGCAGTGAGAGCGCAGAGTCCTAACCACTGGACCCCCAGGGAATTCTCTGTTCTCTTACTTCTTAAAAAAAATTTGAGATATAGTTCACCCTGTCCAAGTGCATGACCGCGGGGTTTAGCCGTGCACAGCACTTCCGCGGGCTGGTCTCCCCCGGCCTGAGGGAACCTCTGCGCCCCGATCCATAGGGGCCGGTTGGTTGATGGGCCAGCCTCCCTCTCAAGCCGCAGAGGAAAGCTCCGACCCGGTCCTCGCTGCGCCGGCCGCACCCCTAACGCTGCGTGTCTCTGCCCGGCTCCCAGGAGCTGACCCAGCCCCCCACGGAAGCCCCTCCGGTGCCCGACACCAGCGAGGGGGCCGGGAAGGAGGAGGACCCCGGCATCGGGGACTACGAGTACGTGCCCAGCGAGGACTACTACACCCCACCCCCTTACGAGGACTTCAGCTATGGTGAAGGCATCGAGAGCCCCGACGAGAGCCCCGACCGGTCCCCCGACCAGGGCGCCCGGGCCGAAGTTCCCACCAGCACGGTCCTCACCTCCAATGCCTCTAACGTAATTGCCTTCCCAGCGAGTGGGCTTGGTCCAGGGGAGGGGGCTGGACCCCGGGCTCTTCCTTCTCTACTCCTCACTTCGCTGTCCTGGGGCAGCTGCCCTCCCCCTGCCCACCACAACTGGCCCTGCAGCCCTTTGCAGCCAGGCCGTTCTAAGTGATGGCCGAGGATGCCCGGTGAGTTTGCCGTCACTGCCTTGCTGGTGCATCTCAGTGTTGTCAGTTTTTCATCAGCAAAATGGGTGGAATGAGCCCCGCCCTCCGGGTCTCTTGGGGTTCGGCGGTGACGGATGAGGACATGCGTGTTCACAGACAGTGTTCCTGTCTGGGGCCCGGGTGAGGGCAGGCCAGACAGGTACATGAGCTGGGGGTCTGGACAAGCAGACCAGACATGAGGCCCGGTAGGACCATGGGCTTTCCCATCAGGCCGACCTGACTTGAAGTCTCTGCCAGTGGCCTTGGAAAGTGATATCCCCTCTCTCAAAATCAGTGATCTCATTTACAACCTGGCACCAGTGTTCCCTGCCTCTTGGGGCTGTTGCCACGTCTTCAGACTGGAGAGGAGTTGAGCTCAGCCCATGGTCCATAGGGAGTGCTTAAACACAACCATCATGTGATGCTGAATTCTTGATGGCCACAGAGCAGACACACGGGGTTCTGATGGGTCCAGACCCCTCTGGCAGCGGGCATGGGATTAGGAGCTTGTTACCCCGAGACCCTGGGCCTTGGGTGGAGCCCCTGGCGGCCCCAGGTTCCCCAAGTACACGGTGCAGCCTGGGGCCACGTGCCCGTCCTTCTGCAGCCCTGATTTGCCACGGGGTCTCGGGGGCTTTGGGGTGAGTCTCCCCGTCGTGAGAGGGAGACGATGACTCCCAACAAGTGAAACCCCAGGCTACCTGTGTTCTGTGACCTCGGAATGCCACGGTGCTTGGAGTCCGGGGGCTGGGGGCCTGTGCGTGTCCGTTCCTCTGGGTGACCCTGCCGCCTTCCCTCTCAGCCGGATCCGCCTCCGGAGGAGGGGATGGACGACTTGGAGGGAGAGTTCACAGAAGAAACCATCAGGAACCTGGACGAGAACTACTACGACCCTTACTACGACCCCACCATCTCCCCGTCGGAGATCGGGCCGGGCATGCCCGCCAACCAGGACACCATCTACGAAGGGGTGAGTGGCTAGGGAGGGTGCCTCCCCGGGCCCTTGCGGGGGACCCCCTGCTTCACCAGCCGTATGGATTTGGTGTAATCTGTACCTTCTTTCTGTTCTCCCTCTCCTCTCTCTGCATCTTACAAACCTCAGATCGGACCACGGGGCGAGAAAGGTCAAAAGGGAGAACCTGCCATCGTCGAGCCAGTAAGACACTTTCTTATTGTCGCCCCGAAACGGCGGGGTGGTGGGTCGAAGCTGGGGGCACGTGGTGGGTTAAGTAGGATGTGGCTGGACCTGTGGGACCCCTGCGCCTCTATGCCTGGGGCTACCACGAGGAGCTGCGTGACCTCGTGGATGCCACACGCTGCTTGGAAAAGCGCCTGGGCGGGGGTAAGGTTCTGGACCTCGAATGAGGTGGCGGCCGCCTGGGATTCGAATGGGTCAGGACCCTTTGTGCCGCACGCTTAGGATCCGGGCACACCACTGTGTGTCGATTTCTCCTTGTTAAAAGACTCGGCTTCTGGGAAGGAGGGAGCTCCCCTGGAGGGCAGAGGGGGTTAGCAGGCTGAGTGTGGCCGCCGGTCTGGAGCAGGGAGAGTTAGCCACGGACCCAGCTCTCCACGCAGGCTGTGCAGGCATGTGGCTGCAGCTGGTGGAACAGGGAAGCCTGGCTGTCAGCCACGCCGAGGGGATTTAATAAAACAGCTCTGCCCTGAAACTCCCACTGAGTGAAACTTCACTGTGCTGGGCTGGGGGCGAGTTAAACAAAATGACTGTTGAGAACGTCTTAACCTTGGGATCAGAGGGAAGAGGGTCCCACGTGCACCTCGTGGGGCGGTGGGTGTCGGCAGGGGCCCCACTCTGCGTTGGCATGTCCTCTGCCCTCAGGGAGCCGTGCCTGGCCGGGGAGCACCAGGGTCCACCCTGTGGCCTTTGGGCTGCCGAGGTCCAGGCGCTGAGTCGGGGCGGGCAAGGTGCCAGGTGATCAGCCGGGTGGGGGAGGGGTGCCCTGCAGCTGCACGTGGTGGGTGTGGCATCATGGGCTGGGAAGCAGCTCTAAGAGTGGGGAGGGGCTGGCTGCCAAGGTCCACCCCTGCCACGTCCTCCAAGAGCCAGAGGGAGGAGGCCAGTGTCCTGCACTCGACGGCTCACGAGGCTGGGGCCAGGCTCCAGCTTCCTCTACTGCCAGGACTCGGTTGCCCCACGTGGAGGCTCCAGGACGCTTCCGATCTTGAGACTTCCGGGACGGAGGACTGAGGGACCCCCATCCTCCCGTGGGACTTCCGGGACGGAGGACTGAGGGACCCCCATCCTCCCGTGGGACTTCCGGGACGGAGGACTGAGGGACCCCTATCCTCCCGTGGGACTTCCAGGACGGAGGACTGAGGTGACCCCCATCCTCCTGTGGGGACGGAGGACTGAGGGACCCCCATCCTCCCGTGGGACTTCCGGGACGGAGGACTGAGGTGACCCCCATCCTCCCGTGGGACTGGGAAGGTTCTTTTGGAACCTCATCCCCCTTAGAGGCACCTGAAGCCCGTGGCTGGGGCATCAGGACGGGGGGACTAGATGACTGTCCTGCTCTGTGCCTCCTGCCCCGCCCCCCAGGGCATGTCCCAGGGATGGGCGCCTCCGCTCCCACTGGGCTGTGGCCGCTGGGCACACACACCTGTTCTCGGGCTGAGAACATTCCTTTCCCGGTGCTCCCCAAGGGTCCAAGGGAGTCAGGGCTTGTCTGGGGCCGGAAGATGGGGATGCAGAGGAAGTGGGCAGAGGGGCCGAAGGGGGACACCAGCACCAGGCGGCTCCTTGCTCGGCGACATGTAAACCCCTCACACCAAGTCCAGACTCGGAGGAAGGCGACCCTCAGGGAAGAGCAGTGCGGCCAGTGGTGCCGCCTCAAGACACAGGCTGCCGGGGACCCGCGCCAGCCCTTGAGGGGCTGTGCCAGAAGGTGGACCACACCCAGTGTGACTTCCCTGTGGTCCAGCTGTGTGCAGACCACGGTCCAGATGGCTTTGGTCCCCGGTGGACTTGCCGCCGACTCGGGTGCCTTCCGTGGTGTCCCCATCGCTTTGGTGAAAGGGGCATCTTGCCTGGGAAGAGGAGAACCCTCGGGCAGGCGGGGGCCAGGCTCTGTGGAGTCCTGGGTTTGGTCCTGGCTCTGGGAAGGCCTGGCCGGCACCTCAGTCAGGACAAGCTTCCTTTTCACATATCCCTCAGACCGGGCTGCCCCTGTGTGAGAGCCATAGCGTCCCAGGTCCAGGTGGAGGCGGGTGAGAGTGGATGAGGCGTCCAGTGGCCAGGCTCTACCAGGCTCCACCAGCGAGGGTGGGCCGGGGCGTCCAGTGGCCAGGATCCACCAGGCTCCACCGGCGAGGGTGGGCCGGGGGAACAGGCTGAGCAAATAGAAGCGGCCCAACACAGATAGCATGTCTCCAGCAAATGCATTTCATCTTTGTTCGGGGAGAAATGAGTCATCTGGATAAAGTTAGGGAAGGATGCCCTCCCCTCTGGCTCCAGCGTTTGCTCCCGCCCAGCCCCCAGCCTGTTCGGAGTGTCCGAGGGACCGAGGCCGGTCTCCCTGGAGACATCATGGAAACTGTTGGAATTTCTCAACCCGGAGCATCACCAGATGTCCTCAAAGTCTTAGCTCCCTATAAACAGATGGCCGAGTCCTGGACCACGGCCGACGTGGTCTTGCCTCGGCCGCGCAGGCGTCACGGCCCGTGAAGGTTGGGTGGCCGTTTCCTCTCCCCAGCCTGCCCCAGCGACCTCCTTCTGGGGAGCGTGGCTGACTGTCCATGGGGCTCTGGGAACCAGCTCCTTCTCTTTGCATCCATCCATCCCGGGTACACAGGGGCAGACCTGGTACCCTGTGTCGTGGGTCAGCGACACCAGCGGCTCCTCGACAGGACAGGAGTCCCTCAGCCGAGCGGATTCAGGCCAGTCAGATCTGGTGCTCCTGGCTGCCCTGGGACCTCAGGGAGCCAGGCATCTCCAGATTCAACGTCCTGTATCATCTGGCGAAGGCCCGTAACAGGCATGTCTGCCTTCCACTGGGGCTTAAGGGAGGTTTCCTCGGTCTGTGCTGTGTAGCAGATGAATGGACCCCCGCTAAGGATGGTTTCGAGTTCTCAGCTGAGGCTGAGACCTTCCACCCCGGTGGGGTGTGGAGCGGGGCCATTGAAGGAAGGCCATGGCCTCCCGTGTCTTGGGAGCACTTCTCTTCGGGCCGGTGGTCAGGGGTCCATCCCTTCACTGTACCTGGGAGAGCGCCGGCACCCCTCTTCTGGGCTCGTCCATCCAGCGGCCTCCGGCCCTTGCCGGGCCGACCTGCGGTGATCCTCCCGTGAGAGCCCACCCACGTGGCCCGCACTCCCTGAGAACAGCGGGTGTGTGTCCGGGAGGACAGCTGCGGTCCTGCAGGGTCCGTGGCAGCCAAGGATTTCTCTCTTAAGCCTAGCTCAGTTCTGAGCTTCCTCAGCTGCCTTTGTCAGAGGAGGAGACAGGAGAGTGGGACTGATGAGGCCGTTTGGATGAACTCTCTGTGTACATCTCGTGTACAAACGTTTCTCTGAGTGCACATCTGTGTAAACACCGGGTGCATCCTCCCAGCGACTGGGGAGCCCTAGTCGGGAGGATGAGGGGCTTGGAGGGGACCTGCAGCCCCTGGCCTGGGTGCCCCCCGCTGGGGGGTGTCTGACACCTTTGCTGACCTGGTGCCTGTCCTGGGCACACCCTCTTACTCCTAGGAGGCAATTCTAGGTGTCACAAGAGAACTGTTCACTTTCAAAGAAAAGCCCAGGGCACAATAGCATTGATCAGCCCCAGAGAGAAGCGACCCGAGCCTGCTTTGTTCCTGGGAAACAGGAGGCAGGTCTGCCACGGGGGGCCAAGTATGTCCAGCCCTCTCACCGCTGTCTCAGCCGTCACAGGAATTCATTGGGAGGAGGGGTCCACGGCAGCCAGGCGCCCCGCGTGAGTCTGAAGCCTGCCCAGCCGGGCCGGACGGAACCCACCGGGCCCCAGGACCCCCAGAAACGATCCACCACGGTGTTCTCAGCATGCAGACCCTCGCAGGGGCCAGAGGTCCTTCCCTCCCTGGAAGGCCATGCGTTGCCTCTGACTCCTGAAGTGGGCATGGAACACAGAGGACGCTGGGGCGGTGGGCATGGAACACAGAGGACGCTCACCTTGGTGTTGACCGGACAGGGGTAGAGAGGAGGCCCGCGCTGGGAAGGTAGCTGAAGCCGAGGCCCGGGAGCAGGAGACCCCGGGCCGGGAGCTGTGTCCGCAGAGACCTGAAGCCTGCTCTCCCCTCCGTTGCCCGTGCCGACTCTAGGGCCCAGGCTGACAGGGGGCAGGAGGCCTTGTCCCTATTTGGGGGGAAAGTCAGTGAGGCCCAGGGGCCTGAGGCAGCATGAACCTCGGCTCAGCCGGGTGAGGGGCTAGAGGAGGAGGGCAGCTGAGTGCCCAGGTGGAGGGAGGAGGGGGCTGGAGACCCCAGCATGGCCGCTCTAGCGGTTGGGCCTAACGGTTCTCTAGGCGGGGACCTCAGCTGTGGTGCCCTATCCTCCTGTCCTCCCGGAAGCCACCGGCTGGTCGTCTCTCCACCCTCCCTGGGCCCTGGCCCTGGGGTCCACTGCTCCCTCAGGCCGCCGTCACCGGGGCCTGCCTGGGCGCTGCCCCCTGGGCACAGGAAGGCAGAGGTGTGGCCGGGGCGTCCGGGTTCCTCCTCTCTCCTCTGGAAGCGGTTCTTGAGGGAAACCTGTTGGTTGCTGTCTGGCTTGTGGCTGCCTTGGAAACGCTCAAAGGACGGTCGCCGTGGCCCCCCTTCCAGAGGCTGCTGCTTGGGACCCCTCCCAGGACGGAGGGTGCAGACCCAGAGGCCCGAGACGGTGGCCCTCTGGCCCACCCAGCGTGGAGGGCTTCCTCAGGACCGGGGTCTGCTAGGGGCCGGGCGCACTCGGGGTCTGGGGATGGAGGGAAGGGGTCCTGGGGTCTCAGACGCTCCCCCTGTCTCTTCCAGGGCATGCTCCTGGAGGGGCCACCCGGCCCCGAAGGCCCCGCGGTGAGTGTCCCACTTTATTTCCCGTGACTTGTGGGAGGCACTCAGGGGTGGAGGGAGACCCCTTAAAGCTCCCAGATGGAAAAGAGGGGTAAACGCCGTGGGACCGGCACTTTCTCGAACCCTCTCCTGGCAAGGCGGGAACCGCCCTGTGGCTGCATCTTTAACTCTGCCTGATTTTACTTTTAATTCTAGGGTCTCCCAGGACCTCCAGGAACGATGGGTCCCACTGGCCAAGTGGGTGACCCTGGAGAAAGGGTAAGGGCGGCTCAGTCCCCTCGGATCACGGGCTCTGTGGCCTCGTCCAGGCGTCCTCCCTGCTCGGGGAGCAGCCTTGCCCTCACCTGTGTGGGTGACTGCCGTACACTGACGTCCTTCCCCAGATTGCCCTGTCCCCTCGCATCTCACGCCACCCCTTAGCGCGCCCACTCTCTTCAGATGTTTAGGGGGCCGACTGTTGCCTGGCCCTGAGCTGGAGGCAGGAGACCCCTGCAAGAGTGAGCCTCAGCTGGGCTGTGGGTCCCCCGGCGGGTTCCAGGGGCCGCTCACAGTGGCGGCCCTGCATTAGGGTAGCAGTAACAACAGCTGCAGTGGCCAAAGAGCTCTGGTGCTGCCTGGGTATCCCACAGGGTCCGAATCATCCTCTCTCAATACGCGGACTTCATTGGCCTTAAGACCCCCTCGCTCCAGCTTCCTTGTTGGAAATCTAGCAACAGACACAGAAAACTTGCTCTGGGTCAGAGAGACCATCTTGGGGTCACCCTAGCCAAAGGGACCATCCTGGGGTCACCCTGACCAAAGGGACACATCCTGTGGTCTCCCTGGTCAAAGGTACCATCCCCGGGTCGCCCTGGGTGGCTGCCGGAGAGATGCAGGCTGAGCCCAGTTCGCGGCAATTTCGTTCCGCCCCCTAGTGGGCATTTGGGGGTACTGCTGCCCTGTGGGTTCTCGACCAGCTTGATGTTTTTTTCTTTTTGTTTTTCCTGCTGGTCTAATGAATATCGATGTGAGCACAGTCAGACTGAGAGCTATAATTGGGTGTAGTTGTAGATGAGAGACACTGGGGGCGTGTGTGCATCCTAACAGACCTTTATCCCCAGCGCCTGGCACACTGCCCAGAGCAAAGACCTCACGGTTTTGGGGTGGACGGTGCCTGGGTCTGGTCCTGAGGAAAGGCGGCTGGGGTCTGCTTCCGAGGGGGCGTTTGGCTGTCAGGTGCTGGGGGCTCTGGGGTGATGCTCGGTGACGTGAGGAAATGCCCACAGGCAAAGCAGGTGGCTGCGTGACCTCTGAGGGCAGCCGGGCCAGACTGGGCACCAAACAGGATTCTCCGCCATGTTGCCTCCCTGTGGCCAGTGGCTTTGGGGGCGGAGTAGGTGGGCCTTGCTCCGTGGCTGGCCTGTGACCTGCTTGGCCTTCCCATACTTCCCATGCCGCTCCTGCCTCTGCCACAGTTGAAATTCCAGACAAGCAGGTGAGGGGCCTGTCCTCTCCCCACCCCTGAACCCACGCCAGTCAAGTTCTGCCCCAGGGGCTGCAGTCTCTAACCCAGCTCACTCCAAAGGTCTGGGAGTGGATGGAGGGGTGACAGCCGTGTCCCCCCACAGAGCCATCCTCAGATGGACCCAGGGGTGCGACTGAGTCCAGACGTCAGTGAGAGAGGCGGCCTGCCGTAACAGACGTCTTCTCTCTTAGACGTAGGGAAGGTCGCCGTCCACAGGGGCCACAGATACTGACTGACATCTCCCGTCAGCCTCAGTGTTGCTCCAACTGTCTGTCCGTCTGTCCGTCCAGCACAGATATTCACTGAGTGTCCACAGTGCTGGGCACTGGTCTAGCACTGAGGGTCTAAATGCTCACGAACCAGAGGGACACTCCTCCCCGCTTGGTCCCTGCCTCTGGACTGAACCTGGGTCAGGGCCAGAGGCAGCGACCCTGCCGGTGCTTTGTGTGCTGAGACCTGAGAGTTGGAAGAGCCACGGCACCTGACGGTGGAATCCCGGTGCTTTTGGAGCTGGTCTCTCTTAAGTTCAAGTTAGGGTCCAGGAGAAGGGGGCTGGGGTTAGGGAGGCAGAGGAATCACCTGCTCTAGAGCCCGCTGTCCCTGGAATTGGAGGGAAACCTGCGGCCCATTGACCTTACCAGGGCTCTTCCCAGGGAGAGGGGCTGATGCCAGGAGCTGAGCACTGCTCGCCCGCCGGGCCCCGCCTAACCAGCTTGTCCAGGAACTGTCCCTGCTCACGGCTCAGCGTCCTCGCAATGCCCAGATCTCCTGCTTGTCTGCTGATTAGCTGTGAAAGAACATTGGATGCAGAGTCAGGATCCTGCAGTGCCACTTGCTGGCAGCATGACCTCGGAATTCCCGTGTAGGAGAGGAAAGAACTTTACCCTCTTAGGTTTTGTCAGTGGAACCTGCAAATTAAGCTGACCAAAGACATTAACAGGAGAAGAGGCAAATGAGTTTATTCATATTTTTAATTTTACATGAGGCTTCATGAAAAAGAAGAAGAAACCCAGAGAAGTGGTTAGACTTGGGAACTTATGTACCATTTTAACAGAAAGCAATAAACTACGGAGAAGTGACTGCGAAATACATAGGGGAAACTAATGGAAGATAAGGCTTGTTTCAGTAAGGTCTGTTTATGCAGACTCGTCTGAGTGGCCCTTTTCTGCGGGGGGTGCCTCCCTCCCTGCAGAATCGGGATGCACTTGATAGCCTCGGGGCCAGGGAGCAGCAGGGTCAATGACTCTATATCATGTCCACACAGCCCAGTAATGACGCTGCCATGGGCACGGCTTCTCCAGCCCCTTCTCCCGGTTGTTGAGACCTCAACCCCTCCCTCCCACCTCTTTAGGTTTCAAGGGTTGGACATCCTTTCGGGATTTTGCTTGAGGGTCTTTTCTGTCCTTTAAAAGGCTTGTAAGAACCCCCGTTATTACACCCACGGAAAGCGTGATTCACAGGTGCCTGCATTAATCCCCAGGGCCCGCTGGGACAATGCCCAGCTGTGTCACCGCCTCCCCCTGCGGCTGGCTGGATGTACACTCAGGGCCAGGGGGATGGTCACAGGCTGGGTCCCTGCAACTTAGCTGAGAGGCAGAGTCCACTGAGGCCCATAGGAAGCTTTTAGCTTCGCAAAGGCCGTGGTGAGTGACCGCTGATGCCCACAAGGCAAGGTTGTCCGACCATCTCCTGCCTTCTGGGGGCAGGACAGGCGGCTCCGCCTTCCAGTGCCCCTGTGTGCCCAGGACATCTTTTGTGGCGCCATCCAACCTGGGACACCTGGTTACTCACCTGTTCCACACAGCCAGGTATCTCTGTGATGTCCTGGCCGCAAGCCACAGTAACACGGGCCTCCCCTGGGTGTGTTGGGGCCACGTCCTCTCTGTGGCCTGGTCGTCCCCCCTGCGGTGCTGTCAATGAGGCATCACTAGGATTGAGCCAGGGCCGCCTGAGTCGTCTTGTTAACCTCTTGAACCCCCTAGAAGCCAGAAAGACCCTTTTTCGTATTAGGGAGCACGTTGGGTGGGGGTACCTTTTGAGCTGGGACAAGGCTGAAAGTATCGATAGGAACACCTCAGCGCCTCCCTCCAGGCCTGTCGGGCTTCCCGGGCTCAGAAGACCTCAGTGAGCTCCGCTGGGACTTCCCGGCCCCCTCCTGCTGCAGGGCCAGCTGAGGCTCCTGGTGGGGTGGGAGCGTGCATGGTGCCCCCTTCCCCCAGGGCTCTGGCCCCGGCCGCAGGTGTAGCTGGGTTTCAGATCCAGAGCAGGCGCTGACCCCCGAGAACTTCTCTGGCCTCTCCCAAGCTGTAATTGCACAGGAGCCGACCTGAAAAAAAAGCAAACCACTGATACTGAGGACCTGAGGATTGGTGCGTGTTCCTCTCCTTTTCTGGGTCTTTCTAAGAGCAAAAGCAAAAATATCTCAGCATAAAGACTCCCCTGGTCTTTGCAGCTCCTCCCCGACCCTGCTGCTTTTATTATGGGAAGCAGCTCGGCTTTGCAGCTGGTCCTGAGCCCCGGGCTCCTGGGTTCAGCCTGGGGCCTGGGCCTACAGCCACTTGCAGAGGGTCTGAGCTCTCTGTCCCCTCCTCTCCGTGCCAGAGTGACGCCAGGACGGCCTCAGGAAAACCCTCTGTTAACCGTGGAAGGGGAGCCTGTTGCTTTACCTGGTCTGCGTGTGGCCAGCCCTGCGGTGCCAGTGCTTTGAAACATTTCCGTTTGACCAGCTTAGGCCACCGATCAGAGGACACACAAAGGCCAGGAGACTTTTCTTACTTCGCCTTGGGCCTGGTGGCTGGAGCATGTCCCGTGTCTCACAGGCCGTGGACAGAGTGGGCCCCGTCATTGCCTGCGTTCAGTGTCCTGAAGGGTGGGAAGGCGGCTGTGATGCAGCCCCATCTTTTGGCTCAGGGGACAAAGTCTGAGTTACAGACCTCAGTGCTTGGCAAAGCTCGGCTGACGATTGTTTCAAGCTGCCCTCTGAGCAGCCAGCGCAGGTGTCCTTGGGCTGCCCCCCCAGGTGGGACACCTGGCAGGGACGTTCCTGGCGTTACTCCTGTGGTCGTGGAAGGCCCAGCACCTCCCGCGGTGTGGCCTCTGCCCTCCACGCCCCGCCCCCATGGCAGGCTCCAGCCTTTGTGTCTCTCATTCCTCTGGATCCTGTCCTCAGTCCACAGCGAAGCCCCCTCCTCTGGGCTTGGGGTGTGCACATCCCTTTCCCGGGGTCCTGCGTTTCTGACTCTGCCCGTCACCTCGTCCCAGCCCAGCTCCACCCTGTGTGCTGACCCACTCTCCTGGCCCTTCTGTCCACAGGGTCCCCCTGGACGCCCAGGCCTTCCTGGGGCTGACGGGCTGCCCGGCCCTCCTGGAACCATGCTCATGCTGCCTGTGAGTGTCCTTGTGAGGGCTGGGGGGTGGCGGCCGTGTGGGTGGGCTCGGGGCCCCAGGTGCGGCGGGGGTGTGGGGCCCTGGGCTGTTTCCGAGGGGGGTCGGTCACCGGGCCGAAGACTAGCTCCAACCTGGGCCGACTGTCTTGTAGATACAGACCCCTTGGGGCTGTTCTGCTGACACGGCACGGTGGACACCAGGGTCAAGGGCTCCACCTCTGCCGGCGTCCAGGGCTGGCCCCTCCTAAGGGAACGGAGTCCAGCTCTGCGGGAAGCTGTGTGGTGTCTGCTTCTGTCACCACACACCTGCCCTCTCCACTCGGACCCCCGTGCCAGCCGGCCCCTCCTTGAACTTGGCCTGCTCGTGACTTTGCGGGTCCTCACGGGGAGCCCAGGCTGGGAGGGCGAGCATGATGGAGCCCATGTCAGTTTCTCCGTGAGCCCGTGTGCCCGGGAGACTGGGTGCAGCTCGAGAGACCCTGCGTGGACCTGTCGCCTCCCTGCTGGGCCCCAGTGCGGGGTTTGCACTGGGCCCTGGGCTCTTCCTTTAAATAAATCGGGGCCGTGGGGTCTCAGGTGAGATGCCGCAGGTGCCAGAAGGGGCTTCCCGCTGCAGGGAGGCTCTCCGGGCGGCCCCAGGGCTGAAATTGGCCGGCGGGGCTGGAGCAGCTCTGTGCCGGCAGAGTCGGGTGGCGTGACCGAGATGGGGACTGGGGCTGGAAGCTGCCCATCCGGACTCTCCAAGGCTCTGCTGTTGCCAGGGAGGCCGACGGGCACCGCCTCAGCCCTGGGGTCCAGAGTGGGCACCACGTCGGTGTGCCCTTGGTGACCCCAGTCTTACACTTACAGTTCCGGTTCGGAGGGGGCGGCGATGCGGGCTCCAAAGGACCCATGGTGTCGGCCCAGGAGTCCCAAGCTCAAGCCATCCTCCAGCAGGCCCGGGTGAGTGGGGCCTGGGGCCGGGGGGCTGGGGGGCAGAGCCCGGCCCCATGGGGCTCGGGGCCCAGCTTGGAGGGGAAGCGCCTCTGGCCAGCTTGGGTGTGCGTGTCCGAGTCAGGAGCCTGCGGGGGTCGTCATCCCTGTGCATTTGGGGGACCCGGGTGAGCACCAGGAAAGGTGGGGGAGGTTTCTTAGGGTTCCTTGCCCACACCGGGGGTCCAGGTTCCTGGATGAGGACGGCTGCTGAGCCCCTCTGGCACCTCCTGACCCCGTGCGCCCAGCTTCAGCCGTCCGCTGCCCTCCCCTGGGCTCTGGGGGTGGAGGGACCCCCGCCATGTACTCCTGGCAGGGGCTCCCTGTGATGGGCTGGGCCGAGCCCGACGCCCCGGGGAGAGATCCCGTGGGCCCCGGAGCCCCTGGCCCAGCCTGGGGGTCCCGAGGAGCACTTGCCCCATTACTGCTCTGCTCTTGGTAGGTGAGCTGATTAGCGAATCGTGTTTTTCACTGACGAGGCTCCAGGTCGCTGACTGCCTGTGATAAGAGCAGATGCCCCCGGCGGGGTGGGTGACAGTGGGGTGCCCGTAATGGGGCATTGCAGCAAGCTGCTAAGTAGTCCCTTGTTTGGTAACATTTACGGAGCTCTGGCGCAGCAGATAGATGCTAACGATCAGAACGTGTGGATAATGAATTACAGGGCGGCGGGTGCTGAGTCATTGCTACGGAACACATTGTCGTGTGATACAATCAGCGGGTAGCAAACCCCATCACCTGCCACCGGATTTACTGACGGGCCGGCCTGGCTGGCCTTCGAATATGTGTGTGTTTTGACTGAAGTCAAGTGGGCGATGGGCTCCCAAGAAGATTTTATAACACAAAATCTTCCAAAATTAAAATGGCATCGTGCAGGGGAAACAGTCTCAGAGTGGCATGGAGGAAGCCCTCTAAGAAAGCAGGCTGAGCTGTGTGGTGCAGCTGGGAGGCGTGGAGCCACCTGGGCAGGTGTCTAGGTGGGGCCCTGGGTGGCTGAGGCTCCCTGGCTGCCTCTCCTGGGCATGACTTAGTTCACCCTACGAGGGCTCCCCGATACCTCCCCGGTCGCTGGAAGTGCCTCTCGTGGAACCCTAATCCAGCCCGGAAGCGGGGCTCCTTCTCACGCTTCCTCTGCGGGGTGCAGGGCTGAGGGCAGGCCCTGCCCGTGCGAGGCCAGCTGGGGAGACGGAGGCAGTCAGCAAGAGGCTCTGAGCAGCCAGGTGGGTGGAGCGCCCATCCCCAAAGCGGGGAGTGGGCACCCACCTGGCTCCCACCCCACCTCTGCCGCTCCGTTTGTGGTTGTTGCCGGGAGCCCAGAGGGTCGGAGAAAGTGGGTCTGGGGGTCCATGTGACCTCCGCCCCCAGAGGCTCCTGTCCTTGGCCTCTGATACCGGCCCCCCTTCCCACCTGGCACGTCTCACCTGTCGGTACAGGTAAACCAGCCATTTCTCAGCGTGTCCCGTTTTCCCTTTCAGCTGGCGTTGAGGGGGCCGGCTGGCCCGATGGGTCTTACTGGGAGACCCGGCCCCATGGTAAGTAGTCATGGGGGAGCCTGGGGGAGCCTGGGGGATGGGGTGCCTTCCCTTCCCGCTGCACCCCCAGCCCATCAGGCTCCCAGCTTATCCAGGTCAGAGCACACTTTACGTCACTGGGACCTTGGGGCAGGAGGGGCCTGGGCGGCCGGGGCCTGTGGTGCCCTGGGGGCTGGGAAGCCCTCACACTTGCACTGGCTACGACTTTACCTCGTGACCCCGGGGGCTCCAAGCCTCTTTCTTTTGAGGCTGCCATCCCTCTTTATAGTCGAGACCACCTCAGTGTGGGGCAGACCCCGATTCTAGCCCCCTGCCCGGCCCCTGCTGCACGAGCCTCGGGCAGCCAGACACACTCGGGGCAGTGAAGGGGGCCCCTGGGGGTGTGCATGGCCCTTGAAGCTTGCAAGGAGCCGGAGGATTGAAGCGCACGGTGCCCCCATCCCCATTCCCCGTGTGGGGTGGGCTTGGCCCCTGGCCCCAGGTCTGTGTCGGTGCCCTCCCAGCATCTGGGGGTCTTGCCCTGCAGTGGGCGAGGATGTCCACACACGGCCCTGGGCTACGGGCTGTGACAGACCGTGGTCAGATCCATCCTGGAGAGAAGCGAGCGTGTTCTGAGCTCGTGGCCCTCGTGCGCGCCACTGTCCAGGATTTCCCTCAAACCTGGGAAGAGATGCACACGAGGAAAAGCGACTGCTTGTCCCTCGGGTTCTGTCCAAGGCAGCCGGCCGGGCTCTGTGGGAGCCCTGCCCACAGGCCAGTCCTGTGTCCCTTCTGCTTCCCGACCCTTCCCCAGTCACCCCTACAGCCTGTACCTGTCGGGCATCCCCTAACCAGACGTGTCTCCCCAGGGCCCTCCCGGGAGCGGAGGTCTGAAGGGCGAGCCGGGAGACATGGGGCCTCAGGTACGTACCCCCCTCACCTTCCTCTGTCTGAAGCGGCGCCCCCCGGAAGGCGGTGCCCCCGATGCCGCATTTCGTCAAGGAAGTAGCGGGAGTTGCCATCACCTGATGCAAAGCTGGATGCAGGACAGCAGTGGTGTCAGCAGCAG
The DNA here is from genome assembly GCF_039906515.1 of Pseudorca crassidens. Lineage (NCBI taxonomy): Eukaryota > Metazoa > Chordata > Mammalia > Artiodactyla > Delphinidae > Pseudorca > Pseudorca crassidens. The sequence continues at coordinate 3,298,334 of NC_090302.1, forward strand.
GGGACCGAGCTGGCTGTTTTCGGTCCCCGCCCTCAGGGCAGTGGGTCCCGCACCCTGTCCTGCTGTTGCCCACGTGCTGGCAGCTGGGACAGTAGCCACGGGCCAGGTGGACGAGCACGGGGACCAGGCTTTGCTTTTTCCCTCTGAGAAACAGACACGCTACTGACCTTTGTCCTCTGATTCGCGACAGGGTCCCCGGGGTTTGCAGGGCCCACCTGGCCCGTCGGGAAAGCCTGGAAGAAGGGTGAGTAGTTCTCAGTGACAGCGGCTGGGCCATGGATGGGGCGGGAGCCTGCGGTGCGTTTGCCCCGGTCACGCTGCATCTTGCCGGCTAGGCTTGGCCCAGCTGCTCCCCTCCCTTCAGAGGGCGTGTCTGTGTCCAAGGCTGGGTGGGTCCCGTTCCACGGGGGCAGCGAGCTGCCCCGCCCCTGCCCCCAGCCTCTGTCCCGAGCATGTGAACGTAGTTTAACAAACATGTTTAATTAAAGCAATTTCCCAGGCTCTTGGGGAGCAAGTATGGAAAAGACAAAATGATCAGTGGTCCTTTCTTCAGGGGCAGCCTCATTTCTCCAGAAATGGCTTTGGTTTGGGGGAAATGGCCGGCCGGCTGCTCGGGCCCCCGCACCTTACCTGTGCTCCTAGACTCCTGGATTCTCTGTTTGGGTTGTAATTTTAGTGGACGAAACTGCTTTGCTTCCATGAGACCGTGGCTACTGACAGAGAGCGCGCGTTTATAACCTAATATAAATTGATGAACACCATCCAGTTGAGCTCGGGAAATCCTCATTTACCCACGTCAGGCTCTAACTAGTGGATCTTTTCATCAAGTGAACTTTTCTACCGAATGAAAAAATTACACGTTCTTGTGTTGTATTTATACCTAGATGAACCCCTGCAAGGAATGGTGGGTCGCCACTGAGCTGCCAGCTCTTGCTTTAGCTGCAGAGTATACAAGGCAAAAATGCATAATTCCTTAGCGGTTACAGGGCCTCTGTCCTGGGAGTTAATTGTAGTTACAAGGCAGGGGATGGAGTGAGCAGCATTCAGGCATGGCTGTCTCATGCCGGCCCCTCAAGGCTGCAGCTTCACGGATCGTGGAGGGGACCCAGGCACGAGGCAGAGGGGTGCACGGATGATTCTAGAAGGACCGCTGATGCCGGAATTCAGGGGTTCTTGGTAGACAGTGAGGTGGCTTATCTTGGACCTGGTTCTGAAAGGCATTTTATTTCTTTGAGGGTCTTTTGTATCTCTGTAAACACTTATTGTCAAGTTTCAGTGGAAACGGTTTCTCGGTCAGGGAGAGGTGAAAACTGAAGAGGGGAGGATGCCAGCGATGGTCTGTAGGGTGACTCGTGGCAGAGACCACCGGCATCAGGGCCGTGGTTACGCATGTGCTGGAAGAATGAGGCTGGAGAGGAGGGGACGGCGGGAGGGGCTCAAGGCCGCACGGCGGGCTGTCCCTTTAGTTCTTTGTGCAGTGCGGAGCCCGTCAGCGTGAGAGAAGCGTCCGGCCGTTTGCCCGCAATGTCCTGCAGTGAAATCCTGTCAGCTCTTCTGACAGATTTCTCTTGATTTCTGAAAGCGTTTGGAAATTTGAGGAGAGGCTCCCGGTCGGGCCCTCTGTTCACGGGGTCATGTCCGCGTTCCGCCTGGAGCTGCGTTGCTCGGGTGCACGTTCCGAGATGACTTTTCATCCCTGGCGGTTCCTTGTAACCTTTCACCTGGGGTGCACAGGCCGCCTCCTGGTGGTCCCCCCAGACCCTCGCCGCTTTCGTGCTGCCCTCCCCGTCCTGGTCGTGCCGTGAGGCCTTTCTGCCCGTCAGCGCAGCCCCGGTGGCCCTGGCGAGGCCTCCTGGGTCAGGCACGTGTGGCCTGGAGAGGACGTGGTGTTGATCGAGGCCAGGGATGTACGCTCAGCTGCCTGACGTTCCTTATCGGCGAGTGGACGTCTGCCGTGGTCCCCGCCCCCATCTAGGTGGCCTCACGCCTGGCAGGCTCTCCTGGGGGACTGCGGCCTTTATCGGGGACCTGGTAGGTCGGGGCCCTGTCCTCCAGCCCCAGGTGGGCACCGTGGGCCTGCTGCCCCGGCTGGAAGGAATGGCCATGGGAGTGGCCCCCGGGTACGGAGGGTCGAGCTCACCGTCCAGACCCTGCCTGGGGGCGGCTGCATGGCCTTCGAGAGCCAGCCCACCCCTCTGGGCCTCACTTTCCTCGCCCTCCATCGCACTAACCAGGTGCTTTCTCTCGCCCTGTGGCTCTCTGGGCTTTCCCTTGATGTCAGCTGGTGGACAGGACATGTGCCGATGTCAGGGGCGGGCTCTCTCCTGGGTTGTGAAGCGGGTCCCACGGACCCACACGGCCCCTGGGTCGCCCCCCGTCATACCGTCTCATGCATACCACGTCCTCACCAACACGGGGGCAAGCACGTTAGCCCCGCTCCAAGGTTCAGGATGGCGAGGCTCGGGAAGGCCAGAACCTGCGTACGGCAGCCGGGACTCCGGACGGGGTCCCCTGGGCCAGCCGGCCCCCCGGGGCTGTGGAAACCTCCGCTTGGTGTCACGGGGAGCCTCCGCCCAGAGGTCTCGGTAAGCCGGCCACTCCTGCGTACTGACAGTTTGCCCCGCTCCGTTCCAGGGCCGAGCTGGCAGCGACGGAGCAAGAGGCATGCCTGGACAGACTGGCCCCAAGGTAGGTGCCGCCCGCCGCCTCCTGGTGCCCGTTCCTCGGTCAGCGTCACCACGGCGTCAGCACGTGCTATGTGACGGATATGGTTGTGATGACACGTGATGACTCGGACATTTGCTCTCATCCGGGGGTAGGACCTCGGGGGTTGGAAGGTTCAGTTTGGGTCAGCTCCTCTGGCACGTTGGCACGAAGACAGGGGCTGGTGGGGAGAATTTCATGGGTCTCTCACAAGTCCACGGGGCAGGACGTCCTCTTGCCGAGATTTGGGGTGTCTGCAGTAGACGGCGCGTGGGTGACCGTGGAGCTGAGGCGTGTGCGTGTGCCCCGGGGGCAGCCGCGGGAACCCAGGGAAGCCCCACCCCTCCCGGCTGCAGGGAGTGAGCAGACTGCGCGTGGGTGACCGTGGAGTTGAGGCGTGTGCGTGTGCCCCGGGGGCAGCTGCGGGAGCCCGGGGAAGCCCCACCCCTCCCGGGTTCGGAGGTTCGGTGTGCCCATCCCTCTGTCCCCGAATCTGGGATGAAACTCCCGCTGTTCCTGGTCGACCCTTCCTTCTCGGCCCTGGAAGCGTTCGTCTAAAGCCCGTACAAGGTGCTGGAGGAAGTGCTGACTTTCTCCAGCGAGGAGCCCGCAGTGGGGACAGCAGCTGTTCTCAGGGGTCCCCAAACCCCCCACGGGGCACTGCACCTGCTCCCACGGTAACTGGCGTGGATTGGCCCTCGGGTGCTCCTGTGAGCGCCGAGCGAACGAGCGGCCCTGGTTTTCAGGGACGTGCGGTGACGGAGGAGGAGAAGGTTCCTGAATCTGTCCCAGTAGCTTACGGCCTTCTTTCACCAACAAAAGTATTCAAGCCTGAACTAGTCTTCTCCTGACTTCAATCCCACATGGCTTGCAACACCCATGAGGCGGGGAGCTGGACTCCAGGAGGCCACCTGGGTGGCAGAAGGAGGGCTGGCCGGGGAGCTGGGGTGCCCGAGGGTGGGCGGAGCTGGGCCATCCGCCAGATGGGTAGGCGCACCTGCTGTGTGCGGGCGGCACTCTGAGCCCCGAGGGTGTCGAGATAAGAGGCACAGGCAGACAGCAGGTGCGCGTGCGCACACACACACACACCCCGACTTCGCAGCCATCACCCCAAACGCTGAGGTCTCAGGACCCTCTGGGCCGCTGTCTGTGGCTCTGGGACAGAGGTCATCTCTCTGTTTGCAGCCTTTGTTGGTGTTTTGGGGAAAAGCATTGGGATGATGGACCCAAGGCTGTGGAATGTGTGATGGGGCGGCAGCCAGGGGCCCCTCCGCGGGGTCCTGGGGCCCCGGGTGCACAGGTGCTGCATAGACTGTGGCCCGAGGCAGGTGGAGCGGCCGTGTGGCACGGGCTGAGCTGCCCTCTGTCCTCCTCGCAGGGTGACCGCGGCTTCGATGGCCTGGCTGGGCTGCCGGGAGAGAAGGGCCACCGGGTGAGTGTTTCCTCTCTGGGAGCTGCTGGGGGAGGTGCTGTCGGGAGGCTCTTCTGGGCAGCCTTAGGCTTCCTGGGGGGTTGGGCACTCGATTCCAAAGTGGTCGTTGGTGAGCCTCATGAGGCTGGGGCAGTGGACTTAGACGCGGGCATGACATCCTTGGGGATGGAAGGTCAGCCCAAGGAGAGCCGATTTCGCACCCGCAGCTGATGGCGAAAGAGCCAGTGGCCCCCTCGAGTGGGTGAGGCAGGGAATGTGGAGCTCCCGTGGGAAACCCACTCTGTTAAGGGGCCCTCCACACCTTCAGGAAACCCAGGGGCTGCCCTTTTGGGACCCGAGGACCCTTCTCACCGTTAAGGGGCGGCTCCAGGAGGTGGGCTGGTCCCACGTGACCGCCCCGTGGATGGGGGTCGGGGCGCACGCTGCAGCCGGGGGCCCGCCTGTTATCTTGCCCGGTCCCACGTGTCCCCATGAGATGCTCTTTGCAGCCCTTAACCTGTTTTCTTTGATGTAGATGATGCCTCTTTCATGTTTTGGCATGTCCTGGGCATGCAGGCACACGCACGTGTGCACGTGAACACACACGCACACACACACACACACACGCACGCACGCTGTTGATTCTGTCATAAGGGTCACCCGTCACGTCTGCCGCCCTGAGAAGTGGCTCGTGTGCCTTAGCCAGAGCTGCTTCGCCCACGTTCTCCGACACTCATGGGGAGACCGGGGGGAAGGGCCAGTCCGTGGGACTGACAGAGGAGCACGTACTGAGCACCGATGGTGTGCAAGGCGTGAAGCTGCAGGGGTGTCAGGTGGACCAGCGCTGACCTTCACAGTGCAGAGTGGTGGCCCTTTCAGGGGGCGTGCGGGGCTGGGGTGTGCCCCTGCTTCACACGGAGAGGTCAGTAGGGTGCAGCTCAGACCCAGGTGTCCTGGGGTGCCCGCCGGTCCCTGGGTGCCGGTCCAGCCGACCCTCCTCCAGGACACCGAGTCCCGGGTTGAGAGTCCTGCCAGCCAGCTTTGCAGCCCGTCACGCCAGGAGGCCCTGTCTCCAAAGGGGTCCTCTGTGACTCTGGGAAAGTCTTGGGAGGCGGTGCCTTCTGAGACTTTCAGTCTCAGAAGCAGAGAAAGACAACATGGGGGGCTTGAGACAGCCGTGCGTGTCTGCCCGCGGGCCTAACGCTGACCCTGCTTGGCTTCCCAGGGCGACCCTGGTCCTTCTGGCCCTCCGGGACCTCCAGGGGAAGACGGAGAAAGGGTACGTATCCTGCTGTGTGGGGGCCACACCTGCTGCCCGTCTCCTCGGTGAAAACTGCACAAGATGCTGGCAGCAGTGATCGGCACCTGCATCGGGGGGAGGGGAGTTGATGGGAGTGGACAGACGGCCACACAGGACTTCCTTCCTGTAGAAGCAGATCTCAGACCTTGATGTTGGGGGAGCCGATAAGCTCCGTGTCTGAGTGAGGGGCGGACAGAGGCAGCGAGTGGCAGAGCTTGGGATTTGGGGTGAGGAGTGACGTGCAGAGAGTCCAGAAAATGACCTTCCTTGGCCCTGGAGGTGGGGGCAAGGTGAGGGAAGCGTGTGGACAGAGCGAGGGGTGGTGATGCCATCCAAGGTCAGGGCCTGGGCTAGGTCGGGCACTCAGGTGGGCTCTGCCCTGAGTCCTGGTTCTGTCAGGTGCGTCTTGGTGGGGCTGCAGACCAAGCGATGTCCTTAGACGGAAGCACAGCCCTCCTGTGGCAGAGAAGCCTGCGGCCCCTCTCCCTCCATGCGCCCCAGTCACTTAGACAGTTTCTTCGGGCGTTAGGGGTATTTGGGGGACAGGTTTAGAAGCCCCAGTACCTGGGAAAGAGGGGCATGCGTGTCCTGACAGCTCCTGGGCTGTGGCATCATCAGGGCACTGTCTCCTGTTGGGGCCTCAGCCTGCACGGTCCACTGTAAGATGAGAGAGGGGAGAGGGGTCCCCAGATGTCTGTGCTTCTGGAATGAGGAGGTGCATGCAGGTGCACGCGCGTGCACGCGTGTGTGTGTGTGCATGCGTGTGCAGGGCTGTGTGTGTGCATGTGCACTGTGAGTGGGTATGTGTGCGTGCATTTGCAGTGTGTCTGTGTGCATGTGGGTGTGTGTGTGCGTGCACGTGCCTGCACAGGGTGTGTGCATGTGTGCGCTGAAGGAAGGAGGAGGGGGCAGTGCCTTGATGGAGAGAAGCGGGGTGTGAACAAGCATCTCCTGGTCGTGAACCAGGCAAGCTAAGGCAGCTTTCCTTGTAGAGCCAGAAGGAAAGACTCATCCTGGTTTGCTCCCCGTCTGTGTTTAAGACGTTAGGGCCCCTTGGGGTTGGCCCAGGGCATCTGGTGATTCTCTCAGGATCCTGCCCTACACCAGTTTCTATCATTCATGTCTCTACCTTTCACCTGTCTATCTATCATCTATCTGTATCTGTTTATCTCCATCATCTATCTATCATCTATCTATATCTATTTATCTCTATCATCTATCTACCTGTGATCTATCTATTATCTGTTCATCAAGCTACCGACCTACTATTTATCGATCCTCTACCTATTTATCTATTATCTATACATCATCTCTCTCTATCTTGCTGTCTTTCTACCTGTCTGCCATCTATCTCTGCCTAGTTTCTGCCATTCTAGTTTTCATCCGTGTCTTTACCTGTCAGGTAACCATTGATTTTTCCTGCCCAGCTTTCCCCTCACTGGGGCTGTGAGCCCCAAACCCCGCCTTTTACCTGCAGCCTTTGGGAGTGGGGACACTCGGCGCTTTGCCTGCTGGCGCAGGGACTAGTAACTGGCGTATGCTGAAGCAGCCCCAGGCCAAAGAATCCTGCACGGATGAAGGAAAAATTGTCTCTCTCGTGTCCAGGTTTTATGGCTTATCCCTAAAATCCTGCCTCTTTTCTCCCCCATAGGGTGACGATGGAGAAGTCGGGCCCAGAGGGCTGCCCGGGGAGCCTGTAAGTCCACTGACTGGGTGGGCTTCTGTGTCTCCTCCTTGATGCTCTGGCCAGAATCAGGGATCGACTCAGAGCATAGATTCGAGAGGGGCTCAGCCTTGAGACACACAAATCTGGGGATCTCCCGGGAAAGGAACGGGTGAGGTGGGCGGACAGTGTTAAGGAGTCAGCCTGAGCCTTTGCCAGGGAGGAAGCCCCGGCCCCCGAGGGTCGTGGTTGGGACTCCAGGTACAGACGTGGTGGGTATCCTGGGTCCATGATCGTGGGTGTCCAGGACCCATGATGGTGGGTGTCCAGTGTCTATGATGGTGGGTGCCCAGGGTCCACCATGTTGGGTGTCCAGGGTCCATGATGGTGGGTGTCCAGTGTCTATGATGGTGGGTGCCCAGGGTCCACCATGTTGGGTGTCCAGGGTCCATCAGGGTAGGTGTCCAGGGGCAGTCGCTTGACCTGCCACACTTTCTGATGGCTACATTTTCCAAATAAAGAGTCCTCCAGGAGGGCGCCCCTACCCGGGCCTCCAGAAGCTCTTTACCTAAGCTGACTTCTGTTTAAGACCAGAGCGATTTCCTCAGTGACAAAAGGACATTAATTCCTTTTCACTTACTGTTACTTTTCAAACATCTCATTTTTGTTACCCACGTCAACGTGGCCATACACATCCGGGGACGTTAACTGAGGAGAAATATTGCAGGCGCTGCGTGGAGAGCTCGCCCGGGGTCGGCGTTTGCACCTCCGCTTGGGACTAAATTACACCCTAGGTGTCTGGTTAGCCACAATGGGCGTTCATCAACACAGCTCCCCCCTTAACACGGGTCTAGGCGATGCCTTCTGGGTTATCAACTTCTGAAAAACATTTACGTGACTAGGTATTAAAAGAAGGAAGGGAACATTTAAGTGGCAATGAACGTGGGAAGCGTTTCTCTTCTAGTGCATCTGAGAAAGTCCTATCAAAATTAAAGGCACTCGAAATCGCGGTGCCTTGAAAGGCTCTAGCTCTCCAGCTGACAGGGAGGGAGGGAGCCGTCCGGATGTGGGTCCTTCCCTGGCAGGTAGTGGCCGCTCTGTGGCCCCTGCCCCTGTGCGTGGGGCGGTTCCCACACACATGCCCCTCCCGGCCAGGGAGCGGGTACTGAGCCCCTATCAGTTCTAGCCAGCCCTGCCTCTGGTTCCGAGAGCCCAGGTGGAGAGCTGGGGTGCGGTGAGGAGTTGAAGCAGAGGAGAAGGGGGAGTTGAGTTGGCCACACTCCCTGGGAGACCCACCTCCGCAGCAGAGGCTCTGGGAAGAGGGGTCGCTGAGGGAGGCTGGGGACGGGGCAGGGGGCTGGGATTCCTGGCCGAGTCTGAACCTTCCTTACTCTTTCCTCTCGCAGGGGCCTCGTGGTCTGCTGGGGCCGAAGGGGCCCCCAGGCCCTCCTGGACCTCCTGTAAGTCCTTCGCGTGTCTGTCCCATCCCTGCCCTCGAGATCCTGCCCCCAGCTTGTGGTCCACTCGGGCCTGCCGGCAGCTGCCCGCACTGACGGCTGTGCACGCTGCCCAGTGTTCGCGTTGGGTGTCCGTGGGGCCCTGATGCTCACCCGTGGGGGGCAGCCCCGGCAGGTGTGGGCTTGCAGGTGGAGGTGCAGGGTTCGCTCTGTCACCGGGACGCCCATTTCCCGCCCTTGAAAACACTTCCAGTAGCATCTTGGCAGCTCCTGGAGGGAGACAGAAGCCCGTGGTTCTGGCGGGGCTCATCCAGGGGGTGGCTTCCCCAGGGCTGTCCCCCCTGCCCAGCTGTCCGAGAACTCAGGGCTGCCCCACGTGATGCTGGGGCCTGGCAGCCCCGCTAAACCCTAGCCAATCTCGGGGTTTATTCGGGATCAAGCCTTTCCCCTCCCTCAGAGGGTGTGGCGTCCTCTGACATTGCGGGCGGGGACCAAGCTGTGTTGAGTGGACTTTTCCTGGGGAGCCTTGTTAATTTTCAGTCTCTTTTGTTTCAATGTCATTCATCCAGGGTGTGACGGGAATGGATGGCCAACCGGGCCCGAAAGGCAATGTGGTAAGTCTGGGGGTCCCGTGCCCCGGTCTCATGGAGGTGACCCCTGGGCTCACTCCCAACTGCTCGGGGCAGGGGAGGGGGATCCGTGCCACCAAAACCAGATGAGGATGTGACGGGGAGGGCGCAGACTCTGAGCCCCGGCCCCGTGAGGTGCAGGCCTCCAGCAGGAGAGCACGTTGTGAGATCCCGGAGTCGGTGCTTTGCTCCATCCAGAGCCCGACCACGTCAGCACAGGTGTGGAGGGAAGCCTCTTTCTCGCTGTGCATGGCAAGCTGGTGGTGGCCAGGTGCTGTGACAGCGCCCACTGAGAGAGAGAGGGGTCTCATGCGTCTCTTTTAAGGGCCCGGGAGAATTTAGCTGGCGTGAGGATTTGGGAATTTTCAGCCGGGTGGGATATTTTCTGGTAGGTCCTGTCTCTTGCCCCTCCTGGCCAGCCGTCTGCCGTGCCTGCACAGACACAGGCATGTGCTTCCGGCCCGGGGGGGCCTGGATCTGGCCCCCTGCCTTCCCGTCTGGGCACGACAGCAGATTGCACCCCCTGCTCGCCCTCCAGAGCCCCCTTCAGCGCCTCACTTGTGTTTCCTGTAGGGTCCCCAGGGAGAGCCCGGCCCCCCGGGACAGCAGGGTAATCCAGGCGCCCAGGTGAGTGAGCCGGGTGGGCTTGTGGGCAGCGGGAGGTGCAGGTCTGCAGTGCCCGGGGCGTGAGCGGCCGCTGAGTGCAGCCCCAAGGGCCCCGCAGCCTGGAGGTGACCCAGGATGGGGTCGGCACCCAGATGAGGGAGCGCGTCGGGGGAAGATGGACAGATGGCAGGGAGGGGTTCTGAGTCAGTCGAAAAGTTCCCTGACCTTTCCTGCTCACCCTTTCCCCTCCCAGGGTCTTCCAGGCCCCCAGGGTGCAATTGGACCTCCAGGAGAAAAGGTAGGTGGGCTGAGCTGGGCATAGGGGTGCTTGCCTGTGGGGTGCATTAGGAGCACTGGTCACCAGCTTGTGGTGTGGACCTTTGTCCTTCCGTCCTTCCTTCCCTCCCTCCCTCTCTCCCCCCTCCCCCTCCCTTCTTTCCTTCCTTCCTTCCTTCCTCCCTCCCTTCCCTCCTTCCTCCCTCCCTTCCCTCCTTCCTCCCTCCCTTCCCTCCTTCCTTCCCTCCCTCCCTCCCTCCCTCCTTTCTCTAGCTATGTATAAGGTTGCTAGATTTGAGAAGAAAAACAGATACGGGACACTCAGTTAAATTTGAACTGTGTTGTCTGAAATTCCAGATTTAACTGGGCATCTCGTTTTGTTGTTTGTTTTGTTTTGTTTCTTCTTGCTAAATTTGGCAACCCTAAATATATCCTCGGCACCCCGAGTCCACATGCTGGGGACAGAACCAGAGCCGGAGTCCTTGCACATCTTGTGGCTCAGCCCCAGGTGCCCAGTGAACTCAGCACCTGGGGCGGCACCGGCAGAGTGACCTCCAAGGGGCGGTTCTCAGTGCCTCATAGCCCCCGGCCGCCCCTGTTGGGGAACTCCTGACTTCACTTGGCGGGTGATTTTTTTCCGGTAGCAAAACTGAAGGCTCTGGAAACAGCAAAGGGTCCACTACTTTTGGGTGCTGCCCGCGGCTGGAAGCTTTGTAGCCAGTGGGAGCGGGTGCCTGTGAGCAACCTTTTTAAACAAATGCTCTTTGAACAGAAATGTTGAAAAGTAACTTTGGGGGCTTGTAGAGAGGCTGGGCAGCTGAGGGGATCCCTGGGGCATCTGCTCATGGAGTCTGTGGTTTGTTCCAGGGCCCCCTGGGTAAACCAGGCCTCCCAGGAATGCCCGGCGCTGATGGACCCCCGGTGAGTACCACTGCCCACCTCACCCTTTACGCCCCACCTGCCCATGTCCACCCAGGGGTGGGCACTGGGAATCTGGGCAAACGGCCCCTCCCCTCGCTCTCGAGACGGCCATGCACACGTGGCCCCCGTCTCCTCTTCCAGCTCCTTCGATGAAGACCTCTCCGCTGGCGAGCTTGACTGCTCAGGAATTACTTACTGGGTTTTGGACACACTTTCCATAATGTGGTTCCATCAGAGGGTGGTGATTGCATGAGTAGGAACGTCCGTTATTGATTGGGGTTTGACGCTTGTGATCAGAGCCCAGCCTCGTACTTTTAAATCTACGGAGGGCTGGGCTGGGCTCCGAGCAGTCGCGTGTGTCGCCAGGGCCGGGTGTATTTTTAGCCATCACGCACGGAGAAGAGGGGTGTGAACACGCAGCTGTGGAGCTAAGTAGATGCTGCCTAGAAATAGGGAGCGAGGGACAAACCCATCTGTGGCCAAGCTGTGAGGGGGAGGGGCGGGGAAGTGACAAACGCTGGCTGTGGGCCCATCTGCGTGAGCTTATCTGCACCCACCCCCCTTGTGTGAGTTGCCGGTGGGTTTTTTGTTTTTCAGTTATTTTTAGCATATCCAGTTGACGCTGAATAGAGAGGCTATTTCAGAAAATGAGATGAGCGCAATTATTTATTTCGGACACGGTTATTTTGTTGTGTTAATAATAACGCCGTTAAAAGCGAAGCAAGGAAGTTCAGTCTGTCAGCCGTTCATTGGTGATGGGTGACTGGCATAGGACGACGGTGTCTTTCCATTTTCACGGCTGAGAATCCTTTGGTCCCGTGAATCACACGTCACCCATTGTCCCGCCTTTGAACCAGCAGGTTACAATCCCGTTCCTGCTGGGACTGCTCTGGGGGACTCAGTCTCCTGGACTGAGTTTGGATATGAAGAGATGAATATTTTGCAATATGTCTTTTATGTGTTTTCACTTACATTGACACCTAATTGCATTTTCTAATGATAAGGTATTTTCTTCTGGAAAATTAGGAAAATAAATAAAATCACAAAATGGAAACTACCTCTGGTTCCATTCCTATGGGCTAAACCCTGATAGCAGGTGAATGTACATCCTTCCAGTCATTTTTTCTATTCATCTTCTGCAGTATTGGGTGTCAATGGGGCATTTCCCTCAGTGCATCATGTCAGGAAGGGGGCGGTGCCTACACGGCCCCTGCCTCCCTGACCTTCCTGGTCACACCCTGGAATCCTTCTCTCTGAATTGAAACTCCAGTCACTAGGGTCCCTAAAGGGTCACCCGTTTCCTTTCAGATTCTGTGGGGAAAGAGGGACCTTTAAGAGGGTTAGGGAGCCAGGAGGCTGCGTCTCCATCTCTCTTCCCCAAACAACCATCACACTTTAAAATATGAGTGTGTGAAGGACCCGAGGGAGTGTGGTTGTGCTGGGTCAACGCTGAAGATGCTCAAAGCAAAAGATAAAAAGGGAAAACGTCAGCACTGCAGGCTGAGGGGAGCGGAGTCCTTGTCTTGGGTGAATTGGGAGGCAGGAAAAGATTTGAAAATACTCTCCTTAACAGAGGCATCTCATGGTTGATCAAGCTGAAAGAGAGGGTTCGTTCCTTTTCCCCTTTGTGTTGCTTTGCTGTGGCTTGGGCTGAAGAAAGAAAGGAAGAGAGATTTCAGAGCCTTTGAGAAGCGTGAGGGCTTTCGGGGCAGACCCGATGCTCTGGAATACATCGTGAGGTTGTTCTGGGCAGCACACAGAAAGGATGTGGGCTCATGGGAATATTACGGAGCCAGGAAAAAATTGAATTCCAATGACTATTCAGTGACATGAGGAAATGCTCATGATATAACAGTAAATGAAAAATACGTCTTCTGATGCCGATTTTGCATGCGAATGTGCAGAGAAAATAGATTAGCTGTGCCATATCACACCCTTGGCCAGCGTTGCTATGCGTGATGAGGTTATGAAGGGTTTTAATTTTCTTTTCCACTTGCCTAATTGTCCACAATGAACGTATATTACTTCAGTCATCAGAAATATATCAAATACAAATAATTTAAGTTTTATTATTTTTCCATTTGTCTACAATGAACATATATTGCTTTTTTAATCAGAAAAATACCAAATACACATAATTTAAGTTTTATTACTTTTCCATTACAGAGTCTTGCTGGCTATAGAATACTGGGGCAAGGCCAGCAAAGGAGGCCAGAAAGGAGGGTGGAAACGGCCTGGCCTTTCACGGCGGGAAAGCGGCTGCTCTGACTTTGATGTATTTCCTCTCCATCTTTTTCTGTTCAAACATTTAAAATAAATGAGCCTTGTGCTTCCCCCAAGAAAGTTACTCTCATGCCCAGAAAGTTACAACTTAGAATGCATTTAAGAAGCTTGGCCTTGATTCAAACAACAGTATTCATGGCAGGGACTCCCCTGGCGGTCCAGTGGTTAAGACTCCGCGCTTCCACTGCAGGGGGCACAGGTTCAATCCCTGGTCAGGGAACTAAGATCCCGCAGGCCGCCTGGCACGGCCGAAAACAAACAAACAAACAGTAATCGTGGTGACGATCAGTCCCTCTCTTTGATCTCTCCCAAAACGCTGTGATCAGGTCTGTTCTTACCGCCACCATGTAAGTGAGGTCATTGCCACGTGAAGGGGTCAGCCCTCTTCCCCACGTGAGTGAGATGTGGGGTCTGCCCCCGTGTGTGTCTCGGGCCTGGCTTTCACCACAGCTGTCCATCACCTCAGCTCCTTCACAGAAAAATTCTGGGTTTGATGGAACCTGTAAAAAAGGCCCATGAAGAGCCCACGTGGCAAAGGGAGCAGGAACCTCCTCCCTCCCAGCCCTCCCAGGGCAGGATCTTCTCCTGGGCACCGTTTGGGTGCAGCCCTGCCAGCCTGGGTTGCTGGTGCCGTGAGCCTCGTCTTGGGAAGGGGGATGGCGGGCAGCGTGTCCCTTCCAGGCCCGGGCAGCTGGCGTGGTCCGACCGGTGCCTAACTGTCCTCAAGGGCTCCCTGGGGTACCCCACCCTGCAAAGGAACTTCTGCATCCTTCCCGTCGCGTTGCCACCATGATAGGCTATTCGCTATGGCATCAGATCCAGTTCATGACTAATACAAATTGAAAAGAACACACACATATCATTTGCTTGAGTTGACGAGCTCTGGGTCTCCGCAGTGCTGCTGTGTTCTACAAGTAGCGTCCTAGAACTTGAGAACAATCAAGCTGGATGAGCAGCCAACCCACCCTCTCATTTTACACACACGAAAGTGGAGGCCCAGAGAGGGCAAGTGACCTACCTAAGGTCACACAGCGGGTTGGGTGTTACCAGGAGTAGAACCAGACCGCCCTACCCTGCCCTGCCAGCATTCTCACCACACCACATGGCCTCTCTTTACTGGAATCCTTGGGGGTGGAACTGTATTTCCAGATAATGAATACTTCTGTTTCTGTTTTTATCATCTGTGTTTGGCTCGTGGACTCAGAGGCATTGAACCTCGTCACCAGCTTGGGTCAGAAAGTCAGAGAAGGTCAAGTTCCTGAGAATAGAATTGATGGGCGCCAGGGTGGAGGGGGCAGTGACCCAGGAGCCATGAGCAGTTCCGCGGGGCCTCAGCTCCGCATCTGTGGGGTAGGATGTATATTCTTCCCTGCGCTCAGCTTCTGTGTCACCTGGGGGGTGGCTTTGAAGACCTAGGGTGCGTTGGGACCCGGGAGGTCTGGTCCCACTTCACTGTCCTTGTTTGGCCACCGATTAGGTTTTGCTGGGTGGCCTTGAACAAACGCCCTTGTGTCACTGTCCCCTCCCACTGCACTTGGGGGCAGGCCGGGCTCTGGCTCAGTCAGGGGACACTGGTGCACAGTGGAGCCTGGAGCCCACCTGTGGGTTTTGAAGCACATTCCCCTCTGCTGTTGCCGGGGCCCCGCATTATTCCCATTTCACAGATGAAGCAGCCGAGGTTGGGGCTAAAGGACTGGGGGTGACCAAGCCGCTGTGGGGAGGGGCGGGGAGGAAATGGGAGGGACCTGGGCTCTGACCCTCAGTTTGAGAAGCTGGAGCATGGCCAGGCCTGCTTTCCCAGAGGCCACTGACTAACGCCAGCCTTCTCTTTCCTGACAGGGGCACCCTGGCAAAGAAGGCCCTCCGGGAGAGAAGGGAGGCCAGGTGGGTACCGGCTGTGCCCTCGGCCCCTCCAGCATCTCCTGTGGGATGGGCAGGGCTGCCCCCCCGCCCAGTCCAGAAGGGGCTTCCAGCGCTGTCCTCACCCATCCTGACACACCCCTGCGGACGCGCCTTCCCCGTGGGGCTGGGCAGTGCCCGCATGCCTACCCCCGCGGGTCCGACCTGGCACGTCCATCCGTTCTGCCCGGAGTGAGAGGGCAGTGTGCTAGGAGCAGGCAAGCTCTCTGGCTTGTTCTGGAAGGATGCAGGGGGTGGCCCAGAGTGAGCCCTGCGCGCTCCACCTGAGATAGGCCTAACGCGCTTTCCCCTCTGGTTCCAGGGTCCGCCTGGCCCCCAGGGCCCCATCGGCTACCCAGGCCCTCGTGGAGTCAAGGTGAGGGTCTCACAGCCTCAGGTCTTCCTGGAGGTCAAGGTCGGGACTGCGGGGCACGGCTGGGCCGGTTTTAGAGATTCCCCTGTGCTTTAACCTCCCTCCTGCCCCAAAACTGGGGTGGCCCTGGTCTGGGAGGTTGGGTCCCAGAATGTGGGCCGGAGCAGGTGAGGGAGGGGCCCGCGGGGCCAGGAGGGGCTGCAGGGGAACAGGGCACGCTCCCCGGGGCATCTGGGACAGCACGAGCAACGCGGTGGTGGCCGTCTGCCGGGACGGGGAGGCACCCTTCTGCCCCATGATCCTTTTACTATCACCACCTGCCAAGTGACCTGCTGCTCTGGAGCCCCTCAGAGGCAGTGGATCTCAGCCCAGGTGACGAGCTGGGCGCCCTTTCCTGGGATGCTTGGAGCTGTTTCTTCCAGGCCGATCACATCTGGGCAGACCTTGTTGTTGGGAGACGCGTTCGTGGGAGACGTCCATTTATTCACAGCGTGTTGAAAGGCTCCTGGCACCGTGTCAAATGGGCACAGAGGTCCAGAGCAGTACTCCAAACACAGGGCCCTGTCTGTTTGCCCTGAGCTAACTGGGTTTGCTTTGAGCTGTGCAATTCAGTCTCAGTGATGCTGCTTCTGGATGTATACACGCAGGGGGATGTGCCCCCAGGGGTGTGTGTGGGGAGAACCCTTCTTTCTCGGGGTGGAGATGCTGCCGTGTCTTCAATCTCAGGCTTCCCACCCACAGGAAAGCTAAGGGTGGGTCTTTCTTTCATAATGACCGTAATTTGATGCAAAGTATCATACATACGAACGTGTATAAAACAGCTAGTTTATCTTGGGGGATCTGCAGGAACACACCCGTAAGCTCCGGAGTCCCCTCCCCGTGTCGTTCACGGTCCTTTATACTTTCAAGCATTCTTCCACATCAGGGTTCTGTGTGGAGGACACAGGACCCGAGACTTCAGTTTTTAGTTAACTTACCCCAAATTACCCGTAAATCCATGCAGAAGCCAGAACTCAACCCTGGACTTGCTTATTCCTAACCAGGTACCCCATCCTGACCCCAAGGGGCTCCAACTTCCATTTCCCAGAATTGGGATGTTCCAAGGCCAAGGGCAGAGAGATGCCCCAGGTCAGGACCCTTAGATGGGCAGCTTCTCTCTGAAGCAGGCTTTCGCCCCACATGCTGCCTAGTGAGTTTATAAGGGCGGTGACTTAGCAACTGTGCTGGTTGTGTGAGCTCTGTGCGCGTTTGTTTTACAAATTCCCATTGCACAAGGAGCCTGTGCCACATGCTGATTCCGTGAGCCGGGAAGGTGTCTACCCTGAGATGTTTGTGGAGAATGCTCTTATCTTGTCGGTCTGATTAAATTCATCCGTGATATGAGCAATCCCACTAGACGGGCAAGCGGAGGGTGGAAGGAGAAGCAGGACTGAACGCTCTTCTCATCGGAGAAATAGATTGCAGAGCCCGTGGCGTGATGAGCCCCGGAGGGCGCTGATAGCGGAGGTGGGGTGGGAAGTCCGGGTGTCACCGTCAGAGACCAAGGTCCTTAGGTTTCCTCCACTGCAGCCCTGCCCTCCTCCTGGGAAAGGGGCCCCTCCAAGCTCTTTGATCTCACTGACCTTTAAGCATCCCCCGGGCCGCCCTCTGACTTGCCCCTTCCTCAGGGCTCTGTTTGGGCTTGACTGTCGGCAAATCAAATCAGTTGCCCCCTGAGCCTGCGGGAGCTGGGTGGGCTGGCGGAAGTCCCCCCGCACGCACTCACTGGAGGCCTTGGGAAGGCCCTGTCCCCCGCTGTGCCCTCACAGCCGCTGGCCCAGCAACTCCTTCCACTGGGCTGTTCTGTGACCTCTGACCTCGCTCCCTGAGCGCTGGACCACCAGGGCCATGATGGGTGCTCTAGCCCCAGGGCAGAGTCTTCCCCCAGGGACGCCTGGAGACATTTCTGACCGTCTCAGCTTGGAGGGGCAGGGCAGAGGTCAGGGAGGCCATCCAACCCCCTCCACTGCCCGGGGCAGCCTCGCGACAACAAACTATCCAGACCCTGAAGGCGATGGCGCGAGGCTGGGAAACCCTGGTCTGCTCGTCTCCTTGGCCCCGTTGCCCTGGCCTCGGGCGGGTCACGAGACAGTAGAACTTTAGGTCTGGGAGGGATCTGAGCAGTGCCGTCTTACCCTCTTCTTTCTGGAAGTGCGTGGGCAGGGGAAGCCCAGCTGGCCTGCCCGGCAAGGGGGAGGGGACCTGGTGCCAGAGCCCACCTCCCCCCGCCCCCGACATCAGGGTTTCGGGGTGACCGGCCTCCCCTCTGTCCTGAAGCCGATGTAGCCATGGGCACAGGCCAAGCCCAGGTCTCTGCGTCTGTCCGGCCCCGTCCCTCTGTCCCTCCACAGCTTCTCTCAGCTCTCCTGGGCCTCAGAGAAAAGATTCTGTGCAAGGTTCTTGCTACAAGAGCGCAGCTGGCAGCCCGAGGGACCCGGCTGCAGCCTCAGCTGGACCCGAACGGGAGGCCCGGCGTCTCTGGGGCCCCGCGGGCTGGTGGCCTGAGGAAGCTTCTGGCAGTCGGTCGGGGGCAGGCTCTGCACCCTGCTGGCAGGTGGGGGGCACGGCTGTCAAGTCCATTCCGGGGATGGAGTGGTTTTACCTGGGAGACAGGGAGGGGGCTGGTCCTGCCCCGACAGTGGTATTCGTCACGGGGATGAGAACGTCCTGAGCCGATGTGATGAGGGCAGTGGGAGTGGCTGGTGTCGTTAAGTGGTAATTGTCATTGCTACCGTCGTAACCACGATTCTACGTTAATAATCACGGAGAACGAAAATCGCCGGGTGGCACACAGCTCTCCTCACTGAGCACCTGCCGTTTGCCGGGCCCCGTCCCAGGGCTTCCTGCGCCCTCCCCTCCCCCCAGCAGCGATGGGGCGAGGGTTGTCATCACCCCCTCTTCCCAAGCGAGCAGAAGTCTGGGGCCTCGTCAGAGGCCACACGTGGGGGGCCTGACCCCGTCTGCCTGATTCCAGAGCCCGAGCTCAGGCCTCACGCCCCCTCTGCTCCCCAAGCAGAGACCGAGAGAGAGACCGAGATGTTTCTAGAAGACGTCCCGCACACCCACAGAGCTCTCTCTCCCTAGACTGTGGGCAGTGGGAGGGGACTGGTCTATCGGGACGCTCAGCTCCCCTGGTGTTGGGGGTCAGGCCCGTTTTTGGGGTCCGTAGAGGCTCGGGCTTGTGGCTGCTGACTTTTCTTCTCTGTTTGCGCAGGGGGCAGACGGCATCCGAGGTCTGAAGGGCACCAAGGGCGAGAAGGTGAGTGTCCCCTCCTTTCCTCAGGGGCTTGGCCAAGAGCCAGGAAGGTCCACCCTAGGAACTCGAGTGACCGTAGGCCACTGGCATTTTGAATCCCCCAGTTCACGAATAGCACGGATGTGTACAGCTCCCCCGTGGAATGCGGGACTAGGTAACTGAGAGACGCCGGCCACCTGCTCGTCCTTGGCCCAGCCTGCAGGCAGGACAGCGCACGCCCCCAGACCCTTCCAGGCGCTGCCTGTCCCTTCCAGAGAGCTCTTCCCGCCCCCACCCATAAGGCCATCAACAGTAGTCCCATTCCCTTTGGGGGCTCTTCCGGCTGGCTCCCCGTACTCAAACGTCTGCCCGTCCGCCGCTACTGGGCCTATAGTGATGCTTGGACGAGACAAAGGTGCTCCGAGAAACGGGTGCTGACAGATTGGGTGCTGGGCTGCCCACCACCCGGCCGTGCAGAGCTTTTAAACTCAAACAGGGTGACCAGGGCTGCAGCGCTCCCACTGCAGGCTGCAAAGCCAGCCAGAACCGCAGAATGCAAAGCGTTGACAGGAACGCATCTCGCGAGGGACAGGAGGCCGGGCACTGACAGTCCTCTGCCCAGCATGTCTGGCGCTGGTGTTGGGGCCCAGAGGGTCTGGGTGGGGGGACCTGGGCGGTGGGGTTTCTCATACAGACCGAGGCTCTCTCCGGTCCCCCGTGCAGGGTGAAGACGGCTTTCCGGGCTTCAAAGGAGACATGGGCATCAAGGGAGATCGGGTGAGTGTTCGGGGGCGGGGAAAGGTGGGCTGGGCGGGAGGCCCCGCTGGGGCCACAGGGCAGCTTCTCAGGACAGAGGTGATGCCTCCGTGGAGGCTCCTGGGCCGCCGGCAGTTCCAGCTCCTCCCCAGCTTCCAGATCGGAGCCATGGCAGTTGGCACCTGGTCCTAAACCCCTGCTTACAGGGTCACCTGGCCCCTCTGCCCTGTGTCCTTGCCCTGCATTAGTGGGTCAGGGGGAACTTGTTTTTTTTCTGGCTGATACCCTGGTTTGCAGAGCAATTCTTTTGGGTCAAGAAGGGTGACAGGCGTCTGGGAGAGAAGAAGGGGTCGCAGAAACGACCCAGCTCACCAGGGAGGGTAGCAGCCTGACCAAGGCCACCGGCCGGTCACTGGCAGGGCCACACCCTGACCAGCGCTCTGAGTGACTTGGCCCCCAAACACCTCTTCAGCTGCTCTTCGGATCCCCAGACGACCCCTGTGTTCCGGGACCTCCTGCTGGGCTGTCAGACGTTGCAACAACCTAGTTGGTTCTTAATGATTAGCCTCGGCTCCAGGAAAGCTGGTGGGTGCTGGGGCGGGATGGCGCGTGCCACGCGGCTGGCGCCCCAGAGGAAGCCACTGGCGGTGTTTTCGTGCAGATGAGCAGGTGATGCAGGTGGTGCTTCAGGAAGTGGGGTTAGGAGGCCAGCTGCCTGCTTCCGTGGGGACACTTGGAAGTTTCCCCGACAAGTTCGGAATGTGCGGAGGCCAGGCAGAAGGGAGGGGATGCCCACACCCCCCGGTGGGCCCGCTGTGGCAGCAGCGGCACACGTGCCTGGACGGACGCTGTCGTGGAAACAGGGCTGTCATACAGGCCGCCCTCCTTGTGCTCCACAAAACACATGCCTTACCAGCACCTGCCAGGACCAGAGAGCCCACACACTGGGCGCTTTGTCCCACGCTGAAAAGGCAGACGTGATCCGGGGCTCTGTCAGAAGGGAGGGGAATAAAAGAGAGGGGTTCATTTCATAGTCCTGTCCCAGTTATATTGCTGCTGAAGACAGCTTTTCTAGAACTTTCTCTGCGGTGACGACTCCCCACTTCTGATGGCCTCTCTCTGTCTGGCTGGTGAAAGTCCCTTTTATCTTCCTTCCCAATGACTTGATGCACACATTTGGGTCCATACGAGGAGAGTGCATTTTCAAAAGACGTTCCGCAGTTGCACGCCGTACCCTGAGTGGACCTCTGGCTGGAATTGGATGAGGATGGACGGGGGTGGGGTGGGCGGGGACACTTCCTCAGCTGGGCAGTGAGGCTCCTCAGTCTTGATTTCTCCCAGAGAGGAATTTCTGCCCAGTGCTTGGCATTTGCTAATATTCTGAGTGCTCAGAAAACGTGGCAAGGATTCTTTCGTTGAACGAGAAAAGCATCTCTTAGGGACAGAGAGTCCTCGACCTGTAGACACACTGGGGCTGGGGAATAAGGGAGTCATTAGCTTTCTTTATGCGTGCAGCGCACATTTCTGTTGGGGGTTTGCACAGCTGTCCTGCAGCTGCTCCCGGAAACCAGTGATCGGAGGGGAACACATCGATAGAGAGGGCCCGGGTGGGCACTCCGAGGCCGGGCCACGCCCCTGCTGCTGCACTTGGCCACGCCCCAAAGCCCTCTTCCTTGTGTGGGCTCAGGCCTCCCCACCTGTTACTTGGGGAAGTTGGATGAGGTGACGTTTCGTTTTTTCCATCTCTGGATACACCCTGTGGGTCTCCCGTGTGCCGTGACGCCCAGGCGTGGCCCAGCCAGGCCTGTGGTCCATTTTGATACCTCCTGGGGCTTCAGGAGAAGAAGGCGGCTGCCCCAGTGCAAGGCACTTCTGCTCTTTGGGGAAGTAGCAGTTCAGGGCTGCCGTGGCCACCGAAGTGATTTTAGCCGAGAGGTGCTTGATTTGGAGAAGGTCATTGGGAACAGGGGAGCGAGGGCTTAAGTGCGGGTCCCGAGGGGCGTCGGTCGCTCAGTAGAGCCCCGGTCTCCTCGGTGCGAGGACGAGGGTCCATCTGCTTGAGGGGGCCCAGCGGCTCTTACCGCCCTGGCCTGGGATCCGGCCCCTCACTCCCAGACGGTGGGCGGGGGGGGGACTTTGGGGGGCTAGAGACTCTGGGGGTCTCCTTCACCTTCTCTTTCTGAATTGCAGGGGGAGATCGGCCCACCTGGTCCCAGAGGGGAGGACGGTCCCGAAGGTCCCAAGGGTCGTGGAGGTCCGAATGGCGACCCGGGTCCTCTGGGACCCCCTGGGGAGAAGGTACGTGACACAGGAGGTTGACCGCTTCCCAGGGACAGTCTCTTCCCGATGGCCTTGGGCGTCCAGGCAGTGGCTTGGTCGGGCTGAGCCCCAGGTGGGAGCTGGCGCGAGTCCTGACGTGGTTCCTGTCCCCTTGACTCCACCCAGCACCCTTGTCCCCAAATCCACTCCTGGAAGAGTTCCTTCCTCCCGCTGGTCACAAAGCTTGGGGTCTGAGCTTGGCACCCACGTGCACCATCTTCTGTGGCGGGGTTAGGGCTCCCGACAGCTGCTCCTACACCTGCAGGAGGCCGCCCACCCCTGTCCTGCTCCCCTACCCCCTACCTTCACCCCCGAACAGGAACCGGCTCTGCTTGGCCCAGTCATCCCGCCCTGTCCTGCCCCAAGGCTGGAACTCTTTTACAAAAAGATTGACCAAAATATCATAGATAAAGACCTTTTTCCCTTTATTTGGAGCGACTGCCTCCACCCACTGTTGCTTCAGCGGTGGCGTCCATCCCTGCTTGAGGGCCCTTTGCTTTAAACCAGGCAGGGCGCGTTCCGTGATGACCGTGTCCTCGGCCTTTGGAGACTCCAGCCTGCTCCAGTCCCCTGCCAAGCCACGCTGGCTTTCTCTCTGCTCAGAGAAGTACAGAGCTGGCCGTGGAATTCACCTCCTTTATTTCCCCAGGGAAAACTCGGAGTCCCAGGATTGCCCGGCTACCCAGGAAGACAAGGGCCAAAGGTAACGTGCTAACTCCCTTGTTAGATTTGACAATTGGCGTCTCCCTGCCCCGCACACTATCACCCATTCGCCCTCCCTGGCGTAGCTGCTGCGACAAAGCAGAAGGTCACGGTAGCTGCGTCTCGGTTCTGCCCCGTTCACCACCGTCTGTGGTAATGCGGCTAAGTCAGAAGGCAGGGGCCTGGACAGTTAGGTGAGCCTTTTCACAGAAGGGGACCCCCCAGCTGAGCGTGGGCTGCACCTCGGGACCCTCAGTGCCCCTGGCCTCGTGGGGACCGCCGTGCACTGGTTTCTCCACACCCAGAACTCGTGTTCCTCTCTCAGGTTTAACTCACCCTGGAGATCCAAAAGTTATTTGCTCATAACTGAGTATAAAAGAAAGATGAAACCTTTCTTATAGGAAATCATGCTTTATTTTACGTGTAACAGCTCCTTGAGGCTTTGCAAATCATTTAAAACATTATTTTGTTTTAATCTCACCTTTTATTATTCATGGTTCTTCCTTAAAAAATAACCAGCTGCCTTCACTAGAGACATAATTAACAGCAAAAGAGAACTCGTGGGTCTCTGGGGTTTGCGTCCGTGCATCCTGCCCTCCTTGGGCTTCAGACCTCTGGACACCCCGCTTGCTAGCAGAGGAAGGGCCCCGTGGGCTGGGCTGCAGCTCTAGGTATTTCCTTGTTGCTGATGGCAATGCTTACGTCAGTCCTTCCCGTGGAACGTGAAGGCCCCCACTCAGCAGCCGACAGCCACCACGCAGGGGAGATCGTTTGCTGTGAACCAGGAGTTTTGTGTGGTGTCTGCTGCGACGTCGTTGCTGACTGCAGTGCTGTCCACTGTATTTGGAGGAAGAGAGGCTGATGGACCCATTTGCTCTCCTGAAACGCGTGTCCTTTTGGGAGAGGAGAGGAGAGAGAGGAGGAGTTTGGGAGAGACGGGAGTCGGGGGAGAATATAGATCAAGTTCAGGCAGCTTTTTGGGAAGATGAGGGCAGGACCTTGAAGCTGCTCAGGCGGTTTGGACAGTCCTTGGGCGGTGACCCAGCTCCTGCGCCGAGCTCTGTGAAGCCTGCGTCCCAGGTGTTCCCGCCCTGAAGCTCGGTACAGTCTCCTGTTCGGAGCAGGGAGGCGGGCACATGGGTGGCTTGGCAAAGCTCAGCGCCCTGGGAGAAGTTCAGGGTTTGAACGTCGGTCAGCTTTTCCTGGTCTAAGCACACGTTCGGGTCAGGATTTTAAGTCACGCAGAGAGTAGAGACGTGCTGAAGAAATGCTTTCGACAGTGTCACTGGGAGCTCACGTGGGAAGTGTTTGGATATTCGGCCAATCAAAGCCCTTAAGTGCATCCCTGCCCGTGTGCACCTTGTGAAGTTCTAGAATTAAAGAGCTGTGCGAGGCCACATCGGCGCGTACATTTGCATTCTCTTCTGACTTTATAAGCTGCCGTACTTTATTTAGAGGTGTTCTGGGAAGATAACGAAACATGGCAACAAGGTGCAGAAAACAAATGTCATAAATGTGACATTCACACATCGTCTCCAGTTAATCTGAGTGGCACGTGTTCCATTTTCTCCCAAAACACCAGTGTTTTGCAGAGATGGGTGTGTGAGAGGAGAGTGTGGAGAGAGGGGGAAAGGGGAAGCCTGGTTAGGATTCAGTCCTGGATTTTAAATTTGGAGTCTGTGAGATGCTCAGGAAATACTGAGTAGGCGGGTGGGTGGATGAGTGGTTTGGTGGATGGATAGACGGATGGTGGGTGGATGTTGGGTGGTGGGTGGGTAGATGGGTGGATGGTGGGTGGATGGGTAGACGGATGGTGGATGGATGGATGGATGGATGGATGGGTGGGTGGGTATATAGTTGGATAGTGGGTGGGTGGGTGGGTATATAGTTGGATAGTGGGTGGGGAGACAGGTGGATGGATGGTGGGTAGATAGGTGGGTGGTGGGTGGGTAGACAGGTGGATGGATGGTGGGTGGATGGGTGGTGGGTAGTGGGTGAGTTTGGTCCGAGACCATGAACTCTAACGGACTCTTCCTGCTGCACAGGCAGCATCGCTCGTCCTCCTGACCAGGCTCTCAAGCCTCTTCCCTGATTAACTCTCTTTCAGGGTTCTATCGGATTTCCCGGATTTCCTGGTGCCAACGGAGAGAAGGGTGGCCGGGTAAGGACGGTCTGGCCTCTGCTCAGGTGGCTTCTTCTGCTGCCTTGGTATTTCGCGGGTATATTCTCCAATACATCCTGTTGATTCTCGGGTATATTCTCGGGTATATATATATTTATATATATATATATATATTATTATATACATGTATTATATATATGTTATAATATATATTATATATATATATAAAACATATATATTTTATATATACATATTATTCTCGGGTATATATATATTTCGCGGGTATATTCTCCAATACATCTCACCCACTTTGCTGCCAAAACTGCTTTCTGGAACAGCTGACCTTAAGCCTGTCCACTGAGCGCTGGTGACTCTTGGCCCCCCCGGGCGGGGCAGTGCCGCAGTAGAAAGGGCAGCAGGCCTGAGGGGAAGGCACGCTGAGAAAACAGTGCTTTCTCATGCACAGCCGCCATCCTGCCATCTCTTTTGGGTCACTGGCGAAACCCAGATTCTCCTCTTTCAGCCCAAGTGACTTTCCCTCCAGGCTAAGTTTAAAAGGAAGGAAAGGAGTTCTGCCTTGTATCTCACGGACTCTGCTCTCCCAGGGTCAAGTCGCCTCCTTCCTCTTCTTCCCACGCTGCCGCTGTCACGGGACCCCGCCAGGTGCCACGCGCTTTGCTTCCCTCTGTTGTCCCCCTGAGGGAAGGTGATCCGAGGGCTCAGGCTGGGGGAGCCGCCCTCCCGGCCCCCTGCCGGCCCAGGCCATCCTGCAGGAGCTGCCCTGAACACTGCTTAGGGAAATCATGGGAGGCTGCCTGAGTGCTGCCACTCAACCGAACAGGACAGGAAGGGTCCGCCTGGGCCTTTGGACTCGGAGCGGCCTTGTCCACAGGCGTGTGGGGTGTGTGCAGAGCAGGCCTGGAGAAGACGCTGGGCCCAGCCCGGTCCCCTCCACCCCGGGCTGGTCCTCCCCACGCAGACGGATGGGCTGCTTCTCCTCAGCGTGCTCGCTACAAACTAATGTTACTGTGTTTGAGCGGAGACAGTGAGATCTCTTGAAAGCAGGGAGGAAGACTTCAGCCATCCAAAATCCGCGTGCACGAACGTGTCTGCCAGGCTCACAAAAGAGAAAGACGGGGACTTTTCTGAGTGCAAGTCAACGGCATAACCACAGGGAGACCTTTATCTGTTTGTCTGTATCGGTGTCTAGATGTATCTGTACCTGTGTCTGTATCTGCAATGTTTAGATGTATGTCATGTCTACATCATGTCTGTGTCTGTGTCTGTAACTGTGTGTCCATCATCTACCTGCCTACCCGTCTGTCTAGTTCTTCCTGGTAGGGACAGTCTGACTAGTGTCTTCAGGGAAAGACTGTCATTTGAGAAAAGTGGTCCAGGGTCTGGTAAAAGCGTGGGAAGCGCGGGGTGACGGGGTGGGCAGCCCCTGAGCTTGTGGAGGGCACAGGGCTTTCCGCGCCACGTTGCCGTGAGAGTCCCCAAGAGGGGTCATGACGGTTAACGGGGTCATGTGATGTGACACAGGCCCTTCCGTGGAGGAGCTGCACTGCAGGTCCAGGCCCCGTGGGGTCACGTCGAGCAGCAGAGGCCTGGCCGTGGCTCTGGGGGCCGTGGCGCTCTGGTCCAAGCTCTGCTGCCCTCTTCTGCCCCTCGTGCTTCTCGGCCTCCCCAGTCCCGAGCCGAGAAGTTTGGGCAGATGCCTGGATGCCCCCCGGCCCTCACGGGCCATTGTTCCAGTGCGTCAGCACGTGATCACCAGGGTCACCGCTGAAAACGGGTTGTTGGAAAGCAGGGGGTCTGGGACCGGGACACTTCCTCCTGTTCTGAGGTTCGGACGTGGTTCCTGGGGTCTGAAACCTGGACACCCCGAGGAAACGATCTACTTCGGGATTGACAGGGATTGTCGGGTTGCATGTGGCTGTATCGTGGCCACATGGGTGGGTGTGGCCGCCAGCATTTAGAGAGAGCTGGGATGGCAAAGATGCCAGCTTTTCCCGAAGGGAGAGGTTGGGCCGTGGTCAGGCATGACTGGAGCACACATCTGTTCATTGTGGGAGAGATGTGTCCAGGCACATTTTCCAGGGGAAAATGGCCACGTCTGTCCCCAGGAACCGTCTGAGATCAGCCGGCTCGCGGTGAACAAGTTAGCGCCGCCGTTTTAGTGCACGTCCTGGCAGACGGACAAGCCCCCGGGTCTGAGACCCCGAGCGTTCATTGTTTAGCCGTGGGCTCCGCGTGTCCCTGCACCCGGGAGAGGACCCTGGAGTCGCGAGACTCAGCACTTACGGCACGTCTGCCCGTCCTCCCCTCCGGAGAGACAGACGCCTTTATTCTGGAACCTTCCCACGGAAGGAAGGAGGAATCCACCCAGGCTTTCATCGGGGGAGCAACGTGGGAGGTTTTTAGCGTAGCTCTGGTCCACGCTCTGGTGTGGAGAGCGGATGGGAAGGGAGCCGGCGGGCTGTGCTTCTGTGGAGACGTCGTTTTACTCTCCTTTTGGACATTCTGGTCCGGTGGTTGCTTCTAAGTGCTAGGATGCTCAGCGTGACGGGTGGCGTGTGTGCTGATACGCGTGTGCCTCCCGTCTGACAGCTGCTTGTGAGCCGGCAGGTGCCCTTCTGTCCGCCTCATCCTGGCCTCTGCGGAGGGGCTGGCTGGGTTGGGGGACTGCTGGCTGTGGATTCCACGTACAGCCGGCTGTCATGTGAGCAGTCGACAGTCTGTCCCTGTCACTGGCCCGCACCCCGGGCCGAGGCGGGGTCCCAGCCGGCCCTGCCTGGGAAGAGCCAACCCCTTAGGAACACCACCAGCGACCAGAGGCTTCTGCCGCCTGCGTCGGGCATCTTGGCTCGAGCAAGGCTAGTTCTGGGAAGGCCCGTGCCTCCCCCGCAAGGGCACAAGGACAGGCGCTCACGGGAGATTCTGTTAAGGAAGCCGTGGACGGGGCACCTTCTGTTCAGTGACGTAAGTCACCGGGATGCAAAGCCCTGGGTTCGTTTACAAGGAAACCTGGAGAGCGTTGGCACCACCTGGGAGGCCTGACAGAATCCGTGGCTGAGACTCTGTTTTGCTCCCAGTGCCCGGGGCACAGTTAGTTTAGGTCGGAACCCAGAGCCTTTCAGGTGACGAGATCAGAACTGCGACCTGGGTCGTGGTGTTGGGTGGAGGCTGGGCGTGAGATGACGTGCCAGCTGGACTCACCCGCAAATGCCAGGGAGGCACCCGGGTGGGTCACGGTGTCTCTGCTGGTGGAAGTCCATCATTTGAAGAAAGCAGATGTTTCATTCGTTTTCGTAGGCAAATGTTTATTTGAAGCCGAAAGATCTCGTCATCTAACGGAAGCAGCGAGAGCAGAGTGCATCGTTAAAAAGCATCATAATCACCTCATTATCATAAAAGGTTTTATTAAACTCACTTCAAAACGGGAGGCTCTAGAAAGCAGTTTTGATGCTGGCAGTGAATGAAAGATGGTGAGAGGAAATGTATCAGGTGGCTTTTCGCAATACAGATCCATCTTGGGCTTTAGAAACCAGAAAAAAAAAAAAAAATTCCCGGAAAATGCATGGAGAAGTGGTGGAGATATAGGAGCCGTGATCCATCCATTACTTCCACGTGCTGTAGGTAAACTGCACTTACCGGCTGTTATATATTTGCTTTAGAAAAAAACAAACGCAGTGCATTTGTTTTCCTTGGTTTGGAAAATGCAAAACCACAGAGAGAGAAGGAGTCTCAGTTCTATTAGATGAGAAGCAAATGACTCTTGGATACATGATTTATGTATTAAATTGCAAGTTTGTTCGTTTGCAGCGCCCGTTGAAAATTTAATGGCTAATATCCTTAACTGTAGCAAAAGTAAATTATGTAGGAAAGGGGTTGGCTTCCTTCTCTTTTCTTGTAATAATGATTCCCCCCACCCCTGCTGAGAGAGAGAGAGAGAGTGGGGAGAGAGATGAAGGGGGAGGAGGGGGGAGGAGGGAGGGCTAGATGCTTTGAGGGAAGGAAACCAGATAAGCGTGGTTAACATCCATCAGGCAGCAGGGAGAAACTCGGATTTCAGCAGGCCTCGTACAGAAATATAAAGCTGTGTGTATTGGATGTGCAGTGGATCCTGTCACCCTGAAAAGTCTTCCTTTAAAACAAAGAGAAGGAGGAGGGTCTTTTCTAGCTTCTGACTTCGCGGGGTCTCTCCATCACCCAGGAGGGGGGCCCACCGCCCAGACAGTGACAGGTGTGTCAAGTGACTGACCGACGCCCTTTTTCTCTGATTCCAGGGCACACCTGGGAAGCCGGGACCACGGGGGCAGCGAGGCCCAACGGTAACCCTGGGCGTGAGGGCCATCTTCCAGATTGGGAGCGGGTTGTGGGAGCATGCCCGGTGGGGGGTGGGGGGAAGGAGGCATCAAGGGTGCCGAGGATTGGCGCTGACCTGTCTTGTGTCCTGTTTGTCCAGGGTCCACGGGGTGAAAGAGGCCCCCGAGGCATCACTGGGAAGCCTGGCCCCAAGGTATGTGTTCAGCATCCTCTGTGGCCCCGGGATGGACCAAAGTTTCGTTTTGTTTTGTTGAGGTACACGGGCCTCTCACTGCTGTGGCCTCTCCCGTTGCGGAGCACAGGCTCCGGACGCGCAGGCACAGCGGCCATGGCTCACGGGCCCAGCCGCTCCGCGGCACGTGGGATCTTCCCGGACCGGGGCACGAACCCGTGGCCCCTGCATCGGCAGGCGGACTCCCAACCACTGCGCCACCAGGGCAGCCCTGGACCAAAGTGTTTGATGCACCAAAATGTCAAGCACCTGAGGGTGCCCCATGGCCTTTCTCACTTGAGAAAATGAAAGAAAGAAAGACGTTTTCTTGGGGGTATTTCAGACGGAGCTGGTCTCCTCCACCAGCCCTTGGTTGAGTTAGGTCAGGTTGAGTCACGTGGCAGAGGCTGCCTGGGGCCATCCCCCCGTGGAACTTTCCAGCCAGAAGCCCCGCAGCTCCAGGAGGTGAGGCCCAGCCAGGCTTTGGACAGATTCCCCCTCTCCCCGCCGCCCTAGTTCTGATGGGGAGGTCTCATTTCTTTTCTTGAGAAGGGGCTTGGAAGCTGCAGAGACATCTTTGCTGGGATTCTAAAGCAAGTTCTTCCTGCCCTGGTGAAAGATCCTCCGGATCCCCTCCTCCTGCCCTGGGGCCTTGAAGCCAATTTCGCCCCGTCCCCCACCCCCCCACCCGCCACCGTCAGTGTGGAAACAAACCTCGGCCAGGCGGGCTGGTCCTGTCCTGTCCTGTCCAGGATGTGATTTGCAAAGTGCATTCCTGCGAAGGAGATGGGCCCGCTGCTGGCCGAGGTGCAGAGCCGGGCAGATGTGACGGCCTGGGGGCTACACACATCCTTCCCTGACGAGCTCTGAGCCACGATCACGCTCCCCGGAGGCTGACTTAACGCTCAGCTGTTGCCCGGTGCCGGGTGGGCCCTGGGACGGGGCCTGTGTCCCGTCTTCTCATGAGTTTGGGCTGCACCCCCTGGTGGAAGCGTCGTGGCCTTTGTCCCACAGCGGGAGAGTGTTCTCCTGGAATGTCACAGCCGCGGGGATGCCGGCTCAGTGTCAGGTGTGCCTGTAGAGGCAAGGGGACAGACGGCCTTTGGGAGCCACGGCCTGGCTCTTTACTGAGAATCCGGTGGGGTGAGCCTCCAGGAGGGCACGCGTGCAGTATGTGACCCTGAACTTTTGATGATGTTACAGGCCAGAGTCTTTGCTCAAAAATAGTAAGGGTAGAAATAATAATAAGCTTTTCTTGACCTTTTCCTCCCTTCCCAGGGCAACTCTGGAGGTGATGGCCCGGCCGGCCCTCCGGGTGAACGGGTGAGCATCTGGACACATCCCGGAAACATCTCTAGGAACATGTGCAGGAAAGCAGCCTGCCTTAAATAGCCCCCCTGCATTTCTTCCCCAGTGGGCACGGGAGAGGGAGGCTAGCCTTTGACTCTGCCGAAGGAGAGGGTTTTCCTAAAATGGAAAGGGGGTCAGAGTAGCCTTCCCTGGGAGTAAAGTCTTCTGTCGGTTGGAGATGGAGAGCCCATCCACTTGGCCCTTGCCTTGGGGTTTGGGGGGACAGTGGCTGAGATGTCAGGAAACTGGGTCCTGGGCCCGTGCTGCCCCGAGGGACCTTGCTCTGTGACCTGGCCTCCTCGGCCCCTGACTGGACTTCTTTTCACATCGGTGAGGGCAAGGGCCGGAAAAAATAGAGAAAAGGTCATGGGGAGCAGTGATAAATCGATCCTGGGGCCTGTGCTCAGAGCGCCGGCGGTGAGGGCTGCTGGGCCCCCCAGGTGCTGGGGAGAAGATGTCTGTCCTCATACTGGCCATTCTCTGTCCTCAGGGACCCAACGGACCCCAAGGACCCACGGGGTTCCCTGGACCAAAGGGTCCCCCGGTGAGTACTGCGTTTTCCCTGTGGGGCTGGCCCAGGATTTCCCAGAGATGTTGGATCTTCCCCGAGGCTCCAGTGGCCTCCTGGCAGCTGGCGGGTGGGGAGGGAGACCTGCCCGGAAGCTCTGGCTGGAGAGAGCTGCTTTTGGGGAGCACGGACCCCTCTTTCATTTAGACCATCACGATTCTCTAGTTGGTACTGTCTTAGGGCGCTAGGGCTGCCATAACAAACGACCACACAGCCGGTCACTTAAAACCACAGAAATGTGTTCTCTCACAGTCTGGAGGCCAAAGTCCAAGATTCAGGTGTGGGCAGGCCTGGCTCCTCCTCTGAGGGCTCTCGGGGAGAATCCGTCCCAGGCCTCTCCCAGCTTCCGGCGCCTGCCGGCCGCCCTTGGGTTGCAAGTGCTCACCCGGATCTCTGCCTGTGTCTTCGCCTGGCCTCTCTGTTGCTCTGTGTCTTCAAATTCTCTATCTCTATCCACTGGTCGCTGGATCAGGCCCCACCCTAACCCATTCAGACCTCACTTTGACCTAATCCCATCTGCAAAGACCCTATTTCCAAATGAGGCCACGGTCACAGCTTCCAGGGGTTAGGACCTCAGCCTATTTTGGGGGAGACACAGTTCAACTCACAACAGACACAGTATGTTTCCTCTGAGAAAGAAAAACCCCTCGTGGTTGGAGTTCGTGCCTAACGGCGCTTGCTTGGGGGCAGGGGTTAGGGAGGAGTTTGGCCTCTGAACCAGACACACTGATCCTCCTTCACCTCCCACTGGCTGGACCTCAGGGAGCTGCTGACCTCTCGCTGCCTTGGTTTCTCCCCGTGGGAGACGACGGTGACCCTCAGGGTGGTTGTGAGCGTTCAAGGGGACGGTGCCCAGACCCTGGGTCCCACGTGGTACTTGTCACCGTAACTTTGCCGTCGTTGCGTTGGAAATGAAGTAGCAGCTTTTGTTGCCTGGTGTAGCACGAAACCCCGAAGGTGTGCGCGTCTCAGAACAAAATGCAACTTCCTTCCTTTGCTTTCTTCAGGGGCCCCCGGGCAAGGATGGGCTCCCGGGACACCCTGGACAGAGAGGAGAGACGGTGAGTATGGGCAGGGCTGGGGGACCTGGCCTTCGCTGCCCATCAGCTTATGGGAGGCGGTCAGCCTCGGGAAAGCCCCTGAGGGCCGGGCCATCTTCTGTGGCCTCGGGGAGAGCCCAGCGCAGGCAGCAACCCTGTGACACTCTGTGTGCAAAGGCAGGCGCTGGCTGCAAAGTCATCCTGGCCAGTTTGGTCCAAGGTCACACGTGAAACCATCATGACACAAACAAAAACCTAGCGCAGCCGCCTTTCCTTCCTCCCGCAGCAGTCTGAGTGTGGCCGGTTTGTTCTGTGTGCATCTGACCTGGAAAAGTAGTTGGGAAGATTCTCCGTTTGTCGTTTGGTTATTTTATGCCGCCCCCATCCCTGTCTGTCCAGGCCCTTCCGGCCTCGGGGTTGACGGCAGGGGGCCTGGAGGGCTCCTTCCGAGTCCCCTTTTATAGGAAGGAGGACAGGTGACTGGTCAGGGTGGAGTTTGGGCCCTTGGCTGTGCTCAGGGCCAGCATCTCTGCCGTCACAGGCTCTCCTTGACCTGGCCCTGACTTGTAGCAATGCCCGTTCCAGCCTTTGTCAGCTGGACTTAAAGGACACCCGCATTTCTTAGTTCTAGGAAAAGCATTTATTGGAAATGTGATGACGTTCTGGTCCCGGGAGCCACTGGGGATTCGTCCCAGCTTCACGTTGTGTCCCCTCCAGGCCTGTGCCCCAGAAGGGCGTAGGCAAACCTGTGACCTTGGGGCTCCAGGCTTTGGACAGTTGGGGACTCACAGCGCCTGGTGACGTCCTTGTCACCAGATTGGTGGAGAGTGGCCGAGAGGCCCCCTTGTCTCTGCACCCGGTGTCCTTGTGGCCAGAGGTCTCTGGCGGGCGCTCCCAGGAAGAGCAGTCCCCGCGTGAAAGGGCGTTTTGCGGGCACGTTTAATATGTTTAATATGTTCTTGGTGACTCTGCTTAAAAAAATCCCTTTGTCCCTCTTCGGCTCGTTCCGATGGAACATCTTCTAATTGTACCATCCCGGGTTCCGCACGGCGCTCCGTGGCTGATAAACGGAGGTTACTTTGCTCTTTTGTTGATAGAGAAAAATGAAAACGTTCCTAGCTTTGCATCTTTTTCTCTAATGCTTCTCTGAGGAGACAAGATGGAAGGTTTCACGTCGTGTGTGCTTTTCCCCGTCTGCCTTGTTCTGGGAAGAGGCTGGCAGAGTGATGAAGTTGCTTATTTTTGCTGGGAAAGTAGGACAGGTTCTTCCCGGCTCCACCTGCCACGCCCAGCTGCCCCCGTAGACTCAGGGGCACCCCCATCCAGACCCTCCTGGGGTGGCATGTCCTCCACGGGCCAGTCCAGACGCCTCCAGAAAGGTCTTCCCTGGGGTGTTGCCTTGTACTTTCTGTAGAGGCTGGAAACACGAGAGGTCATGGCATCTCCTAAGTGCAACCGCAAAGCCCGTTTCTCGGGAGGGGCTAGAGACGGATCCCGGCCTCAGCAGCCGTGGACGGTCCCCGCAGTGGACCATGCGCGGGGCCTTGCTTGCCTTACACCCAGGCTCCTGCCTCCACTTGGGCACTGCTGCCCGGCCCGCCGAGCGGGAGGTGCTCTCGACCTGTCCACCGTTCCTTGTTTCTGACCCTGTAAAGGCTGCCTACGGGGAACGCTGCATCGACCATGGCCATATTAGTCCATTGCGTGCAGCTCAGCTGGGCCTAAAGAAGGGAGCCCTCCTGGGATCTGCCGAGGGGCCGAGTCCGCTGTGGGTTTGTGTGGTCCAGCGGCTGAGTGTGAAGCCTCCGTCGCCGGCACGCTGGCCGTCGTGCAGTGAATTAGAGGCGCTCGCTCGTCAGCCCCCCGGCAGCTCACCCTGCAGCTCTCGCTGTGGCTTTCAACGAGGCACCTCCCTCTGCAGACTCTAAAGAGTTTCCGCTAAGATCCTCCCGGGCGTAGCATCTGCCGTCTTCCCCAGCATCGCGTGACACCTGCAGATGGCATCTTGTCGGCACGCGCCATGCTCTGTAGACGTGCCGGAAATTAAAGTCGCGTTGCTTGGCCGTCAGCCCTCTCCTCTGGAGGAGAGAGTGTGCAGTGCAGCCAGATGGGTGTCTCCGTGCCGCTGTGAAGAGCAGAAGCAAGAGATTCCTGTGCAACCGAGCTAAGGATATCTCCCAGCCGCTGCGCTGCAAGTCCCCACCGCGTCCCGGTTTCAGCCGGTGCAGAGGGACGCGGCAGTGAAACCACCTGCCCTGCCCCGGGAGCCTTGGTGACAGCAGCAGGGCAGTCTCCACAAAGTCACTGACGAGATACAGCCCAGAGGTGGCTCCTGACAGGGGACCCCAAGTCTGCTCAGAAAATGAACGCTTAGTGACATCAGAAAGATGAACGGTTTTAAAACATATTTCTCGGCACGAACCAGGGCAACGGGAAGCAGCTGGTGAAACTGATCTGTCTGGCTTCACGACCTTCCTGAAATGCACGCAAAGTGAAACAAGAGAAATGGCCCTTTGAAATGAGGGCTGGGACGTCCACTGTTTGGGGGTGGGGTGAGGGCTGGCGGGGGCGAGCCTTCTGTTGGGTCGCTCTGGACATCTCAGTGTGCCGACTCTCTCTTCGCAGGGTTTCCAAGGCAAGACCGGCCCTCCAGGCCCCCCGGGTGTGGTGGGCCCTCAGGTGAGATACAGCATCCCCTGGTGTCACTGGTCGCCCTGGGTCCCCACCCACACAGGAAAGAGAGTCACGCTCGGGACGGAAGTTCCCCACCGTTCTCAAGGTCTGGGTGCCGCCAAGAGGGCATCACAAGGCCCGTAGTGCTTGTTTAGGGACGTGCTCCGTGCAGGGGACCAGGTGTGGAGAGCAGGGCAGTGATCTGTTGACATGGATGTAAACGGAGCAGGCAGAACCATGGGGGCTGCCAGGCCCGTGGGCAGCCACCCCTTGGTGTCCACGCAGCCTGATTCCCCGCCCTGGATCCAGTACCCAGGGCTGCTGTTCTAACCGCCCGTGGATAAGTGTGAGGACGGGCTTGCAGGCTCAGAGCCACACAACAGGGTGCAGTCACCTTGCTTCTCAGAAAGTTCCCACCTAACGTGGCAGTGGATAAGGTACTGCCCCAGGAAATGCGGGTGCGCTCCCCGCTCCCTCTCTCTGCTGGTTTCCCTGTGACACCATGGGAAACGCAGGCCCTGCCCCGCTTCACTGGGGAGGAGACACAGAACCACAGGGCCAGGCAGTGGCTGTTGAAAACCACCCACCTGGTTCGCTTTGACCTTTCTGGATCTTTACCGGAGGGAGATGACTTTCAAAGGAATGTGGAGGTCGAGTGGGCTTGCAATGGCCCTTTGCCTCTGTGGCCAGGCTGTCCTTAGATGTAGAAAGAGAAGGTTACTCCCTTGCGTGTCCCTCGAACACGGTTTATGGCTGACACACTTTTCCAAACAGGGTCCCACGGGAGAAACTGGTCCCATGGGTGAGCGTGGCCACCCTGGGCCCCCAGGCCCCCCTGGTGAACAAGGGCTCCCGGGCCTGGCCGGAAAAGAAGGGACGAAGGTGAGTGTCCGGGACGTCCGTGCCAGGTAGACTTTCCCAAGGAACCATTTCGGCCTTTGGTCTGCTTTTTTCTAAAGAGTGGGTAATTCTCAAGCAGATGCTCCTCGTGCCAATCGATCCCCCAAACCAGGCACTTAGTTCAGCTTCTGCTCGCTTTGAAGGGGAGCTGAGCACACCTGCCGCCCGGATGCATGTGACGGGGGCTGGGGACCACCTTTTCCCCGGGCTGCCCACGCCCATTCCCAGAAATGGATACAACCCTGACAATTCATGTGTCTAAGAGGGATTTAGCAGAAAGCGACCCTTTAAAACACTGCCCACTGTAAGAGGTGAAAGAATAAATATTAAAAATACCTATCCCCACCCTGGGTACCCCAAGCTGGTGGTTATAACTTTCTGTGTTTTAGCATAAAAATGAACAGCCTTCCCGTTTTCAGCTTTTCAGTGAGGGACACAGGAAGGATAAGCTCTCCAGCCCCTCGTGTGAACACATACAAGAAATTAAACTTGAGAAGTAATCAGATAGTGAAAAAATTACACACACGTATGTAGGCACGCATGCATATATGCTTGAGTACATGTGTACGTGCTTGAAAAACGACACGCGTATGTGTGTGTATAAAACAGAGCCGGGTGTCTGGCCACAGAGGGAGCTCTCTGAGTTTGGAAAGGGAGCCAAGGGCATGCTGGTTTGAAGACCGATATGCTGCCATGTTGGACCCCAGAGAAAATTCTGGAAGATGTCAAAGCTTTAGTGAACTTCAGGGAAGGTACATGCCCAGGTGGAGAATCTTCAGAATATGTGGTTTCAGGCTCGAGACAAGTGTCTCGAGCGGCAAGTCCTCTTCAAGGCAACGCTTCCCGTGCTTCGGCCACGGACTCCTTCCCCTGAGCCCAGTCTTCGAGGATCCCCAGATACATGAGAAGGGCAGACGTAGGGCCCTCAGCCCCGGCTCAGCCGTCGTGGCCCCGAAGGACAGGGTGGGGGCCTGGGCCTCCGTGGAGACGACTGGAGTCCCGGTCGGAATCCGTCCCCAAGCCACACGCAGAGCCAGCCCGCCGCACAGGCCCCCGGCTGTGAGCTTGGGCTGCGCTCCAGCGCGTGGACCTGCCAACCGATGAGTCAAGTCAAGACGCGGAGGTTCCTTTTAAAGCCAAGTGCCCGGGGAAGCCCCACCTCCAACCCAGGTCCCGAGCGGATCTGGAAGACCAGGCCCCGCCCAGCTCCCTGTCCACCCTGGTCTGGGGCATCGCTCGGAAACTCACCTATGGCTCTGATTTCAGGGTGACCCAGGCCCCACCGGCCTTCCTGGAAAAGATGGGCCCCCAGGGCTACGTGGCTTCCCCGGGGACCGAGGGCTTCCTGGTCCAGTGGTGAGTGAGGGGCCAGCCGGGGGGATGGAGCTGGAGGCTGCCCAGCCCGGGGGGCGTCTCCCCTCGGTGCCCTGCCCACATGTTGTTGCTTTGCAGGGGGCGCTTGGACTGAAAGGCAGTGAAGGCCCCCCAGGCCCGCCAGGCCCCGCGGTGAGTGTGCTGGCTCAGCACAGAGCCTCTTTCCCACCCTCTGCTCTGCAGGCAAGACGGGCGTCCCGAGGCCCGGGGAGCACGCACACCTGCCCTGGCCCCGCGTGGGTCCTGGGAAAGCTGTGGTGGTGGAGCTGGGCTTGGGAGGGACGTGGACGGTGTGCCCGAGCTGGCAGCCGGTGACGAAGGGCCAGGGGCGGGGGCGTGTTGTATGAGGACAGCTGGAGAGCCAGGAGGGCTGCATGGGCCCCCCAGCCTGTGGAGGAGGCTTCGCGTGGGTCTGGTCCCGGAGCAGCCGGGACGGGCACGGACACACAGCTCCACGGCCTCGAGAGCGGGGCTGTCCGCACGCCTGGGGCTGCCCAAGGCAGAGGTGACCCAGCACAGGCGGGAGGCCTGTCCCCCAGAGCTGTGCTGTCTGTTAACCTAGGTGGTCCCCCCCAACTTTGAGTCTAGCTACAAGAGGCTTGGAGATCCAGAGTTTCCAGACCCTGGGCTGTGGTCTGGGGGAATTGGGGGCCGCGAGAGGCTGTGCCCACACTCCAGAGACACGCCCACGGGCCCCCTGCTCTTGCCTTTTTATGGAAATGTGACATCTGCGTTACTTCCCCCTGCCCTTCAAATGAGCCCATCTGACAGCCCCCTCACTCACCTACAGAGTGGGGCTTCAGGAGCTGCCCCTGGCCCCTGGCTGGGTTTGCGGGTGGACCATGAAATGACCCCCCCCCCTTCCCCTGAGTTATGGGCCATTTGAGAGAGACAGTGACGGGGAAGTCAAATACTGCCTTTCCTTGTGATAGCGGCCAGGAACAGGATGACACCCCAGGCAACAGTGGTCTCGCGATGCTGAACCCCTAGAATTAGTCCAGGTGTCCACCTGTCAGCCCCGCTCCTGGGCCAGAGCCTCGCCTTAAAACGTACAGCGTGGAGGAGCAGGGCAGCAGGGGGACGCTCTGTGGCAGGCAGACCCCAAAGGGCAGAGTGGCTGCCAGCGTCCCAGAGGAGGTCATTCAAAGCCAGGACTCACGGAGGGAGGATGTGTTCTCAGACACTGCAGAGCGACTTGGAATTATGGGTTGGGGAGCGAAGAGGGCGTCAGAAACGCAGCCCCCAGTGCTAGACCAGATAGTTTGTGTTTGCAAAGGGCCCTGGGGAGCTACTGTGGGCTCTAGAGTGAGAGAGTGAGTGGTATGACCAGGCGGTGCTCTAGGAAGTTGTACCCATGCATTTGGAGAGCCTTTGAAATAAACCACTTTCTTGCCTCGCCGCAGGGATCTCCGGGGGAGAGAGGTCCGGCCGGTGCTGCTGGGCCCATCGGAATTCCAGGGAGACCTGGGCCCCAGGGACCTCCCGGGCCGGCTGGGGAGAAAGGAGCTCCTGTAAGTACTGCCTCGAAGGAGCTCTGTCCCTGCCCCCGTGTTGTCCCCTCCCCAGGCATCTCCCCGGGGGTTCGCGGGATCGGGGACATGGGGGCAGTGTGTGGTGTGTGCCCAGCTGTCTTGATTGAGGTCCAAGGGCCGATCACGGTGGCGGCCAGGTTCTTTCCCGGAGTTGCCTGAGCCGGAGGGGTGTTCGGGGAGCGTCCGGGCCAGGCTCGGCCGGCCACACCCACGCATCTGGGCCCCAGCACGTGCAGGCACGGGGAGGGGTGGAGACAGTGTGTCCAAACGTGGCGTTGGCCCCGGTCCGGGCTCTGGGTGCCCTGTGTGCACAGCCCCCTGCCCCCTGGCCCGGGCCCACAGCTGGTCAGTGTATGGGAAAGGTGGGTATTTGGGGTGGTGCTTGCGTTGTTGGTCTGGGGGTAGGCGTGGAGAAAGGAAGGGACGGGAGACGTGACCGGCAGATAAGCAGCTTCCTCCCAGACCCCTGACAGCCGACCTCCCAGTGAACCCCAAGTGTGATCGCCCCAACCTGGAGGCTTTGTGAAAGCTCAGGGGCAGGGGGTCTGGAGTCTTGCTTTCCATGAAGGGGGTTAGAGAGACCCTTCCTGTCTAGACACCTCCTGGGAAGCCAACCGCCAGCCCCTTCCCCAAACGACTCCCCAGAGCGCCCCCTTCCTGCCTGGACGTACCCTCACCCCGGCCACGTTTCACGTCTGCCACGTGATTTTGGAAACGCTCGCCTGCCCCTGCATTCAATCAGCCGTGGAGACAAATTCCAGCTCAAACCTCCCTTTTGAATTCTGAATGTCATAGGAGCCCGAGTTCCGGGGTGACGGGCTACGAGGATGGTGTCCCGTTGAGTTAAGACACCTGCGTGGATTGATTTCTGTTAGAAGGGGTGGTTTTCCTTATGTGTTTCCCTGTCCATGGCGCATGGGTAGAAAGAGGGCCCTGGTTGCCTTCCCGGCCGAGGACTCCCCATGGGAACCACGCTGGACACGTGGGCACCAGGAGGATCCGATCAGTGTGTCATCGGCGGTTCTGATGGCATCTGCTCCTTCCTGTGAGGCTCCCAGGACACGGAGCCCGCTGAATTCTGCCCCAGAACCCTGACTCTCGTCGGGCGCTGGATGCATGTAGAGCACACACACATGCGGTTGGAAACGGTTGAGTTCATTGTTTCAAGAGAGTAAATACCTGAGCAGAAACCTCTCAGGGTTGTATCATCCTGTGAAAAGCTTGTCATGCTTCCAGAGTAGCTGCAGGAGAAGAAAAGGTCAAACAAAGGTCAGGTGTCATGTCGGGCAGGAAGGTTCCCTATGAGCCACAGTCAGCCTGGGCATTTTCTGGCTTCACTGGGGAAGAACTTTTATCAGGACGAACTAAATCGAGGAGCAGGAAGCGAACTGTGCAGCAGGAGAGGGGAAGAGGGGGCAGGAGAGGATGCCGGCCCAAGTCGGTGACTGTGTGACTGTGCACTTCCCCACCCGTGTCCCCTCCCCGACGTCCACGCCTCGTTCTGTGCCTCTGCTGGGAGAAGGGAATCCCGGCTTGGGTGAGAAAGTTCCAGCCACTCACAGCGTGGAACGTGGCTGGTAAAGTTAAGCAAGAACTCAGTGAGGATCATTTGAGATGACCAAGGGGGCAAATAGGAAAATGAACCAAAACCACGAGGAAGGGAAGATAGGAGCGTGTGTGTGTGTGTGTGCGCGCGCATGTGTGCGCACGTATGTGCAGGTCCGTGTGCTCTTGCAGGGAGGGTGTTTGCAGGGAATCGGGAGAGTAATAAGCAAGTTGGCCGAGGCCGGAGCTCAGGCCCTCCTGGCCACTGGCTTGGACGGACCCAGGAATCTGGTTGGCGAGGTTTGAATCCCGGCTCTACTGCTTATGAACGAGCCTCAGTTTCCCCATCTGTAAAAGAGTAGCCCTTCCTAGGATGGGCGAGGATTAAGTGCAGAGATGCAGGGGAAGGGGTGATACAAGGCCGGACTCGGAGCCACCCTCGGTGTATCCGAGGGAAATCCATTAGGACCGTGGTGATGGTCCCTGCCCAGGACCTGCCCACTTCCTGCCTGTGGGCCTCTCTGTGGGGGATGAGCTGGTGGCAGGATGTTCCCACGATGGAGCTGCCTTTGAACAAGGATCTCCTCTCCTCTTTAGGGCGAGAAAGGTCCACAAGGCCCAGCTGGCCGAGACGGTCTACAGGGTCCCGTGGGGCTCCCTGGTCCAGCTGGCCCTGTGGGTCCCCCTGGAGAAGATGGAGATAAGGTAAGAAGAATTCGGTGAGGTTCCCCAACCTGGACCACGCACAGCCAAGCTTGGCCAGTGCCGGCAGATCAGAGCTGGCGGGGGGGTTCCTCCTTTTTTTCTTTTTTTTTTTGCGGTACGCGGGCCTCTCACTGCTGTGGCCTCTCCCGCCACGGAGCACAGGCTCCGGACGCGCAGGCTCAGCGGCCATGGCTCACGGGCCCAGCCGCTCCACAGCATGTGGGATCCTCCCGGACCGGGGCACGAACCCATGTCCCCTGCATCGGCAGGTGGACCCTCAACCACTGCGCCACCAGGGAAGCCCGGGGGGGGGGGTTCCTTTTCAACCAAGGGATGCAGGCGACGTAGGGGCTCTGGCGACAGAGGGACCCCATACTGCCATCCGACATTCTTGGCGTTAGTGGATGATTTCGGAATAGCTCACAAATAATGGTAATAAATGAGATCTCTGACATGCTTGAGGGGACTTAGACGCTGCTTTTCTCTTGGGTAGTTTTGGTGTTGCCGGAGACGTTTGCTGAAGCAGCCAGAGCACGGGAGAACGCTCTCAGTCATTTCAAATTCTAAATCTGTGGAGCCTGATTTAATGAGGTTTTACTCAACGTCTATTTTCAAATGTCTCCACTTCAGTGATCAAGGCCCCCTTCCATTAAGAACGTGCTTTATAATCCTGACGCTGTTACTGCCATAGCTTGTATTTTATCCTCCGTCTGATGAAGACAGTGACATTTATCTCTTCGGTTTAACTTTCTGTTTATGAGAACTTTCCGGTGACATTTCCGACTTTGTCACCTCTGCAGCGATGATGCCTTGCCTCTCAGGGTGGGAGACAGCCCTGCACGGCAGAAACACGGGAGAGATTTTAATAACTTTGGAAGCGTAGTAATTGAGTTGTCTTTATCATACTGTCATGTCATCCAACTTGACAAAGTAAACATTTCCATTGTGATTTTTTATCACACTTTCAAATCTGGTGCAGTCCTGCAAAGCGTAAGATCAAGGCCTCATCCCTTTTAGTTCTCTTATTAAAAAAGAAATCAAATTAATATATGGAAACGTTTCTTCTTAGGAAAGTTGTAGGGCTCCCTGGAGAGATTATTCTCGCTCTCCAAGAAACATTAATTAAGGGGAGCAGATAACGTGCAAATGATCATTGGACCGTCTGATGGGCCGTTCACATGTTCCCACAGGGGGAGATCGGGGAACCGGGACAGAAGGGGAGCAAGGGAGACAAAGGCGAACAGGTAAGGGGCCACACGAGCCACGTGCAGGGCCACCAGTGGAGCCACGGCACAGGGCTGTGTGCTCGGTGTGGCCCACACGCATCACTGACGTGAACAACCATTACAATATAACAACATTCACACCGGTAACTGATGGGACAGAGCTGGGCTTTGGGCTGTCCTTCCCTGTTGAAATCTTGTATGTGTGCGTGTGCCTGCATGCGTGTGTGCACGCACAGGTGTGTGCTAGGTGCACACGTATGCGTGTAACACGTATCTGTAAGAGAATCCCTTGTTGACAGATGGGCAGAAAGCACTCACAGGTGTTGAAGTGAAGCAGATTCAGCGTCTTTGTCCTTGAGGTTTTCGGTCCCACAGACGTAATCACCGCCCTCCGATGCTGAGGGCTGCAGGGTGCTCCAGCAGAGGCAGCGCCCTGGCCAAATGCCTCTTAATTTCCCCTTAAAAAAAAATCCTGCTTTAGAAATACTGGTGCGTTCTTGCAAACGGCCTGTCACTTGGCTGGTAGCTCCGCCCGGTGGCCGTGGAAGGAGGCCTGCACGGCGGACCTTCTCGCCAGGCGTGTCTGTTCCCAGGCAGACAGTGGCCGCGTCCCTGTTGGCCTGGGGCCAGTCCGGCTTCGCAGGGCAGCGACAGCATGCCGGCCTCTCTCGTGCTCTCCCTGAGCCAACAGTGAAATGTGCTTGGGGGTAGGCATTGTGCTGCCAGGTGTGGACTGTGGAATCAGTCCCTCGCGCGGCCACGGATGAGCCGCGTGATCCCGGTCCTCGTTTTAAAATGGGGCCTCCGGGGCCTGTGTCATGGGTGTGGTGGGGGCCGAGAGGATGCACGGTGGCCTCCAGCGGGACGTCGGTGTGGCCGTCCCCCCGCCCCTGACAGCACATGCTCAGGGTTGAACAGAGAGCATCACGCGTTCCAGAGCCGGCAGCCGGGCCCAGGACGGCCAAGCGTGGGTGCAGCCCCGATGACCTTGGCTACAGAGCCGCTGCGCGCGCTGGCCTTTCTCCCTCGGCCTGAGCTGTGACTCAGGAAACAACTCTCTCTGTCTCTTCCCCACAGGGTCCACCTGGGCCCACAGGACCTCAAGGCCCCATTGGACAGCCAGGCCCCTCTGTGAGTATCAGAGAGTCCCCATCCCTCGAGTTGATGTGGCCCCGTACCTGGCCCTCACCATGCTCAACGATCTCCCTGTAGGGAGCTGACGGCGAGCCAGGTCCTCGTGGCCAGCAGGGCC
Source organism: Pseudorca crassidens (assembly GCF_039906515.1). Lineage (NCBI taxonomy): Eukaryota > Metazoa > Chordata > Mammalia > Artiodactyla > Delphinidae > Pseudorca > Pseudorca crassidens. The sequence continues at coordinate 3,341,733 of NC_090302.1, forward strand.
TTTTTGGGCAGAAAGGTGATGAAGGTCCAAGAGGTTTTCCCGGTCCCCCGGGACCCGTGGGGCTGCAGGTAACAACAGAGTTTGCACTTCAGCTGATTCCTGCATCTTTGTGACGCCTTCCCCTCCCCTGCCCTGCCCGGCCCTCCTGTCCCCTCCCTCCTGTCTTCTGAAAGCTAAGGCAAGGCTTCAGGGGCGTCTCCATACATGACGTGCTGTGAATTCTCAGAATTCCAGACACACCCACATTCACTTCTCTTAACCGGTGACATTTGTGAATTTGCTCATTGTAGAAATGTTGGGAACTACAGATAAACTGTTAGAGACGGAAACAAAAATGCTTCTCAGCACATGGTGGTGCCTTTCCACACCTCCTAAACGCCTGTGCTCACACACGCACGCGCGCGCGCACATGCATAATTCTGTTTGGTTTTTGCAAACTGCGACTCGTGCTGCATGTATAGGGAGTTTGGATCCAGCTTTTCCCACTTCCTTTTATATGACACGTCGCGTCAAATGTCATTAAACATTCTTGGAACACATCACTTTTTATTTATGTTTGAAAACGTGACTCTCAGTCGCTGCCTTGTGTCCCAGCATATGGTGGTGACGTAACTGATTCAAACATTTCCCTGCTGGCGGCTCATTAGGGTTCATTGTTTTATGGGACGCCTTCAATAAGCACCTTATCAGGAAATCGTTGCATACTTCTCTAATTCTTTCCTTGCGCTAATTCTGAACTTTGGGATTTGGGGGACATGCTCATATGTGGCTGTACGTTGAAAAGCACATTCCTGGGGCTTTTGAATGCCTGGCTTGGGGCCTTGCTGGGGAGGTAGCGCACGTTGTGTGTTGGGGGGATAGAGCCACGCCCACGTGCCGAGTTTCTGATGAATTCCTGTTCTCAGGGTCTGCCGGGACCTCCAGGAGAGAAGGGCGAGACGGGAGATGTGGGTCAGATGGTGAGTGGCACTGGCTCGTGGAGACCCGGCCATGGTGGCTGGTTGCTGTTTTGGTAGATGTTTGTGTTCTCTCTGGGCTCAATGGCTCTTCTTCTCCCAGGGTCCCCCAGGTCCCCCCGGCCCCCGAGGACCCTCCGGAGCTCCGGGTGCTGACGGGCCGCAAGGCCCCCCAGGTGGAATAGGCAATCCTGGTGCAGTGGGAGAGAAGGTGATTCACGCCCCGTCACTGTCCCGGTGTATGACGTGCGAGCATGTGTGTGTGTGTGTGTGCGCGCGTGTGTGTACACGTGCATGTACCCATGTGTATGTGTCCACCGCGTACACGGAGATGTCCAGGTGCACCTGCTGGGCCATTCCTGTCAGATGCATTTTGAAACTTAGAAGATGTGTGCAATGGACCTGGGAGCCCTGCCCTTACCCAGGAGATCTTCCAAACGATAACAGCCACCAGTAAAGGCCCCGCCACCTCCTCCTCTGAGATTTGGCTCTGATAGACATAGTTATCTATTCCTTGAAGTGTGTCGTTGCTACCTTTTCAGCTCCCGTTTCTGTCAAATCCTGTTTTCTCATAGCCCCGGGTCCTCTTCCTCTGATCTGGTTAGTGTTAGGGCTTGGGCCCTGGAGATGACGCGAGCACATTGGACACATGCACGTGCACACGTGTGTACGTGCCTTACTCGCGTGCACGTGTGCAGCGGGCGAGACGGTGCCAGAGTCTGACTCCACCTGGGCCCAGGAGTTTGCACTACTTTTAAAGCACTTACCCCAGTTCCTTGGGGGTGAAAGGAAGGCGATGGGTGTGCTCCCCTGTGTTTGCACTCCTTTCACGCCGTTCCAGAGCTTGTTTTCTGACATCAGGCCATTCAGCTGAAAGTCTCCCATCGCTGCTCATTTTTTACGATAGGAAAGTCACAGAGAAACATACCTGCTGAGACCACCAGTGAATGGCGTGCGACCTCTGCTCAGAGCAGCACGCTCTCCCCGTGCCCTCCCCACCCGCCACAGGGCACGTCCCAGCTTCGGCCGCCACCACTCTCGCCCTTCCTGCTCTGTCTCACCTGCCGGCAAACGGATCTGCCTAGCTGCCCCCCTCCTCCTTTCACCTGGCTTCTCTCACTCGTCCTCCAAAACTCACCCGCAGCATCGCTTCCTGGGGAAAGCCATCTTTAATGCCCCCACGTACCCTCCGTGCCCGCTCTGTGTGTGTCACATGCCTGTGTATGTCACTGTCACCGCTTTATCCCTGGGTCCCTCACCTGTCTCTCCTCCAGTCCTGAGAACCGTCAGAGGACAGTGACCGCGTCTCACCCCCGGCCCCCTAACCTCCCCCACCCAGCCCAATGTCAGGGACGACTCGCTAAATGCTGGACGCTGGAACCGCTGTTCTCATCGCTGCTGTAATCACATCACGTTTCCTCCTTAGGGTGAGCCCGGCGAAGCTGGAGAGCCTGGCCTTCCCGGCGAAGGGGGCCCCCCGGTGAGTGGGTGGGCTTTGGGGGAGGAGGGGATGCGGTGTGGTTGGGTCCTGGGTGGGAGGCTCCTGCTCTGCCTCAGTTTCTCCATCCTGAAATGGGAGTCACGTCTCCTCTTGTGCCTACCTCGCCGTCTTGCTGGAAAAGAGCGGGAGTGCCGTGGCGAGTGAGCGTGTGTGCGTGCACGTGTGTGTCCGCGTGCGTGCGTAGACGGTAGTGATGGACGCCCAGGACAGCCGTCCGGAGCGTGTGTGCGTGCATGTGTGTGTCCGCGTGTGTGCATAGACGTTAGCGATGGACGCCCAGGACAGCCGTCCGGAGCGTGTGTGCGTAGACGGTAGTGATGGACGCCCAGGACAGCCGTCTGGAGCATGTGTGCGTGCACATATGTGTCTGTGTGTGTGCGTAGACGTTAGTGATGGACGCCCAGGACAGCCGTCCGTGCTCCAGGACCCTCTCACTGGCTTCCGTAAACGTGGGGCCCATCGCTGTCACCTGGTCAGCCCAGACCCGGAACATGCAGACCTTCGCAGGTCGGATGAGCCGTGTCTTGAGGCCCCCCTGAAGGCAGCCCTCCGGCCCAGGAGACGGCTGTTGGACAGAGGTCTCCTGGGCTCCCTCCACCTGAGGACCACTGAGTGGGTGGGCGGCCTGGGTCCCTGCAGCCCCTCGGGGTCCACGCTGCCTGCTGTCTCGTCAGGAGTCAACCCTGCCCACCTAGAAGTCGGGTGTCGGCCTCAGAGGCCCCGGGAAGCCAGTGGGCTACTCGGACACCCTCACGGCCCCAGGGGAGCCAGACTCCCGCAGGGAGCTGCTGAGGGTTGGCGGAGCTCGGGAAGCCGCTGGCACCCCCAGGGGCCAAGGCCCGGCCACAGGCATGTGCTCCCTTCCCACCCGGTGCCCGTGAGGAGCTTCTTGCTCGAGGCAACCGCAAGGCTGGCTCTGGGAACACGGTGCCTGCCTTTCCCCCGCAGGGACCCAAAGGCGAAAGGGGAGAGAAGGGTGAGTCGGGCCCTTCTGGTGCTGCTGGACCCCCTGGACCCAAGGGCCCTCCTGGAGACGACGGTCCCAAAGGCAGCCCCGTGAGTACCTGGGAGATGCCAAGGGGCCCCTAGATCATCCTCGCTCAACGGGCAGTGCGCTGAGGCTGCCTGACCATCGCTGGTCTTGGGGTGATTTCCTGAGGTGTAGAGGCTTCCACACCAGCTACTGAGCCAAAACAGTGGAGGTGGGCGAGGGGAGACGTGGGGCGAGGGGGACACCTCGGAGGCCACGTCTGTGGCCCAGGCAGCTTTCTGGACGGAGCAGGCTCTGTGTGGCCCTCTCCCCTCCCGTAGCCTGCCCCAGCTTTGCATCAGGAGGGTCTGCAGAGCAGCGCCTTCTAGGGGTTAAAGGTCCAGCTTCCAGTGTCAGCCGGGGGCTCCAGGAACAAGTGTGGGCAAGAGCCTGCCCTTTGAGGGCCTCCAGAGGTCGAGGGGGCTGGCCCGTGCCGCTCGCTTTCAGGCGTGCGTGGCTCACGTGAGAGGATGTTCTGGAAAGGCCTTGCTGTGAAGGGCACCGAGGTGTCGGAGCTAGTGGGATGCTCGGGGCTGGACGGCACAGGGCGGCAGTCTGGACGCAGCCACGCGGGGCAGCGCGCTCCCGGCCGGCTTGCTGAGGGCCCCAATGCCGCTCTTCCTCTGTTTCAGGGCCCGGTCGGTTTTCCCGGAGATCCCGGTCCCCCCGGAGAGCCTGGCCCCGCGGTAGGTGCTCGAGGTGGCAGAGCCCCTGGGTCCCCACAGCCCATGACCCGCCTCGCTGGCCCGTTTTCTCCTTTCCGGTTCTGTCTGTTAGGACTCTCCTTTCCCACCTCTGAGCGCCCTAGGCGCCGGCACCTCTGGGATGGAATTTGACTTTGGGGTGAGGACCGGGGACGCGTTGTATGTTGGTGCCTGAACTCGGGTGCCGCCCAGGAGGCAGAATGAACTTGCTTTTGGCCCCACAGGGTCAAGACGGTCCCCCTGGTGACAAAGGAGATGACGGTGAATCTGGACAAACGGTGAGTCCGCCCAGGACCTCTAAGGACCCTGACGCAGCTCCTCGGGGAGGTGTCAGGGCTTGGAGTTTACAACTTGCTTTGTTCATTTCTGAGAAAAACCTACACCCAGTTACCTTAGACTAGTGATTCAACCACCACAGGGGGCTGAGAGCTCCCTCTGAGGAACCTTGAAAGCTGGGGACCCTCCTGCCAGAAGGGGAAACGCACACACAGTCCCGACAGTGGTTCTGCACACAGAGCCCAGCGTCCTCGACCGCCCCCCCCAGAAGCCCCCCCCCCCCCCCCGCCCCCGGAACGTCAGGATGACCTGTTTCTGCCCGATGGGAGTCAGATGCTCTCCTCAGAAGGCTCTTTCCACATCAGCCCCTGGAGCTGAGCTCACATTAGACGTTGCCTCTCACCTGATGTCAAGTGTTCTGAAACGTTGCTTCAAGTTTTGAAGGCTTCGGGACACCGGCTCTGGGGCCAGTTCCCCCGGAGAGATGTCTGCTGTTCTGCCACTCCCTAGCCGCTGACCCAGGACAACACCTGCCCTCCCTGTGCCTCGGGGTCCACTTCTGCAGAAGGGGTGCTGGCAGGCGTGGTGGGAACGTTCCCCAAATGTAGCAGAACTGCAGGTGGCAGGCGGGTCCCCTACGCCGCTGCAGCCCACGGGCTGAGTGTAGAGGTCAGAGCAGAGGATTCCAGGACCACCTCCACGTAGGGCTAATTCTGCAAAAGAAGAGACAGGCAGTTTCAGGGCTGGCCGAGGACAAATCAGACTGAAAACTCTGCGTTTTTCTTAGCCTCAGACCCACCCAGCCCTGCCACGTCTTAGCTTAACTGTCCCTGATTCCTAAATGCTCTGTTCTCTCTCTGACACCAGGGATCCCCGGGCCCTACTGGTGAACCAGGTCCGTCTGGGCCTCCGGGAAAAAGGGTAAGTGATGCTGCAAGGTGCCCTTGCCCGTCAACCTCCTGAATGAAGTGTGCCCTTCCCCCGCCCCGGCTTGGACCCTGGGGCCCTAGGCGGCTCGAGGAGGAAAGCGCTTCTGTTTGAAGTGCATTCCCTGCTCAGCTTCCTGCCTCATCATCAAATCTCAGACCCACTAGGTCGATGCTCCGCTCCGTTTCGGATGAGCCCACTGCTGACGCCATCAGTAACGGCCTTCGTGGGAGAAAAACACCCATGGAGCTGAAAAAACCCCTTTTCCCCCTGGGTCAGACCTTTGGAAAAATCAGAACAAGCTACTTGAATGATTCAGTCTCTCTCTGGGGCTGCAGTAAACTTGGCCCCTGGTGTGCAGCCAGGAAGGGAGGCTGCTGGAGTGCCCTCTCCGCAGCCCGACCGGGGGCCTTTTCTGGACGTGGAGGCCCTGGGCCTCGTGCTAAGGGCCTGGGAGTGACCTCCACGGCCCCTCCTCAGCTCCTCACTGAGCTTCTGCGGACCCACTTGTCACGTGTCGCTCTCTTGCTCCTTCCAGGGTCCCCCCGGCCCCATAGGTCCCGAAGGCAGGCAGGGAGAGAAAGGAGCTAAGGTAAGTGCTTTTCAGCCCGGCCGTGGTCACGACCGCGACCACGCATAGACCTTACGGAGCGCGCCTCGGCACGGTGGCCGCAGGGGTGGGGACTGGACACATACGTGAACGTGCGGAGAGGGGCAGGTCGGGCTCAGAGGGAGGGGGGCTGGCTGCGCCTCTGGGTCCGGGGTCCCCGACTCTGCTGTCACATTCTGTCTGCCCCGCCAGCCTGAGCGGGGGAGGCCAGTGCTGGGTGCCCTCGGGCCTGGCGTTGACCCGGCCAGGCCTCAGCTGCCTTGCCTGTGAAGCAGAGATGGTGACGGTGCCCACGTCAGGGCTGAGGAGACGGTGGGGTGCCCGTGCGGTGAGGTTAGGGTGCAGCCCTGTGCCCAGAGCCCTCGAGGCCGCCCCCCCCGCCGGGAGGTGCTGGGCGGGATCTCTTCTTGGAGGTGCTCCGGCATTGCCTGAGACAGTGATGGAACTCGTCCAGCCCCACGTCTGCCCAGGACGTGGCGGCCGTGCCCACCAGGGCTTCCGCGCCAGCCATAACTGCCGCTTTGGCCATGACAGCTGGGAGGCTGGAGCACAGTTGACTGTGGACACTGGTGGGTGGAGGATTGGGCAGGGCGGCCTCGATAAGGAATGTGGAGAATCGGGGGCAGCCCCTGGATATCTGGGGGCATCTGGGGTTCTCTCCAAGGCTCCTGGGGGTTTCTGAGCAGCAATTCTGGGCTGGGGTGACCAGAGCCTCAAGCATTGGGGTCCCACCGTGTCCTCCTTGGTGCCCTGCAGGGAGAAGCCGGCTTGGAAGGCCCTCCTGGGAAGACTGGCCCCATCGGCCCCCAGGGGGCCCCTGGGAAGCCCGGGCCCGATGGCCTGCGAGGAATCCCTGGCCCTGTGGTGAGTGGCCCCCGGGGAGGCCTGGGGGGCGTGGCTACAGAGGGAGGGGAGCAGGGGTGAGGACGGGAACGGGGATGGCCAGGGCGGGACTCACACGGAGGGTCAACTGTCTTTCAGGGTGAGCAAGGTCTCCCAGGAGCCCCAGGCCCCGACGGCCCCCCCGGCCCCATGGTGAGTCCCGGATATGCTCCCGAGGAGCCCCCGGTGGTGGCGGAGGGCGGGATTGGGAACGAGAATTCTGATCCCGCTGCCTCCCCCACAGGGTCCCCCAGGACTCCCTGGCCTCAAAGGAGACTCTGGACCCAAAGGGGAAAAGGTGAGATGGGGCTCCAGGTGACTCTGTGGTTGAAACTCAGGTTGAAACTCAGCTGTGCTGCCACGTCTAGCTGGCCCGCGTGGCTGGACGGGAGGTGTCGCCACCGCCAACGCCCCTTCATTTTCCCACAGGGACATCCGGGCTTGATCGGGCTCATCGGACCTCCGGGCGAACAGGGAGAAAAGGGGGACCGCGGCCTCCCCGGCCCGCAGGGCTCCTCTGGCCCTAAGGGAGAACAGGTGCGTGGGCTGCTGGCTCTGTGTTCGTTAGAGCCGGAAGGACGTCCCCACGTCCATCAAATCAAGATGGGAACAGCTGAGGGCACGGGCTCGCCCAGGTGACAGCAACCTGGGGCAGAACTGGAGCCCAGCCCGGGCCCTCATTAGCCCTCGTGGTCCTGGTGACCTCAGAAGTGAAGGTCATTTTCCCCCACTCTGTGCAAGACCCTCCGACCCAGCTAATTGTCCAGGAGGTCACTGGCGACGCTCAGCCACATCCTTGCTCTCACCTTGACCCCGTGTATGCACACCTGACCCTAGACTTGCCTGGGAACCCCTGTCGCTAATTGGAGTTTGAAGCCCCCAGGAAACCACAGCCAGGGAACCCTTAGCCTGCAGGTTTCGCCCGTCCTGCGCCTGGGAGCTGCTTGCAGTGGATTCCATGGCCAGGAGAGGCGGGGAGCGAATGGAGGCAGGGGGCGGGGGGACCTGGCAGGCCGGTCTTTCCCGTCCCCATGTCAGGGCCACAGGGCCGCACTCCAGCCTGTGAATGACCGCTTCCCAAGCCAGGTGTGACAGGCTCACATGTGCCCCTGTGCTTTGCCCACCTTGGCCTGCACCTGACCTGGAAGAGGACAGGACGCCCGAGACAGAGCTGGAGGCGGCAGAGCCGTGAGGCGGGGAGGAAGCTTGTGGGGTGACGGTCCCCCAGCCCGGCCTCGTCCATGGTGTCTCCCTGTGGCACTGAGACCTGGAGAGAGGGTCGCCTCAGAGGCTGCAAACTCCGAGCGTGGGAGAAGCCACTGGGAGGCTGGATGGACAGACAGAGCAGACAGGACCCCAGGACACTTGCCGCCCCCGGCCCGCGGCCCCTGCTTCGGGAGCGGAAAGCGGCCAGAGGGGACCAGGCAGGGACGGTTCACATTAGAACATTAGAAGGCAGCGTTCACACTCAGCCGCCCCCCCCCCACCGCCCTGCGGGCAGCAGCGCCGGGTGCCCCGCCTCACAGCAGGTGTTAAGGCCCTGCCGGGCCTAGCAGGGAGCGAGGGCTCCCCTCGCACGTGGCCAGCCCGTGTTGGGGGAAGAGGCCAACGAGAACCGAGGGGCGTGGCTGCAGGACAGGCTCCCTCCTGATCCGAACACTGATGACTGCGTTTCTGCTCCTTTCAGGGTATCACTGGTCCTTCGGGCCCCATCGGCCCCCCGGGCCCCCCTGGCTTGCCGGTGCGTATCTGGGAGGGGCGCGCGGCTCCCCGGGTTGTCCTGGGAGAGTGGGGGGATGGGCCTCAGAGTTACAGGGAAGTCATGGGACCCCCTGGGGTTGGGCCACCGCCCAGGTGGACCTGGTGCCCCGCACCACGGGTTGATCTGCTCGTTAATTCACATGCGCGTTCCAAGCAGTGGAAGCAAGGAAGTGCGGTCACTGGGCTCTGGTTTCAGGCTGGGGAGGAGAAGTGGGGAGCCTCTGTCTCCGGGCATTGTAGGGCATGTGGACAGCCCACGGTAGGCACCTTGGGGGCTGGCCCCCCACCCTCCCCGTCAGCATGAGCAGAGCCAGCCCGGCCCGGATGTGAGGAGTTGGTGTCCGTCTTCTAGTCACCAGCCTGGGGCCCCCCCATGCAGCTGGGAGACCCAGGACTGCAAAGACATCCTCCGGCCTTGAGTCTCTTCTCACCCGAAACTAGTCAGCCTCTGAGCCCCACCTGGGCCCGGGTGCACGTGGCCCAAGGTAGCCCCGGCTGGTCTGATGCTGGCCCCTGCTGTGGGCTGCTGCGAGGGCTGGAGCGGCTCCGTGTCAGGGCCTCTGGCTGCCTGAGCTGTGATTTCCCTGCCGGGGCGGGTGGGAGGCTGACCCGGGGCACTCGGGACCCTCCTGGCCTCCGTGTGGGTGAGTGCCTGCCCCCGCCCACCTCCCCTGTCAAGCAAGTGCCAGCATAGACTCTTGGGGGGCGCAGGTGCGAGGAGGGCGCGAAGAGCAGGCTGGTGCCGGGAGGGGAAGGGGCCGCCCACCAGCTGACGCTCTGCCCCTCTCTCCGCAGGGCCCTCCTGGTCCAAAAGGTGCTAAGGGATCCTCAGTAAGTGGTGTTGCCCCTGAGCGGCCCATGCCCCCCGGGGGGGGACGTGCATCACCCTTGGATGAGAACCGCCCTGGGGTCCCCTTTCCCCCTTGACTCCTGGGGCCGGTCGTTCACACCCCTCCTCTGTGGCTGGGCTGCCCTGAGTCATCTCAGACTGAGGCTCCCTGCCTTGCAGAAAGGGCTCTGTCCCCCTAAGTCCCCTCCTTGAGGTGTCCAGTTCTCACACCTGGGACTGGGAAGGGGCCCCAGCATGTTAGGTTTGTCCCTCCACCTTCTCCACGTGTTTCCGGGGATCATTCTAGACCTCAAGGGGGACTCAAGTCACATCAGGCCTCAGTGACCAAGGTTGGTTCTCTTTCCTTTTTCCCCAGGGTCCAACTGGCCCGAAGGGTGAAGCAGGCCAGCCAGGACCCCCTGGCCTGCCGGTGAGTAGCCCTTGAGGACTTGGGAGCCAGATGGGGGTTCTCCTAACACCGAGGGAATCGTGGAAGCAACTGCGTGGTTCAATCCCAAAACGTGTGTGTGTGCGTGCGCGTGTATGCCCAGGTGCCTCTGTGTGTGCACATGTGCGTGCATGCGTGTGTGTGCGTGTGTGTGCATGCATGCGTGTGTGTGGCAGGAGCAGGCAGCCCTAGACAGGGCCCCGAGGGATGGGTGTGGAATGTTCCAGAGACAGAGAAGAGGGAAAAGGACTGTACTACCAGGAGGGGCCGGCGTCTGCGGCCCAGGACCCTGCAGGTGCGGCCCTGGCGGTCCCGGCCCGGCCACCACCCGGGGCTGCCTCGTCCTCTCCCATCCTTCACTGTCCCTCTTCCACACCCAGGGCCCCCCAGGCGAAGTCATCCAGCCCCTGCCGATCCAGGCGTCCAGGACCCGGCGGAACATCGACGCCAGCCAGCTGATGGACGAAGGGGAGGGTGAGAACTACATGGACTACGCGGACGGCATGGAGGAGATCTTCGGCTCCCTCAACTCGCTGAAGCTGGAGATCGAGCAGATGAAGCGACCCCTGGGCACGCAGCAGAACCCCGCGCGCACCTGCAAAGACCTTCAGCTCTGCCACCCTGACTTCCCCGACGGTAAGGCGACCGTGGACCCGGGGACAAACGGAGGGGTCGGGGCTGAGCAGCCGGTGTGGCGGGAGGGACCCAGGCCTGGACGGGCACGCACCTCGCTCGGCCTCAGGTCCCCGTTGGTGCAGTGGGGATGCAGGTCCCCCTTGTCACCTGACGAGGCATCATAGTAGGAGGGGAAGCCGTCCTGGGAGGCCGGGGAAAGAGGTCAAGTCTGTGAGGTCACGCAGAGCCGGGGTCTAGTCTAATCTTAGCCACTGTCTGGCAGGTAACCTGCTCTACCCGGAGTCCCATGATCCCTACCTACAAAATGGGAATTAAAACACGTGCCTATCAGAGGACGCGTATACAGTGTATGAAATGCTTTGGGCCTGACGTGGTGTTGGCCGCAGCTGCTGTCAGTGTTAGCAGGAGTCCTCGTGCTGGTATTTGAAGTTGTACTTGGGAGAGTACTATTTAGACTCCAGAACTTCAGTCCCATTCTCACCATTAATAGCCAAGCACTACCTACCTGCTAGAAAATAAGATCCCACTGGCTTGCTCTGGGAAGGATGAACTCTTCTGCAAGATTTAAGGGGTGCCTGTGGTTCCAGTTGACTCTGATCCTAAGTACGTGAACTTCTAGTTTCCCTGGAGCACCTCTGGGTTCCCATCCACCCGCCAGCAGGCAGAGCTTGGGCCCCGTGGGCCTCACGCTCCAGCTGTGCTCTTGGTGATGCGTCTGTCCCTGTCACTCCATGGGCCCAGCAGGATGCCATTGGGCAAAGCCCAGAAAGGGCTGTGCTGCGGCACATGCCCGGGCTGTGTGCTGGCCCTGCTGGACTGAGATGTGGCAGCTGCTTCTGGAACTGTCCAAGGAGCAGCTCTCCCGACCCGCCTCCCTCCCTAACCCCACCCCTAACCCTGCGATCCAGGTGAATACTGGGTGGATCCGAACCAAGGCTGCTCCAGGGACTCCTTCAAAGTCTACTGCAACTTCACAGCCGGGGGCTCGACGTGCGTCTTCCCCGACAAGAAGTCCGAGGGGGTGAGTGCCCGCCTCCGTGGCCTCCTCTCCCGGTGGGGCCGGGCCAGGGCTCCAGACATTTCACGTGCGGGCAGCTTTAAGAATGAAAGCCAGAAACGGGCCAGATCTAAACTCACGGCTGTCCCTCCGCAAGTACACTTGAATCTGCCTTAGGAAGAAATTTCCAGCAATGGGACGGGCTTAGTGCAGCCTCATTTGTGGAAGTTGAAGGGGTGGTTGGCTCGTGGCTGTCTTCCCCCTACCACGCCTGGGGCTGGGATTTCCGCCACTGGTTGGTCAAATCCTTTCTAAAATGACCCTACAGTTCTGACCTCAGAGCAACCTGAAACCCATGGAAGGACTTTTGGGAGCGAAAGGGACCCAAATACGTCTTTTAGAAGCTGGCGTTTGCTGAAATTCTTAGCGTCAGCTTCCTGGGTAGTCGCTCCTGAGCGCCATGCGTCCCTCACAGTCTGTTCAGCGAGGTTCTGATCCGTGGAGATTTTGTGGGGTGTCGATCTGAGTCTCCTCTGTGGTCTTTCAGCGTCCTCGCCTCTGTGGTGGGGTCTCTGTGTGTGCGGAAGGGTGTGAACCAGTGTGTGTGGATGGGTGTGCAGGTGGTGTGCGGTGGCATGTGGGTGGCTGGTGGATGGCATGCAGATGGCATGTGGATGGCGTGCAGATGGTGTGTGGATGGCGGGTGGATGGTGTGTGGATGGTGTGTGGGTTGCGTGTGGGTGGCACGTGGATGGTTGGTGGATGGCGTGTGGGTGGCCTGTGGATGGTGTGTGGGTGGCACGTGGACGGCTGGTGGATGGCACGTGGATGGCGTGCGGGTGGCGTGTGGATGGTTTGTGGGTGGCACGTGGATGGCACGTGGCTGGTGTGTGGGTGGCACGTGGATGGCGTGTGGATGGCTTGTGGATGGTGTGTGGGTGGCGTGTGGATGGCACGTGGATGGCTGGTGGATGGCGTGTGGATGGCTGGTGGATGGCACGTGGGTGGCGTGTGGATGGCACGTGGATGGCGGGTGGGTGGCGTGTGGATGGCACGTGGGTGGCGGGTGGGTGGCGTGTGGATGGCGTGCAGGGACAGGCGTGTGTGGCAGGCGTGTGCTGCTTTCTCTCAAGCACGCGTTGGAGGCCAGGCCCACTGTGGCCCAGGACAGGTGAGGAAGGGGGGCGAGGTCTCTACCTGGGAAGATGGTGGAGACTTTGGCCGCAGTGCCCTTTGCATCTGCCTGGACAGACCCTCCTCCGTAATGTCCCTCCCAGAGGGCTCCCCATCCCGTGCCGCACGCCGAGGGCAGTGGGTTCCTGGAGCCGCAGCCATGGTACCTGTGCAGGTTCAGGGTGGGGCACGGCAGGAGCCGGGCAACCTGTGGTCCTCGGCTTCCCGGCTGCCTCAGCGCCCAGAGCCACTTCCTCTGGAGGGAGAGGTGCCCTCTCCCTAAATCTCACTGTCACCGAGGGGAGCTCCGGCACTCCTGTGGGCCGGCAGGAACAGGGGCTCTGCACTGACGTGGATGTCTTGGGGACCCCTGTTTCATGTTCACGCTCTCCCTACCTGGAATTTTAAATCCTTGGGAACCCACACTCCTGGCAACAAGACCCCTGTGGTTCACAAGGAAATTCAAACCTCAGGACCGTTGCATCTGGCAGAGGCCCAGGAGGAAAATCAAGTGGAAAAATGCTGGCTCATTCTTTTGTTGCTGTCTGTCCTCTGCAAACGGCCTCGCTGCTGGAGAGCCAGTAGGACGCCCCCCAGGAGCCCTTGCTGGTGGTGGAGCCAGGCGGATGGTGGGCTTGGGGCGCTGAGTGACGCCCGCTGCTCCTTGCCTGTCCTCTGCACCAGTGCTGACCGCCAGGGCCCCACGGGCTGGGAGCCTTGGGCGGGTTGAGGCATTCTGCCCAGTCTCCCGGGTTGCAGGGCCCCCTTGGTGGCGGAAGGGCTGGGGACGGAGGGCAGAAGTCTGGACGAGGCGCCAACCTGCCCACGCCTCTGGTCCTGCTCTGGGAGGAGGCGGCCTTCGTGCTTTTCGGGCGCAGTGCTGACAGCAGCAGGTTTGGAACCAGAGGGGAGAGTCCCGAGGGGCGGGGGGCAGGCTGGGCTTGCTCTTCCTCCAGTGGGGCCGCTTCTCAGATCCCCTGCACGAGGCCAGCTCAGAGGAGAAGCCAGGGAATGGGGAGTGGGACCTGGCGCCCAGGCAGGGCACCGGAGGGGCAGCTGGGAGCAGGCTGGACCTGTGGTCACTCTCCCCAGAGGGAAAACCCCACCACACACCCGGCACACACGCTGCACACACACCGTGTACGCCCACATCCTGTGCAGAAACACACACGCACGCCTCACACCCAGCCGGACCTCGGTAGGGTCTCCTGCCCACTCTGTCCGCAGGTAGAGGCCTTGGAGATGGAGCCACGCCCCCAGATCAGGGGATCGAATCGGGGAACGCCCACCTGTCTGCTCTCAGCCTATCAGTAGTGGATGATAGTCTCTGGGCGAGACGAGTGAGGATCCGCCCGTTCACCCCTTCCTTAGTTCACTCCACGAGCAGTTTTCTGCAGTCACGAGGTGCCAGGCTCTGTCCTAGGTGCTGGATACCCAGATCGGGTCAGATGCAGGCTCTCGTGACCCTGCACGTGAAGCAGGTGCTCGCGCCTGGAAGGCACCAGGGCTCCCCCGTCCCCATCGCGGTCAGGGGTCCATGCTGGAGCGAGTGCCCAGCTCTGGGGGAGTTAGGTGCACCTAAGGGATCTTCTCCCAGGAGGCCATCTTGCATCTCCGTGAGGGCAGGACGCAGGCCCGCTTGGGCGGGGAGAAGGCATGTGTGCAGGACGTGGGAGCATTTCTCGTGAAGGCAGAAGTAACACTGTCGTTCTCTCTGTTTCTCTCCCTCCCCACCTCCCGCCTCGATGTTTAGGCCAGAATCACTTCTTGGCCCAAAGAAAACCCGGGTTCCTGGTTCAGTGAATTCAAGCGTGGCAAACTGGTAAGACGGCCTTCGACTCGTGTGCAGTGTCCGTTAAACCCACCCGTTTCGTATCTTGCAGAGTAAAATGGCCCGCTGGCCCAAAGAGCAGCCCTCCACCTGGTACAGTCAGTACAAGCGAGGGTCCCTGGTAAGTGGCCACGGGGCTGTCTGCTTGCGGCACGGCCTGGCTCGGCTCTGCATGGGACTAATCGCCCCCAGCGCCGCACCTGCTCTCGCCCTCTGGCCAAACTGCTCCACGGCCACGACCGCCAGACGCGGGCCGGCCCCTCCTGCCACGCTGACGAGGGTTCACTGTAGCCGGGAGCAGCTGAATGGTTGTCTCTTCGGGTGGAGGACACGAAGCTGGCATTCAGAGCCCCCGCTGGGTGCCGCCAGGAATTGAGACCAGAGACACCAGGAGTGGAGGGTCTATTTTGCTAAGTCCTAGCGGGCAGCTTGGAGGAAGTGGGTCCTGGACCATTAAACCATCCAGTTCTTTCCAGGATCTGTCCTACTTGTGCCCTGCCCCTGCTGTGGCTGGGGGCCGAGGGGCCATTCCGGTTGCCGACGGGACCCTGGGCTTCTCCGCTGCATCGCCCGCGACCGTGCTGGTCCCTGTGTTAACTTCTGGGGAGCCAGTCTTGAATAGGCCATCCCGGAGGTGAAAGGCAACGGGCATCCCTCTAAAGTTCTGGATGTGATGCTTTTCTAGCCGGTATAGAGGCCGAGGCCATTTGGACCCGATCCTATGGGGCCGGCGACGGCTGCCACGCGGCAGGGTGTTTTCCCCGAGCATCTCGGGAGTTTTGATTTGGGCCCGTTTCCGGAATCAAGTGCAGAGTTCTATGCTCCCTTCCCGGCAAGTTCAAGGACTAGGTTCCAGATGTGGCCGCGTTGCAGGTGCCACGAGAGCCCCCTTTGCTTCCTGCGTTCACTCTTCGGCTAGTGTCCCACCTGGGCCATCCTTGAAGGACGTCCTTCTCACTCAGAAGCCAGCTCTCAGGTCCACGACTTGCGGGCCCGACCCTCTGCCCTCAGTTGGCTCCCCGGGGGGTCCCAGGGCCACGTTCCCCCAGGACTCAGAGTAGGGCCTTCCAGCGGCCTCTGCCCGCTGCACTTGGGGACCCCCCGTTCCTAGGCCCGGGGGTACTCGTGCTCAATTAATATCTCACGGCCCGTAGCCCTGATTCCCAGCCACTGCGGCTCTTTCCAGATACTGAAGGTTTGCGCTCACCTTGCCACGTCTGGGGACTTCCTCTCGTCTCTGTGTGGGGACCTCCGGCACCCTCACCCCCTTTTTCTCCTGCTGTTTCTTCTCTCCTTCACCTCCTCGGTGCTATCCTCGGGAAGGAGCCACTGGCAGGCAGAAGGACCTGAAGTGGACGCCCACTCGGGGAGGCAGTGCCCGGGGCCCTTGAGCCGGGTGGATAGAGGTTGGGGGGTGGGGGGCGCGGGAGTCAGGAGGAGCCGGGGCCGTGGTCCTTTCTGCAGCCGTGCTGGTGGCCTTCTCCAGACAGGGCCTCACACACCCACCCCGTTGCTCTGTGGAAGCAGGTAGAGAACACCCACTTTCAGCCACCAGCCCAGAGCCTGTCTGCTGCTTGGGTCCTGTTTCGCAGACAGTTGACCAAGGATGGAGGTGAAGGGACAGTCTAGGGGAAACATCACCGCATCTTTGGCATTTTCCTGCTGCATCATTTCTAGCAGCCTGTGACCATCAGAGTGGACAGGGCATGAATACAGGTCCCTCCCTGAAGAAAGAGGTGCTTTTCTGGGCCGGCTGCCCTGGGCGCCCCACGTGAAGGTGATACTGCAGAGCTGCTTCCCGCCGGGAGGGCGGGGCCTCATGACGGGGCTCTGGGACTCCATCGTGGGGCGGGGCTTGGCCGTGCCTGTCGTCCTCCACCTGCCCGGCACTGGGGGCTTCAGGTCCTTCTGCGTCCAGCACTGCCCGCCTCTCTCTGCGCATGCGTCCTTCCTACAGTCAGTCGCCTTCCGTCCAGGAGGAACAGCCAATGGCCCAGACTGCGGTTGGTATTCACTCTCCCTCCTCAAGGTCCGGCTGGAAGTCGGTGTCTGGTGGCTGTGTGGGGAGCTGGCCAGCAGCTCTGCGCTCCCCCCGCTCCGGCGGCAAGGGCAGGATCCCAGGCCTGGCTCACCGCCTTCAGCTCTAACTGTATAGACATCTCTATACATACGTGCACCATATCGGCTTAAATTCTCGCTCGTGTGTTCAGGACGGCTCTCTTAGGGTAGGCTGGGGGCTAGGGTCCGAGACAGAGCAGGGAGGAGAAACGCGGGTCTCAGATGCTGACGTCCGTCTGTGCGTCGTCTGACGGGGAGACGTGATGGGCCACCCTGCTCTGCTGGGTGTGTGAGGAGAGCCTGGCCTCTCACGCTGAGGGCCTTCAGGGAGAGGAGAGAGCCGCCTCGTCCCAGGGGCTAAGGACCGCCCCCGCCCCTGCTGTGTCCAGCAGCTCAGAAAGCTGCAGTTTAGAAGACGCGGAAACCGATCCGTCTCTCGGGACGCCTGGCACTGGCCCGCGCCCGGCTGAGCTCTCAGCCCCGCGAGCATCCGACCTGCGATGCTGCGAAGGCACTGGAGGACCAACACTGTCTCCCGGTGCTGCCCTGGGTTTGCTGGCAGAGAGCGGGGCTTTCAGCGAGGCTCCTGCCGCCAGAGCGCCCCGGGCTGCCCGCTCAGTGTGGGCTGACCACCCCAGGCCACGGCACGGCCCACTCTGCTTTCCACTGGATTCCATGCCCGGGCAGGGGCAAGAAGGGCCTCTCCCCTGTGCCTCCACGATGCTGCCTGGTCCCTCCAGGCTTCTGGGTCTTGGCTGTATGTCCTGTGACCCTCTCACAGGCCAGCCTTCCTGTCTGCTGGCCAAGACCCCACGCCTCAGGCCCCTTCCTCCCCGAAGCCACCTGCCCTTCCTGTCTCCAATTCTCATGGCCCCAGCCAGGTCCTTGTACGTCACAGAGATTAGCCAGTGGTTTTCATGTATTAGCATAATCTAACAAGCACCGTTTTTTCTCCGGCATCGGGGCACAGTGACAGGGATGTACATGCCAAGCTCATGCCCTCAGGGTACTCATGGTCCAGGGAGGGCTGCAGACCAGGCCCCAGGTGCCTCTGACACAGGAGTCCAGTGCTGGTGTGGAGGGCCTGACAGCCAGTAGGAAAGATGGACACTGAACCGGGCCAAGGTGGGTGAGGGCACCTAACCTTGGCAGGCTTCCTGGAGGCAGAGGCACATGAGCTGAACCCTGGAGGCTGAGTAGGGACCAACCAGGTAAAGTAGAGTGGGCGGGTTATCTAGGTCCCTGAAAGGAATGAGGCGTGGTTCACAGTGTTCCAGGGAACCCCCCAGAGAGCCCAGTGCATGCTGGCCTGGGGCCTGGGGCCCGGGCGTGCAGCAGGTTTCCAGGTGGGGCTCTTGGCGTGGCCCACGCTCCAGAGGAGACAGCGAGTGGCTGAAGCTCTGGAAGCCCCGGCCGTGTGGACGAGGGG
The DNA here is from genome assembly GCF_039906515.1 of Pseudorca crassidens. Classification (NCBI taxonomy): domain Eukaryota; kingdom Metazoa; phylum Chordata; class Mammalia; order Artiodactyla; family Delphinidae; genus Pseudorca; species Pseudorca crassidens. The sequence goes on from NC_090302.1 coordinate 3,359,781, forward strand.
CTCTGCGCAGCCTGTGTGCCCTCCCTGCTGAGCGCCCCTTCTTGTGCCCCTGCAGCTCTCCTACGTGGACACGGAAGGCAACCCCGTGGGCGTGGTCCAGATGACCTTCCTACGGCTGCTCAGCGCCTCCGCCCACCAGAACATCACCTACAACTGCTACCAGTCGGTCGCCTGGCAGGACGCCGCCACGGGCAGCTACGACAAGGCCATGCGCTTCCTGGGCTCCAACGATGAGGAGATGTCCTACGATAACAGCCCCTACATTCGCGCCCTGGTGGACGGCTGCGCTGTGAGTGTCGCCCGCAGCCCTGCCTGGGGGGCGGGATGGGCGACGGCGTCCGTCGGTGCCTCACGCAGTTCATTCGCTCACCACGAACTTCCCGGGCACCTACCGTGTGCCGGGCCCTGTGCGCAGCGAGGGCCCAGGCACGGTGCCGCTGACCGTGGCTGGCGGACGTGGAATCCCCAGGCCAGCGGTGGGGACCTTCCCGCGGAGCTGGGGTCGGGAAGGCCACGCTGAGACCTGAAGGCAAAGGCCGACCGGGGTCCCTGATCCCGTGCCTGCTGTGACGTGGAGCGTTCTTGGTCCGATGCGGAAGTTGAGACGCCTCCACTTTTGGGGAATGTCCGGAGCTGAGTCTGAGTTTGCTCCTGGGAGTGTGGCCGTGCTGGGAGGTGTCCTGCAGACTCAGAGGGCGTTGACAGTGTCAGCCCTTGTGACACCCCCGGCCCTCACTGGGTCACCTCCCTGGACCCTGTGCCGCCCTCTGGGAAGGACGTTCTGCTCAGGCCCGAGAAGCCAGTCAGGCCTGGGGTTGCTTCGCTCTTTGGCCCCCGGCCCCTGCGCTTGCCAGGGTCAGCCCCTCGACTGTGCCTCCCAGGGCTGCGTCTGCCCTGGGCAGCCCGGGTCCGAGCTGCATCCTCCTGTCCTGGGCCGTGCACGGGGCCCAGTCCTGGTGAAACCTTCGGTCGTGTCCCTCCTGTGGCCTTTCCAGGACTGGAGATGGGGGTGTCAGCAGGAAGCACCGCCTCTGCGGGTCTTAGTGTCACATCTGACATCAGACCCCCGGCCTCTCACCACCTGCTCCCCAGAGACCCTGCCCGAGGCCCCCCACCCAGCCTGGCTCCCTTGGGGGACACTTAGTGTCCAGGGCCAGTTTCGCGGTGCCGGCGCCTGTGGACACCCTCCTCTGGAAGGCACTGTGCCTCTGGTCTCGAGGTCGGGAAAGCTCTTCGCTAATTCCCAGGCCCCAGTTCCGGTCAGGGCCCTTCCCGTGGATTTCCACATTGAGGGAACCACGTGCAGTCCCTTCTGGTTCTTCCTGGTTCCAGAAGGTTTCACCACTTGGCTCCAACACCCTTGTTGTACAGAGTGGCCAGGACACGTATCAGAGCTGGTCACAGGTGTCCCGGGCACTGAGCTGCCTCTGCGTGCTGGTGAGCAGCCAGTGCTCCTGCCTGTGCGTCCATCTTCCCCGCTGGGCGTTCCTGTCCTGTGCTTTCGGGGCGTGTGTGTGGGATCTGAGGGTTCTCCCTAACGCCTGCTGAGGTGGTCTGGCTACTTGGCCAAGACAGAGTGTCTGGATGGCCCTGCAAGGCAGGAAAGTGGGAGGGCAGCGCTGACCCACTGGGTTGCTAGTAGCCGCTGAGGGCAGGACTCGGGTGGATCCAAGTTCACGTCCCGCCTGCTCCCTGGCTGCCCCGCTGCGACTGGGATGGACCCTTCAGCTGTGGGAAGCTCCAGTCCTTCTCTCTACAAAAGGATCCAGTTATAACCCCCAAGGGATTCCTTGGGGCTAGAGGTGAGTGCAGGGCAGGCATGGGGCCAGGGTGCCCGGAAGGGCGGCCTCCCCTCCACGCTGCCCTGGCCCCTGGGACTGGTGACGGTCAGTCCTTCAGACCTGCCCATGGAGTGCGCAGAACTGGTCCCTGTTTAAGGTCAGATAGGGATGCAGTTCCCTGTGGAAAGAGATCCAGAAGCATCCGGAAGCCTCAGCCGTCCAGCATGTGTTCACGTTCCTGACGCAGACGCCAAGCTGCTCCCAGAAGGCCGTGAGGCACCGGGTAAAGTCATCCCTCACGTCTGTCTTCTACAAACAGAAGTTATAACAGCACCGCGTCACAGGGCTGTTCCAGGGGGAACGTGCCTAAAACGACCTCAGAGCCGTGCTCAGCTGCCGTGAGCCCCAGAAGAATCCCTGTTCCTGTGATTGTTTTAGGCAACACGGGCTCACAGGCACAAGGCAGTCACGGTGGAGGTGTGAGGAGAAACAGGGACTCTCGTAGAGCAGAGGCAGAGCCTGGGACGGGGCTTGGAGCTCCTTGGCTTCCACGGCAGAAAGGGAAACACTCTGGGTGGCCCCATACGTGTCATCTGGTAAAGCGTGCAGACTGGTTTTCTGGAAGAGAGACCGTTCCCTGGAAGGGATGCTGGGAGAATGTATCTTGTGAAGAACCGACTGGGGTGAAAAGGCAGAGGCCCCTGGCCCCCTAATGCAGCTCAGAAGCCTCCTGCACTCTTGAGAGCTTCCTGGGAAGATTCCAGTGCCCCATGCCTCTTCCTCTCGAAGCTCCCTGCCCAGAAGTTTCCAGTACTGCTGTCGAACTCAGAACCTGACCTCCCGGCTCTGCAGGCTCCCAGTACAGGGCAGGCTCGGACCTTCCTTAATCCTACAATCCAAAGTCCTCTCCCTCTGGCCCAACGTCTCCTGATGACGTGGGTGTGCTGTCAGCATCTGGGGCAGCTGCCCATTGCTTGGGCCTTTCAGGACATCACCAGCATCCATGCACCCAGGGCACGAGGAGCACTCCCCACTCCTGGGTGAGAACCACTCATCAGGGTCTTCGCTTTATTTTGTGAGTGACCTGCCAAGACCCTCAGGGTGTGGCAGAGCTGAGTCTCCTAATTCCCACCCCAGCATTCTTCCCACCACAGTCCCTTCCTGGCATAGCTGCACCTTGAATGCCTCCATCAACGGGGAGCTCACTACCTCCTGAGTCAGCCCAGGCCACGGTTCTGAAGTCTCAGTGTTAGGAAGCTCTTCTGAGAAATGAGCTGGAACCCGTTTGCCCATTATTTCCACCTGTCATTCCTGTTCTGTTCCCTTAAGGCATGCAGAGAAAAGCTGGTTCTAGACCAGAGTTTCTCAGCCTTTGGGGCCGGATGATTCTTTGCTGTGTGTGGGTGTGGCAGGGGAGTAGAAGGGTCCTGTGCACTGTAGGATATTGAGCAGAATTCCTGGACTTGACCAGCTAGATCCTCTACCCACTCAGCTGTGACAACCAGAAGTTCCTCCAGACAAGGCCACATGCGCCCCGGGGAACAAAACTGCCATTCTACAGGAAGGACAGTCAAAGATGTGGGGATCGCTCAGAAGGCTGGAAGGACCAGGCTCCTTCGCCTCTACCCAAAGAAGTCAGCCCTGCTGCCCAGGAGCTCCGCAGCTGAGATCCACGGGACTCCCGACCGTGAGCTTCTCCTTGAGAAAATCAACAGCACCGATGCAATTTTCTGCCCCGACGCCAGGAATCCTGGCGGTCATTTCTGAGCTCTGTAGTGGTCCTCTGGGCATCGCCAATGCAGAGGCAAGACTTAGCAGCATGGGAATATCTGGATTTGGCGCTTGACATTTTTACTTCTGGAAAAGATGTTGCCTTTGAGGAGGTGGAGAGATCATGACTCTAGACAGAATAATCCTGTTGATGGAGGACATGGGCCCACGTTCCTTCAGGCAGGGGAGGGGATTCCGGGGAGGGTTGGGCCCAGCAGAGCATGGAGGTGGGGCATAGGGGCACTTCTGAAGAACGGCCTGGAACGGTCAGCGCTCTGCTCACCCCACCCAACTCCACTGCCCACCGGAAGTTCAGCCACAGTTTGAAAAGTCACATCCCTCCCAGGTAATCCTGCAGGAGGCCTGAAGGAATGCGTGCTAGCTGCCTCCCCCGGGGCGGGGGTTGGGGGGGCCTGCTTGATTCACATGGTGATAAGGGCCAGGGCTTCCCTGGTGGCGCAGTGGTTAAGAATCCGGCTGCCAATACAGAGGACACGGGTTTGAGCCCTGGTCCGGGAAGATCCCACATGCCGCAGAGCAACTAAGCCTGCATGCCGCAACTACTGAGCCCACGTGCAACTACTGAAGCCTGTGCACCTAGAGCCCGTGCTCCACAAGAGAAGTCACCGCAATTAGAAGTCTGCGCACCGCAACAAAGAGTAGCCCCTGCTCTCTGCAACTAGAGAAAAGCCCGTGCGCAGCAACAAAGACCCAACGCAGCCAAAAATAAATAAATAAAATAAATCTATTTAAAAAAAATAAAAATTAAGGGCCAAGGACACTGGGATTCGGACGCTGGCACGGTGCGGCCCTGTAGCCTGATGGGTGGGCCACTGAGCAGGGCCGGCCCTGTGGAGGAGCACAGATGACCGGGCAGGAGGCCCAAGGAGCCATGCCACATAAATCCCCTTGCTTGTGCAGCTCTGCGCACCCCCGGGGGCCATTTCCAGCCCATAATGGTTATTAATGCCTCAGGAACGACGGGGTAATGGGGCGGTGTGCGCACGGCGGCTTACAGCTTACAGATGCCCCCGCTAAGCGCTCTGATCGTCGGAGCTCTGGGGCCCATCAATCCGAGAGAAGTCACCCTGCCAGCTGAGCACGCGCCACCGTCCCTTGTGGGCGGAAGAGACGGGCGCCGGCCCTGCCAAGGGCTGTTTGCCCCACTCCCCGTGGGGAAGGAGAAGGCTGGGCTGCCCAGCTCACGGGTGCACGAGGCTCAGGCCGCCTGTGGCCGAGGCCGCACAGCTCCCCGTGACAGCAGCGGCTCACGGGAGGCCAGCCCAGACGTCTCACTTGAGTCCCTGCTGGGTGGTTGTCGGACCAGTGAGGGGGTAGAGCTGGGGCAGGCAGGGTGGACTCTGGCCCCTCCTCGCTGGACTGGCCGAGAGAGGGCGAGGGCTCAGCTTCCTCCCAGGGCTCCATCCTGCAGGGGCGTGGCTGGGCATCCTCTCTGGGGACCCCGTGTTGGAAGCTCGCAGCATCTGTGCCCTTGAGCTCCTGGCCGCCGGAGCAGGTCCTTCAGACAGTGTCGCTCAGGGGATGGCCGTGACCCACGTGTGTCCGAATTGCCCGAGCTGCGTCTAAACCAGGCAGACGCTGCATCCACCCTAGGCCTCCTGAATCCCATCTCTGGGAGGGACCAGAGCCGGTAGTGCTAACGAGCTCCCGAGGGGACGCACGTCGGCTCGTAAGTGCGAGTCCTGGCTTTAAAGCATTTCCAGCCTGGCCTGCTGCGGGTAGGAGTGAGCGCTCTCCTTAAGGCAGGGCTGTGGGGAGGACAGGTTCGCGGGGTCAGGGAGGCCCTTCAGGAGGCGACGTCTAGAAGCTCACAGAGCAGGTCTCTCCCAGGCTCGGCGCCTTCGTGGAGGCCTGGCCGGGAGCCCTGCCCCCATGAGGCTTCCTTCCATCCTCGTCACCTCCTGGAGTTCCAGTGGAGAAAAATGAGCCGCAGAGAGCGTATTACTTATCCATGGCTTGTAACAAATTACCTCCCAAAGGTAGCACCTAGAAAAACAAATATCTGTCATTTGACTCAGTTTCCGAGGGCCAGGACTCTGGGGGCAGCGTAGCTGCATGGCTGTGGTCCAGCATCTCTCCCGTCTGCTTGAGCTGCCGTCACAAATCACTGCAGAGCAGGGACTTGTTGAGAACAAGCAGTTGTTTCTCACGGTTCTGGAGGCTGTATGTCTGAGCTGGGCGCCGGCTGACGGGCTCTGGTGAGGGCCCTCCCCCGGGTTACAGACAGCCGCCTTCACGCGGGGTTAAGAGCTAGCTTTCTGGCTGTTTCTTAAAGGGGCACGAGTCCCATTCATGAGGCTCCACTCTGACCTAATTGGCTCCCAACGGCTCTGCCTCCCAACTCCGTCACAGTAAGGCTCGCCCACCTGGATCTGGGGGCCACACACAGTCTGTCCCTAATGGTGCCGTGAGGTTGCTGAGCTGCTGTCACATGAAGGTGCCCTCGTGAGGGGCTGTTCCTCACCAAGTGGGCTCCCCCGGGGAGGGATCCGTGGGGGATATGGGGCTGGGGCCGTCGTGGAAGCTGCCGCCCGGAGAGTGAAGGCCGCCTCATAGCAGCTGGACTTACTGAGCGCCTCCCCAGGGTCATGCAGGGCTCCAGGGGCTTTATGTGGTCACACAGGTGATGGTCACGGCCTCCCCCAGAGGGAGGGACCCACGCTGTCCCACGGGAGGGGAACAAGGCCCCGGGAGGCACTGCCTTCTCCCTCAGCTGGACATGCCTCGCTGGGGAAAAGACGGGAGGGAGGGCCTCCCCGGGGCCAGATCCAGCTGAGGATGTGCCTGGTCCAGTGCGAGGTGGAGAAGGCTGCTGGTCCCAGACAGGTGGGCAGACCGTGTCTACGAGGATCCGGGACCCTCGTCTTGGGGGAATTGATGGGGGACGGGGTCAGTGCCTCCCTGACAAGTGTCCTAATGCTCAGGGTTGGCTGTAGGTGCTGTCTGACCAGGGTGGACCTGCACCTTCACCTCCTGTATTCTGGGAGATGTGGAGGGCGGCAGAGGGGTGACACCACTCCTGGAGCAGTTCTGTCCCTTTCCTGGGGCTCACTCTCCTAATCGGAAACGTGGGGCTCACGTCCCCCAGGGTGGTGCTGAGCGTGAACTCAGATGCTCACAGGGATGGAACAGGTGGTCGGAGCAAGGGAGGGCCTGATTCATCCCAGTAGATGCTCCTCCCCCAAGCTCGCCCGGTCCCTCCATACCTCAGTTTACCCAGTACTCCTCTGAGGGCGGGTAAGGCCCCTGTCCTCGAACTTGTGAACGCGGATCCCTCTCACTTCCGAGCGCGGTCCAGCCCGCTGATGGCCCCAGGGAGGGCCTGCGATCCGCTGTCGCGGTCTTGGGATTCTCAGACTTCCTTATCTTCGAACAAGGAGTCCCTGGTGTGGATGTGCCACCTGGCGGGGAGGGGACACGGGTCCAAATGGGCTGCGGACCCTTGCACGGCCTCCTTACGCGCGCTCCTGTGCCCCTCCCGGACGGGGGGTGAGGCGGACGTCTTGGGGTGCGCCGCCTGCTCCCCACGGCTCGCCCTGCTGAGGGTGGGTTTTCGGAGCCGTGGCGGGCGTGGATGGCTGGTTCATCTCGGAGCCCCCGCTGACCCGCATCCCCCTCCCTCCCCTTCCCCAGACAAAGAAAGGGTATCAGAAGACCGTTCTGGAAATCAACACCCCCAAGGTGGAGCAAGTGCCCATCGTGGACATCATGTTCAACGACTTTGGTGACGCGTCACAGAAATTCGGCTTTGAAGTGGGGCCGGCTTGCTTCGTGGGCTAGGAGCCGCGCGAGCCTGGCCCCAAGAGCAACCTCGTGACCTCAGCGCACCGCCCGCGGGTGTCCTGGACGGTGAAGGCCCCTCGTCCCTCCCCACCGCGCCGGGCCCACTCCACACCCAGAGAGAGCAAAGGGAAAGAGCCGGAGTCCCGGCCCCGGAGACGAATCACATGACCTAGATGCCCCGCAGCCGCTGCTTTGCTCCAGTTCCGTTCCGTCTACACCACACTCCCCAGGGAAGGGAACGGGGCCCACGCGTCTCGCCCCTGAGCCCGTGGATCTCGTTCACTGAGAGTCCACAGGGGCCCGGGTGTGGCTGCAGTATTTGGAGATCATGTTTTGTTTTTTTGGAAAAAATTCAACTTGAAGATGTGTACTTCCCCCGACCTTCAAAAATTGTTCCGAGGCAAGCCTTGTAAAGGTCGCCTCACCCTCCGGAGCCTCTGTTTTTAACAAGATCCATTCACAGGCCCAGTGTCATCCTGCATGTGCCTTTCCGATGGATTAAAGGTGCTTTTGTTTTTGTGAGTTTTAAGTAAATATTTGTATTGTATGGTCACAAATGTACAGTGTCCCTGACTTCCAATCGTGCCTGTAAACCCCGCTTTGGTCCCACCGGGAGAATTGAGAAAAGAGGTGGGGTGTCCATCGTGGGATGCGGTCCACACCCCCGCCCGCTCAAGGACGCGTGAGAAATTAGAAGTTTGCCAAGGGCAGCAAGAATTCACCCCACCATTTACAAAGCAGGCGCCGGTGCCCCTTTCAGACAAGTCTTTGATTAGCTCTGGGTTTTACTTTTTAACAGGGAGAAAAAGAAAAAAAGGATTTTATACTTTGCCTTCTCCACATGCACTTAGATGGAAACGCAGGCTTAAGTTAATTTTAATTGCTTCCTTTTTCCGTGTTTCTTCCTGCAGAGCCTGATGGGAGGATGTCCAGGGCAGGGAAACCACATTTTCTGTAGATGATAATTAAATGAAAATTGGTGCTTATTTTTACACTTCTCTTTCGTGGTGCTATCTGTTAAGATCTCCTTGAAGGTGACACTGGGGGTAGCTGCCATGCCTCGTTCTCCCATCTTTCTCCATCCTGGCTATTGCCTCCACCATCCGGGTTTTTGCCAAGCACATTAAGGTAAATGCGGGTCACCTTCCCTCCCATGGCCCCGTTCTCCTCCCAGACTGCAGTGAAGCCGCCCCAGGCCAGGTACCAAACTTAGGCCGTGCATCTGTGATCTGAAAACACACACACACACACACACACACACACACACCACATGGTCGCTTACCGCGTGGTCCACGGTGTAACGATGGCGGATTGTATTCTGTTGCCGAACGTTTGTGGTGCTAATTTCTGCGTTTGTTGCAAGAACTGAATTGAAGCGGCAGCATGTGGCCTCAGCTGGGCCGCCTTTGCTGCAGCCTCAGCAGACAGACACATGTGCAATGAACTCTGGGAGTCCCTCCGGGGTTGCCAGCGGTGCCTTTTCCCCACGAAAGCGATGTGGATTTTTCCATCCGCAAACGCGCTGGATGCGGGTCTCAGCCGCGCGGGCGCTCGGGGCCAGCCGGGCTTCATCTGATACTGGTCCTCCCTGAGCGAGGGTGAGGGCTGGCAGGGCCAGCGAGGAAGGGCGATCCCTTTACTGTGAAAAGCTGCCCGTGTGCAATGCCCTTTCCTTCCACAATGGGAGAAGCAAGACAGGCCCCAGGGCCCCTTGCAGCCTCCTCGGGAGGAGCTGTGACAGGTCCCAGCTCTGGTGCTGTTCTCCGCCCACCCCGCCTCATTGGACCGTGGTTCCGGCTGAGGAAACCACTGCGGAGCAACCCAAGAATAACAACACACCGCCCACGAGGACTTCCTGGATCCCTCTGGAAACTGAGTCTTGCTGTTGCCAAAGAAAAGCCTGGCTTCGAGATTCTTCCGAACCCAGGATGCCAGCGTCTGCCAGCGACCCTCTCCTTCATCTCGTCAAAAGAAAAGCCATGTCGGAGCATCGCCCTAGGGCGCCCTGTGGGTTTTGTCTAGGTCATGTGATTCCACTTTGATTTCTCATCCTGCCCGAGTTCTCCTTTTATTCTGTCGATCTTTTCCTCCATTGGACCCTTCAGAGCTGTTGTAATTTGTACTGAAGTCAAGATGTGTCCCGTTTTCCCCAGACCACTTAGCTATGGTATATTGCAATAAAATTACTTCTTATATTTGCAGAAATTCTTCTGGCGTAATTTTATTTTTTCCCCCTCATCTACATAATTGGACACATGTTGGCGAACAGCAGAAGAAAACGGTTCAAAGGAAACCTGTGGTAAAGATTCTAGGACATTAGGCCCTTTAAAACTAGAATGTTGAGTGACACATTGTACATTTCCTAAAAATCCAGTAGACGTGTTCATACGTTTTAACTGTAATGCCCAGGAAAGGGTGTTTTAAAGTATTTTAAACCTGTGTAACAGAGGAATAATTGTAATCCTTTTTCAATAAATCAAGATTAATGTTTCCACCGTAAACAGATGTGATCGGCTGTCTTCTTAAGTGTGACCAGGGCCTTCCCCTGCATTAAACCAGTGTTTGACCCCAGTCTCAGGACAGGAGAAACTCTCAAAATCCTGGCCAAGGTCACAGAAAGTGGAAGGAAGCCACTGCCCAAGCCACGCGCCAAGGGAGCTCTTCCTCGGAGGAAGTGGCAGCGGGCGTCCGGAGACAGAGCTGTGCCTTGGGGTGCCCTTGGGTTGTGGTCAGGCACCAGCCCTCCAGGCTTCCTGGGGGAGTTTCCACAATCCTGGGGCATCCCGACCTCGACAGTGTGCGGGCCTCACTCTCGCCCTGCGGAGGTGGCAAGTCCCCAGGCTCCCCCTCTGCTGTCCAGCTACAGAGCGGGATGATAGTACCCGGCCCCCTGGCTCGTCCTGGCCAATGACCCTGAGCAGAAGTGGCAAGTGGCTCTTCCAGTCTGACATACTGGTTCCCTCTTGCGTGTCACCAGCCACGTTCCCAGAGTGGCTGCGTCCCCAGTGAGTGGGTCCCGGAGGGAGTCCCTGACCAACCCTCCGTGAGCTTACAGCATGAGCGAGAAACACGTTGCTTTCAGCCAACGCTGATGTCAGGGATTGTTGTTACTGCAGCAAAACCTAGACCCAGTGGCTCTCAGAGTGTGGTCCACGGACCATCGGCACGGGCATCAGCAACTCGTTAGGAATGCAGATTCCTGGGCCCTGCGGCAGACCTGCTGACTCAGACACGTTGGGGGCGGCCCCGTCACCTGTGTTTTGACAAGGCCCGCAGGTGATTCTAGGGTTGGCTCGGGTTTGAGATCCACCAGCCTGGACAAAACGGAGCCGATGGGAAAGTGAGACCAGGAGTGGGCAATTGCTTTGACAAACACCAATGCGAATCGGCAGGTCCCCCTGCCAGACAGTGGAGGCGGAGCTATTGTCAGAAGATGGAAGGCTCCCTGTCTCCAGGGGCAGAAAGTGAGGTCAGATCGCTCTTTGCTACCTGGGCGAGCTCACAGGCCGATCACGAGCAGTAGCGCGTGACCTGGGAAGAGGTCGGAACGAGGATGGTGACGCAGGCCACTTGCTCTCGACTGCACTTGGCACGAGAGGAAACAGAGTCCGCAGACTCGAGGGTTTTCGGGGCTGGAAGAGGCAACCGTTTCTCAGCATCGACGGTTGAAGATGAAACTGAGAAACACTCTGTGGGACAAACGCCAGTGAAAGCTCGTTCCTCACAGGTCTGAGCAACACACTTGTTTGAAACCTCGGCCTGGCCTAATGAGTGACTCAGGAAACGGTGTGGCGCTCCCGTCAGAGCCGGGCAGGTCGGAAGCTGCTGCACCGACGTCAACACAGGGAGTGGGGCAGGCGGGGGTTGTGGGAGCTGTGGGCCTGGGTGCTGGTCCTTGGAGGCCAGTGAAATCCAACGGGCCGGAAGCTGATGACCTGGTTGAGAGGTGTCCTGCAGGGAGAGCCGCCAGCCTGGCCTGAGGAGTCCATGACCGAGACTTAGAGTGACCCGCAGGCCTCCAGGGGTCGCGCTGGCCCACAGGTGCCCCGCGGGGCTGGGTGACGGGGCCTGGGAAGACCAGGGGCGGCCTCCCCTCACTGGAGGCGGGTGCTCACAGGTGAGCAGGCTGAGCCTCGGGGAGGTGGGGGAGGAGGCTTAGTGTTTAAGATCGTAGCGTCCTGAGTGAGACCCATCTGGGGCAAGGCCCTGCAGAGCCCCCATTTCTCTGCACCTCCTTCCTCATCCTGGAGACTTTGCAGGTGAAGGCACCTGCCCGTAGGCTGGGCCAGAGGAGGAGAGCCTGCAGGTGCTGGGATGGCTGGAGCCTAGAAACCAGCGAGCAATCCCACCTTGCGCATCCCCGGGGATGGGAGCAGTGAAGCTAGACTCACTTGGGTACCGCTCTCCCAGCCCCAGGGCCCGCCCCCCGCCCCTGCACCGTCCATCACGCCCCAGCAACTGGTCCGCAGGAGCTCATCAAGCCCCTGCAGCCACCCGCAGCTGGGCTGGGTCTTCTGGAGACGTGAATGGAGCCCTCACACCGGGACTCTGCTCCCCGTCTTGGGAGAGGTGAGATCGGTGGAAACGAGGCTGCCAACCTGGGTCTTGGCTTCAGAGCGGCTGAGTATCTGCAGCTCACAGCATCTGTCTCAGGCGCCCTGGAGAGAGAGTGCCTCGAACCCCCGCAGGAGCTAGGTAACGGCTGGCCATTGGCCTTTAGCGTTCCCACGGGGCTGCGTTAGTTCTTGCTGGATGAGGGGAAACACCTGTCCCCACGAAGGAGCAAGCAGGCCATCGTTCACTGTTTGGAGCTGGAATTAATCCAAGCTTCCCATGTTGGAAAAGATGCCCTCAGTGCCCCTTATCTTAGCACTGCTGCCCCATGCCCTAGGGTGCCCTTGGAGTGGCAGGAAGGGATGGAGGGAGGGAAGAGAGTGTGTGCACCCCCATCTGGCGTGGGGGCGGGGGCTTTGCTAAGAGGCTTCTGCTGCTGCAGAGCTGGGGCTCCTGGGTTCTAGATCTTGGGGCACAAGTCCTTTCGTATCTGCCCAGGCTCTTGGCCTCCGAGAGCTGAGCCTGCCTCGGGCAGCGCCTCCATTTGGATGGTAGCTGGGTGTGGAGATGTCTGTCTCAGCCAACCTGCCTGGCTGGGGCCTAGGAGGGCTGGGATCCTGCTGACTTCTGGGTCCTGGATAGGCTGATGGCTGATCAGTCTGGGAGAGCCGGCTCCTTACCCCTTGCCTAGAGTGCCTACATCTTCTTAGAGGAAAGGAGGGAGGGAGGAGGGGCAGCCTCAGCTCTCGGTGCTTTCCCTCGGGGAAGGACTCCTGCAGAAAGCGTGCAGCCCACCTGCCTTCCTTGCCCCGACCTACCCCTCCCACCCCCAAAATTTCTGCTACCAGACATTCATTCATTCATTCATTCATTCATTCACTCAATGCCGCTTTATTGAGTGCCTGCTCTGTGCCAGGTACTGGTACCCAAAAGAGGGGTGACAAGGACCTCAGATGGATACAGTGTGGACATACTGACTTGAAAACACAGTAACCTGGAAACACAGAACAAGGGGAAACAGAGCCTGACGATGCTGTGTCAGGACTCAGGGTGCAAGGCCTACCCAGCACCTGGGGACGATGCAGGAGGAAGGCGTGCCCACGTGGAAGTGGTGCACGTCCGCCTGGATTTCCTCTGAGAAGTGGTCCAGGGAGAAGGGAAGGCAGGACTCAGCTTGTGCCTCCGCCAGGAAGATAACCACTTCCCAGTAATCCCCCAGGAGTCAAGACGTCAACAAAAGCTACATGCACAAAACATCCTGCTTGCTTTTTTTATTTTTATTTTTCCAAATTGACAAATGGAGATCACGTAGATTTGGGAGAAGTCCAATTCCCAGGCTTCTGTTGGGAGCTGACGTGTTTGATGGTGCAAGAATTTTGCTTCACTTGGGACTTTCTCCAGTTCATTTTAAAACTAGAAACCTCAATGGTTAGGACGATCTAAGAGACTCTAATTGTGGGAGACGGACTAGGGACACCACTTTCAGCATTTGTATCGTTTATTGCCACATGACAAATTACCCCCAAACGTAGCTGAAAATAAAACACAGGCATCGTCTGACATTTCTGTGGGCCAGGGACCTGGACATAGCTGTCTGGTCCTCACGTCAGGGTTTCTAACAAATCTACAAGCAAGGTACCCTATGACTAAGGTCTCATCTGGAGACCCAACCGGGGAAAGATCCCATGAGATGTGTGTGCACGTCCTGGGCGTGCTCCTCACCGACGTTGAGGCCTCAGGCATCTTTCAAACCGTGATGCATGGGGACAGGTCAGAAGTGAGGTGTCCAGCTGCCTGGTTCCCTCACCTGTGAAATGCTGCGCCAGGCTGTGGAGTCAAATGTGATCGTGCATGAGAAGCGCTTTGTCCCGAGGCCTCAGCATCCCTGCCGTGTGATAGCTCTGTATCCCCAGCACCCACCCCACCTGTGCGCTCACTGTGCGTAAGCCCAGTGATCTCAGGTTACAGGGTATCACGCCTCTGACGTTTACCACTGACCAATCTCTAAGTGTCCAGCACCTGCGGGGCCTGCAGCCCTGGGCTGGCAAGGGAGCAGATAGAGGGAAGAGAAGAACATCCTGCTTCCCATGAGCCTAAGTGCATCTGAAGACACCAGACTCCCGGCCGCCACTCCGGAGAAACATCCAGCGGTGATCAGATCCACAGGCTGAGGGGTGGGTCTGCTGAGAGCGGGCTGGCGTGAGCAGGAGGTGTGACCGAGCCTCGGACAGTGGGTAGAATTTGGAGATGTGCGGAAGATTCCTTTGGGATTCCTTGTGCATACCTCTGGGATGTCTGTCTGTCTGTCTGTCTGCCAAAAGACGGTTGGAATGCTTGTCGATAGAGAGGGCCCTTTGCACTGGAAGGCTGGATGCTGGAGCTGATCCTCTGCAACTGACATTCCGGAAGATGAGGGAGAAAAGTGAAGAGAGGCAGGGTCCATGGCTTGGCAGAAGGAACCCCATTTCCACCACTGGAGCCAAAGCAGCCTGTGTGGGGGGCTTGGGGCGCATACCGCCAGTCCACCTTGATCCAGCCGCCACCTTGGCCCACAGCAAAGGCCACAGGGCTGTGACTGCGGAGGAGATGCAGGCCCTGACTTCAGGTGCCCCCATGCAGGCGGAGGTCCACGTGCACATGGAAACGGGGCTCTCAGGTGCTCACTGCTCGTCTCGTGAGCTGCGCTGCCTGAAAGGCACCAGCAAGCTGAGGAAAGAGGGCCAGGCCTGGAGAAGGGTGGGGTCCCCACGAACACCCATCCTCAGGAGACTTCATGGGGAAGAGGATTCGGGCCAGGTCGGGACGATGGGTTGGATCTGACTCCCGTGATCCTGCCTGTCCCAGCTCAGTTCAGGGGAAGCCCCCGCCTGGGCTGGGACCCTCCCTCCGAGGGGCTTCCTGGGCCTGGAGGAGTGTATACGGAGCCAGCTGGGGCGGCTGGCAAACATCCCAGCTCACCCCCACCACATCCACTCCACCCCTGGAGCCCTGGGGCTCAGGCTTCTCTGAATCCTGCCGCTTCGTCTCTGCATGGGCAACACGTGAATCCCACCACGTGCTCCCCCAGGCGGGTCTCCCCCCACCCAGCCTGGGGCTCTGGGTCAGGTCCTGCAGTCTTACTCACCGGCCCCCACGATGGGCTTGGAATCGCTCAGTGTGGGGGCTGGCGCGTCACAAAGGCTGTACAGTGAGTGAGCTGGGATCACCCCGGGCTGCACACTCTTTAGAGGCAGAGGCTGGTAATATTATCAGCGAGAGTTCAGCTTGGCCCAGGCTTTGCTTCTGGTGACAGTTGGCTGGGAGTGGAGTGGACTGTCCGTCCGGGCTCCATAGCCAGGCTCCCGGTGGCACAGACCGTGTCAATCTAGGGCTCCATGCCTGGGGCTTCTGGGACCAGGCAATACGAGAGCTTCAGAATGAAGGAAGAGAGGTTTGTCATGGGAGGGAGGTGGTGCTTCCTCGTCACGCGCACAGAAAGCCTGTGTACTCAGAGCTCAGGGCCTGGAAGGTGCTGGAAAGTGCTGGCAGAAGCCCGCATCTAGGTCACCTGGAAGGTTTGTTAAAACCTAGGTTCCTGGGCCGTCCCTCCCCTGGTGATTCAGCAGCTCTGGTTGGTGCTTAGAACTTGTAGTTCCCAAAATTTCCCAGGTATCCTCCTGCTGCTTGGAAACACACAAGCACTAGTATCATCGGCAGCTCTTCCGGTCTTGACCCCAAGCCAGTCTGGCCACAGAAAAGGCAGGTACCTCCTGCATACTGGATTTTGCAAAGGCTCGAGCACATACCCAGATCCCCTCCAGCCCCGGCTCCCCTGATTCTAAAATTCCACTGTAGGGCTGCCCTGGTGGCGCAGAGGTTGAGAGTCCGCCTGCCGATGCAGGGGACGCGGGTTCGTGCCCCGGTCCGGGAAGATCCCACATGCCGCGGAGCGGCTGGGCCCGTGAGCCATGGCCACTGAGCCTGCGCGTCCGGAGCCTGTGCTCCGCCACGGGAGGGGCCACAACGGTGAGAGGCCCGCGTACCCCCAAAAAAAAAAAAAAAAAAAAACCACTGTAAAGAAATTTGTTCGTTTTGTATAAAGTGCATCTCTTTAAAATGCAAGTCTCTCAAAGACTTGAGCGGTGTTTCTTCTTATCAGTGATCCTTCGATAGAAATCAGTTTGACAGCCTGATTCAGAGTGGAATTTGGTGCAGAAAGACAGAGTTTAAGGAGGAAAGGAAAGGATGCAGGACGCTTCTGACGGGCGGAGGTGATAAGTGTGGGGTCGATTTCACCTCTTTAACCGCTTGTCAGAGGACGAGGGTGTATTTCTCTCCTGCCTGAGACCCCAGTGGACATGACCACGGATGGGGAGCATCAGGGCCACACATGGTGTTTGTTCCACCCTGGTTGACCTCACGTTCCCTCTGGGATGACATGAATGGGGCTCAGGCGGAAGAGAATGAAATGACCCAGTGAGAAGAGGTTTACAGGTGAGGGAGGGAGGAAGGGGCACTGCAGCTGAGCGGTCACCGTGAGAAGAGTCATGGGACAGGGACACATGTGCCATGTGTCGTGAAGAGAGCATCCCCAGGCTGGCCAGGGGACAAAAGGATAATGAAGATGACAAGGATACGGGCCTGGCCCAGATGTGATGGGGGCTCTGAACCCTTTCTGGGGCAGACAGTCTGTCCTGGAGTCAAGGACGGACGTCCAGGGAAAGGTTTGGGGAGCAGGAAATGGACGTGATCAGGGCTGAGTGGAAGAGATGTGGACCTGATATTTCAGTGTGGAGGGAGGCCTGATTGAAGGTCCTTCAGCAGTGCAGTGGGGAGGAAAGAACGTGACTGAAGGAGGGGATGCCCGTGCCCTGCACCAATGTCCTGCTTGCGGCAGGGGTGATGTCGGTCTTACTGCGCCATCTCCTACCAGTCATCTCGTCTTTACTGTCTCGGACACCCCAGCCTTCTTGCTTTTTCTCAAATCCACCAAGATCTCTTCCTCTTGCTGTAAGACTCTCACCTGAAACATTGCATATCCGACCCATGCGTCTCAGTTCCCTGCTCAAATGCCACCTCTTCCGAGAGGCTTTGTGGAACTCAGAGCTTAAAACAACTTACCCTCCAGACTTCTAGGGTCCAATCACTGGAAGATGGCATACATTGAATTAACCCTCCTGCCGATTAAACAATAAAGTCTAGAGTATCTATGAAAATACAACTAGTAGAGGGCAATGGAGAGGGACTAAAAGCAGACAGAAACTGGATGTGGGGTAAGATCGACAGTTACTCTGACCTTCTGCTGAGGGCCCTCCCGGTCCATGGGATGCAGGGGTAGCATCATTCAAGCAGAGGAGGCTGTCTCACTGGGCGGGGGACTTGGGTAAGAGATCCAGGCTACCGGGTGAGGAGTGGGGTGGAAATCCTAAGAAAGAGGAAGCCACGTCAGGAAAGCCCCAAATCTGCTACAGACCCTCTCCTGTCCTTGGCTGATGGCTGATCTGAACACGTGTGAGGTGAGATGCCCATGGTGCACTGGGGGAACTGGCCGGGAGGCCAGCACAGCTGAGTGGAGATTTCAGCACTGCCCAGTGTCGGGGGATAGTTTGAGCTCAAGTCCCATCATTTTGGATGGATTTGATAAACACCTCAGGCTTTCCCCCAGGGAGCCCAACCCTTAAGTAGAAGGACAGTATCCCAGGGCTGAAGTTTCTGCCCTGGGATTAAGGACAAAGTAGAGCCATTATAACAAGCCTAGAGCCAAGACCCCCAGGCTCAAAGTGATCCCACCCACCTGCCTGCCAGCACCAAGTTCATCTCTCTTCTGAGAGAGGAGCTCAGAATTCAGAGTCTCTGTAACACAGTATCCACAATGTCTGGCACAGAATCAAGATTCACTAGACACACAAAAGAAGGAAAACATGACCCATAATCAAGAGGGGAAAAGTCAATAGAAACAAATGAATGGGTGCCTCAAATGTTGGAATTTACAGAAAAGGACTTCAAAATAAGTAGGATAAATATATTCAATAATATATGAGAAAAGATGGATATAATGAGTAAAGAAATGGGGGTTTCAAGAGAGAGAAGAAAGCTAAAAAATGAACCAATTGTAAATATTAGAACTAAAAATTGCAATATATGAAATAAAAAATTCACTGGATCAAGAAGACATACAGATGGCCAATAGGCACATGAAAGGATGCTCAACATCACTAATCATTAGAGAAATGCAAATCAAAACTACAATGAGGTATCACCTCACACTGGTCAGAATGGCCATCATCAAAAACTCTACAAACAATAAATGCTGGAGAGGGTGTGGAGAGAAGGGAACCCTCCTGCACTGTTGGTGGGGATGTAAATTAGTGCAGCCACTATGGAAAACACTATGGAGTTTCCTCAAAAAACTAAAAATAGAATTACCATATGATCCAACAATCCCACTCTTGGGCATATATCTATAGAAAACTCTAATTTGAAAAGATACATGCACCCCAATGTTCATAGCAGCACTATTTACAATAGCCAAGACATGGAAGCAACCTAACTGCCCATCGATAGATGAATGGATAAAGAAGATGTGGTACATATATACAACGGAATACTACTCAGCCATAAAAAAGAATGAAATAATGCCATTTGCAGCAATGTGGAGGGACCTAGAGATTATCATACTAAGTGAAGTAAGTCAGACAGAGAAAAACAAATACCATGATATCACTTATATGTGGAAGCTAAAAAAATGATACAAATGAACTTATTTACAAAAGAGAAACAGACTCACAGACACAGAAAACAAACTTATGGTTACCAAAGGGGAAGCGGGGAGAGGGATAAATTAGGAGTTTGGGATTAGCAGATACAAACTATTATATATAAAATAGATGAACAACAGGGTCCCACTGTATAGCACAGGGAACTATATTCAATGTCTTATAATAACCTATAATGGAAAAGAATAAGAAAAAAAATATTTACGCATAACTGAATCACTTTGCTGTACACCAGAAACTAATACAACATTGTAAGTCAACTATACTTCAAAAAAATATTTTTTAAAAAATAAAGGTTATTTGTTGCGAGCAGATTTACGTAACCAGGAACGAGGAAGCAAGTTCTTCAGGCTGATGGGAGAGGATCCCAGTTGAAAAAGCAAATTCTTAGGAAGAGGCAAAGGGTGACAGAAAGTCAGTACGAGGATAGGTGCAAAGTACTCTCTTTTTCAGTTAAAAATGTTGTTAAAAGACTATTGAATTTTTAAGACCAAAATAATGAAAACGCACTGTGTGGTTAAACTATAGGTAGAAACAAATTCTACAACAACAGTAGTAAAAAGGATTGTGGAAGCGTTGGTACGTGATGGGTGAAGCCCCTTGAGGGGGACGGCATTCGTTTATAATGTATTTCCTGGGCAACCGCTCAGTGTAACACAGAGGAAGAACCCCGAATTCAAGGCAGATATGGAATGAAATACTAAAAATGCTCGACCAACACAAAGGAAGCAAAGCACAAGGGAAAAACGACGGGATGTAAATGGAAGAGGACATGGGTACACCCAACACAGGGACGTCAGCGATCACGCTAAGTGTCAATCACGTGAGCGCAGATGAGAATCCAATCCGCGATGCACTGCTGGCGGGAAACGCACCGCACAGGGACGGCAGGGCGGAAGCTGATGAATGAAAAACACACACTAAGCAAACAGTGACCTTGAAAAATGCACCCTCCGGAGTCTCAGTCCATTGTCCTGTGTGCTTGGCAGCACCCGCCGGAAGAGACCCCCTGGTCACACGACCAGCCTGCTTCCCCAGGACGCTGGTGGCCAGATGGGGCCGTGGTCCAGAGCCAGCGGAAGGAAGGAAGGTGGGAGGGAGGTGCCCCCCCAGGCCCGATGTTGCCCCCATGGGGCGCTCCATGTTCTTTCCCACCCTGCTGGCTGGGATGAAGATGGCCCTCAGGACAGCAGCCGTCTTTGGAAGGTGGCAGACATGTGCCGGAGGAACGTGGGTCTTGAAGTCACCCCCGACTCGTTGGGCTGTTAGGACCACTGTATGCGAGGTCACAGAGATTTCAGGTTTTATGCTTCAGTCTGATTAACCCCTAACGAGATGCCCTGCATGTATTTCCTTGGAGCGCACGTTGCTTTCAAATTACATCACAGTTCATACTGTATTCGTATGATGTAATTGTTTGTCTCTTTGATTCTTTTCTGTCTCCCCTCAGTAGCACACAGTCCCCTCCAAGCGTGCAGGGGCCGTCTGCTCTGTTTCCCCCTGTGTCACGGGGCCCAGAGGAGCACGGGGCACATAGCAGGTGTTCACTAAACATCCCTTTCTCTCTTGCTGGTGAGGCCAGTTGAACGGGAAACCGAATCCCTGTGCGCTGGCCCAGGGGATGCTCATGGGGCACCAGCGGCATCCGAGTTCGGAAATTCTGGAGCAGGAATAGCCCAAGTGCAAGGCAGCCAATGACCAGACTTTCATTTCGGATCGTCCTGGATTAATCCTTCACTTGCCGTGTGAGCAGCCTTTCAGCTCCAGCAGGGAGCCTTGCACGGATGCTGGGAATGTCTAATTCCTGTGCGGGGGCCATTAAAGATGAGGGTTGAGCAGGAAAAGGTGCCCTGGACCAGTAACCTGAGCACAGGTTCCTAAACCCTTCACTGTGGGGGGCGGAGACGTGCACCGGCAGGCAGGTGCTGGGGAGTCAGGATGGGGAAGGAGGATGGGAGGGGGTGGGGGCAGGACATAGCATCCCAGGACCTCTGGGGAGAGAGTTCTAATCCTGTCTCACCACTGGCAGGCTGTGTTGTCCCCAGACAGCATCCTTCCTTCTCTGCGTCTCAGTGTCCCGTCTCTAACAGGAGATGCCCTCAGAGGCACCGCAGCTGAGCAGTGCCTGAGCTTGCCGTGTGGGGCTCTCTCTCCTCCGTGGGGCTTCATCGCTAACTTTTGTTTCCTTTCTGGCACAGAGAAGATTACTCGGTGTGCTTCTGTCTTTTTAAATTAAATCAAATGCAATTTGTTCAATTAACATTAACGTATTAACATTATGTTATGTTAACATTATAATATGTTAACATTAATTAACATATTAACATTATCAATTCAAAAGTCCCGTGATACCTGAAGCTTTTAAGTTGGACTTATAAACTTTATTCTCTATATAACAGGCCCATCTGAATCACTTCCTTTAAGGGGCCTATGATTAATGCACTAAGTTAACAGCTTTCAACGTTTTAATTGCATTTTCAAAATGAATGTATTCACGTTTGTGCTTTCAGGTTTCAGTTGTCTGCCTTTAACAAAACCTTCTGAGTAGAAGTTCATTTTTAGAAATCTGCTAACGTAAACATATGAACGTGATGAATTTAGGGGTCTCGACTATCAACTATAAGCACAGCAAGATTTCCGCATAAAATCACTAACTCGTTCCATCATTCAAGGTCGCACTTGCAACTGGATTATCAGGCTGTTACTGTAACAGGCCAAGTTCTCTTAAATGAAGCCAACACCCCAAATGCCAAATGGACATCAGTTTACTGACGCTACAGTATGAACACTGTGAATGTCAGCCTCTCGCCCCGTCTACACTCAGTGAGAAGCGCAGCCCCGGCCAGGAGGGCAACCCTCACCCACATAGCACAGGTGCTAAGGGGCTTTGTTCCAGCCCCAGCTCGGGGGGGTCTCTCTCGCATTCTGTCTGCACATCCCCAGGGAGCCCACCTCTGCCGGCCGAGTCTGTCCCCACGATGGATGGGGTCTGGCAACCCCTGCTCTTGCGAAGTTTACATCCCAGCAGCAGCACACACCCCCGTCAATCCGCTGCATGACACACTTCACTGTATTGATTATTTTGAGCTGTGGGTGCTTGAAAACCAGCAAATACAGGGGGAGCTTTCTGTGCACTCCCTCTTTCTGTCTAAAGACAGAGCCTCTACAAGAAACTCCGCTGTCAGCCCCTCCCGGGGGCGTCATCAACCAGGAAGATGGACCCTTGATTCGTTACAGGAGAGGACACCAGAGGTGGACACCACACTCAAACTGTCACAAACTAGCCGACCTCCGCCTGCCCTGCAAGGCCCAGGCCCCTTTCCTAAAACCATTTCCTCTTGTCTAAGATGCCTTCCCCATCCCCCCTTCCCCTACTGAGACAGTACTGTGTCCTGAATTCTAAGCCACCTCGGGGAATTACTCATTCCCCGGGGTGTCTCCCATATGGACAGAGTACCTGTGCTAAGAACCTTCTCTGTGCTTTTCTCTTGTTACTCTGTCTTGCATTACAGGGGTCTCAGCTGAGAACACAGAGGGTGGGGAGAACGTTACTTTTTCTCCCCTGCAGAGTGGAGGTCTTTGAGCAGCGGTCATAGACTCAGGCCACACACCCCATGGACGTTGAAATTGTCTCCGATGGACCCTTGATACTCACATGAGTCTGTCTGACTTGGGGTCAGGATCCCAACACCCCACCTGGGCAGGGGCTGTTGGGACGGGGTTGGGGGAACAGACTTGCCACCTCCATCTCTAACGGGAGTCCCGGTGACAGCTAGCCTCAGCGTGTGGCCCTTCCCTGGGAGGTGTGGGAAAAGCACGCAGCCTGGTCCCTCCTGGGGTGGGTGCTGAATGCCCCCCCAAGCAATTTCATGCCCTCCCCCACCCCACCCCACCCCTGGCCCCGCTTCCACGCCCCCCAGGCTGGAACTGCTGCAGTCGGGTTCACGTCCAGCCTCTGTCATGGTCCCAGGGCCACGCTTTGCGATGCTCCTGGCCTGGCCGCCCCTGCTTCTCTCCTGCTGCATGTCCACTGCGGTCGGAAGCCCACGGCACACCGGCCTGGGGAAACCCCTGCCGCACACACCCTGCTCCCCTCGCCCCTCCCCTCTGATCACCCGAGACCCCAGGAGAACTTTCTAAATTTCTGTAGACTTGAAGCCCATAAAATGCAAATGAATTCCTCAAACCCTGCCCCCCGAGAAGGCCTCAGGTGTGGCCTGGGCTGAGCTGGGTGATGGGGGGGCGGGGCTGGCCCTTCCCTATGCAGGGCCTAGGGCGCCTGGTGGCTGGAGGGAAATGTCCCTGCCGAGGGGAAGTGGGGCTGGTCCGCAGGGAGCACGGAAGTCAGATGCTCAGAAAGGAGGATCTGGGCCCTGGAAGAGAACCAGCTGAGGCTGCTTCCACCTCCAGCTGGCGCCACAAGCCGGGGGAGGAACTGGCTGTCCCCACCGGGAGGAGAAACAGGGCCAGAGGTGACAGTGTGTGGCCACAGCCCTATAAGAGCACGGGGCTCCTCGGGCGGCCAACAGCAGAGCGATGGAGCAGCGTGGAGTGGCCATGGCCATAGGGCCCGCAGTGCTGGCCACCACCTTCCTGTGCACCATGACCTCCGCCCCTGACACCTGTCCAGGTGAGTCAGACACCAGGTGAGTAGGACCTGACAGCGGTCGGGTCTGAAAGCCGCAGGCCTCGTGCGCTAACAGCCAACTGGGCTGGGCCCCGAGCTAAGCCCTTCTGGACAATATCCTTATTCCTCGTGACAGTGAGTTGCAATCATCACTTCTCAAAAGCGGAGACTAAACGTTTTTGAACACCTCACTGCCAGGCACCATTCAGCACTGAGGCTGTGGGGAGGGTGGCTCAGGCAGGGTGGACCACAAGGCCAGGGCTCTGCCCTGCATCACCTCCACACCTGACCAGTGCCCACCAGAGGCGGGAAACTCACTGCCAGGCTGACCCTTCATCTGAGACGGGTGACTCGGGCCACAGCCAAGGGCCCAGGCCGAGGTCGCCACGGGGCAGATCCCCGTGGCTCGGGTGGCCTGTCGCCGGCTCTGCAGGGCTCTCAGGCCCAGGACGAGCTCCCTGACTGGTGCTCTGTGTCTCTCTGCAGAGGTGAAGCTGGTGGGTCTGGAGGGCTCCGACAAGCTCTCCATCCTCCGAGGCTGCCCGGGGCTGCCTGGACCCGCAGGGCCCAAAGGAGAGGCAGGCGCCAATGGACAGAAGGGTACGTGCTTGCGCTCGGGCATGGGGGTGCCTGAGCACCAGCTCTTCTCAAATTAGAGCCCGGGTGGGCACTGCCCCCTGCGGGTCTCAGGTCAGGAGCTTGGGTCATGACCCTGCTCAGAGCTGGCGTCAGGAGCGACCCCTGAGGCCCACCGGGATCTGTCATTCCCTGAGGAGGGGGCTGGTCGCAGCTAGTCTATGAGCTCACATCGGGGTCCACTTCCATAGAACACCCGCTTCCCGGTCCTCGATCCTGGCTTTACGTGGCCGTGGGCCAGATTCCAAGCTACGCGTACCCCGGTATTCTCACCTGAAAACTGCGGCCCCAGCGTTTTCTGTCTGTACCGCAGATGAGAAAACTGGGGCTCAGAGCAGTCAGCCATCAGCAGGGAGGGTGGGGCTGGACCTCAACGCAGTAGGAAGGCCCCCGAGCGCTCCACAGCCCTCCCGTCGACGTGGCGGCCCCCTTGTGGGGTTTCGGGCCCCGAGCCTGGTATGAAGGGCAGGTGTGCACGCAGCTGAGGGGTGAGTGCCCCGGACCTGTGTGTGAGTGGGTGCTCCAAGGGCTGCGGACACAGGGCCAGCTCGGAGGTCCCCAGCCTCTCACGTCCTGGGAGGCATCCAGCTCAGCGGCCGTGGGCACCCAGGGCAGCTCCTGGGGATGGGAGGGCTGTGTGTGCCCACCACGATGGGCTCCAGGCTGGGGGTCCTCCCCGGGGGACACTGGGAGGAGGGGCCGGGCTGGGGCAGCTGCCCACCAGTGGGTGTGGTTGGCCCGCCCCAAGCCGAGCCGCCGCCCCCTCGGCCCCACCCCACACACCCACACTCCCCGGGGAGGGCAGGCTGCCGGCAGACGCTCCTGCTGCCTTGACTGAGCCTGGGGCCGCCTCTCCTGACCCTCCCCTGACCCTCCCCTCAGGGCTCAGGAGGAGGGGCAGGGCCCTGGGTGGTCCTACCCCCTGCTCACATCAGTAACGCAGACCTGGGAGGCCTCGTGGCTCCCGACCCCTCCTCTCTGGAGGTGGAGAGAGAACCACCCCAGAGGGAGGCATAATTGCGCCCGGCCGCCCCTGCGTCCAGGGCTGAGCACAGGGCAGGGTCCCGCCTCCCTCCCAGAGCCAAGGGGCCGGAGGGGCCTGTGTGACAGGGTCTCTGAGGACGTGCTCTTGGCCCCAGGCCCCCGGGGGGGCTCTGTGACGGTGGCCTGGACCTGGGCTGCTACACGGAGCTGGTCGGGAGCCAGATCGCTGCTGGCTCCCTGGAGCCCGAGCTGGGCGCGCCGGCTGGTCGGCACCGGGTGGCTGTGAGCGCTTTGTCCCCGCCGCCTGCTGTCACCCTCGGGCTGCGTCCCAGGGCAGTGATCCTGAGGATACCGCAGCTGGGACGGGAGGGGCGGAACTGTATCCTTAGGGCAGAGACGCTCAAGTAGAATTCTTCAGGTTGCCTTTTCCTCAATGATGTATCTTTGGAATTTACAGGAGAGCGAGGTTCTCCCGGAGTCCCTGGGAAGGCAGGGCCGGCCGGGCCCAAAGGTACCAAAGGTGATGAAGAGCTAGGACCCCTGAGCAGGACCCCGGGGCCTGTCTACAGAGACATGAGAGATGGAGACAGACAGAGAGCGAGAGGGAGGAGGTGGAGAGAGAGATGGGAGAGAGACAGAGAGAGGGAGGGGGGTCAAGTGACAGAGGCACCTGTCCTATTTCCTGTTTCCAAAGAGCTTCAAGACAGCATGTGAACTGGGTCCCGGGTCCGGGGCCCCAGGTCCAGAGCAGCCTCTCATAACCCAGGGAAGAATCCAGGCCTCTGAGCCCCGCCCCCCACAACTCCCCCGGCTGAGACCCAGGCATTGGAAAAGTGTGGGCCGCGGAGCATGCATGTGTGGTGCCCAGAGCCTCAGCCCCGCCCCCCAGGCCCCAGCTCCTGAGGAAGTGAGCACTTGGGTGGTTTCCAGAGCGGAGGGTCGACGTCCACTGACCAGACGTGCTGTGCATCTCCTGTCTCTCCCCAGGAGACCGAGGGGAAAAGGGCGCAGGCGGAGAGAAAGGTGAGCCCCTCCGCCTCCCTGGGGTCACTGGGCAGGCTCTGCAGGGGACTGGGGCATCCAGAGAGCTCGGTCACGGCTACCACCATCTGGGGGAGGAACTCAGACCACACCCCTGGCCCTGTCCCTGCAGCAGATGGGTGCGGGAGGAGGGGCCTCTGAGCCTGGCCTGCTTTGTCAGCGGCCGGTGAGCGCTCAAAGCCCAGAGGCTCCGGAGTTGGACCCAGGTGACTGGCGATACCGCTTTGCTACATGATTTTGGATATTTTGCTCTGATTTATGCTCATTTATTTAAAAATTTGTAAAAGCAAGAAAAGGCAAAACGCCAAGACACAGTCACATGCTCTGGCTACAAATACAAAGTGCGAGGTTGGGGCCCAGACCCACATCCCAAATGCTCCCCAGTACTTTCCACAAGCAGAGGCTGTGCTGGAGACATAGGCTGTGGAAAGCGATAGGCCTGGGGGCGCTGCACCTCCACCGCCGTGAGCCGTGAAGCCCAGGCGAGGTGGCCGGCATGGCGGTCCAGCCAGTGCCCTGCAGGACGGTGCTGGCCGCCAGCCCCCAGGCAGGCCGGATGCAGTGGGGGCCGAGCAAGCCCAGGGATGCTGAGTCTAGGAGCTGATCCGCAGGGCTGGAGGCTGAGGGTCCTGCAAAGAGCTGGATGATGGTTTCCTTTCTCCACGCTGTGTTCACGGAGCAACGGGCCTGAGGGGTGGGGGCGCTGTTTCCAGACGTGTGACGTGCATGTCCTCGCTCCCCACAACAGGAGAGCCGGGGCAGCTTCATTCCTGTGCCACAGGTGACTGCGCACACGCCGACCCCCGCACCTCCGCCTGGACCTGCTCCTGCTGGGGGTGGGGGAGGGGTGGGTCGACCAGAAGGCCAGCTGCACAGACTCAGGTTCCACCTTCCAAGGACAAAACCCTCTCTGCGCATATCTTACTCCCCACTTACCCGAGTGATAGGCAGCCATTGCCTGGATAACTCGAGTATATTCCTGGAGGAGGCCAGGTGCCCAGGAGACTAGGCGGGGGCAGCCCTGGAAGGTGGGGATGGCCAGGTCGTCGGGGCCTGGCCGTCACAGCCGGGTGGCCTTGGGGGCCGCGTCTCTGTCCCAGGACTCAGAGCCCACCTCCCCCAGGCAGGTGTCCCTGCCTCTCCCTCCTCCCCCTCCCCCCTGCCCCGCCCAGAGCTCCTGTCCTGGCGTCCATTCCCCGGCTTCCCTTCCCAGGACCTCGGACCTGTAAGGAGCTGCTCACCAGGGGACACTTTCTGAGCGGCTGGCACACCATCTACCTGCCCGACTGCCGGCCCCTGACCGTGCTGTGTGACATGGACGTGGACGGCGGGGGGTGGACCGTGAGTGGGGGGGACCCAGCGATGACCGTGGGGTTCCTGGGCAGGGGTGGGCGTGCCTGGGAGCCTCACCTGGTGGCAGAGCACTGTTTAGTGGCCTTTGTGACCGTCCACTCCTTCCAGGCAGAGGCTGACCCCGTCCTTTCACTGAGGTCGGGAGAATCAGAAATGTCGGGGGAGGGGGCTGTGGACCCACATGGGAAGGAGTCCCGTGGCTCCGGGCTGTGGGCTCAGGCCCGGAGGTGCCCACCCCTCTGCAGCCGTGTGGCGTTGGGCTTGTCGCCTGCCCTCTCTGAGCCTCCGTTTCCTCCTTGGTCCCATGTGGGTGTCCCTGACTGCCCCTGGGCTCTTGGATGAGACCCACGTTCTGGTCCTCAGCCTGTGATGCTGGTGAACTACCAGCGCTGCTCCCGCGTGTGGCCGGGGTGCTCTGTGGGGGGACGGCAGTGGGGCCCCGTCTCCCCAGCCCTCCCCATCGTGTGCAGGTTTTCCAGCGAAGGAGCGACGGCTCTGTGGACTTCTACCGGGACTGGGCCGCGTACAAGCAGGGCTTCGGCAGTCAGCTGGGGGAGTTCTGGCTGGGGAATGAAAACATCCACGCCCTGACCGCCCAGGGTAGGGCCGCGGCCGGGGGCTCTGTGGTGGGGTGCCTGAAATGCACATGCCCCTGACCTCAGCCCTGGGCCATGTGCGCCAGAGGACCCCGCTCCCCCTGGCCCCCGGGGTGGTCACGTGTGACAGCAGGAGGGGTTATTACTCTGAGAACCTAGGACGTGTATCCTCTTACACTCTCTGAGTGTTCAAATCGGAGGAGGTGGATTATTGGAGTGAAGACGACTTCTGGTCTCGGGACCGATCGTGTCTAGAACCCGAGAGTCGGAAGGGAGGGGGAGGCCATCTGGATCGGGGTGGCCCTTCTCCCACTTCCAACGGTTGGTCCTTCCTTGAAACTGGGATCTTAGGCCCACGGAGCCCCTCCCGCTCAGTGCATGTGGCGGTCCCCACGCAGGCCCCTTCACCCCACTTCTCCGTTCCACAGAATCAGCTTCACAGCTGGTCCTGAGTTCAACGGCAAACCTGTAAATCCTTTCTTAATCCTTCCACTCCCTCATAGCAACCTTGACGGTATCCACTCATGTGCCCTGAGATTCTTGCAGAAGAAACTACACGTACAAAGGTTTCCTGCCATGGCATTCACAGCTATTTGCAGGAGAATTTAGGGTTTCCCACTAGAGCGAGGCTTCATTCCGTCCAGGTCCACTGATGGTGGAATTTCAGGCATGGCTGATGGAGCAGCAGGGGAGCTATTTGAAAACAGGGAGGCATCCCTGAGGTCCTCCCACCAGCCCAACCTCTCACATCTTCCCGGTGAATTGTCCCCGATGCCAACTTCAGACGTCCCCTAAAGCCCACATTCCCACCCCCCGTGCCTGTAGGCAGAGGGTCCCTTCTGCTGGGCCCTGAGCACCCACCTCCAACAGGAAGCAGCGAGCTGCGGGTAGACCTCGTGGACTTTGAGGGCAACCACCAATTTGCCAAGTACCAGTCATTCAAGATGGCGGGTGAGGCAGAGAAGTACAAGCTGGTCCTGGGAGCCTTTGTCGGGGGCAGTGCAGGTGAGAGTCCGCGCGGGGCACAGCAGTGGCCTGGGCTTCAGCGCGGGGTTTGGGGAAGCAGAGAGGACCTGCTTAGCGTCCTGGCTCTGCCTCTTCTGTGTGTGATGTTCTTGGGGACTTAACCTCACCAGTTTCTTATCCACACGGTAAGGTAATACTACGCACACCTAAGTGTACCCACAAGGCTGATATGACCCATGACAAAGTCCAAAAAGCTGTGGCATTATTATTAACTACCATTTCTGATGAAAAACGGGGAAGGATGATAATTGAGCCCATTTCCCTGAAGGCTCCATTCCCACTCTTGTGACTGGAATTCTCCCCTGAGGAGTGAAAGAGTTCTCCCCCTAAGTGAGAGGATGCCTGTTAGCTGGCAGGAGCAGACCAGATGAGGGGATACCGAGGCCTCTCCATCAGCAGAGGGATGCTCCCTGGGGTCATGTGAGGGGCACCCCTTGGAGTTGCACAGTGCACAATCGGACACAGCAGCTTTGACCTGGACCAGTGTCGGGGACCTCTTAGCCCTGTGTGCCAATTAGGCGACCTTTCCTTCTGAGCAGGTGATTCCCTGACGTCCCACAACGACAACGCCTTCTCCACCAAAGATCAAGACAGCGACAAAAATACTGCCAATTGTGCCGTGCAGTACCAGGGGGCCTGGTGGTACAAGGATTGTCATGTGTCAAACCTGAATGGTCGCTACCTTGGGGGGCCCCACGAGAGCTTTGCAAACGGCATCAACTGGAGGTCAGGGAAGGGGTACAACTACAGCTACAAGGTGTCGGAGATGAAGGTGCGGGCCACCTAGGGCAGGGCTGGCCGGCTAGAGCCTCTGGGAGCAGCTCCCTCTGCACACTGCCCGGCGGGGCAGCCGGTCCAGAGCCCTCCCCAGGAAGGTGACGCGGACCTCCGTGTCACTGTCGTCACGGGAGCAGCAGAGCCACATCCTGTCCCCTGGGCAGGAGGCCCTCTCTCTGTGCCTCCACTGACTTGCAACCCTTCTGTCCCACTCACGAGGATAAGAGAAAATGCTAATCCAGAGCTTGCCAGACGTACATGTTCTCAATAAAGACACTTGCTTACCCGGCAGCAGGCGCGGGACTCCTTCGTCACTTCCACGCTCTGACCTGTGCCCCTGTCTGTCCGTCTGTCCCCGTGACCTGGCTCTGCAGGTGCCCTTTGGCCTGAAGGTGTTTCCGACGGTCTGAGGCCAGAGTCACAGAGCAGGGCCCGCACGTGGGGCTGCGTACCAGTCAAGTGTCACTCTCCCTGCCGGGCCGGGCCGCTGTCTGCCTCCAGGCAGTTTTCGAGCTCAGGCTGAGTAGAGGGCCAGAGGCCGAGCCACGTGACCACACATCCTAAAGTCTTTACTCTCAGCCCTTCAAGAAAGTGTCCTCTGACCCCAGGCTCAGAGGTGAAGTGGCCTGCGCAGTCCCAGCCTCCCGGCCCCAGCTAGTCCACACCGCCCAGGCTCCTGGGTCCCCACTATCCACAAAGGGTGATGGCGGCCTGGGAATCCTTCGCCACCAACAAAGAAGGAAGTGGAAGAGGAGTGGCTGGGGCTGCTCGGAGCGCTGCAGGAGAGGGGAGGGTGATCTCAGTGCACAGCGCCCTGCAGCTGCGCCAGCACAGACCTGCAGGCGGGGAGACTCCAGCTCTCCAGGCAGCCGTCTCTGAGAGACACGCCAGTGCCCTCCGCACCTGTACTTGTGTCTGCTGAGGAGGGTCCCGCTCTCTCCTCCCACTGTCTCCACCGCCAGACGCCAAGAAGCCCCCCATCCTCAGGTGGCCAGGCTGTCCCGGCACTGGCCTCTCCCTAACCCTTGCCTGACTATTTGGGTCCTCATAAGCCCGCTTGTGTCTGTTCTAGCAGCATCATCGACTCGGAGAGAATCTAGGAAGGTGCAAGGTGGTTACTACCATCCTTGCCCCCAAGGGTCTAAGAACCGTGCAAAGCCACATAGAACGTGGCATGTCCGGGATTTTTCTGGGAGAGGGCCCATGGTGGTCTCGCCTTGCCGGAAGGTGCCGTGTCCTGAGGGTCAGGGGCCACTGCTCCTGGAATGCACCCCCACTCTTGCTTCTCACGCTGGCCCAGAGGCCTGAGACGAGCCAGTGCAGGACAGCCTGGGGAGTGGGCTCAGGAGAGGGGGGCGGCCCTTCCTTCCCCCGAGCCCGAGGACGGGGCCACAGCCGCTCAGCCAGGGGCCCCGATCGGTCCCCAGGACAGAAGCTGTCAAACCGTAAAACACAATGGTTAGTGTTAGATGCAGGATTCCGCTGCTATAAAATGATACCCAATCATCTCTTTCTTTTCTTGAAGACCTGGTTCCTTGAGGTCTTGGCGGGATGACAGTTCCTGGAGGGGTGCGGTCTCTTTGCCAGGGAGCACATAATGCAACTCTTCATACGTCAGCCCCAGGCTTTGCTGCCCAATCTTCGAGAGCAGCAAAGACCTCACCTGCATGCCCCAGGAGCCACGGTCAGGATTGTGAGCTGGTGCTGGGGTCTCTCCTAGGCACCCTCCACCTTGACCTGCCCCTACTAACTGCGTTTCACAGGGACTAAGCCTTCAACAGTGGAGAGGTGCCCACTGCCTCCGCTGGAAAAGGCAGGACAGGAATTTGATCTTGTGTCTCAGCCTTTCGGTCCTAGAACCAAGATTTTCCTGGAAAGGACCCTCCCTTCCAGAAGTCCTAACTTTGAAGTTATAATTCATGTTGTGAAATTAAATCTTGAGAAATGCCTCTTGAGAAAAAGCTTAATTTCTTAAGTGCCCCGTCATTATTGCGGAAGGTAAAAATAAAACTATTAAATACAGAAACAGGCTTCGCTTGGCAAACCAGAAATTTTTTTAAAGTGTTATGTATAAAATCTGCTTAATTGAGAGATGGGCTAAGAGTTAAAAAAGACAATTTTTAGAAACATTTAATGGGACTGTTGCTGTAATTTATTTGCAAACACTCTTGCTTTGGGGACTTGCTAAGACTTTTTTTTTAAGTACTTATGAAAATGAGGTCCGAGGGATCTGGGGAGCGAGGGGCTTAGGGAACTGACCTCATGTAATAATTCACTTGCATTTTATGTGCATCCACCTGTATACAGTGCGTGCTTGGACATGTGGGGCCATGGGAAGGTGTAACCGGCTGGTGGGCACCTGAGGAACTAGGCTGCGTAGGTCACCGTAGGACAGCCGGCTCTGGGTGGCCCTGGGGAGAGAAGCTTCTGGTCCTGCTTCCTCTGGCCCCCTGTGAGAGCTGGCTCCTGCAGGCCAACCAGAGCTGTCTCAGGGCCGCAGGCTGCCCCCCGGAAGCAGGGGTTTGGGGCAAGATTGGAGCCTGGGCTTGGGCCAGGCGTGTCCCCTGGTCTGGGCTCTCCCCATCCGTCTACTGGCCCTGCCCTGCCCTCCTGCTTCTCCAAGGGTTTGGTGTCTGTGCTGGCAGAAAGGGAGGCGTAGGACTGGGGGGGTCCTGAGCAAAGGCCTCAGATTCTTCACTGTGGCCACGACCTCTGTGGTCTGGGAGGGCACAGGCCCAGCCTGGGGGGGCCTTGCTCTGGTGGCAGGGACCCCTGATGATTGGTAGAGAAATGCGCTTCACCGAGACACCATTTATCTGGAAGGTCCTGACAGCCCACCCAGAAATCCCGGCTGCAGCGGGGAGGCGGTCATCCAGATGCAGGTGAGCAAGGCTGGCCTCCATCTCCAAGAGACGCCCCCCTCCTTTGAAGTGATAACGCCTCCGGGACAGGGCGCACCCCCTTCCCTGGATTTCCATTCCCCAGAGCATCACACACCCCTGTCTCCTCCCCTTTCTACTCTGTCCCTTGACAATTCCTCCCAGACTCCAGTCTGATTTCCGGTTCTGTCTACCTTACACTCTCCCCATGGGAAGAAGGCCCCTTCTCCCGTCCAGCGGGGGTGGCCCTATGGATGGAACCCTTAGGAACCCCCATCCCCGCACCCAGTGGCTTTGGGGCTCTTGACACAATTGTTGCTCTTGTCTGCCCCCCACCCAGTTTCCCCTCCAGTCCAGGCCAGGCTGGGGGGCCGAGCCCGGGGCTCTGCGGGCTCCCTGGCCTTGGCACTGGTGACCACCCAGCACCTTGGGCTCCCTGCCCTGGCCAGCTGTCAACACAGGTTTATAGGGCCTGTGTTGGCCACCCAGTACTGTCTGTGGGCTCTGGGGCTCGGGACTCCCAAGGTGAGGGGTCCCAGAATGGACCTGGCCAATCTCAAGAACTGGTAAGTTTCTGTTTCAGCTGGTGAAGGGCAAGGCCTTTGTGTCCACACAGACCTGGACTCCCTGGGCTCTGCCAGGTCCAGGCGGCGTGACCTTGGGCCAGTCACTTGACCTCTCTGAGTCTTCTTTGTCACGTGACTCGGGATAGCAGGGTGGGTTTGAGGACCTCGTGGAGTGAGGATAATAAGTGAGCAGCGTGGGGTCTGGGACGGACCGAGGGGTCAGTGACCGGGGCGTGGGCATCACCTGCATTTCCCCACGCAGCTGGCCGTGACTCCCTCCCAGCCGCGTCTCTGCCTGCTCCAGGGCTGCCCTCCAGGGCCTCCCCCCGCCCCCCACTGCCTGTGCCAGGCCTCAGTTTGCGGTGGGTGTTTCACAACCTGGGAGGTGGAGCCCGCTGGCTGGTGGCTGTTGGAACCTCCAACCCCCCACCCACAGTTTCCCTCCCTGCCCCTCTGGCAGCTGGGCTGGCAGCTGCTCCGTCGAGGGTGTCGGGAGCTGTGTCCCCGGGGCCCCCGCTCTGCTATGCGCACAGACCCAGGACAGGAGGGCGGCGCCCGTCGGTGGGCGGGGTTCTGGCAAAGGCTCTGTCCTTCTATCGCCTCTGCGCACACCCGCGCGGGGTGTGCTCTGCGGGGTCAGAGCTGAAGGCTTGCTGTCTACCTTCTTTGCCCTCAGAATCCTCCCCCTCTCTGCTGGAATGTCACCCCTCGCTCCAGCAGAGCTGAACTTTGGGAGCTGGGACTGGCCCCAAACCCCGAAACCAGCCTGACACTCTTGCCCTGGCCACCGGAATCCACTGGTCTCGGGCCCCTTCGCCTTTCCTTCACCCTGAGGTTACAAGCTTTCCCAACAATCCCACACCTTAAGAGCTATTTACCAGAAAAGGACCTGGGAGGGGCCATCGGGTCAGTTTCAGGCTCCGCTGGGTCCAGATGGAGCACGATACTGCTCACAACAGATGGGATGTTGTTTGGGGCTGCATTAATGAAGGCATAGAGCCTAGAACCAGGGAGGAGAGAGCCGTGCTCCTCTCTGCACAGGTTGGTCCACACCTGTGCCCTGGGGTCTGAGTTTTGCACTTTAAAGCAACCAAGGAGGGGGTATCACCTAGGATGGGATCAAAGAGCTGGAAACGACATTCTTAGAAACGGTTGAAAGTGGCAGAGAAGAGGACAGCCTGCCACCAAGCGAGAGCTGTCCATTGTGGGAGCGTGACCCCATCCCCAGAGGAATATCACTGCCCTGGACCCCTGGGGCTCACAGGCCCCTCTCCCATCCCTTCCTCCCCCTGCACCCAAAGTGCCCTTTGCCCTATGGCTTCTGTCCTCTCCCTGTAGCCTCCGATCAGGAAGAGTGAGGTGACCACCTTGTCCTGGTCACCCTGGGTCTTCCCGGTGACCGAACTTCCCACATCCTGGGAAACCCCTCAGAGCTGGACAAACCAGGAGGGTTGGTCACCCTGAGAGGAGGCTCAGTGGCCATTAAAACTGCAGTCCAGCCACTAGCAACAGAGCAAAACCCCCAAACCTGGACCCCCTTCCCTCAAGGCCAGGGAAGGCCTTCTCTCTGCTCCACTAGAGCAGTTCTAATTGCTTAATGAGGAAAGACAGAATCCAGCCACCACCTCGCCATCCCTCAGGAGGCGTCTGCGACCGCAAAGCCCTCTTTGGCGGGCAGGTGAGGCCATCCGCCCGCTGAAGGAGCTCCTGGTCTAGAGGGGGCGTCCTACAAACGTCATAAATTAAAGACTCAGGCAGTGGGTGACACGCGAGGGACGTCTGTGTTTCTTTCTTCCAGGCCCAGCCTGAAGCTGTGAGTCCTTACAGGAGTCAGACTTCCGTCACCTCCTCACTGCCTGCCCAGCCCGGCTGGACGTCCACATTCATAACAGCTACAGATGGAATGCTGACAGACGTCATGCAGCCTCTTGCTGGACCAGCCCTAGAGACCCCTGGGCCGCCTCCCAGTCGAGAAGCCCGAGGCCCTCAGCCCACACGCATGTGCCCTGCACTGCAGTGTGAGGGCTGCTTGTTGCAGCAGCTGTCATCCCGGAAGTCTTGAACAGAAATTGCATCCGGAGAGCAGTGCGACTGCAACCAAGTCTCAGTGGGCGGCATTAGCCTGGCAGGCAGCGCATGGCGTCGAGGGCGAAAAATTTTGTTGGATTCAAGTGCTGCTTCTGAAAACTTGGAAAGCAGTCCCATGGCGTGTCCTCTGGGGCTCCGAGGACAGATCCTGCAAATCCAGGATTTCAGCGGCGTGTGTTTCTGTGTTGGCTGTCTGAGGAGGCGTTACAAGAAAAAGAAGAGCTTAGGGAAGACCCGAGCCATTTGCAAGCAGCAAAAAATAAAGTGTCCAGGAATTTGGGGTATTACTGAGCTGGAAAATCCCCGAACAGCTCTAGACCCCAAACAATAAGAGATGGACTTTTTGCAAGTCCTTGAGTTCCAACGAGCAGTGAAGTATATATAGATATATTTTTTGGAATAGAGCTACTCAGCCTCGGGAGTGAGAGCCTTTCTGCCCAAGCCTGGAAGCTCTGAGCAAGCGTCCCTAAGACGAGAGATACAGGGAGGCGTGGAGGTGAAGTAGCACGAAATGCAACCTGAGACGTGCCTCAGGAAGGAGCAGCTGGAGTCCAGGGCTGGGGGTGGGTGTCTGGATCGCTGCAGGGCTGGCCCGCCCCCCCCACGCCCTGTGCGACCAAGGCAAGTTTGTATTGCATTACAGCCCTGAGATATGACGCTGTGTATTAAATAGTCAGCTGTCACTTACCTTTGCGAAGAGGTGGCCTAGGTGAGGGATGGGGTGCAGGGAGGGGAGGGGGCCCGCAGTCTCATCCTCGTCCTGAATCCCGCTCTGGACTTTGAGCCGACTTTGCCTCCCGTCAATTTCCTGTCCGTTTCTTCCGTCACCCTTGAGCTACTCAACTTGGTTGTCATTGTCACAGTGACTCATGAGCCATATGGGTGGGGGGCGGCCAGTTATCTGACTCCTGGAGCTTCCCAGGAGGCTGCAAGTTCCACCCGCCCACCCCACTCTGTGGCACAAGTCCCAGGCAGGAAGCTGGGAGAACCAGGCACCATCTGGGAACGTCCATCTGTCCCAAGGGAGCGAACACGGCCCTCCCAGAGTCCTGCGCCTGCAAGAGGGGTGTCCTAAATTCGAATTGGGGTGGGAATAGAAATCACCAAATCTTGGCACTGGAAGCGAGGCGCAGCTGCTCCGGTCCACGCTTTCACATGGAGCGAGAACCAGCTCCTCTGCAGCCCTGATGGGTGCCCGTTCCATCTTGCCCTAAAGACCTGCGGGTGTGGGAAGCTTGCCGTCGCCTTGGACGACTCGTGCAGCGAGGCCAGGGGCAGCTGTCGCGACGTCGGGAGCACCTCCTCCTGTGGATTTGGCCCTGCTTTTCCGTAGAGCCCTTCCTTGGAGGGGGCTGGGTGCCCTGGACAGCAGGACGTCCAAGTTGTTTCCCCACCACCTCAGAATGGCCTTATCAGCTGGTGGCCGAGGCGTGGGAACCAAGGGCAGAGCGCATCTTCAGAAAACAAAACAAAAACCACGACTGTCCGGCAGGCTGGGAGGCTCTCGGTGCAGCGGCCGAGTAACTAAGCAGGATTTTCTGGGTCTGACAAGCTTGAGCGCTGCGAGCGGCCTGGGCGTCTCCCGGTCGCTCAGCTGATAACCTGTCTGGCTCCACCACTCCTGTGTCCCTGGGATTCTAACCCAAATGTCTTCCTGTTAACTAGCTCAGCTCCGATGCCCTGTAGCACCACTGTCTCCTTTCACACAAGCTCTGCTCTGATGGGCCAGACGGCCCAGGGCTTTCATTTGCTTGCCCTGAAATCATCCAACAGGACACTTAGCCCTGAAACTAGCATATCAGTGGGTCCTAAGCCCAGCTGTCCCTCAGAGCTACCTGGGGAGGCACTTAAAATACAGATTCACACGTGGAAACAACCTAAATGCCCATCAACAGGTGAACAGATAAAGAACGTGTGGTATATTTATACAATGGAATATTACTCAGCCATCAGAAAATGAAATAGTGCCATTTGCAGCAACATGGATGGACCTAGAGATTGTCATACCAAGTGAAGTTAAGTCAGACAAAGGCAAATATATCGCTTATATGTGGAATCTAAAATATGACACAGGGCTTCCCTAGTGGCGCAGTGGTTGAGAGTCTGCCTGCCGATGCAGGGGACGCGGGTTCGTGCCCCGGTCCGGGAAGATCCCATGTGCCGCGGAGCGGCTGGGCCCGTGAGCCATGGCCGCTGAGCCTGCGCGCCCGGAGCCTGTGCTCCGCAACGGGAGAGGCCACAACGGTGAGTAGGCCTGTGTACCGCAAAAAAAAATAATAATAAAAAAATAAAATAAAATAAAATATGACACAAATGAACTGATCTACGAAACAGAAACAGACTCAGAACATAGAGAATAGACTTGTGGTTGCCAAGGGCTGGGGGAGGGATGGAGTGGGAGTTTGGGGTTAGCAGATGTAAACTATTATATACAGAATGGATAAACAACAGGGTCCCACTGTGCAGCATAAGGAACTATATTCAATATCCTGTGATAAACCATATTGGAAAAGACCATAAAAAGAATGTATGTGTGTGTGTGTGTGTGTGTGTGTGTGTGAATCACTTTGCTGTACAGCAGAAATTAATACAACATCGTAAATCAACTATACTTCAATAAAATAAATTTTAAAAAATACAGATTCAGGAGGCCCATCTCTGGCCTGCAAAACCAAAATCTCAGTGGTGATGCCTGGAGCCTGTATTTTTTGAAGTTTCCTGTTGATTCTGAAGATAAGCCATGGTAGGAATTGCGTGGCGGCATGTCAAGTGGACAGAGGTGACGACCAAGCGTGTCCCCAAACCATGTCCAGGCTCCCTGGAGCCACATGTCCCCAGTTTCTCAGTCAATCCTCAGAGCACGGGCAGGAGTGACCCAGATGAAAAGGGAAGTCAAGTGTCCAAAAAAAATGCTGAATTAAGATCGAGTTATTACAGTGACTTTTTACACGGCATAAACAGATAATTTTATGGTGAAGTGGTTGATGATTTTAGTCTTTCACATACAGTGTCACGTCCTAAGGAAAAGTGCACACACTTTGAATCCGTATGCTCACCAGGAACTTACTTCTAGAAAACCCCACAGATGAGAGAAAACTGTGTACATAGATGTGTTCATTCGACATTGTGGCCACGAAACACCAGCTGGAATAGAAGTATTCAACCATAGGACTGATGACCATTTCCTCAAATGAATGTTCAGTGACGATTTAAAAAATGCTAAACAAGCAAACTCTAGGGCCAGGAGAAAATAACTCACATCAGGAGATAAAACTGTACATTCAGCTCTCACTTCCAGTAATGATGGATTAGATAATGAGCACCACGCTTCCTCTGAAAATAAATTAAAAGCTGGACAAAGTTCAGAGGTACTCTTCCTAAGCGTTAAAGATGGCTAATTGCGAGGGATTCCCAGAATAAAGTCTAGCGGAAATAGAAATCGGGTGGCTGTATTTGCGGGTATCTTCGCCTGGGGTCATTTGCCAATCCTGGGAGGCTGGGCAGGTGTTTTGACAGCTTAGCAGAGGAAAGGGTTTTATTATTGAACTGGAATAGAGGTCAACAGAAAACATCCGGACTGAATGTGGAGGGGAAAAAAAGAATAAAAATACAGAAAATAGCATGAGAGACATGGAACACGGGGGAAAAAAAGGCTCATGTGTGTAACTGAAGTCTTTGAAAGAGTGGAGAGAATGGACACATTCAAAGAAAATCCCACGCAGGCACATCGTGGCAAAAAAGGGAAAACCTTGTAAAGGGCCAGAGGGAAAAAGTCACGTTCCCTTCAGAGGAGCAACAGACTTTCAGCAGAAAGAATGGAATCTGGAAATACATGTTTAAAGCGCTGGAAGAAAATATCTGCCAACTTAGGGTTTTACACCCAGTGAAAATACTTTTTGAATGTGAGGCAAAGTAAAGATGTTTTCAGAAAACAAAAAAGGACAGAATTCATCACCAGCAGACCTATGTCAAAAAATATATATATATATGAAATGAAAGGGGGTTTGTTGGACAGCAAGAAAGACTGAAAATGAGTTGGAAGATGGGGTAAGAGCTACATAATGGGTGACTATGGAGAAGAGCATGGAGGTTCCTTAAAAAACTAAAAATAGAGCTACCATATGATCCAGCAATCCCATTCCTGAGCATATATCCAGACAAAACTCTAATTCGAAAAGATCCATGCGCCCCAATGTTTATAGCAGCACTATTTACAATAGCCTAGACGTGGAAACCACCCAAATGTACATCAACAGATGAATGGATAAAGAAGATGTGGTACATATATCAATGGAATATTACTCGGCCATAAAAAGGAATGAAATAATGCCATTTGCAGCAACATGGACGGACCTAGAGATTATCATACTAAGTGAAGTAAGTCAGACAGAGAAAAACAAATATCATATGAAATTGCTTATATGAGGCACCTAAAAAAATGATACAAACGAACTTATTTACAAAACAGAAACAGACTCACAGACATAGAAAACAAACTTATGGCTACCAAAGGGGAAAGGGGGCGGGGGAGGGATAATTTAGGAGTTTGGGATTAACAGATACACACTATTATATATAGACTAGATAACCAACAGGGCCCACTGTATAGCACAGGGAACTCTAAGCATCTTGTAATAACCTATAAGGGAAAAGAATCTGAAAAAGAATATATATATATATGAATCACGTTGCTGTACACCTGAAACTAGCACAACATTGTAAATCAACTATACTTCAGTTAAAAAATAAATATTAAAAATTTATATATAATCAAAAAAAAAAAGCGAGAATGCAGATAGATCAAGAGGAATGTGGGCTGTGCAACCCTGTAAGAGCAACGTCTGGTGGGGTGTTAAATAAAGAGATAAAGTGTGTGCCAGACACGGTGACACAGGAGGCAGGAGGGGCAATGAGCTGACCGGGGCTGAAAGGCCCTCCAGGTCAGTGGTAGAGGGACTCGTTTGTCTTGGTCCGTAAGAGGGCAGGGGTGGACAGGGCGCCTCAAACACGGACTCCACGAGAGTAAGGGAAGAGCCTCCACAGCGTAAGCTGGGAGAGGGGAAGTCTGGGTAATAAAAATACTCACTAATAAGAGAAAAGGTGATGAGAACAAGGCTGGGGGAATGACCCCACATGCGCTGAAACCTTGCGGGTGGGGCCCCACCTCCCCTCCTGCTCAGGAGAGGGTGCTGGAACCAGACTTGGGGGATTTCGCTTATTTGATCCTCCCCCAGGTACCAGCATGGAGCTGTTTGAAACATCACTGAGTTTTGATGATTTGAGTTTGAGAGGCATTTGTGTTTAGGAAAGACTCTGCTTTTTAAAATTAAGGTTTGGTTTCCGAAAGTTACAGATTCAAAAACTTAGCCTAATAGTTTACAGATCTTGTTTTTCTATTCATAAGGCCTGTAAATCTTTTTTTTTTTTTTTTTTTTTTTTTTTTTGTGGTACGCGGGCCTCTCACTGTTGTGGCCTCTCCCGTTGCGGAGCGAAGGCTCTGGACGCGCAGGCTCAGTGGCCATGGCTCACGGGCCCAGCCGCTCCGCGGCATGTGGGATCTTCCCGGACCGGGGCACGAACCCACGTCCCCTGCATCGGCAGGCGGACTCTCAACCACTGCGCCACCAGGGAAGCCCAAGACCTGCAAATCTTAACCATCGCTTTTAAGGGTCTTTGAATACGACAAATCTAATTCATTAAACCTTCAAAACTTTGAATGGTGATAATAAGTGTAATATATTCAATTCCTTCTTGGGCATTTCAAAAGCCTAGTGGACAACACCTTCTTAGTACTAATTAATTTTTAGAAATCTAATGATTTCACTTAGAAATGCAACGAGCCCGGAGTTTCTTACATACTCCAGTACTGTGAATAAACGCACCAGGCGTTCCAGATAACATTACAAGACTAAGTCAATGAGTTAATGACATATTTAACTTTGGGTTTATGAGACTTTCTTTACAACAGGCCAACTTCTTTAAACATCATGAGACTATGAGATACCAAACCTATCCAGATTTCTTAGTATGAAAGTCATAATTCTATGGCTTTTAGTATAGGAATCATTTCTAGACTTACAATCTTCCTGGGTTTATAAGATGCTTACCTACTGAGGAAGAAAAGTGCAGTTTCAACCAGCAGAC
Source organism: Pseudorca crassidens (assembly GCF_039906515.1). Lineage (NCBI taxonomy): Eukaryota > Metazoa > Chordata > Mammalia > Artiodactyla > Delphinidae > Pseudorca > Pseudorca crassidens. Next base: position 3,401,162 of record NC_090302.1, read on the forward strand.
TTTACTTCTGTTGAGAGACTGTGGCCAGGACCTGGTGGGGTCTGGTCAATCCCAGGTGGGCTGCAGGGACCTCTCCTCAGTTACTGAGTCAATGACCGTGGACGTCAGGAAAAGATGTGCATGTTGCCCGCATCCCTGGATCACGGGCGTGCCCTCTCTTTAAAAGTAGTTATAAAATTGTGAACGGAACATGTACACAAAAGTCTATAAAATGAAAAGTGTAGTCTAGGTATTTTTATTATCGTGTGGCCCACATGCTTGTCATCACCACCCAGAACCCCAAAGGCCATCTGTGTCCCTTCCCAGTGACCACCCCATTCCACTCCAAGGGCAACCACTTTCTTGTTTTCCTGGTATACGTTTACCACCTAAGTAGGCATCCGAAACACGGCAGGTCATTTTTGCTTAGAAAACAGTTTTGTACAAGGTGGAGCCAACAGTACGTACTCTCGTGAATCCAGCTTTCTCCGCCAGCTGCTGCGTCGTGCTCTGTCCGTCCTGGTGTGGCCGTAGCTGTCCAGTTAGCACTGCTGCGTGGCTTTCTAGTGCGTGACTATCTTTGCATTGCTATCTGCCTTCTTCCTGACGGGCCTTGGGGTGGATGACAGGTTTTGGCCGCTGTGAAGAGCTCGGCTATAGGCATTCTTGGCACGGCCCCTGGGGCACACAACAGTTATTTCCACGTCAGGCAGTAGAATTGCCGGGTTATGGGAATGCGCGTCTTCTACTCTAACAGTTGATGTCAAACACTTTTCCAAGTTAGTGGCATCAATTCGCATTGCTACCAGCAGCATGTGAAACCCCCCTTACCCTGCAGCATCCCTGACATTTAGTGTTGTCAGTTTTTCACATTTTAGCCGTCCCGATGGGTGTGTCATAGCATCTCGTTTTTGTTATAATTTGCATTTTGCTGAGAACCAACAAAATACAGAAGCTTTTTATAAATGTATTGGTCCTATGGATATCATTTTTTGTGGAGTGTCTGTTCAAATCTCTTAACCACTTCTTACTGAGCTATTAAAATTTTTTACTGATTGGTAGGAGTTCTTTAAATATTCTCGGTATGAGACCATGGTATTTTTTAATAGGCTGTGGTAGGCAGAATAATGTTTCCCCTGCTGAAGATTTCCTGCCCTAATCCCCAGAACTGGTGAGCATGTCACCTTACGTGGCAAAAGGGACTTGGCGGGTGTGGTTAAATGAAGGATCTTGTGATGGGGAGATGGTCCTGGCATACCCAGGTGGGCCCAGTCGCATCACGTGAGTCCTTCAGAGAACCTGTTCTGGCTATACCCAGAGGGAGATGGGACCATGAAAGCAGGGTTGGAGTGATGTGCTGTCGCTACTTTGAAGATGGAGAAGGGGCCGTGAACCAAGGAATGTGCCAGGGACCTCCAGAAGCTGGAAAAGGTCAGAAAACAGACCCTCCCCTGGAGCCTCCAGGAGGAACCAGCACTGCTGACAGCTTGCTTCCAGCCCAGTCATACCCACGTCGGACTTCTAACCGGCAGAACTTCGTGATAACACGTTTCCTTTGTTCTTAAGCCACTAAATTGTTGTTAATGAGTAGAGACAGCAGTAGAAAACTAATAACCTACGTGTGACCAAGGCATTCTATCCCTCTGTGACTCTCCTTTTATTTCCTACAGTGTCCTTTGATAAACAGAAGCTTTTGATTTAATGGGGTTGAATCCATCAGTCTTTTCCTTTATGCCTGGTGTTTCTGAAGTCCCAGTTAGGAAACCTCTCCCCGGCCCGAGAGCCTGAGAAAACTCTCCTTTACCATCTCCCGTCAGGCTGTTCGCTTTGCACACTGAGGTCTACAATCGCCCCGAAGCCGAGGGTTGTGCGGCGTGAGGCCTGGCCCCTCGGGGTTTTTTACGGTATGTGGACAGCCAGCTGCCCTTGCTCCGCTGGGTGGATGCAGCCCACCCTGTGGATCTGTGTTTGGTGTTTCAGCTGCTTTCCAGGGAAGCTGGCCCAGAGCACTGATCGAAAGCGGAAAGGTCCCTATTTAACTCCTCCCCCCGCTTTTTAATGAGAGTTTTCTAGTCTCAGAGTGACCTGTTTAAAGATGAATGAAGATGCTGGGACCAATATCAGGAAGAAGCAGGTGACTTTGGGTGAGGGAGGGGACATCCCCCCCAACCCGTCGATGAAATGAAGTGGGAGCTTAAGGCTGGGGGCTGACGCCCTGTGGAATAGCCACTTGCCCTCTAGGGACATCAGTGGTTGCATCTGCTAAATGGGCTCCCTAACTCTCCCTGACTCGACCACAGCCCCTGCTGTGGATGGGCTCTGGGAAAAATACTCAAAACAGCTGATGTTCGAAGACGCAAATGAAAACTGGGAAGATATCTGCCAGAAAGCAAACAGTTTTAAAACATGATCCTTCTTCTGGTGAGGCTGTGGGGCACGAGGGTTCGGACCCTTTGATGAGAGAGAAGGGTCTGGGCAAGCAGGTCTTGTTCAGCAAAGGGGCGGCGGGGGAGCATGTGTGCTGGCCTTCGCTGGGGACTGAGTGGGGTTTTGGGAGGCCGCAGGCAGGGGGCCCGGGGAGGCGTGGGGTCGGGCTGCGGGCCCCGCCCACCTAGGTGAGCCGCACCTTCATCGTGGTTGCCTTGTAGCTGTAGTTGTACCCTCTCCACGACCTCCAGTTGACACCATTGGCATAGCTCGTGTGCGGCCCCCCGAGGTAGCGGCCGTTCAGGTTGGACGAGTGACAACCGATGTACCACCAGGCCCCCTGGAACTGCACTGCACAGTTAGAGGAACTCTTGTCGTTGTCTTGGTCTTTGGTGGAGAAGAACTGGTCCTTGTGGGGCGTCAGGGAATCACCTGCTCAGGAGGGAGTGTGGGTACTGCTCGGGCTAGAGGGAGCCTGCCCTGCCGCCTGCCCAGCGCCACCTCCCTCTAGAGACGTGTGAGCTGACGCCCAGGGCGTCAAGATCCTGCCTCACCCTGGGGCAGATGGAGCCACCTGGCCCAGGAGCTCGGCCCCAGGGCGCATGCCTCCCTCCTCCAGCCTCACCTGTTTCCTCCCGGCTCCCCCAAGACCACCAGGACCCGCGCCGTCCTCTCCCCTGAGGTGCCCTCCCTTCCCCGAGCTTGCATCGCTTTTCTGGGCTTCATACTCACTCCCTGGGTTGCGTGGTCATCCCAGAGGGACAGCACGGCCTCATCCCGGGGCCCCCTTCTCCATTTTCAGCCCGGGGTGTGCAACTCACCCCAGTTCCTGTAGCACCCCACTGCCCTTCTCACCCCTGCCAGACCCTCAGCTGTACCACCTGCAGCATGGAGAGGAGGGTCCCTGCCCTTCTCCTTCCCTGGTGGCTCAGAGGAGGCACGTGTGGCAAAGGGGTACTTGAAGGCTCCCATTAGCAATACTCCCCCCCCACGCCCCGGGAGGACCTTGCTCTCTGCAGCTCTGGTTCAACACAAGCAGACAGGCTCCTAGCACCTTTCCTGAAAGAGTGCACACTGGGAATTCTCAAGAGGGTGCCCCATAAAAGATGCCTCCCCACATCCTGTGACCGGGGTGTCTTTTTGGCAAAGAACATCCCACAGGGTTTGTGTTCCGTGGAGCCCAGTTTGGGAATATGGCTCTAAGGGCTGACATGAAATGACCGTCCTCTTCCAGGTGTTAGCAGGGAAAGGGGTCAGTGACCTCAAGCCCCACTCAGAACAGCTCACTGCTCTGCAGACACAGCCTTGGGAGCGGTGACTGATGGCGTCACTGGTCCCCATGCTACAAAGAGACTCAGGTACCTTCGTGTCTGCATCCAAAGACGGAGAACCTGGACCCAGGGAGTGGAGCCCCAGCCCAGCGTCACTCACGGGAGACAGAGCCAGGATGCTAAGCAGGTCCTCTCTGCTTCCCCAAACCCCGCGCTGAAGCCCAGGCCACTGCTGTGCCCCTCGCGGACTCTCACCTGCACTGCCCCCGACAAAGGCTCCCAGGACCAGCTTGTACTTCTCTGCCTCACCCGCCATCTTGAATGACTGGTACTTGGCAAATTGGTGGTTGCCCTCAAAGTCCACGAGGTCTACCCGCAGCTCGCTGCTTCCTGTTGGAGGTGGGTGCTCAGGGCCCAGCAGAAGAGACCCTCTGCCTACAGGCACGGGGGGTGGGAATGTGGGCTTTAGGGGACGTCTGAAGTTGGCATCAGGGACAATTCACCGGGAAGGTGTGAGAGGCTGGGCTGGTGGGAGGACCTCAGGGATGCCTCCCTGTTTTCAAATAGCTCCCCTGCTGCTCCACCAGCCATGCCTGAAATTCCACAGTCAGTGGACCTGGATGGAATGAAGCCTCGCTCTAGTGGGAAACCCTAAATTCTCCTGCAAATAGCTGTGAATGCCACGGCAGGAAACCTTTGTATGTGCAGTTTCTTCTGCAAGGATTTCAGGCACATGAGTGGATACCGTCAAGGTTGCCATGAGGGAGCGGAAGGATTAAGAAAGGATTTACAGGTTTGCCGTTGAACTCAGGACCAGCTGTGAAGCTGATTCTGTGGAACGGAGAAGTGGGGTGAGGGGGCCTGCGTGGGGACCGCCACATGTACTGAGCGGGAGAGGCAAGGGAGGGGCTCCGTGGGCCTAAGATCCCAGTTTCAAGGAAGGACCAACCGTTGGAAGTGGGAGAAGGGCCACCCCGATCCAGATGGCCTCCCCCTCACTTCCGACTCTCGGGTTCTAGACACGATCGGTCCCGAGACCAGAAGTCGTCTTCACTCCAATAATCCACCTCCTCCGATTTGAACACTCAGAGAGTGTAAGAGGATACACGTCCTAGGTTCTCAGAGTAATAACCCCTCCTGCTGTCACACGTGACCACCCCGGGGGCCAGGGGGAGCGGGGTCCTCTGGCGCACATGGCCCAGGGCTGAGGTCAGGGGCATGTGCATTTCAGGCACCCCACCACAGAGCCCCCGGCCGCGGCCCTACCCTGGGCGGTCAGGGCGTGGATGTTTTCATTCCCCAGCCAGAACTCCCCCAGCTGACTGCCGAAGCCCTGCTTGTACGCGGCCCAGTCCCGGTAGAAGTCCACAGAGCCGTCGCTCCTTCGCTGGAAAACCTGCACACGATGGGGAGGGCTGGGGAGACGGGGCCCCACTGCCGTCCCCCCACAGAGCACCCCGGCCACACGCGGGAGCAGCGCTGGTAGTTCACCAGCATCACAGGCTGAGGACCAGAACGTGGGTCTCATCCAAGAGCCCAGGGGCAGTCAGGGACACCCACATGGGACCAAGGAGGAAACGGAGGCTCAGAGAGGGCAGGCGACAAGCCCAACGCCACACGGCTGCAGAGGGGTGGGCACCTCCGGGCCTGAGCCCACAGCCCGGAGCCACGGGACTCCTTCCCATGTGGGTCCACAGCCCCCTCCCCCGACATTTCTGATTCTCCCGACCTCAGTGAAAGGACGGGGTCAGCCTCTGCCTGGAAGGAGTGGACGGTCACAAAGGCCACTAAACAGTGCTCTGCCACCAGGTGAGGCTCCCAGGCACGCCCACCCCTGCCCAGGAACCCCACGGCCATCGCTGGGTGAACCCCACGGTCATCGCTGGGTCCCCCCCACTCACGGTCCACCCCCCGCCGTCCACGTCCATGTCACACAGCACGGTCAGGGGCCGGCAGTCGGGCAGGTAGATGGTGTACCAGCCGCTCAGAAAGTGTCCCCTGGTGAGCAGCTCCTTACAGGTCCGAGGTCCTGGGAAGGGAAGCCGGGGAATGGACGCCAGGACAGGAGCTCTGGGCGGGGCAGGGGGGAGGGGGCAGGAGGGAGAGGCAGGGACACCTGCCTGGGGGAGGTGGGCTCTGAGTCCTGGGACAGAGACGCGGCCCCCAAGGCCACCCAACTGTGACGGCCAGGCCCCGTCGACCTGGCCATCCCCACCTTCCAGGGCTGCCCCCGCCTAGTCTCCTGGGCACCTGGCCTCCTCCAGGAATATACTCGAGTTATCCAGGCAATGGCTGCCTATCACTCGGGTAAGTGGGGAGTAAGATATGCGCAGAGAGGGTTTTGTCCTTGGAAGGTGGAACCTGAGTCTGTGCAGCTGGCCTTCTGGTCGACCCCCCCTCCCCCACCCCCAGCAGGAGCAGGTCCAGGCGGAGGTCCGGGGGTTGGGGTGTGTGCAGTCACCTGTGGCACAGGAATGAAGCTCCCCCGGCTCTCCTGTTGTGGGGAGCGAGGACATGCACGTCACACGTCTGGAAACAGCGCCCCCACCCCTCAGCCCCGTTGCTCCGTGAACACAGCGTGGAGAAAGGAAACCATCATCCAGCTCTTTGCAGGACCCTCAGCCTCCAGCCCTGCGGATCAGCTCCTAGACTCAGCATCCCTGGGCTTGCTCGGCGCCCCCTGCATCCGGCCTGCCTGGGGGCTGGCGGCCAGCACCGTCCCGCGGGGCAGTGGCTGGACCGCCGTGCCGGCCACCTCGCCTGGGCTTCACGGCTCACGGCGGTGGAGGTGCAGCGCCCCCAGGCCTATCGCTTTCCACAGCCCATGTCTCCAGCACAGCCTCTGCTTGTGGAAAGTACTGGGGAGCATTTGGGATGTGGGTCTGGGCCCCAACCTCGCACTTTGTATTTGTAGCCAGAGCATGTGACTGTGTCTTGGCGTTTTGCCTTTTCTTGCTTTTACAAATTTTTAAATAAATGAGCATAAATCAGAGCAAAATATCCAAAATCATGTAGCAAAGCGGTATCGCCAGTCACCTGGGTCCAACTCCGGAGCCTCTGGGCTTTGAGCGCTCACCGGCCGCTGACAAAGCAGGCCAGGCTCAGAGGCCCCTCCTCCCGCACCCATCTGCTGCAGGGACAGGGCCAGGGGTGTGGTCTGAGTTCCTCCCCCAGATGGTGGTAGCCGTGACCGAGCTCTCTGGATGCCCCAGTCCCCTGCAGAGCCTGCCCAGTGACCCCAGGGAGGCGGAGGGGCTCACCTTTCTCTCCGCCTGCGCCCTTTTCCCCTCGGTCTCCTGGGGAGAGACAGGAGATGCACAAGACGTCTGGTCAGTGGACATCGACCCTCCGCTCTGGAAACCACCCAAGTGCTCACTTCCTCGGGAGCTGGGGCATGGGGGGCGGGGCTGAGGCTCTGAGCACCACACATGCATGCTCCGCGGCCCACACTTTTCCAATGCCTGGGTCTCAGCTGGGCGAGTTGCGGGGGGCGGGCTCAGAGGCCTGGATTCTTCCCTGGGTTATGAGAGGCTGCTCTGGACCTGGGGCCCCGGACCCGGGACCCAGTTCACATGCTGTCTTGAAGCTCTTTGGAAACAGGAAATAGGACAGGTGCCTCTGTCACTTGACCCCCCTCCCTCTCTCTGTCTCTCTCCCATCTCTCTCTCCACCTCCTCCCTCTCGCTCTCTGTCTGTCTCCATCTCTCATGTCTCTGTAGACAGGCCCCGGGGTCCTGCTCAGGGGTCCTAGCTCTTCATCACCTTTGGTACCTTTGGGCCCGGCCGGCCCTGCCTTCCCAGGGACTCCGGGAGAACCTCGCTCTCCTGTAAATTCCAAAGATACATCATTGAGGAAAAGGCAACCTGAAGAATTCTACTTGAGCGTCTCTGCCCTAAGGATACAGTTCCGACCCTCCCATCCCAGCTGCGGTATCCTCAGGATCACTGCCCTGGGACTCAGCCCGAGGGTGACAGCAGGCGGCGGGGACAAAGCGCTCACAGCCACCCGGTGCCGACCAGCCGGCGCGCCCAGCTCGGGCTCCAGGGAGCCAGCAGCGATCTGGCTCCTGACCAGCTCAGTGTAGCAGCCCAGGTCCAGGCCACCGTCACGGAGCCCCCCGGGGGCCTGGGACCAAGAGCACATCCTCAGAGACCCTGTCACACAGGACCCTGCGGCCCCTTGGCTCTGGGAGGGAGGCGGGGCCCTGCCCTGTGCTCAGTCCTGGACGCAGGGGCGGCCGGGAGCAATTATGCCTCCCTCTGGGGTGGTTCTCTCTCCACCTCCAGAGAGGAGGGGTCGGGCGCCACGAGGCCTCCCAGGTCTGCGTTACTGATGTGAGCAGGGGGCTAGGACCACCCAGGGCCCTGCCCCTCCTCCTGAGCGCTGAGGGGAGGGTCAGGAGAGGCGGCCCCAGGCTCAGTCAAGGCAGCAGGAGCGTCTGCCGGCAGCCTGCCCTCCCCGGGGAGTGTGGGTGTGTGGAGTGGGGCCGAGGGGGCGGCGGCTCGGCTTGGGGCGGGCCAACCACACCCACTGGTGGGCAGCTGCCCCAGCCCGGCCCCTCCTCCCAGTGTCCCCCCGGCAGAACCCCCAGCCTGGAGCCCATCGTGGTGAGCACACGCAGCCCTCCCATCCCAGGACCTGCCCGGGGTGCCCACGGCCCCTGAGCTGGTTGCCTCCCAGGACGTGAGAGGCTGGGGACCTCCGAGCTGGCCCTGTGTCCGCAGCCCTTGGAGTACCCACTCACACACAGGTCCGGGGCACTCACCCCTCAGCTGCGTGCACACCTGCCCTTCATACCAGGCTCGGGGCCCGAAACCCCACAAGGGGGCCACCACGTCGACGGGAGGGCTGTGGAGCGCTCGGGGGCCTTCCTACTGCGTTGAGGTCCAGCCCCACCCTCCCTGCTGATGGCTGACTGCTCTGAGCCCCAGTTTTCTCATCTGCGATACAGACAGAAAACGCTGGGGCCGCAGTTTTCAGGTGAGAATACCGAGGTACGCGTAGCTTGGAATCTGGCCCACGGCCACGTAAAGCCAGGGCTGGATCGAGGACCGGGAAGCGGGTGTTCTATGGAAGTGGACCCCGATGTGAGCTCATAGACTAGCTGCGACAAGCCCCCTCCTCAGGGAATGACAGATCCCGCTGGGCCTCGGGGGTCGCTCCTGACGCCAGCTCTGAGCAGGGTCGTGACCCAAGCTCCCGACCTGAGACCCACAGGGGGCAGTGCCCACCCGGGCTCTAATTTGAGAAGAGCTGGTGCTCAGTGACCCCCATGCCCGAGTGCAAGCACGTACCCTTCTGTCCATTGGCGCCTGCCTCTCCTTTGGGCCCTGCGGGTCCAGGCAGCCCCGGGCAGCCTCGGAGGATGGAGAGCTTGTCGGAGCCCTCCAGACCCACCAGCTTCACCTCTGCAGAGAGACACAGAGCGCCAGTCAGGGAGCTCGTCCTGGGCCTGAGAGCCCTGCAGAGCCGGCGACAGGCCACCCGAGCCACGGGGATCTGCCCCGCGGCGACCTCGACCTGGGCCCTTGGTTGTGGCCCGAGTCACCCTTCTCAGATGAAGGGTCAGCCTGGCGGTGAGTTTCCCGCCTCTGGTGGGCACCGGTCAGGTGTGGAGGTGATGCAGGGCAGAGCCCTGGCCTTGTGGCCCACCCTGCCTGAGCCAGCCTCCCCAGAGCCTCAGTGCTGTGTGTCCTTGGCCAAGTCACTCAACCCCTCTGAGCTCTGTCCCTTCGGTGCCCAAGTGAAGACAGGAATAGGGCTGTGGGGAGGATTAGATTAGATAATGCAGAATTTAAACTTCTTAGTATAATTCATAGCATTTTAAAAGAACCTCATAAACAGTGAGTGCTTTCACTAAATAACAACAATAAATATTTAAATGACTTGGGGAATCTGGGTCAAAGTAACATTTTCACCCCCAGACCTTGGACTTTTGACCATAGAATTCCTGAACTGGAAGGGGTCTGTGTAGGTCCCCTGGAGAGGGGACACATTTGATCCAAGGACACAGAGCAAACTCCAGTAGAACTGGAACTTTCCTTCTCAGAAAAAGATAGTTAATTTTGTTGATTTCAGAACTGAAATATCGTCACGAGAGACAACTTAGAGGATGTGGGAATCAGCTGTGCTCTCACCGGAGACACAGGCAACTGTCGTTTCGGGGTCTGTCTCCAGCTGCGACTCTCTCACAGGGGCAACCTTATGCTTCCCCCATAAATACATCCTCCACTCAGGGGGAGGCTGGTCTGTCCTCAGGGGCATCCTCTTGCCAGGTGTGGGCCCCATCCACCTGCGTGGGATCGGGAGGGAGACCACAACCCCCTCTTAGACCCAAATCTGCCGAATTGCACTCTCTGGGGTAAAAGCCAGAAATCTGCACTAGCAAACCCCAAGTAAACGTGGGAGCCCTTGGATTAGAACATCTTCCAACATCTTTCTGAAAAGTCCAGGAGAAGACGGAGAAAGTGATGGGCATGGTCCTCCTAGGTGGCAGCGTCGAGACCTGGCCGGGAAGCTCGTGGGGAGAATCACGGCCTTGAGAGTTGGACAGACCTGGGATTAAATTCCTGCTCTCCCCCCTCTGACCTGCGTGACCTTGGGCCTGTGGTGTCCTATTCTGCAGATGAAGTTGAGCTGTTGAGTCTTCAGAAGAAGATGCCTACGGAGGGTTTAACCCTAGATACTATTTGTGGTCAATGAGTGGGTAGTTACCAGCTCTGAGGGACTGGAAATTCAGGTCCATCTCACCTGGACAGGTGTCTGCAGTCTGGGCGGCCGGGGTCCTGAAGCACAGGAGTAAAAGGAGCTGGCCGGCGGGCCCCAGGGCCACGGCCACTCCACTCAGCTCCATGTCCTCTGGTCTCTGACCTTGCTCTTGTGAGCAGGGGAAGCCAGCCCTTGCCTGAGCCTGTGGGGGACACCCACTTCCTGCAGCCTCTTTGGTTACACCAACAGGAGGTACCAGTGATGGCAAAGGGTGTTTCCTTCCTGCTGGGCCCCACCATGCTGCCCGCTGAATCAGGCTCACTTCCCCTGGCAGGATACTCTGTTCCCAGTCGAGAGAGCTCCCAGGACCCCTCTGTTGGAAAGGGTCTGCCTTCTTTGTGGCTTAAGGAAAGCCCAGTCCCCCAGACTCCCTCCTCATTACCCAACTACACCCAAACAACACTCTGAGACCTTGACTGGGGTATAAGGAGGCGTTGGCTAGAGATGCTCCTTCCCTCGCCTGACTTCCAGAATATTCTAATGACTGAGGCAGTCCTTGAGCACTTAACACAGTGGAAGAGAAAAAATTCCGAGCACTTCTTGTGTGCCAAATACTACTTATGTCAGCCCCATTCGGAAGACACTATTATCTAAATGTCACAGGTGGAGAAACTGAAGTCACACAGTAAGAGCCTGACGTTACCTCGAGTCTGTCTAGTGCTCCAAGGGCCACTCGGTCTGGTCATTACACCAGAAGGCGAGGCTATGTCTTATCTCCCCCCAGATCCCAGAGGCCATCCTCCACATCTTGTACTATGATCGCCCTTGACCGGGACATGTGGTGGGCATTCCGTAAAGGGCTTCTGCAGATGTGTAGAATGTCCCTAAGGAGAGTAGGAAGAGGACAAGAGGGGAGGAGCTGAGCGTGAAACTCTTCTGTGGTTTGATATTTTTCCGGGCCAGTGTTCGTGGGCTGGTGTCCCAACCACACCCACTGTCCAACTAGGAAAGAAGCCGGGGATGGCCTGACCAGAGGTTTAGCAACCACCTCTATGGGCACTGGAATGACACTAGACTTTGCAAAGTTTTGTGAGGTGGCCCCAGCCCACGGAGACTGAGGGAACCAAGAGGTCGTGTTGCCTCAGGAGTTGCATTGCCTCAGGCACCGCTCAGCCTCCCTGAGCTCCTGGACAGGGCAGCCTGTCCCCAGCATGGGCCTGGATTTCATCTGTTGGAGAGGGGCCCGTTCAGGGCTGTTCACCTGGCCTTAGTCAGGACAGGGAGAGAGGCAGCTGGTCTTTGTCCTTCAGCCCCATCTGCCAGTGACAACCCCCCACCCCGATCCTAGGGTGCTTCCTCTTCTTCACTATGCCAATAGAACGGATGCAGGTGAGATGTTGACAGCACAATCAGGTGTCACTTTAATGTTCCTAAGAGTATCTGGGCCTAAGAATGCAAAAGAATGCAGGACTCTGCCAAGTTCAGATATCTTAAAGCAGGATCAGTCAAGGTCATTTGACTTCTGACAACGGCAGGTGAGGTATTTGGGGCCATCTATCCTCATAAAGACAAACAGACAAAACATTAAAAAAGAGATTTGCCTGAAGGCATAGTCAAGTGAACCACGTAGGAATGGGTTCCTTTGCTATGTTCTTGAGAGCAACAGAGATCTGGAGAGGGGAAACCAGCATGTGGGGTCTCTTTTTGCCAATCCCCCAAAGGTAGCTGAGAAGCTGGTCAGTTACCTCGACAATTTTGCAGCATTGAAGGTCAAAGTTTGGGGTCTGTGTTCTGTCAAAGGAGTGGATTTGGGGTGGGATCCAGAGGCATTTCTTCCTAGAAATAAGGATGAATCATCAATAGGCAGACCTAATGTGGACTGCAAACTGGTTTTGAGACATCTAGGTGTCCCAGGAAAAAAAATCTCAACTCCTGAAATTCTAATAAGGTCTTCCTTAGATCACTAGTATCCACTTGCTCCGAGCTGAAACCAACACAAATCTTGTCAGAAGGAGAACAGTATGACCCCAGGATTTAAATGATTTCTGCAAATGTATGTATTTTCCAAATTAAACATTAGAACACAATAAAAGATAACCAGGCTCATAAGGATAAAAGACAACATGTACAAGAACAAATAGAAACAACAGAGTATAGAAACAGATCCCCAGAAGCTACAGATACTGAAACAACAACATAGTTAATGGTGAAAATTGAAAAGCGTCCTCAGAGATTGACCACTTCTGGTCAACATTGTGTCACTGGCAGTGCAGTAAGGCAGAAAAAAACAAATATGATGTAAAAGAATTGGAAAGGCAGGTACAAGGCCGTTATTATTTTCAGAAGATATGATTTAGGTAGAAAATTCAGGAGAATCTAAAATTAAAATTTTTAGAATGAATAAGCTTAGTAAAAACCAATTATGTTCCTAAAAGCTAGCCAGAAAGAATTACAAAATGAAATTTTAAACATTTGCAATAGTGACACCAAAATCAAGTAACTGTGAATAATTCCAGCAAAATACACGCTAGTCCTCCATCTGGCAGTAGAAAACCGTCAGATGGGAATGAGTGATGTTTAAAAAGATTAGGACAATTGGAAGAATATTCTCCGTTCATGGATTCAAATGCTCAATATTGTAAAAATCTTAGTTTCTCTCTCTTTGATACGCAGATTCCCTGCATTAGCAATTAAATGCCCATTTTATTGGGAAACTTGACAGGGTGAATTTGAAATTTGTTTAAAAGTTCAAAGGCCAATAATTAGGATGTTTTGAACTAGAACAAGGAAGGATGACTTGCTCTGCTTGAGGTCAATAATTGTCGCGAAGATATAGTCACTGAGATGGTGCGGTACCAGCTCTAGGACCCAGACTAAACCAGCAGAACTGAATAAAGGGTCTAGAAACAAGTTCAGGCGTAAACGGACCCTTGGTGCGTGACAGTGGTGGCTCTGCAGAGCGATGGGGAAACAATAAAATTTTTAAAATTGAAATATAGTTGATTTACAATGTTGTGTTAATTTCTGCTGTACAGCAAAGTGATATGGTTTTATATATATATATACTTTTAGAAATTCTTTTCCATGAGGGTTATCATAGGATATTGAATATGGTTCTCTGTGCCATACGGTAGAACCTTGTTGTTTATCCATTCTATATATAATAGCTTACATCTGCTAACACCAACCTCCCACTCTATCCCTCCTCCAACCCTCTGCTTCTTGAATAAACTTTCAATAAACACTGTGAGCTACTGGGTATTCACGTGGGAAAACCAGAAATGAAACCTGACCCTAATCATAAAAAAAATCAATGTTGGCAGAATTATAGACCCAAATGGGAATAGTTTTAGACCACATTGTAAGATATCAAATAACCTTGGTGAATGTAGGAATGAAAAGCACTAAACATAATGGAAAAGTCTGAAAATTGACGTTGAAATTAAGAACTTTGGGCTCTCAAATGATACCCCCAAGAGAGTGAAAAGACATGCCGGGGGGCGGGGGGAGGAGGTATTTGCAACACGCAGAAGTGACAAAGTGTCGTATCCAGGATAAATAAGGAATTGCTGTAAATCAATACTCCTGCAGAAAGCGGCAAAGTGCCTTATACAGACACTTCCAAAAGAGAATATTTCAATGGCTGATAGAAAAGTGAAAAGGTGCTCAACTTTATTAGAAATCAGAGACATGCCTGCGTGTACCTGCTCGACGTCCCACAGCCTGGAGCTCAGTCCTCCTCCACAGCAGTGCATGTCCAGGCACAGGAGACACGTAGAACGACGTCCCACTCCAAACTACAACAACCGAAATGTCCACCCAGAGCAGGATGGACCCCTGGCCTGAGGGGTGTTCAAGCCAGAGAAACCTGCACAGGGTACCGGGACAAATCTCTGCTTCCTTCGAACCATCATGGAAACTCACGAACACGGCACTGAGCAGAGGAAGCCACACGAGGGAAGAAACATTGTTTGATTGCGTTTGTAAGTAAATTTCAAAAGCGGGCAACTCTGCACAGCCGTAGTGGGGGTGCCTGCTGAGTGGAATGTGGAGAGAAGGGCAAGTATGCCCCCAGTCAGGATGGCAGCCCCCTCGGGAGGGGGGCCTTGGCATTGGGAAGGGGCTCGGAGGCTGGCGCTGGGCTCCGGCTTCATCTGGGTCGTTTCATGCACTCTGATGAGGAGGTGTTATCTTCTACTTCAGAAAGGAAGTTTAAATAAAATGAAATGGAGCGTGCAGAGGCCTCAATCATTCTGTATTGCTTCCTGCAGCAGTGCAGCCGTCCCCAGGAAGCACAGAGATTTGCAAGGGCCCCCTGTCCTGCCCAGCTCCTGGGATGCCGGCTGTCACCGCACAGGTGTGGCTCGTTACACTGCATTTAAGGGGAGGTGGTCCCAGGGGGCCGGGGACTCCCGCACACCTGCCCTCCATCCCGGTACCAGGGGCTGCACAGTGGAGCTCTCCTGAGGGCTTTGCACGTGACTCCACAGATGCAGGAAGGATGTCAGAGCCCACCCGGTGATACTCTCTCTCCACCCAGGTCCTGGCTCGGGGGTAAAGGATCACACCAGCCGCCAGAGCTTCAGGAGCTCCAGAGCGGGAAGGGTGGGTCTGATTTAGGGTGGGTCTTCCAGTGGGGCCTGGGACAGGGGGTGCCACCTCATTGTTTAGGACTGGTGGATGCAGCAGAGAAAGGACTTTGAGTCAACGGGGGTCCAATCAAACTGCTGATTTCTGTTGATGAGTTGTTGGGTCTTTGGGGGAAATGCAATGAGTAACGACAGCATTTGCAGGTTCCATCTTTCTGTGCAAGAGTCTCCAGGAATAGCAGGGCACCTGGGAGAACAGGTGTAAACCGCCCCCCCCCCCAGCCCCTGCAGAGAACTGGCTACTCCAGGCCACCAGAGCCAGCCTCGGGGTGTGCCCCTCCCTCCCAGGAGTAGGGTGTGTTCCCCGGGCTGGGCTGTCCCCTGTCTCTCAGCTGGTCCTCCTTCCTTTCTGCTCCTGGAAGGACTCGTGTCTGGAGGGCTGCAGGAAAGGGGGCCACATGCCGGCCGGACCTGGTGGGGTCCTGCACACAGTACACCTGAGATCCCCCTGAGGCACCTTTGTTTGGCTGTGAGGGCCATCTACACCTGGACCTTCAGCTGGGGGAGAGGCTGCTTGCCGACCCCAGTCCAGCCCAGAGCCCAGGAAAGGGACCCTCCCGACCTGCCTGGGGATTGTCTATTTGGGGGGAAGAGAACGCAGGGCTTGCCTTGAACTGTGCCCCAGGCAGTACCACACAGGCCTGGGTTCTCCTGACCCAAGTGGTGTGACCTTGGGCCAGTCACTTGACCTCTCTGAGTCTTCTTTGTCACGTGACTCGGGATAGCAGGGTGGGTTTGAGGACCTCGTGGAGTGAGGATAATAAGTGAGCAGCGTGGGGTCTGGGACGGACCGAGGGGTCAGTGACCGGGGCGTGGGCATCACCTGCATTTCCCCACGCAGCTGGCCGTGACTCCCTCCCAGCCGCGTCTCTGCCTGCTCCAGGGCTGCCCTCCAGGGCCTGCCCACCCCACCCCCCACCCCCCGCCTGTGCCCCCGCCTGTGCCAGGCCTCAGTTTGCGGTGGGTGTTTCACAACCTGGGAGGTGGAGCCCGCTGGCTGGTGGCTGGAGGAACCTCTATTCCCCACCCACAGTTTCCCTCCCTGCCCCTCCGGCAGCTGGGCTGGGCCACGGATGCTCTGTCGAGGGTGTAGGGAGCTGTGTCCCTGGGGCCCCCGCTCTGCTGTGCGCACAGACCCAGGACCGGAGGGCGGCGCCCCTCAGGTGGGCAGGGCTATGTGGACACGCGGCCCCCACTGGTCCGTGAGGGCGTTTGCGCACAGCGCCTACAGCCCATTGACAGTTTTAGGTGCTCACGAAAAGGATTCTGAATTCCTTTAAAATCAGAAGAAAAAAAAATGAATAAAATTCGGCCCAGATTATCTTCATCTTTGAACCTCCATCGTTGTAAAATATAATTTTTAATATTTTCTATGGAGGAAGGGGGCCTGGTAAGGCAGAGGTGCCCAGGGTCCCCAGAGGGGGGATCCTCCCAAGAACACTCCTGGAGCATCCTTGAAAAGCTGGGGCTGGGGGAGGAGTTGGCACTGCAGGCAGGCTGTCAGCTGTCAGAGGGAAGTTTTTCTCTTTCCCACCCCTCACGGGCCGGAAACAGCCCCTCCCCCACCATGAACAAGGCCCCTAGAGCAGGCAGACTCAGTCTCAGCATTAGTGACATTTTGGCTCAGACCGGTTTTGCCGTGGGGACCATCCTTGCATGGCATCCTGGCCTCTTACCTGCTAGATGCCCAGAGCATCCCCTCCCTGAGTCATAGAGATGTCAGCGGACATTTCTGCCAAACATACCTTCAGGGGCAGGAGGGAGAATCACCCCAGACCCCATAATTTTGGAATCACCACCTCTTCAGTGTCACCAATCCTAAAGATGACCTGATTTCTTGGCCAACCCCCGAGGAGCGTACCTTCGCACGCCCCTTCCCCCTTCTCCTCCTCAGGTACCAGCAGGGGTATCTTTTGGTTTTAACGATGCTCTTGGAAAGTGTATTTGTGTGTGTGTGTATTTTTTAACATTGGTAAATGACATTCACTGGGGCTCATTCCGAATTCTACTTTCTCCCGTCAGCTGCGTGGGCATCGCGTGTGCGTGCGTGTGTGTGTTTGTGCGAGTTTCAGGAACATGCATCTTGATATATGTATCTGCATTTAGTCCACGGCTTTCAACTGCCAAGTGTTCATCATCAGGACCTGCCTGATCGTTCCCAAGGCGATCACCCAGGTGACCTCTAAGCCCGCCCTCCACCACTGCCACCAAGGCCACTGTGCAATCTCCCAGGGTCCTGTGCTCACAGCAAGAGTGGGATTTTCAGGCCCTGTGGTCTGTGGAGCCTTAATTCGACTGCATTGCACGGGACCGTTCTTCAGAAGGGACGTGCCCCCGGCGGGGGCCACACTGGCCACTCCACTCCCCACACCTGTGCACTCCCCAGCGCTCTGACGGTTGCCTGCGGTCCTGACGCTTTACCTTCAAGGCTTTCCTCTTACATGACCTGCTCTTCCATAGCCTTGAGGTTACTGCCTTCTCATTGTACTTTCCAGACGTGAATCACGTGTTGGTTTAAGACGCTGCAAATATCTGCTCCCTTTCCGTCAACTCCCCTTAGCGAAGCTCATCAAAGTAGCTTTGCCCTTGTTAAGTTTTCCGAGCTTATCGTTTTTGCTTTTAAAGTTTGGTTTACGAAGTCTTTCCCGCCCCAAAAGTCCCAAAGATAATCTCCTGCATTTCATTTTCTAACTTTATTCTCCTGTTTCTCCCATCTGGCTCTTAATTCCCTGTGGTTCTCCTAATCTCTAGGTAACCTCCCCCCACCCCACCCCCCACAGGGATTCATTATTATCCTCCATCTCATGGGCCAGTTTCTGGAACCTTCTACCAAACCACCGTCCTTTCCTATTGGATTTGCGGGGCCACCTTTGTGGTGAAGTAAGATCGCACATACGGCTGGCGGGCTGTGTCCCTGAACTCTGGGTTCCAGTCCACAGCTCTGTGCCAAGACCACGTGGCATTTATTCCTGCATCTTGGCAGGATGCCTTACTATCTCACAGGACAGTCCATACTCTACCCTTCTTTTATGAAGTTGGAGTAGCTATCTGTGGGCCTTAATACCTCCACATAAATCTTAGATCACATTTGAGTTCTGCAAAAAAAAAAAATTTGATTGGGATTGCATTGGATTTACAGGTTAATTCGGAGAGAGCTGGCATCTTTATAACATTAGGTCTTCCCATCAGAGGGCACGGTGTCTCTCTATTTATTAGGGTCCTATCAGAGTTTCACGTTTGGGTTAGGTTAATTCCTAGATTCTTTATGGTTTCTGTTCCTATTGTATGAATGGCACCTTTGGAAAAATTATATTTTCTAATTGATCATTACTGGTGAAAATAGACGTTATTGACTTTTTGTTGGTTCAGTATGTCCAGCAGGCATACCCAATACGACTGCTGGTTCTATTGGCTTTTTTCTAGAGAGATGATTTAACAAGGAAGAACTGTAATGACTCACTAAAAATGGAGCTGAGAAGAACCAGTTCCCTTTGTTTCTAGAATGAGAACTCATTCTCTCTCACACACACACATACTTCCATGCACACAAGCATGCAGGCACACACACTTGCTCATATACACTCATGCACACACACCATGCACATGTATACCCATGCACACACGTGCACATAGATGCAGGCACGCGTGCAAACATAGCCAATCCCTCTTCTCTCCTGCAGAGTCCTCTGGGTCCTGCTTGGCACCGGGGCACGTGCTCTGTCAGCGGCACGTGCTGGCACACAGGTGGTGGCTCCTGACCTGCAGCTCAGCTCTGGCTGGGGAAATGCAGCACATGTTCAAAGAGTCAGGGTAGCAAAGGAATAAACTCTGCCTTACTTTTTTCCAGCCTCAGCGGCCATCACCTCGTTTCTCCTCCTGGGGAGGCGAGGGTGGGGACCTACCAAGTATGAAAGGCAAGACCCTGACAGCAAACGCCTCTGGAGGACAGGTCTCCCTCTGCCAGATGAACGCTCCCACCCCAGGTCCTGCTGGCCGTGGCGTCCGACGCAGCCTGGTCCGGGAAAGGACGAGGAGACTTCAGGCTGGGCTGTAGCCTCAGGGACACCCCCACCCTCTCAGAACCTCAGTTTCCCTGTTTGCCAGGGGGTGTTTGGACTGGACGTGCTTTCTGACACTTCTGTGCTGAAGCTGGAACCCGCCCCCCACCCCAGCCCACCCCGGCTGCTGCAGGCTGACGCCAGCATCCCTGGACTGCCTCCAGCTGGGTCCAGCCCTTCTCCCAGTTATACTTTCACTGCTCGAGCCTCACGGAACAGGCAGGAGTCTCCCAGCTCCTGTATGTGGACTCTGCTTGGGGTAAAAACCCTAAATTCTGCAGGAATTGGGGCCAGCCCACGGGTGGCTCGTCCCCATGAGGGTGGGAGACAAAGTGGGACGACAAAGCTCTGGAGGCCGGGATGGGAAGCGGGGCAGCCGCCGGGGACACCGCCCGCAGCTCCCAGAGCTCAGGGCCACCACACGACCCGGCGATTCCACTCCCAGGTGCGTCCCAGGGGAAATGACAACGGACGTCCACACAAAAACGTGACCCTGCTGTCCACAGCAGCCCTCCTCACAATGGCCAAAGGGTGGAGAGAGCCCAAACGTCCATCAGTTGGTAAGTGAGTAAACAAATTGTGGTCTAGCCATGCAACGGGACGTTATTTGAGCAGAGAGAGGGATGAGGTGCTGACTCGATACAGCACGGATGAGCCTTCGAAACACACTGAGGGGAGAAGCGAGTCACAAAACTGCAAATTACCCGACTCCACCGATACAAAGTGTCTGGAAGAGGCGAGTCCATGGAAACTGGCCAGGGGTTGCCAGGGGTGGGGGCGGGGGGCACAGAGGGGAGACAGTGAAGGGGTACAGGCTTTCTTTGCAGGTGATGAAAATATTCTAGAATATTCTAGACTATAGAATATTCACCACATTCTAAAACTGGAATGTGGTGAAGTTTGCACAACTCTGCGAATACACAGAAAGCGTTGAATTGTGCACTTAAAATGGGTGAATGGGGACTTCCCTGGTGGCGCAGTGGTTAAGAATCCGCCTGCCAGTGCAGGGGACACGGGTTCGAGCCCTGGTCCGGGAAGATCCCACATGCCGCAGAGCAACTAAGCCCGGGCGCCACAACTACTGAGCCTGCTCTCTAGAGCCCACGAGCCACAATTCCTGAAGCCCACGTGCCTAGACCCCATGCTTCGCAACAAGAGAAGCCACCGCGATGAGAAGCCCACGCATCGCAACAAAGAGTAGCCCCCACTCGCCACAATTAGAAAAAGCCCGCACACAGCGGCAAAGACCCCAGGCAGCCAAAAATAAATACATTAATTTATTTTTAAAAAAAAGGGTGAATGTTTTGGGATGTGAATTAGATCTCAATAAAGCTGTTGAAACATAAAAAGGGTTCGTTCTGGGAGGAAGGTGAGGGATGGACCGGGGACACTGGCACATAGGTCCTGAGCATGGGGGATGGGCCCTGAAGACCTAGACGGGGGTGGGGGGACCCTTGCGCCCAGTGGGGCTGGCTGGGGAGAGACCCTGACCTTCTGCTCTGCACAGGGGCCTCTTCACCCATCCCCCACTGCCCTTCTCTCTACTTGTCACCCTTCTCTCTACTTGTCTCCCTTCCAGCTCCATCAGCCTCTTCTCTGCCTGCCCCCCAGCCTGACAGCCACACTGGGCTTTCCACGGGCCCCGCCTCCAGTGACCCAGGATCCCGAGGAGCTCAGCTGCCCACTCCCAGCGCCTGGAGGTTGGACGGGAGAGACAGGATGCCCAGGCTCTGGCAGGAAGTAATCCTCACCCTCGGGCATTTTAATTTCCCAGAGATAATAACACCAGCCAGACTCCGCCGGAGCCTGAAGATGGATGACCAGAGTTTGCAGGGTGATCACTTATGTCAGAGTAAATTGGAATTTGTATCTCAGAAGGCAGAGCATCCCCTGAGAACCCTCAGCGTCCCGGGATTGGAGGAGTGTGCACCGCGCTGCTGGCTGAGGATGCCAGCAGAGGCAGCTCCACAGGAGACCCCCGCTCGCCCATGTCCGGTTTAATATCTTAACTGAGTCTACAAGCCCAAGGAAACTGTGGGGAAGGCAAACCTCGCAGTATCCTCCTCCTGATCTGCAAGGGATAGAGGTCAATTTCACCTTCCAGACGCTCAGAGGAAACAAATCCGGAAGCAGGAGTTGTTTTGTCTTGTTTGTTTGTGGCTGTTGTTTACTTCTTGCGGATATTTTTAAAGCTTGTGAAAAGACAAGAAAATTCTGGGAACCGGTTCTCACCTAAGTGAAACTCATTCTTAAAATCCCAAATCCTTTCATGGCTCCCTGTTTCCAGGAACCAGAACGCAATCTGCTTTGCTCTTGATTTGAAGGCTGGTGAGATGGATGGGGATGGTCATCTATAATGCATGAAAAGAGCAGCCTGAAGCCGTGTTGAGCGCATGCGTTACCTGCTCTGGAGCTCTGTTCCCGGAGCCGTTGTGCAAACGTATTTACTCTGCATAAAAGAATGTGATGAGGCTGTCCAAGACATTTGTCCATCGCAGTGGATTTAATGTTTAAACTTGCATTAGGACAGGATTAACCTTGCTGAAGGGTACTGAGATGTGGGTGAAATGGATGAAATTAATCCTGGATGCACGTTGCCATGGAAAAAGCACTGGGTGCAATTCAACATTTATTGCACGTAAACACCGTCTCCTCAGCTTCCCTCTTCCCATGCAGTCACCTCGGGTAGCAAGTTCTCTGCCCACTGGAGTGGAACACACGGCCCCAGGCTTAGGCCTGGACAAGCCACTCTGCCTTACATCCTCCCAGTATCCCTGATCCTAGTCATGTCAGTGATGGCTGTGGGCAGGTGGGTGGGTTTGCAGACTCAAACGAGCACACCTACCCCCACGTAGTCTCTGCCTGGGCTCTTTCTCTCCTCCTCCAGAGGCAGAGAGAACATGGCCACAGTCACAAATAAGTCACCACCATCCTAGCCTGTGACCAGGGAGGCAAGAGAAAGCATGACCCAGCAACTCCAAGCGAAGAATCCCAGGGAAGCCTCTGATTGGCTGGCCATTGACCAATCATCACGATGGAGCTTCTGGGCACAGACAGCTGTGGCCACCATAGGGAACCTTGACTAACCCGTCCCATCTGCCTAGGACTATCCCAGTTTCAGCAGTGAAAGTTCCAGGTCCCAGAAACACTTTGGTCCTGGGCAAGCCAGACGACAGGTCACTCTAAGCTCAGGAATCCACCTAGAAATTTCCAAACCCAATTAGCAAGTTCTGTGAGCGTGTTGTAACCTGTTTTGCAAGCATTCTATTTGAGCAATTTCCCCACAAATTGTTTCAAAAGGGACAACAAATGAGAACTGAAACCAGGTCAGTGTGGGTCTCACGATTTTTAGTTTGGCAGAATGTCAGTCCCTGTGCCATCTCGTGGTTAAACCAAAACCACAGTTTGGGATCCTCTGCTGATCCCCAGCCTCTCAGGGAGGCAGATTCCTCTCTCAAAAGTTGCCAACCTGGAGCTGCTCAGGTAACATTCGGGGTCAGTCACACCTGGGTATCGGACACAACAGTTTCCTCCATCCCTACCTAGAAACGTCACTGACATGGTCATAACAACTCCCATTCCTGATGGAGAAGGTCCTGGATCCCAGGACAGTCTAGACATCTAGATATTTTAAGTTTCCTTCAAGCGAGAGGACCAAGGCCTGAGTGGCCCCCTGATCACTGCATGACCTGCACAGACAGCAAGGAGAGGACATTTGGGCCACCCTGGTCCCCGTGAGCTCGCTGATGGCAGGAGTGGTCCTGGGACCTCGGGTCACCTGGGCACACTGAGGACACAGAGGGGCCCTGCAGGGTGGATGGCACACAGCTGGTAGCACTATCCATGGGCACGTTTCAACCATCTTTGATGTGAAGAAAAGCCACAATGACATCACCATGGTAGGTGACATTCGTTGTGTGCTGGCTGGGAGGGCTCCAATGACCCTATGGTGGTTCTTTATCTTTGTAGCCTGGCAGGGGGTGGGGAGTTCATTCTGCATTCAACATGTGAGGAGCCAGAGGCAACCTGGTGGAGGTCACAGAGGTAGCCGAGGTGGAGAGGATGGGCGCTGCATGGCGTTGAACTGTGGCTTTGCGCGGAGGAAGAGTCTTACCCTCTCCAGGACGCAGCTGCTGTTCCCTGCTGCCCTGCCGTCACTCGCATCCTTTGAGGCTCAGATTTCAGGTTAGTTCTGCTTCCAATCAAATCTCTCTGGTTTAGCTTAGTTGGAAGGACCCCAAAGATTACCCGATTAAAATCATCTCCACGTTGTCCACGATAAGCAGAACATTCCAGGAAGGTGTTGCCCCCCCCCTTTGAGCATACATCTACCACTAACTAGACAGTCAAATTGGGGAGGTAACTGATTAAATCAGGGCAGCTCCCCGACCCTAGGCCAATACTCGCTCCCCTTCTACCTTCCCCGACCCCACAGGTTGGAGGAGAGCAGTGTGCAGGGTACATTTGGGGTTCTGGAATGTTGTCGGGCCCCCTCCGCTAAAGAGAGCCGGTTTGGGGTGCGTGTGGTCCCTCTGAGGTCTCACGCTCTCGCTAGGGCGGGCTGCTGTCAGTGGGAGTGTGGGCTGCACCGTGCTACCCTGGAGTTGACAGTGACAGATGTGGTGGGATCGGGAACCAGACAGGGACGAGCTGAGGTTCCTATGCCGGTCAGTTCAGCATCTCCCTGCGCTGCTCCCTGGCTGCAAATCCAGCCCTTGGGCTTCTCCAGCTGTCAGACGTCTGTCTGCACGGGTCCATTGAGGCCCCAGCGGCTTCTCAGGGCTTTGGGACCTCGTCCTGCTCACAGAGGGCGGGACTGGGCCCTGGGCCTTGTCACAGGCACGTGAGGAGGAAGAAGGGGCGCTTCGGGAGCTCCCTGCAGAGGGCATCGCTCACCTGTCAGGAGGACCCTGTGATTATTCCCACTTTCCAGGTGGCAAAAGTGAGGCTCTGTCGGGGGAGGTTGCTTGCCCATCACCATCAGAAATGGAGACTCCGCCAGGCTCCTGGACCCCGAGCTGGAGCCCGGTTATGTAACCTGCCCTTCACGGGGCCCTCTTGCTTCCCTTGGTCTCAAGTCCTCAAGTCCCATCTGATCTTAAGACGAGTTCAAATGCCTCTTTTCAATAAACTAGAGGACAGGGCACTTTGGAGAGGGAAAGAGGTCCCTGGAAGTGTTAGCAGGTGTTAAGGATATCCACGAAGGATGGACCCTTCTAGCTGGAGGGATTTAACTAGGACTCGACGCGGGGAACAAATCTGGAGGCGTCCACGCTGACACCCCCGCCGTCCGATCTGGGACGGGCTCTCTGAGGGGCCAAGGATACTCTGCAGCCGGCTCTGGAGGACGCAGGATCAATCCTGTTTTCATCACCTACGAAGAGCCATTCCTGCCTCTTCCCCGTCTGCCCTCTCGGAGCCTTCGAGGCCCATTTCCCTCTGAGGCTGCATCGTATAAAAAGGCTCCTGGAGCTTTTCTGCGGCTGCAGAGAGAGCTTTGATTCTCTGCCGAGAACCTGTACCGCAGGCTCCACGGTGGGAGGCTTCCCTCCGGAGAGGAGAACACAAGGAAAACCATTTCGTCAACCGCGGGTAATTAAGTCGCCACACAGTTACGGAACACGCATTATGTGATGATTAATCCCCAGGAAGGTGAAGGTATTTTTCATCTTCAAAGCACCCCTCTGCTGTTCATTAATCATCTCAGCCCCGGGGAGAGAAAGGCTGGTTCTCTTCCCGAGAGCAGGGGAACTGAGTCAGCCGTGCCCACCCCGCCCCCTGGGTACCCAGTGGAAATAGCCCCAAGGGGCCACGCTCTGGGGGCAGGGCAGGACTGTGGGAATCAATTCAGACACGGCTTTACGTAAAAAGAAAGCCACCCAGCTCCCAGCTCTGCTCGCATGGCTGTCATCGAGGGTTCTTCGCATGTGCCTCTGTTCTTATTTTCCTCTGGTACCTGCATTTCCAGCTCGCAGCCTCCCTTGGAACACTGACAGCCTTACCATTTTCGTAGGAAGCAGTGTAAAGGAAAGCACTGTTTTGCTCTCGAGTGCCTTCCTTTCCAATTGGGACAAACTGCTGTAAATAGAGCACATCCGGCTTTGCATTCAAACTGTTGTGAAAGTCTGAGGCTGTAAATACTATTCTCTCAGTGCTCAAGGCAGAATTATTAGTATATTTTTTTCCCCAGTTCTTGGAAGGAGGGAGAAATTAAACATTTCTTACACTCCCCACCCCTGCCCACAGCTGGCATAGAGCATGAAGCCGTGGTCCTGCACCTGCCGTGAATGAAAGGGGCCCGTGAGGAGGCCGGGACAGGAACCAGACCAGAGCCAGTGCTGGGCTGAGTGGGGGGCGCTCTGAGTGTGCAGGTGGGGGGAAGTCCTCTCTGAATCAGGGCTTCTCGTTGATGTTTTCTCTGGGCAACTTCCAAGAGGAAAGAGTTCATCCTCAGAGCTCAGAAGTTGTTGGCCCAAGCTGGTCCTTTTACACGGGGGAGACTGAAGTGGAGAGCAGATTTCTGGAGTTTCTTTTCCAAATACGTTGTTTCCGACCACAATCTGCTCAGGATCCGACCCGACAAGCCCACAGGCGGCCTCGCCCAGATCCTGGGAAGCAGTGTTTCTCCCGGGGGTGCTGGGCACGGCTCAGGGAGGTGGGAGCACCGCAGTCCTGGGTCCTTCCTGGAGGAAATGGAGGCCATGGGCATCCTGGGTAGACAGACCCCGCTGGCCCGGCTCACATCCCTGCGTGGGAACTGGCCTGGAAATGAGGATGACAGCAGCCGGATCTCACCAGGCCCGCGGCGCAGGGGTAGGTAAGCGAGGTACTCGGCGTGTGCCGCGTCAGAGGGGGAGACGCTCTGCCTGACGGCCACCCGTGCTCCCGCGGCAGCTGACCCGGTGGACAACTACCTGTTGAAGGCAGCTAAGACACGGACGGCGTCGAGGGCCCAGCCCCACCTCAGGCCTGGGGGGACATTTCTTGTGTCATGGTCCCAAATCGTCCCCGTGGGGCCATCGAGAAGCTGGGGCCCAGGGAGGAGTGACCTTGGCCTTCGAGTGGGCAGTGCTGGCAGGGGACTCACGCCCAGGTCTGTCCTGCCTCTGTCTTCTGACCTGGCCTTGCCCAGGGGGGCGATGGCCAGATGGGTGGAGGACCTGTCCTGTCCTCACTTCCCCCTGCCACCCAGAAGGAATGAGACCCCTGCTGGGATCTTACCTGGGCCTGGGCTCCCAGACGACCCTTCCCAATGAGAAAAGAGCTGGGACTGGTGAGGCTCTGTGGTTCACTGAGGCTGGGGCGGGAGCACCCTCCAGCTCCCGAGGGCTGGAGCAGGGATGGGGGGGCCCTCACACCTGGCTGTGCACGTCTGCCAACCCTGCCACCCTCCTTGGAGGGACATCTTGCACGCACACACTCACAGGCACAGACACACGTGCTCACACACACCCACACACCCGGGCCCCATGCACTAGCAGCAGCCTCCTGTCCAGGCCGGGCAGACCCAGGCTCCTTCCCGCAGCACTGCCACGTGCCCAGGAGCGGCCTGTGCCTGGTGGGGACACAGGCTCAGCGGCCCCCGGAGGCCGGGCTCCAGGCGGGATGGAGAGCCTCCCGCCTCACTCAGCACAGGCTCCGCCATCTGTCTCCCAGGACGCTGGGGGCGGGTGGACTGCGCGGCCCGTGGTGATAACCACCCACCTGCCTGCAGCTTTCAGAAAGATCCGCCACGTGCGGCACCCCCGCCCCCGCCAACAGCCCTGTGGGGAAGCAGGCTGGAGGTCGCAGACCGAGAGCCAGCGCTTGGAGTGCTGGTCAGCTGCCTGCATGGGTCAGAATCCCCCGCAGATTTCTTCAATTCAGATGCCAGAGACCCGCCCGGAACCTGGAGTCTCTGGGCACGCTCAGCAGGGCAGGGGGCTTTGACTTCTTGGAATGTGCTGGAAGACTCTTCCTGCCACACTGACACCTGCAGCTGACCTGCATTCTCGGGCAGCTGTTGGAAAACTAGCATGGCACTCGCAAAGGCCATGGACAGGGGCCACGGAGTCACAGCGTGGCCTCTGGTCAGTCGGCTGCCCTCTCTGCCACGTCTGGCCTGAGCCCTCCCCAGGAAGGTGGTCGTGAGGGTCACATGTTAGCCCCGAGTGCCCCCTGAGGGCTTCCTCGCCTCCATCACCTGCTTTGGTGTCCCCAGTGTGAGCCCTGGGACCTCAAGGGGCCCATCACCAACCACAGACAGGCCCCCTGGAGGGTATCTCCCAGGGCAGCATCCGCCTGCCGGGTCCCGCTCATCCCCTGAATCTACTCGGGCCCACGCACAGGGTCGGTCCTGGCCGAGGGGTCCTGTAAGCAGCCAGGTGCAGTTCACCAAGGTCACATTAAAAGTTAATGGTGGGCTTCCCCGGTGGCGCAGTGGTTAAGAATCCGCCTGCCAATGCAGGGGACACAGGTTCGTAGCCCTGGTCCAGGAAGATCCCACATGCCACAGAGCAACTAAGCCCGTGCGCCACAACTACTGAGCCCGTGCGCCACAACTACTGAGCCTGTGCTCTGGAGCCTGTGAGCCACAACTACTTAAGCCCGCGCGCCTAGAGCCCGTGCTCCGCAACAAGAGAAGCCACCGCAGTGAGAAGACGGCTCACCGCAACGAAGAGCAGCCCCTGCTCATTGCAACTAGAGAAACCCGCGCGCAGCAACGAAGACCTAACGCGGCCAAAAATAAATAAATTTATAAATAAAAAAAAAAGTTAATAGTGACCAGCTGCGTGATGGGACAGCATTCCTGACCTGGGGAGGAAGCTTCTTCCTCGAGTCCAGGAGCGGCTGCTCAGGTGGGGCGAGTGAGACCAGGGTCTGACTTTGGCTGTGGTTGCCCAGGGGCGTCCCCGCACCACTCCACACGGCCGCGTGAAGCTGCCACTGGCCTTGCCCTTGAGTGAGGACGACGTGTTCAGAGCGTCTGTAAATAAGGGAAGCAGATGATATCACCAGAGGCCACCCTACCTCCCCCCTCCACTACCACTGGGGCTGATACCGTGTTCTGCGGTGACAGGATTCCCTAGAAATCCACCCAGTGTGTGGCGTGCCTTTTGGAGGCCGTGCACCAAACTGTATGGGAAGATGGCTGAAGCAACAACGAAAATCATTTCTGCAGACAGCCCTGGAGCCAAAGGCCCTGCTGAGGAGGGGCGCAGCCCCACGGGAGACTCGGTGGTAGAGAGGCTGCAGCTGGGGGAGTGCGGCTGGAGAGGCTCCCGCGGGCGGCCGGGCACGAGGGCTGGGGTCTGGGCCTCCCACGCCGACCCCATCCGTGGTCCCCGGGTGGGAGGAGATGCTCAGACATCTGGGCGAGCGGGTGCACGGCTTTCTGAGGCTGCTTTCCTGTGTGCCCAGAGTTGATGGGGGCTGTCCTCTTTCTCCCTCCTCACCTTCCAGGACTGAGGGCTGAAACGATGGCCGAGGACAAGGAGAGACAGGAAACGGTCACCTGAGGGGCTTTGGGAGCCCTGGGCCAGCTGCCAGTTCCCCACTTGAAGGGGTTTTGCTTCTTCTGCCGCCGATAGCTCTCCGGGTAGGCGGCTGTTCCTTTTTCTCACCGATCGACGTCTGGGCTGGACACAGGGCTCCCTTTCTTTCTCTCACGCTCTGTGACATCCCCAAATTCCCATTGGGTGGGCCTGATGATGGATGCTGGGGTCACAGGGCTGCAACCCATAGATGCACAGACCGCCCTCCAGGCACCGGGGTGCAGCCTCCAATACCGTTTCCTCAGCCCCGAGTCAGCACAGGGGGCAGTTCACCAAGCAGGGACACGGTAGTGCCGACCCTGGGGTCCCGGACTGGGTGTGGGGATAGGTGGGCCCGCCTCCCTGGGACTTACCGTGGGGCGATCCCCACTCTACTTGCAGCTTCCCTTTGCCCCAATCCCTGTGCATTTTCCCCACAGACTCGTGTTTATTGCGTGTTTGTTTCTTCCTTGTTCATTGCGTTCCCAACCCCCTGAGACTGAGTGCAGGGTCTGGTCCACCCAGTTCCTGGTCCTTGGAAAGCATCACGCAGAAGTTCATGGGATGAAGAAATGCACAAGCAGGCTCTGGAGATACAGATCCAGAGAGGGCCCACCCTTGAGGCGCTCACTGTGGGGGGGGCACTCGGACGTCCACCCAGGAGGTGAGAACGAGGGCGGTGGGAAGACACGGGCAGGAATAGTCACAGCGACTCTGTTCGTGATCACCCCAAATGGGAGAAACCCGAGTGTCCATCCACAAAGAGCAGATAAGCAAATTGGGATACGGTCCTACTGTGGGATATTCCTCAACAAACAAAAGGAACACCCAGCAACAGAGATGAACTCCCAAACTGTATGAAGAGTAACATGTGCCCGATGTGAATTCCCGTGTGATGCCCCCGCAAGAACAGGAGCAACTGATGATAATGACAGCCGTCGATGAATGAGGGTATCCCTGGGGCGGGGGGCAGGGGAGGAGACTGGAAAGACGCTCCAGGGAACTTTCTGGGGGGATGGGAATATTCCATAATTTGGGGTGGTGTTCACATGGGTGCCTATAATTGTCAAAATGTATTCAATCAAAATCTGTGCTTCTTTTGGTATGTAAACTTTTCCTCAATTTTTAAAAAATGTATATCTCAGAAATAACTAAATTTCCTTACAATTGCATTATTATGAACTTTCAGCAAATCTTTAACTATGGTCATTTTTAAGTCTTCTGTCATTTACAGACAGTTCTGGGTGTACTCTGATGCTTTTGCAAAAATGTTCCTATAAAAGCATTTCATCTTCAAGGAATTCATGGAAAAGACTGACAAGTACAGGTTTCTGGTAACTGACTATACTGCTGAACTGAATGAATAAGCATTTTCAGAACTCTAATGGAAAACGGATGAACTCATAAAAGTGCTAACAAAAGATCAAGATGAAAAAAAAATTAATTACATGGAACTGAGTGAACTGTTAAAGATGATTATAATTTTTGTGACTTTCTGTTTGAATAAAAAAAAAAAGAAAGAAAGAAATCAGGGACAGTGGCTACCTTTGAGGGAGTGGTGACTGGAAAAGAAACATGAGAGGAACTTCTGTGTTCCTGGCAATGTTTTGTTTCTTGATCTAGATGTGAAATACACTGTTCATTTTATGAATTTGCAGGGAGTTGTACACCTATGCTAACTTCTCTGTTCTATATTATTTGTCATTAAAAAGCTAAAGAAATGGCCAAAAAAAGTCTGTTTATGCCTAAAAAAAAAAAGGGAAAACAGAGCACACTTAATGTAAATATCATCCTTGTTCACCCACCAGCAGGATCTTGCTTATGGAGAGAGCTTGCTTTGACCAGCACGTTCACTTTTATATTCCACTGGTCATTTGAGATTCTGGCCCTGGGTAAGTGTCGAGTCTTTTTTGGTCATTGTCATTTAAAAACTGCTTTATTAAGATATAATTCACATACCATAAAATTCACCCATTGAAAGGGTACAATTCCATGGTTTTTCTATATTCACAGAGCGGTGCGGCCATCAGCACAATCTAGTTTTAGAACATTTTCATCACCCCTGAAAGAAACCCTGTACCCTTGGCCATCATTCCCGAGCCCCAGGCAATGGCCCATCTGCTTACTGTCTCCACAGATTTGCCTGTTCTGGACACACCACATACACAGAGTCACACAACGTGCGCGTTTGTGATTGGCTTCTTCTACTCAGCATAAAGGTTTCAAGGTCCGTCGTTGCAGTGTGTGTCGGTACTTTGTTCCTTTTCTTGCAGGATGATATTCCTTTGTACGCATTTACACATTTGTTTATCCGTCTGTTGATGGAATTTGAGTTGTTTCCACGTTTCGGCAATTGTGGACGCTGCTGCTGTACTGAGGACCTCAGCTCCTGCTTTAAAGCCTCCTGTGTGATTCTTGGAGCCCAAGCGTGGCTGATTACAGAGGCTCTGCCTGGGGGTCCCACAGGGGAGCCACCCCCCGTCCCACAGTTCGTGACGGCCATGAACCGCAGTCTCTGGGGAGCTGCCATCAGGGGCTCAGACCCCCAGTCACCCTGCTCACTCGTACCTGCGCCCCTAGCCTGACACCCTAGTCTTTAGTCCTGTCATCTGAGGCCTTGGGCAGGTGTCCTCTTCAGGCCTCTCTGCCCAGACTTCCCCATCCGGGAAGGGGAGCCTGAACACATCCCCCTGCCCCACTCTGACCCTGAACCAAAACCCCTCCCTCCACTCCTAGCCCCCCAACCGTGACCCCAGAGTCCATGACCTGGGGCCTTTGGTTGGGGCCCCTCACATCTGTGCTGACCCAGCAGACACATGTTTTTACATCTCTCGGGTGGGATTGTGGGATCACATGATACCACTCTGGTGTTGACTTGCATTTTCCTGACGGCTGACGATCCTGAGTGTCTTTTCATGTGCTTATTGGCCATTTGTATATATTCCTTAGAGAAATGTCCTTTGCCCTTTAAAAGAAATGGATTTTTTATTTCTTTTTTTTACTATTATTGGGTAGTAAGAGTTATTTATATATTCTAGATACAAGCCTCTTTTCAGATATATGATTTGCCAATATTTTCTCCCATTCTGTCAGTTGTCTTTTCACTTTCTTGGGTCCTTTGACGTATAATAGTTATTAATTTGAAGTCCAAATTATGTATTTTTCCTTTTGTTCCTTGTGTTTTTGGTGTCCTGTCAAAGGAACTATTGCCTGGTCTGAGCTGACAAAGATGTATGCCTATGCTTCCCTCCAAGAGTTTCATAGACATTTAGGTCTCAGTACATTTTGAGATAATTTTTAACGTGTGGATAATTTTTGTGCACAGATGTGGATACCCAGGGCCGTTTGTTGAAAAGACTATTCTTTCCCACTGAATTTCCTTGGTACCCTTGATAGAAAATCAACTGACCACAAACGTGAGGGTTTGTCTCCAGACTCTCCATTCTATTCCATTGACCTATATGTCTATCCTTCTGCCTGAACCACACTCTCTTTATTGTAGCTTTATGGGAGGTTTTCAAACCAGGATGTGTGAGTCCTGAAACTTGGTTCTTTTTAAAGATTGTTTTGGCTATTCCGGATCTCTTGCATTTCCACGTGAATTTTAGGATCAGGTTGTCTGTTTCCACACACACACACAAAGCCAGCTAAGATTTCGATAGGGATTACCTTGCCTCTGCGGGTAAACTTGAGGAGTGCTGTCATCTGAACAACAGTAAGTCTTTCATGTCAAGAACATGGAATGTCTTTCCATTTATTTAATTTTAACTTCCGTCAACAAGGTTTTCAAGGTACAAGTCTTGCACTTCTTTTCCTAAATTTATCCCTAGGTATTTTACCCCTTTTACTGCTATTATAAATGGAATTATTTTCACTTGTGGATTGCTCATTACAAGTGTATGGAAACATCATTGATATATATTGATCTGGTATCCTGCCACATTGCTGAGCTCCTTATTAGTTCTACCAGTTTTTGTAGTAGTGGGTTCCTTGGGATTTTCTACGTACAGGATCATGTCATCTGCAAATAGAAATCGTTTACTTTTCCCTTTCCTTTCTGGATGCCTTTTATTTCTTTTTCTTACCTAATCGCTTTGGCTAGAACCTTCAGTGCAACACTGGATAGAAGTGGTGAGAGCGGACATCCTTGTCTTGTTCTTTATTTTAGGCAAAAAGCATCCAGTCTTTCTGCTTTAAGGATAATCTTCTCGGTGGGCACTGTGGTTTTTTTTTTTTTTTTTTTTTTTTGCGGTACGCGGGCCTCTCACTGCTGTGGCCTCTCCCGTTGTGGAGCACAGGCTCCAGACGCACAGGCTCAGCGGCCATGGCTCACGGGCCCAGCTGCTCTGTGGCATGTGGGATCTTCCCGGACCGGGGCACGAACCCGTGTCCCCTGCATCAGCAGGCGGACTCTCAACCACTGCGCCACCAGGGAAGCCCCTGTGGTTATTTTTAAATGGTGCCAAAACAAAGTCTTCCTTCACTCTGTCAACAAATCTTTCAGCAACCACGAGTCTCCAGAGCCCCTCGTTCTTCCTGGGCTTCCCCATGCTCCCCCACTACCCTCCTCTGTCCTTGCCTCCTCAAGATTTCAAACGAAACCCACCAGTTACTTCCTACACTGCTCTCAATCCTTCAGCTAAAGTTACGACCTCAGGACCAACCTGAGTGCTTAGTGCCTAAGTCCTCAAGGCAGAAGAACCTCCAGTCCACTAATTGGGGTTCTCCTTGGGGGATCGAAAGAGCAGCACACAAACACCGACAATAGGCATTCAGATGGCCCCTCCTTTTGGACTTGTGGCTGTATAAATCCTTTAGGAGTGCGTTGCTAGACGGACGGATGAAAAAATGGTGGAGCATGTGTTCTGACTGAACCACCATCAAGTGTCAGGAGGAGAAACGGAATCTGGGAGCAACACTGACTCTGGCAGAGTTTTTATTAAAATTCATGCAAGTTCATTTGTTCAATGAATATCTATTACACACCACTCCCATGCCAGGCACTGGGGAAACAGGAGTGAAGGAGACGGACAGAAGACCTGCCTCTGGCACATAAGCCTCGTGGGTTGGGAGATTTGCATCCATCGGCCCCGTCAGGGCCTGTTATCTGAGGACGCAGCACCTTCTCTACTAGTCATCTGGGCTGGGCAGGGCTGGCTTCCCCCGGCTGAGTCAGGTTTGCCAGAGGACTTGCTTTACTAGGGACCTGCTATGTGTCTGTGCCCTAGTGTGCCCAGGACACTGACCTTGGGAAGGGTAGCTGGCAGAGTAAGAAAGGCAGGAGGAACCATGCTCTGTCTCATCTACACTCTGACGTGACCCTGGGCCTGGGGCTGGAGTGGGGTCTTTGCTGGAACAAAGGCTGGTGGACACCAGAGCTGAGGGCCGAGAGCCATGGGTCCAAGCTCCGGCCTCTGTCACCTGGAAGAGATGGTGTCAGAAGAAGGTGAAGATTAAACATGGTTCCTTAACTGTAAACACGTATTTTGCTCTGTCCATCTGGCTTTAAACAAGCCTGCGGATTCATGCTGTACTAACTGCAGGGTTTCACGTGGAGCATGATAATGGAGGCGCACGCACGCTGATAAATGATGAGTGAAATTGATTCTGGATGCGCTGATAAGTGAGGTTTCTGGTGCCCAGGGCCCACGTGGGAAGCAGGGCTGACTGACAGGTGTGGCACCTGCAGAATGACCCCTGGCGACCCCGGGACATCCTGGATCCCGGCTCTGTGCTCTCTCCATGGCCACGGCCACAGTGCTGTGTTGCAACCTCCCCATCCCCCTGGGCCAGCTGGCCGCTGAAATGTGACAGCCGTGCCCAGACAGACGGGGCCACCATATGCTTCTGGGCCAGCCTCCCTTGTCTCCATGTGGGCTGTGCCCTGGAAGGAGCTGCTGGGATGGAGCGATGGCCCAGGCCAGGGACATCTGTACCATTGTGGTTTAGAGCATCCATCCATGTCCTGGGCAGGAAGCTGGGGGGCAGAGAAGGCAACCCAGACGGGCCCCCGGAGGTGTGGGCCCACGCTGTGGGCCCCAGGAGGAAAGAGCGTGCCCATGAAACCCCACGCTCCAGCACGTGGCACACACCACCCAACTAAGACCTCCCCCATTCTGGTCTCACCTTCACTGTCTGTCAATGGCAGCAAGAAATAATATTTTCTGAGATCCTTTTCTCCTCCTGAAGTCTCAGAAAACCAACAAGAAAGACAGGAGTCCACCGGGATCCCCTCGAGGTGCGATTTTCCTGGCATTGGGTTAAATGGGGTTGCAGTTAGCTTTTTTATCTTTATGTACGTGTGTGTCTTGGTGTGTCTCTGTATGTGTGCGTCTGTGTGTGTTCACGCATGTGTGTGTGCGTGCCTGCACACATGTCTGCTCTAGTCACCAAGCCCAGCCCTTGCCGTCTTGATTTGATGAGCAGAGCGACCACAGAGCATCTTCTCCCCTGGTTCAGGGACCTTAGGCTGTGCATTCTAAAGGTCAGAGCCAATTTCTATTAATTTCATGGGGTGTCCTTGTGCGATTCTTTTAGCGGAAAGTCTGGCTGACCTCAGACATTGTCACCATTGTGCTGGTGGTGGCTGCACACCACGGAGAGCACCTTTCTTCTCCTTTGGGACGAGAAGAATAGGGCTTCACTGTATAGGGATGAGGGCTGTGTGAGGCTTTGATCAAAGAGGCAGGGCCACCGGGAGATGTATTTAAAGGATTTATTATAAGAATTTGCCCTGATGCAGTCGTGGGAGCTGGTGACACAGTCTACGGGGGGCTCTGGCTTCCGTGTCTACTGGTGGCGCCTGAGGTCAGCAGGCAGCCTGTCGGGAAGGAGCGATGGACGTTGGGTGGAGAAGCAGGACACCTGGAAAACTGCTGGGAACCTCCAGGGTGATCTCACAGCCATGGCCTCCAGCTTCAACGCCAGGTGCCCTGCGGGAGATGCTGGAGGCCTTCCTCAGGAGCTGAACACACACCTGGCCCAGGAGTCGGGGCCTGGGGAGGAGTTGGCAGGTGCTGAATTGACCACCCACGCCCTCGAGGTGCGCCAGCAGATCAGACAGCCTGTGCCTGGGGCCGACCTTCCACTGAAGCCTTCCGATCCTGGCCATGACTGCTCTTAGGGATCAAACCAACCCACGGCTGTGCAGAAAAGGGCAGTAATGCAGCTCAGGCAGGGGACACAGCAGAAATCCACTGCCATCCACCCTGTCAACCTGGCATCTGTACCAAGTTCATCAAAACAGACTTAGTGCCTGAATAGACAGCAAGGTCCATCCCGACGATCTCTTGTGATGCCACCGACCTCTGTAAAATTGAAAACTCACTAAGCTTCGCCCTAGAGTGGGTACAGGGGCGCATTCGTCCCCTCTGGGGCTGCTCATTCCTCCTACCGCTGAGTCACATGCCCCTTTTGTCTCCTGTGACTTAAACACTGAGTGTATTACTTGCCTATGTCTGCGTGACACATTCCCTGAAACTTGGAGGCGTCATCGATACCCCTGAGGACAGGAGTCTGGGGTGGCTTGGCTGTGGGCCTCCGCCCAAGGTCCCACGGAGCTGCAGTCAGCGGCCAGCAGGTGCTGTCTGCTCTGGAGGCTGGACTGGGGGAGGGCCTTCTGTTACCGAACCAAACTCGGCTCTACTCGCCTGCATATGCAGTAAAGCCAATCTACTGACACTGGGTTGTGGTAAAGGAAAGTGCAGCATTTATCGTCAAGGCGCCAGACAAGGAGAGCGGGTGGCTTGTGCTCAAAAGCCCTGAGTTCCCAGAAGTGTTTCAGCAAAGCATTTTTAAAGGACAGGTAAGGGAGGGGGGGCCCCAGGGTGTCTGAAGAAGCTCATGCACAAGTCTCGATTAGTTGATGGTGAGGTCACAGGGTGGTGTCAAAGGGGTTCACATCATCAGTCCTTAGGCCCCAGGAAGTGTAGGGGCTATGTGCTCATGGTCACCTGGTCGTTAATTTCTTCCATCTGGTGTGGATTTAGCATCTGTAAAACAACTCAGGAAATGTGCCTCAGATACTATTGGCTGGGTGCTTCAGAGGAGATGCAACAGAGGATAGAGGGGAGGGGGCGTGTTCCAGGAAGTGCCCAGAGGGTCCTGCTCAGTTACGCTCCCACGCACACCTGCATGGCTGTTGCCTTGAGTGGTCAGGTCCTTGCCACATGAGCTTCTCCGAAGGGCAATTTGCATCCCTCGGAGCGAGGGCTCCAAGAGAGTGAGGGGCCAGAAAGGTGGAGGCCACATCTTCTTGTAAGTGGAATCTCAAAAGTGACAACCCACCTCTTTTGCCAGATTCTATCCATTCGTTGGAAGTGAGTCACTCGTGAGCCCTCGCTCGAGGAGAGGGTGTTACGTAAGGCCGTGAATATGGAGAAAAGGGGATCAGCTTTGAGGCTGCCCACCCCCATCTGAGACAGACAATTCACTGCTGTTAACACAACTTAGGTTAGAAGTGGGGACATGGGAGCCGGGAGGTGGGAGAACATTTGGTTAATATGTATACAACACGTGCATATCTAGATATGCAATAAATACTGTGACAATTACACCTCCTTACCTGCAATGGTTATGTGGCCAGAGTGCGTATTCATAACAGCCTCGCCCACACCATCCCTCATCCCTCTGCCCTTCCCTTAGCTGGTAGGGTTCCTTGCCTGACGCATGGCCCAAATCTTCTTTCCCGAAGTGTCTGAACCATTAAAATTGCCCCTGTGTTAGCCTGTTGTTGTTTTCTGTTTTAGTTGTGGTGCTTTGAGCATCTCAAGAAGGTAGATGCCTCGGGACTGGGTAATTGAGTTTCTAGAGCCCTGGGGCCTCCCAGATGGATGGAGCCCCAGCCCCAGGCTGCCCCGGGGGATCTGCAGCTGGGTCTGCAGAAGGGATCTGACCCACCTTCCTTCCAGCTCCTCTTGGCCGGGGTCATCTCGGGAAGTTTCCCCTCCTGGGGAGAAGCTCCGGCTCCAGGCAGAGGGTGTGGCTGCTTGCCCCGGCCCTGTGAGGCACCAGCCACCCCTTCCGGCTTCCGCACCGCTGGCAGGGATCCGTCCAGGTGTTCCCTCCATCCTTCATCCATTCCTGGAGCCATTATGGATCCGGTGCTGGGTTCTCGAATGCCAAGTGAGAACAAGACAGGCTGGGTGGCTGCATGATGGAGCCCAGTCCATGGGGGAAGTCGATGCACCCTAAATGATTTAGGGCATAAGTCTGCTTCGTGGGCAGCAAAGGCGTGGACGCAGTCCAGGGCGCAAGGCCTCACGGGAGGGAGGACCCTTCTGATGGGTGTCAGGGAGATGGTCTCCGAGGCAGGGCCCAGGGTAGGGCCTGAAAGTGGGGATGAGCTGCCCCAAGCCTGCGTTCTAGCAGCTGGGATGGACCATGGGGAGGTGGGGAGGGCCAGGAATGACCGGGTTCCTGTAGGTCTGGACCCATCCAGACAGTGGGGACATCAGCGGGCGGGGCACACCACTTTCTCTCTTGGCCATCCCGGGAGGGAGGGTGTCCACTTCACTGCTCACACCAGAGCCTGCGAAACGCCCTTTTCTGACCCTCTGAGATGCTCATTCACCAGGACCGACTGCGTGGAGCCTGGGGACCCGCAGTGTGACCAGCGAGGGCGAATCTGAGGCAGACGGCCCAAAGCTGCTGGTGGGGACACCCGGGCAAAGACTGTGGGACCCCTGAGAGGGAATGTGTGCCCTCCCAGCCAGGCCGGAGCCGGGCTCTTCGGCCAAAGCCGCTTCCTTGGGAAGAAGTGAAGAGCAGATCTGAGGGAAGAGGCCCTGACACTTGGACAGCCCCGTTTCTGGACGTGACCCCGTGCAGAGAGCAGGAAGAGCCCCCCGTGTTGTACAGTGACTTTGAGAGGCCGAGGAGAGGGGCCGCTCTGGGCTGCACCTGTGAAGCCGATTCAGAACCAGCAGTGGTCCCCTCCCAGGCCCTGCTCATCGGGCTGCGCGGGGAGAAGCATAATTAAGGCCTGTGCAGCTGCAGGATTAGTGATCCAACCCGGGAAGCCTGGGTTTTCATTAGTAATTAGGCCCCTTCTGCAGAGCCGTGCTAAACAGACAAGGGCGCCACGACCTTAGTCCCCAGAGGGATGGTGACACAGCCTGTCTGTTTTGTGGAAACACCGACGGCTTCTGTCACAGCTGTTTGGATGAAGGGACACTGGTGAGAAGTTCGGCCAGAAGGAGGGTGCAGGTCTCTGCTCCTGGGCACCGGGCACTGAAGACTCAGCTCCCGAATCCACCCAGAGCCTGCAGTGGCAGATGTAGTGGCTTTTCTGGGGCACGTGCACAACGAATACAGTGACGAGCTGCCTGGAAGGTGCGTGGAGCACTGCAGAGACCTCCCTGGCTCCACAAGACGCCAGAGTTGGGGAAAGAGCAGCCCGTAGGCACCCACACCAGACGCCAGGGAAGTGGGCCATCAGCCCCTATGCTGGGCGTCGAGGACCCCACGGCCGAGCTGCCGTGTTCTGTGTAAATCACCCTGTGTCGTCAAATCACAGAACTTTCCAGCTGGCCCACCCTGGAGACCAACTCCCCCAACCTCCTGCTTCCCAAAAAGGGCAGCTGAGGCCAAGGGCAGCTGTGCCCAGAAGCTGGTGGCCAAGCCGGGACCAGGGCCCGGGATTCCTGGTTCTCTGAGCTCTTCCTGAAGCTCACATAAGACGCTGACAGTCACGAGCCCTTACTGACAAGGACATGGAGTGAGTTTCTCCAAGAGGACTTCTTTTGTGGTTTTGAAAAAGCTCAAAGTCACGACGCCCTGGAACCCCGTCTAGACGATGCTGGCTCTGGTCTCCTGAGGGTGCAGCTCTCACCTCGGCCATGGCCCTCAAGTCTCCACCCCAGAGGCTCACCTCTCAGCTCCTGCTGGGCCCGCAGACCCCCAGTGCCCCCTCCCCGGCGGGCTGCCCAGGCCTCGGCTCTCCCACCTCCTCCCTCCACCCCAGCACCGGTAAGTGGGACATGCAATTCATGGGTAGTTAAGGCCATGCACGGGGCACTAACCTTCCTAGCCGGGCTGCGAACACCCGAGGGCGGGTCGTGGGTTGTTGTTTTTCTCCATTTCCCAGACGTTCAGCCCATAGGAGGGACCCTGTTAGCTCTTGTCCATTTTTTAGGAGCTGCAGGTACTGGTCTGTACCAGAGGAAGTAGAGGTCCACTGGGACAAGCTTTCTGTATGTGAGGTGAGTTCTAGAACTTTGCTGTACGATATAGTACCCACTTCACTCTAGGGTATCACGCACTTTAAAATACGTGAAAAGGACAGATCTCAGGTTGTGTTCTTACAAAACGAACAGATCACAGGGAAGTCTGGGGAGGTAATGGGTATGTTTAGTACTTCGGTTGTGATGGTATCACGGGTGTCTGCATACGTCCAAACTCATCAAGATGTAATTCACACACACACACTCCTGTGCATAACCAGCGATGACCTCCTCTGAGCACATTGCCCCATACTCTGTAATAACCTGCATGGGAAAAGTACCTGAAAAAGGAATGAATATGTGTCTCTGTATAACTGAATCACTCTGCTGTACACCTGAACCTAACACCACATTGTAAACAGCCATACTCCAATAAAACTGAAAGATCAAAAGATTTTAAAAACTACATAGGGAAGAAAACAGTTGTCTACATTAAATGTGCACGTGTTTGGATATCAGTTACACCTCACTAAAGCTAAAATTGTTCAAGAAAGCAGATGCAGGCCTGTGATGCCTCTGGCACCGTTGGCGGACACACTCTCAGGACAGAGAGGTGAGTGGAACTCTTGCCAGACGTCGTCCCAAGAACATGGGGGCCTGATGCCTGATGCCTGGGTCCCATTCACCTCTGCACCCTGAGGACCTTCTGCCCCCTGCCTGCCCTGAGGGAAGCGGGTCTGAAACCAGAAGATTGCATTTGAGTGCCAGCTCAGCACAGCCCTCGACGTTTCTGAACCTCACTTCTCTCGTCTGCGTAATGCGTCCGTTAGCTAGACATCTCCCATTGACCTCATGGGCTTATCGAGAGGAAGAAGCCAGCCGGGGCTGATCATGGCAACGTTGCTGGCCACTGTCACCTGGGCCCTGTACACATCACTTTCTACATCTGAGATGTGGTCACCATTGTTCCCATACACGGATGGGGAAAGCGAGGCTCAGAGAAGTGAAGGCACTTACCCGTGGTCCTGCAGAGGTGGCTGGGCTAAGATGCAGCCCACAGTCTGGTCTATTTAGCTCCGAAGTGTGACAGTAACTATGACAGTGAACAGGAGAGGGTGCCCTGAGAACAGAGGACACACACACACACACACACACACACTCACATCTGCTTGCCCCTCTTCCCGATAACTCATCATGGGGCATAACTGCTCTCTGAGTTGCCTGAAATAAGATGAAGAACTTTCCATGTGAGGTTCTTTGTGCTGAAGAGAATGATTCCAAATGGGGAGTAACCGGCGGTCCAGGGCTCAGTTCTTACGGTTGAAATGAAACGTGCTGACGTGTCAGAGGAGCAGAAATAAAACTACCGAATGTGAGACCCGGAGCAGGTAATGAGGACAAATCAGCAGGTTTTAGAAACGAAATACAATTGTGTGTCTGTAGCTGCAGCCCAGGGGTGGCCCACACAGCACGAAGGGGGGCTCGAGCATGGGGTGTAGGGTCAGCCCCAGGGGGCGGGTTTACCAGAACTTGTAGGAGGGACCTCCTCGGACCCTCGGAGGCATCTGGCCTCGTCCCGCTTTGAGGCGTTAGACCCGCCTTAGCCAGGCTCCCAGCCAGCACTTTGCACAAAGCCCTCTGTGTTGGTTTGCTCGGCTGCTGTAACAGAGCACCATAGACCGGGCGGCTTAAACAACAGACAGTTACTATCTCACATCCTGGACGCTGGACGTCCAGGATCAAGGTGTTGGCAGGGCTGGCTCCCTCTGAGGCCGTGCTCTCCCTGTGTCCTCACGTGGACTTCCTTCTGTGTCCACATCTCCCCTTTTTCTGAGGACACAGGTCGTACTGGATCAGGGCCGCTCTAATGGCCGCATTTTAACTTGATGACCTC
Source organism: Pseudorca crassidens (assembly GCF_039906515.1). Lineage (NCBI taxonomy): Eukaryota > Metazoa > Chordata > Mammalia > Artiodactyla > Delphinidae > Pseudorca > Pseudorca crassidens. The sequence continues at coordinate 3,442,823 of NC_090302.1, forward strand.
TGTAAAGACCCTGTTTCCTAATACAGCCACACTCTGAGGTCCTGGGGGTCAGGGCTGCAGCACATAAACTTTGGCAGCCACAGTTCAGCCCCTAACACTTCCCTCACCCTGCCTTTCTTCACTCCTATGGTTTTCGCTCATTCACCTGTGCCTTCTTTGTGCTTGGCTGGACCAAGACAGAAAGCTCTCAGGAGCCCAGCAACCGGTGGACATCAGGACGGAGCGTGGTGGTACCACAGGCAGGGTCAGAGCCAGCCCGGGCCCGTCGGCAGTGCAGACCCCGGGACGCCCACCCCCTGCTCTGCTTGCACAGAGCAGGCTCTTGAATATTCATTTCTTCAAAACCACATCCCTTCGTGGCTGCTGAGCTGAGCCACTCTGTCCACTTAGGCAGTTCACCATCCAGGATGGAGGGGTGGTACCAAGGCCTGAGAAAAAGGTAGGTCCTGAGCCCTAGTGAGCACTTCTGGTGGCCACCCCACCTCGCAGTGGAGCTGGCGGGGGCTGGAACCTGGGCCACAGAGAGCCCTCGGGAGGACGGGTGCCACACGTGGAGGGCAGCTATGGCGTGTACCGACATTTAAAACGCACGTGCCCTTTGACCTAGAACCCAGCCCGTTGGAGGACGTCTCTGGAGGTCACTGGAAAAGGGCCCAGGAGTGGGATGGGCTCCACCAGACGGCCACCAAATTCCAGGGGCTTCTCCCAATGGGAAATCCACGCAGTCACTCAGGGATCCAGGCTCCCCTCCCTCAGGACTCCAGCTTCCTCGTTTCAGCCAGCAGAGGAAGGGAGAGTGAGGGCTGCACTCGGGAAGGCCTATGGCCCACCGGGCAGTGGAGTGCATCGCTTCCCCACCCCCACCCCGTGTTCAACTGGCCGGACTCCTGCACGTGGTGGCCCCCAACCCAAGAATGCCTGGGATGCACGGCTGCGTGTGCCCTGGAAGAAGAGGACACAGGGAGAGCACTAGCTGTCTCCGACACAATATTTGCCCACCGTCTGTCTAAAATAATTAAACATTAACGCCAGCTTGAGTGACCTGTGAACAGAGTTAAATACATTTAATGGTGGTACCAGGCGTTCATCCAACATCCATTATTCCATAAACACTTCCCAGGACATCACGCTGTGTGAAGTACATATTATGCAGCCCAGAAAAATAATGGCACGTATCGATGTTCATGGATATTGGTTGAACGACAAGATCAGGATTCAATACAGATTATATAGTGTAATCCAGATTTTGACAATTCAAATATTTATATTTATATAAATATATTTATATTTATATAAATATAAATATTTATATATATAATATAAATATAATATATAATATAAATATTTATATAAATATATTTATATAAAAATATTTATATTTATATAAATATTTATATAATATTCAAATATTTATATCCATCCATAAACATAGAGAATTATGGAAAGATTTTCACAAAAATTGAAAAAGATATCTACAGCTTTGTCGGCAAGTGTCCCTTCAAGAGACGGAGCTGGTTTCGCCTCCCTGGGAATGTGGGCTGGGCTCGTTTCTAATGAGCAGAGTGTGGAAGATGAGATGGGGAGCGACTCCAGGTACTTGGTTGTAAGTGGATTTTCACCCTCCTCCCTGCTTCCTCCCCTGGACCGTCTGTGCCTGGGGAAGCCAGCAGCCTTGTCGCAAGTTCACCTAAACAGCCCTAGGGGAGGCCCATGCTGTGTGGCAGGCCATCTTGGAGGTGGCTTCTGCAGCATCTGGAGAGGGTGGGGGCAGAAGCTCTCCTCTGAGCTGCTCTTGAATTCCTGACCCTCCAAAACCGTGAGATGAGAGATGTCTGCCAATGAAGCCTCTACCTTTGGGGGTAATTTATTACGCAGCAGTAGCTGACTAACACACCGTCTTTGCAAAGTGAAGGGCCAAGGCTCTGGCCCTGCCTTCCCCTCTCTCCCCTCTGTGTCCACTCAGAAGAATTCTGAGAGCCCCCTGGCTGGACTCAGGAAGTCAGCTGCGGCCAGGTGGCCTGACTGTAGTAACTGACCACCTGGGTGTAAACCCCCAACCATGGTCTCTCAGGGAAGAACTGTGGCCCCAGGCCTGCCTCGCTGTCCTCCCGCAGGGTCCCCCCAATTCTCCAGTCGTCCCACTCCAAGGCCCTCAGTCTGGACACAGGCCTAGGTGAGTCATCATAACCATTGCTTCGCGGAACCCCGTACCACGTCTACACCAAGCACAGTGAGAGCCCTCAACACGTCCTTGCGGGACGGACAGAGAAATGCAGAGAAAACCTTCTAAGATTAACGTGTATGATCTTTGAAAGTGGGGAGAATAAACTCGCTAAAAGCAAGTGGGTTGATGCAAGGATTCCACTGGAGCAGAAAGAGAATTAGTGACGTGACAGCTCCACACGCTGGCTCCCGGGAAGCCGTCCTGGGTGCTGGGCGGCGCCCCTGTGCCTGGGCTCTGCCCACGTCACCCTCTCCCCCCTCCCCTGCTAACTCCCAGGATGCAGAGGGGCTGTTTTCCCGGAGCCGTTAGTGGGCAGAAATGGGCTTGCTGCTTGGTAAGAAGAGCTAGTCCAAATTGACTGGGAACCGCAAAAACGCAGTTAACAGAGCTGGACAGGGAGTCTGTCCTGTCCCTGGACGGTCCCCGCCTGCTAATGGGCCTTCCTGGAAAGGCCACTCAGGGCTGGTCTCCATGCTCTGTGATGGGCTGAGGAGGCGCTGAACAGTTTGAGGGCACAGCGTATGTAAGAACCACTTTCCCAAACTCATTTCCCTTGCAGGCCTAGCGTGTGCAAGGGTGGCCCGTGCCTCACCTGGTCCAGGGGTCGGAGGGGGAAGGAGGTGACGGAGGCACCAGCGGACTCCTAGTGGCCTGGAGCCTGGTCCGCCTGCCCTGCACTTACCGGCCACTCACCTGCCCAAGGGCTTAGGGCTAGGTGGGCAGTGGCACCAGAGGTCTGGGCTGGTCACTGCCTGGGGGACCCCGGGCCCTCCTTTCACATCCTGACCCATTTTATCCTCTGTGATGTGAGGCTGTGGGCGGCCCCGTGAGCTCTGGAGATGCCCTGTGAGGGATGGTCCAGGGGATGGGTTGGGAGCGAGGTACCCCAATGGGAAAGCAAAAAAAACGCCCCTGGGTTCCTCCCAGCCCTGGATGGTGTGGAAAGGGGTCCCAGGGAAGGAACGCTCAGCCCCGGGAGAACAGTGACTTTGAGAGGGACGTGCAGCCACGCAGCCCCCATGATCGAGCCTCCTCGGGGTCGGGGAGAGTAGGGCACCTGGTGGGTGTCCTGAGTCTCGGGTCCCTCCACTAGAAGACTGGGGGCAACACAACCTCCCTCAGAGCTGCCTGAGGGCGGGAGGAGGGGAAACGTAACACAGCAGAGCACTCCAGCTCGGAGACGGAGGGAGGGCAGGCTTCCAGCCGCCCCCCAACGCAGCTCCACACGCCCTCTATACAGTAAGCCTTGTTACGTTATCAATTTTGTTTGTTTGTTTTGCGGTCCGCGGGCCTCTCCCTGCTGTGGCCTCTCCCGTTGCGGAGCACAGGCTCCGGGCGCGCAGGCTCAGCGGCCATGGCTCACGGGCCCAGCCGCTCCGCGGTATGTGGGATCTTCCCGGACCGGGACACGAACCCACATCCCCTGCATCGGCAGGCGGACTCTCAACCACTGCGCCACCAGGGAAGCCCTCGTCATCAATTTTGAAAGAGGCTGAAGCGTTCCTCAGCCATGCCAACTCTGCCCCGTGACCTCTAATGAGCGACTTGGCCCCGTGCTCATCCCTACGAGCTCATCTCTGCTGGAGAAATATGATTCCATCCAGGTGTCCGCCTTCTCGTCTCAGGATTTCTCCCCCACGACGAGAAAGAGAGCATCTCCTTCTGTTCATAAAAAGCGTGCCTGTGAGCAGGAGGCGGCCTGGCGTGGGCAGCTGCTGATGGCTCGGAGGACGAGGGCCAGGAGGCTGTGCAGCCCGCCTGCTGGACACGCATCCGTGCCACCCCCGATTCGCAGCCTCAGCCCGGCCAGGCTGCTCAGATCTTCCTGTCATTTGATTAATCAAGGGAGGAAGGGCTTCTGGGAAGGCAAAATTATTTTTTCTATAATTCTTCTATAATAATTTTCTAAAATTATTTTGCTGCTTTCTCAATATCTGAATTTTTCACAGTGCTAAATTCTTCTTCCTTTTCCTTAAATCAAAAACAAGGAAATACATTGGGACAATTCTCTGTTTATATACATTCCCTCTTATTCGACCTCAAAGGTGTACTTCCAAAAAAGCAAGATGTTTTTGGACCAGACCTCGATGATTAGAAAGGGGAAAATAAGGCCTGGATTTCAGCAAAACATCGGCGGCCTGACTTGTCTCCCCCTTCTCCCGTGTCCTCACAGTAGAGGGACGATGCAGGTCCTAACTTCAGAGCAGCGCCCTGCCCTGTGTGGGGCCTGGTCCGGCCTCCCGCCCCAGTTCAAATGCAACGCAAGGCCGCCCTGGAGTTGACTGCCGCGTTTGCTGACACTACACAAGACCAGCTAGAATCCTGCCGGCCTAACTGGCAGAAAGTGGGTCCTGCTACTGGCTTCCACTCATCAATTGTAACAAACTGGACACTCGCCTTCTGTACTGAAGGGAAATGAAGACCTCGTGGACGGGAGCTGCAGGAAGCAAGACCTCCAGGAAGGCTGGAGGGAAGTCCAGGGAGCCTCCTGGGCCTGGAGCATGCCTGGCGCGGGCAACGGGTTTCTTCCCAACCCCATCCAGGAAGGTGGTGGGAAACGAGCATTTCAGGGCCCCTCTGGGCCAGGCCGGGTCTGAACATTCAATATCTGGGACTCACTTTCTCACTGACATCTCCCAGTGCAGCCCAGAGAAGTAATGCCAGCTGTTTAAGGTCACACAGCAGCTGAGCAGCAGAGGCGGAAGCCCACCCTGTTGCTAGACCCCCACCCCGATCTCCCCAGAATTTCTCAGGGTCTCCCAGTCAGTCCCCAAAAGGCCCTCTGGGTTGGATGTAGAGATTAAAGGCACCCCTGGGATCTAGGACAGTCCCCAGAGGCCTCCAAGTCCTGTCTTGTCTGCAGGACCCGTGAAAAGTCAGGTCTCGGCACCTCTGTTGATGGCTGTGAGCTTCACTTACTTCCCGGAGCCCTGCTTCTGCATCTATAAGAGGGGAGCCTGGTGGCTGGGAGCGTGGCATGAAATGTGGAAATGATTAGTAAGCCAGCACGGCCGACAAATACTAAACTCCCACGATTCTGAGCGTGGCGAAGCCCCAGCACGGCTCTCCCGGATGTAAGTGTGGCCTCTGCCACCCACAGCTCTGATCTCAGGCCAGGATAGAGGGGCGCAGGCTTGCAGCACCCCCGTCTCTTCACCCCCGTGGAGGCACAGCCGTGTCAGCCCTGGGAAGGGCCCAAAGCAAAACCGTGCAGAGCAGGAAGGCCAGGAGGGCCAGGGGGGGGCTCGGGCAGCGTCCCTGGGTTTCACGGTGGAGACGGCCACTGGGACCTGGGAGGCCATGTGACTGTGCTGAAACCTCCCATGGGAATAGGCAGCAGTGAGTGGGAAGACAGTCTGGCCTAAGACTAAACTTGAGAAGAGATTCGGGGGGGGGCATCCCTCGTGAGTGTGGGAGAGGGCGGAGCAGACATGTGCCCCTCAAAACATGCTAACTGCCTGGCCTGCCTGCCCGAGGGCCACCTCCTCCAGGAAGCCTGTCGGGACTCCTGCATCCCAGGCCGTGACCCCACCTTCAGAGAAGCATCCCAACGGGAGTCCCAGTCTTTGCCTTCCTCCTTCCAACATTTTAGGCAGGTGGGTCCATGGTCCTCGACAGCCCTGGCTGGAATTCCCCACTCTCTCCAACAGCTCAAGGTCTGGAGCTCTGGGAGCCTGAGCGCTCCCCTCCCACCTCCCAAGGGCCTCCCCCACCCCTGGGAGTTGCCATCCGGGACTGCAGACCTTGTCTCCTGCCTGCTTCCTGCCGAGCTCCATCTGAAGACTCTTGGCCTCAAGGAGGTAGGGGGTAGAGAGGGGAGATCAGCTTGGGGGTCAAGGTGCCAGGCCAGACGTTTCAGCCTAGTCCAGCGTCCACGGGCACTCCACGGGACGATGCACTGCCTTCCTTAGTAAATGCTTTTCCTGCTGGTACCCGGATCCCAGAGCAGCGGCTGGGCCTCCCACAGCTCATGGCAGCTGGGCTCTCCGAGGGGGCCCAGGTCTCCCCACACGGCACTTCTCGGTTCATTTGTCCCCTTTTCCTACTCAGCTGAGAACCAGGGAGGGTGCAGGCTGTGTCTGCTTCCACATTCATCCACTGACCGCATGTGAATGAAGGAATGAATGAATGAATGAGTGAACGGAGGCCTTGACGGATGCCTCCCCCGGGCTCCGACAGGCTGGGGTGTTCATTGAATTCTAGCAGGATGACACCGGTATCACCATAGCCGGTAGGGCTGTCTCATGCCTTCAGCCTCCATCAATCTGCTTTTAATAATAAAGTGACAGTAAACCCCACATGGTATCTGTCTTATTAAATTGAAATGGAGACGGTTAAGGTCGACTGAGTTCTTGACAGCTGTGGGTGTGCCCACGGACGCTGGACTAGGCGGAAATGTCTGGCCTGGTGCCTTTGACCCCCAAGCTGAGCTTACGTGTAGCCTGAGCACTGTCTGCCCTTCCCTGACTCTCTCCTGACCTTCAGGTCGGGGAGTAGGTCCCGCGGTGTTTCTCGGAGCAGCTCTGGTATTGACCCAGAGGAGCAAGGGTGGAATCGTTTATCATCCAATTAATGGTGTCAGCAGAGTCATTAAGTGACCAGACACATGTGTAATGGTGTCAGCAGAGTCATTATTTAAATGACCAGACACGTGTATAATCCATCTTTTTATTTTTTTTGCGGTACGCGGGCCTCTCACCGTTGTGGCCTCTCCCGTTGCGGAGCACAGGCTCCGGACGCGCAGGCTCAGCGGCCGTGGCTCACGGGCCCAGCCACTCCGCGGCACGTGGGATCCTCCCGGACCAGGGCACGAACCCGTGTCCCCTGCATCGGCAAGGGGACTCCCAACCACTGCGCCACCAGGGAAGCCCACGTTTCAGTCTTAGAGTCCCCGAAATCTCAGTTTTCTCTGCTCTGTTCATCCTGCTGAGACGGAAGTGTGGGGAGGTGTGGGGAGGTCAAAGCAGCAGCAGCAGTAGGTTTCTGCTGAGCAGGCAAAGTCCCACGTCTGCGTCTTGCTCCTGTTCACAGTGGGGCGTCGCTCGTCCCCGCCCCCCAGCCCCCAAGCCTCTCGCTGTCCTTGTCAGCACCTTCCCCAGCACGTCGGGAGGTGTACCCTCTGGCCTCTTCCTCCGGCTGCGAGCTTCCTGGGATGGGGCAGGTGACGCCCAGTGCTGGAAGGGGTGGGAGCTCTGTGGATGCTCCAGGGAAGACCCTCTGCAGAAGCCTCCTGGCCAGGGGATCTCCATGCAGCCCCCTGAAATGGTTCCTCCAGCTGTGCTCCAGTTTTGAGAGTTGACCTAGAAAAAATGAGGGGGTTTCATCCCCTTAATCCGTTTCATCGGACCCACCCCTTGCCCCAAGCCAGCATTCCATTCAGCCAGGACACCCACATGGTTCCTCTTAGACGTGACTGTTCAGTGGGTATTTGTCTGAGTTCCATGTGAAGGCAGACTCAGGGCATCGTGGCTGCCCGAGCCCAGCTCTCAGCCCCTCCCCAGCACGTGCTGCCCTCCCCTGGGCCCACCTTCCTGCCCCATGCTGGTCAGAGCGCTGCCTCCACCCTCTGTCTCTCCCCCTCCCCTGTAACCATCTCCACCATCACCCACCCACACAGTTTGATGTGACCTGTTGAGCCCATCACATCCTCCACCCATCTCCTAAACTCCCATCACCTTGTATTTTCCTCATTAGCACTTTCATACTTTTCCTCTCCCATGAGCGAATTTTGTTGGTCCCTTTGTTTTTTAGCCCTCAGCCCCCAGCACCAGGCTGGGCACGTGTGAGGTGAGTGAATCCTGCTGCTGTCTGACTGTGGAAATGCAGTGGCTGTAGCTACAAGTTACAGGAAAACAGTGTCTCCCTGGGGCATCTGTGCAGGTGGGGCAGGTGTTCTAGAGGCACCTCCTCCTTCCCCCGCCCCACACCCTTTAGCCAAGACTCCCTTTCTTCCCACCTGGTAAACCCAGTGGCCATCTGGACCCAATTCTATTCTCTCTGCCTGGTTCTGCAAGGGAACTCATCACAACTCATTATCTAAAAATACATTTCATGAATGATCACACTGACTTGATCGCATCTACTTGGGCACTGTCAGCTTTCATAACCCTCGGGGATCACACTATAATTAAATAGCTTTAAATTGTGAGATTCATTTAATGTCTCTCTCACAGCTGAGGGCAGCCATCCTGCCTGTCTATTCACTGCTTCATTTCCCCTTGTCTAATACTCTGCCTGGCATATTTACATTCAGCGAATAAATACTTATTGAATGAATGTGTTGAGGAAAACCTCTTGGAAGGAGCAATTAAAAAAATAAACATAGCTTCCAGCCAAGGTGGAATAACAAAAATCAAACTATTCTCCCTCTTGAAACAACAACACACACGAAAAAACAAAACTGAAAACAAAAATGAAAACACTGGACGAAATATCTCAAACGATGGTTCTAAAGAATTTGGACATCAGACGAAACAAAGCAAAAAAATATATACCCTGAAAGATATGAAACAAAGGAAGTAAGCGCTGTGATTTTTCCAGCTTGCTACCCATGGAGAATGTCCAGGATGTAGGCAGGAAGGGAGCTCAGGAGACCCCAAGGTCTCTCAAAGTGGAGGAGCTGGAGCTAGGAATTCAGGGAGGCCAAGGCAGCTGGAAGTCTGCAGGGGAGAGAGCTGCAGAGAACCCCAGGCATCAGCAAAGGGGCCCACGAGTTTTCAGCAAATCAACACATATATGTGAGGAAAAGACCTGAGGACAGGGGGGAAAACCACCCAAAAGGACTGCAGGGAACAGTCCTGGGAACTCATGCAGGACTAGGATCGATGCCTGTTTCTACAACCAGGGTATAAGACATCATAAGTCACAGGGCATCAAGTGGCGTACTCAAAAGAGTATTGAGATAAAATAGCCTTAGACTAAATGCTGCTCTGTTTTCATCTGAAAAAGCTCACCAAAAGGAAAAAATGTTTGCAAGGAACTTAATGTCCCAGAGTGAGCTCGAAACTCTGTATAGGATTATATATAACCTTACCATTAACAAGGTAAAATTCATGATATCTAGTGTCTAACCAAAACTTCCTAGATATGCAAAAAGCAAGAAAATACAACCCACACTGAGGAGGAAAATAAGTCAATTGAAAGTGACCCAGAAATGACACACATAATAGAATTAGTGAACAAGGAGTAAATAGTCTAATTGAATTCCACACATTCAAGATGTTACAGGGGCTGCCCTGGGGGCATAGTGCTTAGGAATCCACCTGCCAATGCAGGGGACATGGGTTTGAGCCCTGGTCCGGGAAGATCCCACATGCCGTGGAGCAACTAAGCCCGTGCGCCACAACTGCTGAGCCTGTGCTCTAGAGCCCATGAGCCACAACGACTGAACCCACTTCTCTTGTTATAGAGCCCATGCTCCACAACAAGAGAAACCAACGCAATGAGAACCCCACACACCGCAACAAAGAGTAGCCCCCGCTCACTGCAACTAGAGAAAGCCTGCGCACAGCAACAAAGACCCAGTGCAGCCAAAGATTAATTAATGAATTAATTTTAAGAAAGATGTTACAGGAAAAAATAAACATATTAAATAGAGACATGGAAGATACAAAAAGAACCAAATCAAACTTGTAGCCATGAAAATTATAATATCTAAGATGAACTATACATTAGATAGAATGAATAGCAGTATTGACCTTGAAGAATAAAAGATTAGTGAAATTTAAGACACAGCAATATAAACGTCATGAAATAAAACACAGAGAAAGAAAAAGACTGAAAAAATAAATAAAAGTGTCAGTGAATTGTGGGACCCCTTCAAGCATCCTGATAAATATGGAATTGAAGTCCCTAATGGAGAGAAAAGAGAAAGTGGTCAGGAAAAAAATACTGAAAGAAATGAAATACAAACATTTTCTAAATTTTGTGAAAACTATAAACCCACATACCTAAGAATCTCAATGAATTTCAAGCACAAGAAACCCCAAGCACAGCTATACCAAGGCATAAAATAACCAGAGTTATTTAAACCTGCAATAAAGAGAAAATCTTAAAGGCAGTCAGAGCAAAAAGAACACATTACATACCAGATAACGAAGCACAGCAACAGATCTTTTGCCTGAAACAATTCAAAGTATCGGAGAGCGGAGTGACATCTTTAAAGTCTGAAAGAAAAGCAGAACTGTCAAGCAGGAACTCTTTTACCAGGAAAAATATCTTTAAAAAATAAAGGTGAAATAAAGAATTTTTCAGACGTGCAACAGCAGAAATAATTCACCACCAATAGACCTGCACTACAATATGTGTTAAAGGGAGCCCTCCAAGCATAAGGAGAATGAGACCATGCAGAAATCTATTAAAGCAAAAAAAAAAAAAAAATTATGTGGTTTATAACATACATAGGAGTAAAATGTATGACAGCAGTAGCACAAAGGCTGTGGAGGGAGAAACTGAAGGACCCTTGTAAGGTGCTTCTGCTACAGACGAAGTGATGTTTCTAGGAGGTAGACATTGGTAAGCTAAATATGTGTACTATAAATACCAAAGCAACCAATAAAATACTACAACAAGGGTTTATAGCTAATTAGCCAACAAAGGGGTTTAATAAAATTTTCATTAAAATCACCACTGATTCTTTAAAAAGCTTAAAAAGAGGACAAAGAAAACAAAAATAGAGAGAATAAATAGGAAAAATATCAAGATGGTAGATCAAAAACCAGTCTTATCAATAATCACATTAAATGTAAATGTCCTAAAAACCACCAATTAAAAGGCAGAGATTGACAGATTAAGTAAATAAGCAAGACCCAGGGATATCTGACTTATAAGAAACCCATATTAATATAAAGGCAGAAACAGGCTAAAAGAAAACAGATCAGAAAAGATACATTATGCCAATGTTAATTGAAACAAAGATGGTTTGGCTATACTAATATAAGACAAAGAATATTTCAGAGCAAAGATACCACCAGGGATAAAGAAAATCTTTTCATAATGATAACAAAATTAATTCATAAGGGGGCATAATAATCTTAAACTATTATGCACCTAATAACAGAACTTCAAAAACACACAAAGCAAAGGCTGATAGAACTGTAAGGGAGCTGGATGGCTGGAGGTTGTGTGCTGACCTCTCCCCAAAGTTGGGCAGCCAGGTCATCCTGAAGGGGGTCTAGCTGGTGCATCTCTGTGTCCACCACTGGGTCCTGGAGTCCTTTGAGTCCACCTAGATTGGGGACAGAAGGGCCTCTGGCCATTTGTCCTGGGCTTGAGCAAGGACTAGATGGGGTGAGGGAGCAGAGTAAGGCTGGGCTTCCCTGTTACATGTCTTTGCTTTGCTTCAAGCTTTAAATGTGCTGGTTTTTGAAACATGTGCCCACCCAGATCTACTGGAGTCCTAGATCCCCGAAGGCTGTCTCCTCAGAGGGTGAGGAGTGTGCAGGAAGGGGTTATCTGTTGCGACATCACAGGTTGGAGAAGCAGCTCCTGACCGGGCGTTCGACAAGAAGATAATAATAGCTGCATTGAAGGATGTTGTGGCGATGCAACAAAATCATATACATAAAATGCCCCATAAGTGGTGGGTTTACTTGTGTGAGGGCCAGAAAGACCTTGCCTCATTTCTTTCTCTTGTTCATTTACTCTAAATATCATGCTGGGGGCAGTTAGGTGTGAGGTCCCTTCCACTCTGAGTCAGACCCTGGACAGCTCTTCAAGTTATCTCTGGGGATCACACATGCCCTTTGGTACCAACTAACAACACACTAGATGTGATTCCCGCTGCTGTCTGCTTTCCACTCAAACTGGTGCCCAAGTGCTCTCCCGGGACTACCATGTGTCGACCAGGAATTTTACTTTCTGAGCCCTGCTGACCTGTGGCTTCTCATCCTATAGCACAGGTGCCATACATCTTCCTGTAGATATTCGCTCCATCCCCTGACAGCACGATCCGGTCAGAGTCTCAGGAGGGTCCATCTGACACTAGTGGTTTGTAACACTGAGGTTTTCCCAAGGATATTAAATTGTTCGCGCAGTGGGACACAATTCCTCCCATCCCTGAGCACAGGCCCCTTTCCAACGTGACTCAGCAGTTCCTTTGTGGAACTTTTTGCCACTCTTATGTCTTTCTGCCCCTCGCATCTGGGCTGACCCCTAGGCCTGCTGTGACAAGGAGACGGCGGTAGACAAGGCTGTGGGATCTGGGTGGAGGGGTGCGGGCGGTGTCTCACACTCAACTAGCTGCCCTGAGACAGCACACGAAGGAACCCGGACTTGGAGGGGAGAGAGGCCCAGCTGACAGTCGGTCCCAGCCAGCCGGCACATGGGTGAGGCTGTCTGGGACCATCCGGCACCACCAACTGCTAGATGTCTACAGCTGCAGGAGTCACCCAGGTGAGGCTGGTCCAGACTGCTGCCCTACAGAATCCGGGGCAAGTAAAACGGTGGCCGATTCAAAGCCGGGCGTAAAACTGCCCCTCCCAGGAAAATCCCTTGACTCTCCCCCCGCAACACACTCCCTCTCTCTAAGCTTCTCTGCTTCCTAATAAGAACCACACCGTTTACCAGTTAATTTCTTCTCATCTGTGTTGTCTTTGGTGTTGTTTAACGGGCATACATCTGATCTCCACAACCAGACTGTGAGTAATCCAGGATTGAGAATTTATGTACAGCTGGAACTCAATCAACAGCTGTTTGCTCTCACTCACCTTTCTTACGAGTAATACAGAGACCTCAGCTGTGGAGGGAAAAGGCTGGACACGTTTTTGTTATAGGAATTCAGGGGTCACCATGCTCAGTGGTGAAGTGCTGCTAAGCACGGTGCCTTTGCACGTGAGGTCAGGGTGGAGGGAACCCAACCATGCGGTAGGAGGAAGGGGGCGTCCTTGTCTATAGCTTCAAGCTTCCTGGGTGTGAGGGGCCCCAGCTCATGATTCCACCAGCTGTCGACATGGATTATTCCAAGACTGTGCTTCTACAATGGGGTTTCAACATCTTAATCAAATTATGCCTGAAGATCTTCAGTGAATACAGCCCTTGCTGGCAGAGCACTTGCAAAATGTTAGAAAAGAAATGACAGAGTGAGGCTCCCAGAAACAGAATGAGATGATCGCAGGCAGAGAGCCCCCGACTTAGAACAGGGGGAGTCCCTGGAGGGTCCCAGCTCTCTCTGCCAGAGGAGGGGGTCACCCCCAGGTGCAGTGTCGAAGGAGTGGGGTGATGCCCACACTAGAAGTGGTCTGTGAAGGTTGCAGGAGGGCAGAAGCACGGGAGGCCATGGGTGGGGGGGGACAGGTGCACAGCAGGCCATGCCGGGAGGGAGCCTGGAATGTACTAGCTTCTTCCTCCATTGCAGCCAGGGGAGGCGCTGAGAAGCCTGGGCAGCATTAACCTTGCCCTTCACGGCACGTGTCCATTAGCTGCCGCGGATGCCGCCCTCAGCTTTCCCCTCCCTCCTCCACGCCAAAGCCCAGAATATTGACTGTTAGTGTTGACTGACAATGGATCTCCCTGTGGGCCTCACAGGGTCCGGGCCAACTGCACGCAGAATAAAGCCACAATTTTTCAGCCTGGAAATGTGGGTTTTCCGTGATTTGGCTCCAGTCTCTGGTTTCAGGTATGTGGATGGAGTCATGAGCTGGCTGAGATGGGGCCGAGCCCTCACCCCGCTGAGCGGCTCTGCACTCAAACCTGACTTCCCCCAGAACTGGTGGCCCCCAACTCCCCAGCAGGAGGGGCTGCACTCCCAGGACCCCAGCCTCCAGGAGCTGGCTTTCCCAGACTCCACTGTAGAACACCTGGGACCCACGCAGGTCTCCTTCCGTCTGCTTCAGAAATCGGGGTGCAACGGGGCTGCCTACTTCCCCTGGAGTTTGGGTACTGGTTTTCTTGGGGGCCAGGGACTCGGCACGCTCTGCCCTTCTGCTCACGGGTTCCAGCCTGCACAGGGGTGCCGCTGGCTAATCTGCAACACGTACTACTGCAGCTGCTGCCTTTTTCAGCCACCAACAGGGTGGTGCTTTTAGAACTGGGACGAGAGGTTGGATACGGAGCAGAATTAGGGAAAAACGATCGCTCCTCATTTCCAGCCGTGTTTTGATCCGGTAAAGCAGACTTGGTCATTGAGGCCGGAGCAGTCTTGTCTTTCCCGACCACGTTAGAGAAACAGAGATGCCTCGCTGCAACTGTGGGAAGAAGACTGAGGCGTCGCCCGGGCCTGGACTGGGTCTGGGACACAGGGCTGCAGGGTTATTTCACTGCCCTGAGCCTTGGGTTTCTCATGTGCTCGGGGCGGGGGGCGCGGGGAGGGGGAGGGAGGGTGTAAGATGACCTGCCCCACAAGGTGGTGGGCTGTGAGCTCTGGGGGCGTGGCCAGTGCCCCCCTCACCGATTTCCTTGCTTTTCAGCTTCCACTGCAGAAATGTGGGCTTTTCTGACTGTGGTCCCCAGTCTCGGGCAGCGCCGTGGGCTGACGGCACCATGCCTACCACTTAGAGGAGTCTGGAGAGACGGAGGGGTGCCTTGGACAGTGTAAATGAGGACTTCAGCCGCCGTCTCGTTTACCTTGGTACAAAGGGATTTATGGATTTCATCGTCATAATTTTAAGACTTACTGCTAAATGAAGTAGACTTATTAAGTCCTGGCAGTGTATTTTTGTGTCCAGCATAGAAACAGCCTTGACTGTCACGAAGGATTTTCGCCCACCGAGCTCGGTGATGGGACAACCGAGCAGAGCAGTGGCAGCCCCACGGCTGGCCGAGAGCGTCGGGATGTTTTTTCCTTCTTTTCTTAACACTGGTGCCTGGACTTTGTAACACCTGCCTGAGGGCGGAACACAAAGGACCTGGCCCTTCAAGGGGACTCACGTGTGTCTTTGGAAGGGGAACCAGTGGAACAGAGGAGAGAGAGCCAGCCTCCTCCCGAGGGGCCAGCACTGATGGAGGTGGAACAGTGGGCAGGGCCCAGGCCAGATCAGCTTCCCCGTCTGCACTCTTCTCCTCCTGGGGCCGCCAGTGGGATGCGGAGCTGAGGGCGTGACTGGGGATGGGGTGGGCAGAGGGTTTCCCCACGGGTGGGCTTTGTGTGCTGAATGTGGGTGTCTGCGTGGTGAGCGTCTTCAGTGACTTCTAGAAAAATGCTGCACACATTCTCCCAGCCTGCTGAGCCTGGGCTGTGGGTCTGCCCTGGGGAGGAGTGTGGGTGGGGAGGACGTCTCCAGCGTCGGCCTCAGGGCACCGCTCTCATTCCAGGGAGACTCACGCAGGGGTGACACTCCGGCCCTTCACTGTGGACCACGCGGGGGTGGAGGGGATTGAGAGGCGGGAGAAGATGTGACCCACTCCAGAGCTCAGCCCTTAAAGACCATCTGTCAGGGCTTGGAGTGTGGCTTCGGAGGGGAAGCCAGCTGGCATCACGCGGTGTCTTAGCTGGACCTCAGGAACCAGGCGCGGCCCAAGCTTTGCAGCACAGGTGTACCTGGTGGGGCTAAGTGGACGTGGTGTGATGCAACCCTGGTGAATGTGTCACGGCATCTGAAAAGAACCTCCCCTCCCTCCCTCGCTCCCTCCCTCCTTCCTTCCTCTACAACAGACACTTACTGAGTATCTGTCAAGCACCAAGCAGATGGATGCCAGGCTGTAGAAGCCTGGACTTGAGACAGGCTGGGACCTGGGACCTGGGACCCTTTGCTACAGTGTTTGCCCCTGGACACGTGTCTCCTTGAGTGACAAAATGCAAAGAAACGGTACGGGACTGAAAATAACTGCGTGCGTGCGCAGTTGGGGCAAATTCTGGACGCCAAGATACAAAGAGACCAGAAAACCCAGCTGCCACCTCTGAAGAGCCGGAAGCAAAAGCAGGGCACTGAGCATGCCCCCTGCACGCACCACCACCAAGGGGGTGGGCAGACCTCCTAAGCCACGCCTCCGGCCCGCCCCCTGGACACACCCCTACCCTCACCCCGTATAAGGAACCAGATGCCCCCGCCCTCAGGGAGTGAGCAAGGGAAGCTGTTGTTTGTTCTCACTCCCCGCTGCTGCAGCAGGGGCCCCACTACAGCCTTCCCTGAATTTCTTGTCTGGCCTCTGATCAATTTCTATTGATTGGGGACCAAGAACCCTGGTCGGTATCAGACTCAATCCTTAGTATTGCCCCATGAATTAATCCTCTTGCTCATTTATTTTACGGATGCCCCCTGAGGCCCAGGCAGTGTGCCAAGGGAGTAGGGGTCCTGTTCTCATGGGCACGAGGCCGAGAGTAAGGACACAAATATCTACAAGAACAAATCTAACCAAGGCCGTGTTTGGGTGTCTGAGTCAGAGTGGGGCTCACGTCAGGATGAGCAGAGGGTCCAGTCAGAACAAAATCCAGCCAGAGACGGCTGATGTCTGGTCCCACGGTGCTTCGGAGCCAGCCCTGCAGGAGGGGTGGTGTGCACTAGACCTTCACCCCCCTCCCCAACTCACAGGTGGGAGGGGACGCTGCAAGGGTCCCAGGGCTGCTGCGTGTGCTGATTGAAATCCAGGCTGAGAGGACCCAGTGTCGGGCGCGTCGAAGCTGTACTGGCCAAGCCAGGTGTCCTGAGCAGCCAGCAATACGGTGTCTTCCTGGCAGCCTGACGCGAGGCCGGCCACACCCCAGGACAATTCCTCAAGGCAGCGTCCCTCCTTCCGCTGAGCACAGCCGGGGTCTGTGTAACTCTCCAAGGGCACGCGGCGGACCGGGCTCTCCATGGGGTCACTCCAGGGTTCTGGCTGGGCTGCTTCTGCTTCTTCATTGCAGTGACTTTGGAGAGAGAAAAAAAAAGACTGGAGCTGCTAACATTTGCAGAATTCGTTTCAAACCGTATTAGACTTTGCTAATTAAAATGACTTACGCTGCTACAAACCGAGTCAAATCGATCGATTTTTAGCAAATCAAAGCCCGTCCCTTTCCTCGGCAGCTCTGGGGAGCAGATGAGCAGGGGAGCTTGCCCAGGTGTCCTTTCTGCAGGGCTGAGGGGGGGACACGGCCGGGGTGCATCCACCTCCCGGAAAGATCAACGAGCACATCCCGGGCATGGGTTCAGAGGGTCCCCCAGTGGCCTTTTCCTGGGACATTCAGCACATTGCATTCTCAGTTGTGTCCTTCCTTTCCTAACTAACTCCGAAGCATAATGAGTATTTACTGGATCCCTGCTTTGTGCCTGGCGGGAGAGACTATGGTGGTGTTTTGGGGGGATGGCAGAGGAAAGGGTGGGGGATGGGAGGGATGGAGATGGGAGGGGTGGGCAGGAAGGAATGGCGGGAGGGGAAAGAGACAACGACAATGGGTAAAGAAAGTCATCTCCCAGGGTATTAAGGGTCTAGAGGACAATGTGTCAGGTTGACATGGAAATGGCTAGCTGGGTGGGGGGTGGCTTTGGATGGTGGAGTCCCTAAAGAGGCAGCAGGAGTGGGGAGCTTTGTGCTAGTCAGGGAAGGGTGTGGGCAGAGCCAGCCAGGGAGCAGGCTTGGAGTGACCATCTGGGCTCTGCTTTCACAGCTCTCTCTGCCGTTCTGTGGGGCTGGGCTTTGGCAGCTGGGATGTATCTCGGAGGTGGGCTGACGGTGGGGAGAGAGGGTGACTTAGGGTCCCGACTGGGTGGGGCAGGGTGGTGGTGCCGTCTCAAGGTGGAGGCTGCTCGGGGAACGGGCTGCAGTGGACAGTGGGAGCTCCTTGGCGAGGTCAGGAGTAGACACACGTGGAGCCACCGGTCTACAGATGGCGTCTAGAAGCTTGAGGCTGTGCACGGTCACCTGGGGCCAGAGGGCGGAGAGGGGAGGGGGTGGGGAAGCCCAGGCCCTGGGTGTCACCACATAGAGGCGATGAAGGGGAGTCTTGAGGTAAGAGGGAAGCCAAGAGCCTGCTTCAGGAAGGAGGTGATCCAGAAAAGCTGGGGCAGAGACCTGGCGACGGGGCGGTCACGGGCAGCTTGTCAAGGTCAGTGTGGACGGTGGAGGAAACAGAAACCCAGCTGTAGCCACTGGTGAATCTGAATGACACGCTTCAGACAGGAGCGAGCCCTGCAGCCGGTGGGAGCCCCACCTTGCTGTGCTGTGTGCTGTGCGCTGCCTGTTCCACTCTGGGCCAGTGTCAGAGCCCTGGTGTCAGATTCCCAGGTGCCCAGAGGGAGGAGCTGTGAGGTGCAGATGGGGGAGGGACAAACTCCATCTGCTAGAGACTGGGAGGGCTTCCCAGAGGAGGTGGCATCAGTGGAGGCTTGGAGTCTGTGGGCATTTCCTAGGTCAAGAACCGGGGAGGGCAGGAGGCAGAGCAAAGCAGGGAAGGCTCTGGAGAGGCGGGAGGGATGAGAGCTCCTGGAGATGAAGTGGGAGAGTGAGCTGGACGATGGGGGACTTTGGACGCCTTGTCAAGGACTTTTAACTGTAAATAAAATACACAAGCCCAACACTTCTAGGGACCACTTGGTCTGCTATACAAAATGCATTACATATCTTTGTGCACTATAGGATAATATGTATTCATTATGGAAAAATTGGAAAAGACTCTGGTGGGCTGAATACTGATCCCCCAAAGATGGCCATGTCCTAACCCCCAAAACCTGTGGATCCCCCTTCATGGTAAAAGCTGGAAAAAGAAAGGAAACAGATCCTCTTCTGGAGCCTCCAGAAGGAACCAGCCCTGCCAATGCCTTGACTTCTGACCTCCAGACAGTGAGAGAATAAATCTGTGTTGGTTTAAGCCGCTGCACTTACAACGATTTCTTACGGCAGCAGTAGGAAGCTATCACAAAAGCAAAATAGAGAAAGAAAAGGGGGTCTCGAGAGTATCATGGCCACTGTTTACCTTCCACCCGGTCTTTTGTCCTCACAGAATTCTTTTACACAGAATTCTTTTATTCTTTTAAGACTGGACAATTTGGTATCTTGCTTTTTTTTTTTTTTTTGCGGTACGCAGGCCCTTCACTGCTGTGGCCTCTCCTGTTATGGAGCACAGGCTCTGGACGCACAGGCTCAATGGCCATGGCTCACGGGCACAGCTGCTCTGTGGCATGTGGGATCTTCCCGGACGGGGGCAAGAACCCGTGTCCCCTGCATCAGCAGGCGGACTCTCAACCACTGCGCCACCAGGGAAACCCCTTGCATTTTTCACTAAACTTTACAGTGAGCATTTCTCCCATGTTATTAACATTTTGTAATGGCTTCTCATCTTTAGCAGATCTTTAAAGTAAAGGAACAACATGATCTGTGAAAATTAATAGAGGGAAACCTCATCAAAATGGAGTTAGGAGTCCAGAACAGGAAGCTCTCACACACATACCACTCAGCATTGATATAGATCCCAACAGGTAGAGACATACCTTGCATCTCCAACAGGAAGAAGGTTACTACTTACTACCCAGCAGGAGGAAGGAAGATTTTCTCCCTGCCCGGCAACAGCCCAGCCAATGAGAGACCAGCACAGTGCAGCCAATGAAAAGCCACCACACTTCCAACTCCCAGTTTCTCCCAATGGGCTCTTTGTTTAGAACAGCCCCTCCCACTTCCCCTTCTCCTCTAAAAAAGAGTTTCCTCTCCTTTGCTTTGCCAAACTTGGATCTGGTTCATCATCGACTGCATGTCCCAAATTTCAATTCTCTGCCAATCCCGAATAGATTCATTTTGCTGGTAAAAATAATTGGCTTTTTATTGCGTTAGGTTAACAATCCAAACTACCTTTTGGAAGGAAAACTCTGGCACACAGCACCCAATCCCAGAAGCTTGAGCCACTCTAAATAGGAGTGATGAGGGTGTTAGTTAAAGTATGATACCCCAAACCCCACACATGTTTATTTTCCACTCATGTGAAGTTAAGAACATGGCTTCCTGTTGGTAGGAAGTCTTCTCAGGGTGGTGACTCAGGGGCACACACACTTTCTATCCTGTGTTTCTGTCACCTTTACGCATGGCTTCCAAAATCAATGTGCTGGAAGGGGATACAGATAGCACATTGAACCAGGGGGGAAGGGGAGGTGCTGGGAAGAGATAAAGTCAGGGAGGGTCTAATTGGGAGGATTTTATGGTTCCACGTGGAAGAAGCTCATTACCACCACAAACATCCAATCCTGTGGCCACTCCCACGGGAACAGAGGCTGGGGGACTGTGCTGGACAGTGAACCAGGGAGCTGAGAAAGCATCTGGACAGCTGTGTATGTCCAAAGTTCAGTGATGCTCATTTGGGGCATGTTGGAGCACACAGGTGTAAGTAGAATGTGGGAGGAAAAGGAGCTGATTGTCCAGTAGGGGACAGGGGACAGCTCATGAGACCCTGGGAACCGAGGAAGGACAGACCACCAGCAAAGCCTGCAAGTCTGGAGCAGGGCCCTTTGTTGGAGCAGAAGGTGTCATGGATTGAATGGTGCCCTCCAAAACGTTTGTCCACCTGGGACCTGTGATTGGTGTGTGTGTGTGGGGGGGGATTTTTATAGATGTAACTAAGTTAAGGGTCTCAAGATGAAATCTTCCGGGATTCCCCAGGTGGGCCCTAAATCCAATGGTGAGTGTCCTTATAAGAGACATAGAGGAGACATGCAGGGAGGAGAGGAGAGACCACATGAGGATGGAGCAGAGACAGGAGTGATGTGGCCACAAGCCAGGGATGCCTGGGCCACCAGGAGATGAGGGAGGTGGGAAGGACTCTCCCCACACACACAGAGCCTCCGGGGAGAGCACGGCCCTGAAACACCTTGATTTGGGATGTCTGGCCTCCGGAGTTTGGAGATAATAAGTTTTTGTTATTGTAAGTCACCCAGTTTGTGGGCCTTTTTTAGGGCAGCCACAGGCCACTAACATGGGGGGTAAGGGGCAAAGTCAGCTCCCCAGGAAGCCGAGGCTGGGGGCAGTAATGGCATCTTCTAACATCTCTACAATTCCATAAGCTCCTGGGAAGAGGACCAGCTTGATTCCTCGCTTCATTCACCACTCTGCCTGGCCTGTGTGGCTCCAGGCATGGGCTCTGCTGGTCGGGGGGCGGGTCTGGGGCTCACCAGCCAGGTGTGCGTGGAGACCAGGGCACAGGACCAGCACAGAGGTCGCTCCTGGCCTGAGAGCGAGGCCGAGGCTCGGAGGGAAACAGTCACCCCCTCTCTTCCCAGAGACAGAGGCCAAAGCATCCCTTCCCAGATGTGTAACAGGAGCCCGTGGGGGTGGGCCAGCCATCACGCAGAGGATTTGCTTTCAAACACTGGTACTGTTATAACTAAGGAAATGATTTCCCAAGATAAGCTTCCCGTCTAGAAGTGCATTAAATAATTTGTTATTTTGAAACTTCTGCAAGATTTATTTGGTTAAAAAAAATCTACTACGGTTTTGAATCCACACATTCGAAGAACATTCTTGAAGCTTCCAGCTTATTAAGATGGAGACATGGAGTTCACAGAGCACCTCGGATGACACCCTCTCCCTTCCCCATGTTCAATTAGCCACACGGCCTCAACTCAGAATGGGCGTGCGGGACAGACCTGAGATGAATTTTTCATGGGGCATTGGGCTGTAAATGATTTTTCTATTTACTTATGTAACTCCTACATAAAAGATGATGGTATTTAATCAAATACAGACCAACTGCAAATTATGCTAGATAATCAGTGTGAAGAAATTCAATATGCTATTGACTATATATACACACACATATATATTATTGATATATATTTAAGAGTAGCTATCTACTTCAACTTGTCAACCCCTCATAAGTAGTTGTACACTTGCCAGGGCTTTGCTTGTGGTTTAGAGAATTTCAGATGCCATTGCCATTGAGGGTTTGTTGTAACAGGTTTTCTTTTCATCACTCCCCCACCAACTTCTGTGCCACCACGTTTCTGGGAAGACCATAAGCCCCTTGAAAAAGACTGAACTTGTTTTACTCTTTGCCTCTCTAGCCTCTAACACGGGGGTTCTCAACTGGGGGCGACTTGGCCCCCCAGGGGACATTTGGCATTGTCTGGTGGTATTTTTGGTTGTCACCACTTCTGCTGGCATCTAGTGGGTGGAGGCCAGGGATGTAGCTAAACAAAGAATTGGCTTGTCCAAAGATGCCAAGAGTGCTGAAGGAGAAACCCAGGTCTAAGGCTGCAGAAAACTCGGTCCATGTTTCAGGAATGGAACACAACGCTTGAGTTAGGACTTTTCACAGCTCCAGATATCTGCTGCTCTTGCTGCCTGGAGCGCTTCCCCCACTTCCCTTCTTCTTTAGCAAGTGTTCTAATCCCAGAACACTTGTTAGTTAGATTGGAGTCTGCTTCCCCAATGGCTCATGAAGCCCACTGGACATATAAACTCCATCTTGTTATTTCTGTTTTCCCAGCAGCTATACAAGACCCAGAGCCTAGTTTGCTCTGAATAAATGTTTGCTTGTTAGCTGGCTGGCTGGCTGGCTGGTTGGATGAGTGGATGGTGGATGGATGGATGGATGGATAAATGGGTGTATGGTGGATGGATGGATGGATGGGTGGGTGGACGGTGGGTGGATGGATGGATGGATGGGTGGATGGATGGATGGATGGGTGGGTGGATGAGTATATGGTGGATGAAAGGATGGATGGATGGATAGATGGGTGGATGCTGGATGGATGGATGGATGGGTGGATGGATGGATGGGTGGGTGGGCGGATGGTGGATGGATGGATGGGTGGGTGGATGGTGGATGGATGGATGGATGGGTGGATGGATGGATGGGTGGGTGGGCGGATGGTGGATGGATGGATGGGTGGATGGGTGGATGGATGGATGAGTATATGGTGGATGAATGGATGGATGGATGAGGCTGATGGTGGATGGGTGGATGGGTGGATGGTGGATGGATGAGTATATGGTGGATGAATGGATGGATGGATGGATGGATGGGGTGGATAGTGGATGGATGGATGGGTGGATGGTGTGGATGGACGGATGGGTGGATGGACAGATGAATGAATGGGGGATGGATAGATGGATGGTGGATAGATGAATAGATGGATGAGCAGTAGGTAAGTCAGGAGGCCTGGCTGTTGTCCTTTGTCTGCCACCAACTGGCTATTTGACTCTTGAAAGGTCAATTAGACTCTGCAGAAATGAATAGTTGGTCTGGAGAGGACAGGGGTTTCTTTCCAAGTGGTGCTGTGAGGTCCTGAGAGCTCTGTGGAGGTGGCCTCAGGGCTGCCCTAGGGAACACGCTGGAGACCTGAGGGAAGGGTTGCCAGATAAAATACAGGACTCCTAATTAAATAAGATTTTTTTTTGGTCAGATAAATAAACTTAATTATTTAGTGTAAGTATATCTTAGATGTTACAGGACACACTTATACTAAAAAAAATTTGCTTTTTATCTGAAATTCAAATTTAACTGGGCATCCTGCATCTCTATTTGTATTTTTATTTGGGGACCCTGGCTGTGAGGGAAGGTGTATGTGTTTTTCTCTTTCACGAACTCTGTGAGGTTCTGATGCAGAGTTTGAACACTGCTGGCAGAAAAGACTTTAAGGGCCCTGTGGCATCCCCCGGGGTCTCGGGAGGCTGGCAGAGGGGCTGCTACCTCCCGTGTATCCCTCAGGCCCCAGACAGCCTGGGCAGGACACACAGCAGCAGGGAAGCTGCGCTCCCGGCCCGCCCGCCCTCCCCTGCACTGTCCTGTTTCAAGGTCCCCTTTCACTGTCAGGCTAGATCTCCAGCCCTCCCTTTGTCTGGGCCTTTTGTGGACAATTCCAATCCCCCTTCCCTGCAGTTGGTCCCAGCTTGCGTTGAGATGACAGATAAGTAATTAACTGCAAGGCAAACGGCAGGAAGCCATTGCAAACTCATCCTTGTTTGTGGATTTGTACACGGCCTGGGGAACCAACAGTGAAAGGTTTGGAGAAATCACTGGCCCTGCAAAGAGTTCCAGACAGGGGCTGTTGGGGGGTGGGCAGGCGGCATAAGAAAGTGGCCTAAGTTTAAAAAGAGACCTCTAGGCTGCCCGAGGACTCGGACCTGGCCGGCGGGAGGGACTCAGCCCGAGGCTGTCATCGGCGGGGAGCGGAGGACGGAATAACCTCGTGCCTGAGTCTTCCTGGCTGTTCACCCCACCTGAGACCCCAAACCCCAGGGAAGCCCCTGGATTTCTGGGATCAGAGTTTTACCAGATGTCGCCCATTACCTGTCTGTTCAATAAATACTTCTGGAGGTCCCACCTCATGTCAGATGCTGGGAGACACCTGCTGCAGGCTCTAGACCCTTGCGAGCCTGAATGACACTCCAGGGTGGGCCGGAGCGGAACTCAGCCTTAGAGGGTCGGGGGGCTTCCCCCAGGAGGTGGCTTCTAAGTTGGGTCCTGAAAAGCGTCCAGGGGGCGGGAGGGGGAGGATTTCAGAGCTGCAGCGGGACAAGCCCACGGGGTACTTGGAGGAGACGGAAGCTTGCAGCGTGAAGAAGCTGGCTCTGCCCTCTGGGGCTGGCGGTGGGGGGAGACGGAGGGAGAGGTGACCCCCTGATTTCTGTCCTGGGGGAGCCATTCCCTGGATTACAGGAGTCCGAGGAGGGCAGCACTCAGGAGAAATCTTCTGGACATGGTGGCTCTGAGATACCAGTGGGGCATCCAGAGGTACCGTCCAGAGAGTGGAGGGGGTCGCCCCGCCACCCCACCCAGGCTTTCAACCTGGGGCTTTGAGAGACCCCAGTGCCAGGTCATACCTTTAGGTGACTTCCAGCTCCAGGGAATTCCAGCGTGAGGCCGGGGTGGGGAACACTGATGCAGGTGGACAACTTAGGCTCTTCCACAAACAAACCACAACCACACAGGTGCCGGCAGACAGCCTGGCCCTTCCTCAGGCTCACAGAGAAATGATAAGTGACATGCATCTCCCCGGTCATGCCTGAATCTCCTCTCGGCTGTGGTCTGTACCAGCCAAGGTGACCCTCCCTCCAGGCTGCCCAAACCCAGGACGCAGCCCCTCACTGCTGGGATCCGGTCCCTGCGATGCCGCCAACCTGTCTTCAGTGCTCAGAATAGTGAAAGCAGCTGTTGCCCTCGGTGTGGCTTTAACTCCACCCTCCAGTTCCGGGGCTTTAATGGTCTTTCTCTGCTGAGTTGCAGGTAACGGCAAACGAAGCTGACATTGAAGATCCTCTTGCCCTGAATAGATACCTCAAACCCAGGATCTCGCTGGTGTTGGAGCTTTGCGGGTGCAAATACGCATCACTTTTTAACCTGTAGTTAAAGGAGGAGGAACAGCCCCAGAAAAGTTCTCCGAAAATAGAATGAATAACAGTACAGTATGCAATTATTAGTTTTCTTTGGGATATTAAAAATTCCTTGTCACAAAGATGTTCTTTCTCTCTTAGCTGAAGATATCCTCCACTGAGCGTGGAGACAGGGCTTCACGGTCCTGACTGGCCATGTCATGTCGGGAAGGTTTATGTGACAAGGACAGGCTTCCGTGGGATGGAAATGAGGTGAAGGCTGGGAGGCTAAGGAGTCAGGATGCCTGACTGGGGAGCAGAGCAGGGCCCGCCACGGCCATGCTTCCCTCCCCCGACCCGAAGGTGACCAAGAACCACAGAATGGAGGCATTAACAAAGGAAATTGAAATCAGCCCTTGCTGGTTGCCAAGACGGAGGGAAAAGAAAAGATGAATTATCTTTGACAAATTGTGGGGAAGTATTTCAGCAGGGAGGAGCCTCAAACCCGATCCCCCCAGTGTTGTGGGGAATTGTAACCCCCTCCCCAAATTCACATGTTGATGTCCTAACCCCCAGTAGCTCAGAATATGGCCTTATTTGACCTTGGGTCTTTAGAGATGTAATTAGTTGAAACAAGGTCACTTTGCAGCAGGGTGGGCCCTGATGCAACATGACCAGTGTCCTTGTGAGAACACGGGACACAGAAGGAGGCCTTGGGATGACAACAGACTCGCAGAGGGAGGACGGCCGTGTGACGACGGAGCCATGCATTGGAGTGATGCGTCCACAGCCAGAAGAGGAACGGGGCAGACCCTCCCCTGGAGCCTCTGGAAAGAACCAGCCCTGCTGACACTTTGACTTGGGATTTCCAGCCTCCAGACTGCGAGAGGGGAGACTTCTGTCACGTTGAGCCCCCAGCCTGTGTTCATTTGTCACGGCAGCCATGGAACGTGGGCATACCCTGTCTCTCTGGGCAGCCTCGACTGTGGTCCCTCCCCTAGGGTCAGTGACTAGTATCCCTCCGGCAACAAAAGACACAACTCTCTTCCTGACCAGACACAGGTCCCCTCGCTTCTGTGTCTGCCCAACGTGGCCGGAGAGGTTTCAGCAAAGAGAGCCATCAACATCCCGACGACCAGGCTCTGATTGGGATCCCACCTTCCAACTGTGGCCACTTTGCCGGCAGGTCCCGTCCCCTCTTAGCCGCGCTTTCTCCATCTGTATGGTTGGTGGGGAGGCTGTGTGAGCACAGGGTTACTGAGAGGCCTGAAGGGAACAGTGGAGGGAAAGGGCCCCATGTCCACAAGAGCTCCGAGGCAAGTGGTGCTTCTGGGCGGCGGCGTTAGGGGTGGTCCTAGCTGGGGTCCCCAAATTCCAGACGCCCTGCTTGTAACTGGTGCGTTTGAAGTCTGGCAGATGTGGACAACTGAGAGATGGGGGCGCGTCAAGCTCTCCCAGAGGGACGAGGGGCAGGGCAGTTTCTCCCTGGCAGGGCTACTGGTGGTGGTCTCTCCAGGCAGGGGACTCTGGGATCTCTCCAGGGCATGCGTGCATCCAACCTGTCATCCCCCAAGGTCCTGTCCACCCCATGCAGACAGCAATGGTCCTGTAGCAGGAGGAACACGTGGGGCGGGCGGATGGAGGGAAATGGGAGAGCGATGTCCACCTAAGGCACTGAAGCTGGATGGAAGCGTCCCCAGCAGCCTACTGGAGTGGAATCCACTCGGCTGGTGCCCACAGCCTGGTGTTGGCTGGTGTGAGGATCCCTCGGGAGCTCCCTAAACATGCAGATTCCTGGGTCCCAGACTCCAGTTCGGAAGGACTGGGTGGCCTAGGAATATGCATGTTTGATGTGTGGTCTTGTGTCTTCGTTCCTTCTGACTTCTCCAGAAGCTGAGAACCTGGCCTCTCCCACCTGCCCCTGGTGACCTTTCCGTCTACAGGTCTCGGCCCCGGGGCAAACCCACGCACGGGTTGAGGCTCCGACGGCTCTCCCTGGGGCAAGTCCCTCAGCCCAGGCCTCAGTTTCATAGGGTATTAAAGAGGAACAACAGTACCTGCCTCTGGACGTCGCTGTGAGAATCAGATGGGCCGTGGGCAGAGTGCCTGCAGCCGCACGGAGCGCACACAAGCGCACGC
Source organism: Pseudorca crassidens (assembly GCF_039906515.1). NCBI lineage: Eukaryota > Metazoa > Chordata > Mammalia > Artiodactyla > Delphinidae > Pseudorca > Pseudorca crassidens. Next base: position 3,470,334 of record NC_090302.1, read on the forward strand.
CTGGCCGATTAGTGGGTCCTGTACCTGCAGTTGATGAAACACCCAGGATGTGACAAGGAGCAAATCACTGTCGGAAAGTGAAGCCTGTATTTAAAAAATAGGAAAAGTTGGGGATGATAAATGATGCTTTTAGATCCCAATTGTAGAACTAATGTCAGTGGCTTTGGGAACATTTCTCAGGCTCCTTCACCTCTGGAGGAAGATGATGAGTGACTTATACCCAGGAGTGGAATTTCTGGATCATATGATAGCTCTATTTTTAATTTTTTGAGGAACCTTCATGATGTTTTCCACAGTGGCTGCACCAATTTACATTCCCACCAAGAGTGCACAAGGGTTCCCTTTTTTCCACATCCTCGCCAACATTTGTTGTTTGTGTTATTTTTGGCGATGGCCATTCCGACAGGTGTGAGGTGATGTCTCATTGCGGTTTTGATTTGCATTTCCCTGATGACTAGCCATGTTGAGCATCTTTTCATGTGCCTGTTGGCCATCTGCATGTCCTCTTTGGAAAAATATCTATTCAGGTCTTCTGCCCAGTTTTTAAGTGGGTTGTTTATTTTTTTGACGTTGAGTTGAATGAGCTGTTTATATGTTTTGGATATTAACCCCTTATGGGGTTATATCATTTGCAAATATTTTTTCCCATCCAGTAGGTTGTCTTTTCCTTTGTTCCTGGTTTCCTTTGCTGTGCAAAAGCTTTTAAGTTTTTTTTTTTTAAAGTTTAATTAGGTCCCATTTGCTTATTTTTGCTTTTATTTCCATTACTCTAGGAGATGGATCCAAAAAATATTGTTGTGATTTATGTCAAAAAGTGTTCTGCCTTTGTTTTCCTCTAGGAGTTTTATACTCTCTGATCTTACATTTAGATCTTTAATCCATTTTGAGTTTATTTTTGTGTATGGTGTTAGAGAATGTTCTAATTTCATTCTTTTACATGTAGCTGTCCAGTTTTCCCAGCACCATTTATTGAAGAGACTTTCTTTTCTCCATTGTATATTCTTGCCTCCTTTGTCATAGATGAATTGACCATAAGTGTGTGGGTTTATTTCTGGGCTCTCTATTCTGTTCCATTGATCTATGTGTCTGTTTTTGTGCCAGTACCATACTGTTTTGATTACTGTAGCTTTGGAGTATATTCTGAAGTCAGGAAACGTGATTCCTCCAGCTCTGTTCTTCTTTCTCAAGATTGTTTTGGCTGTTCAGGGTCTTTTGTGTTTCCATACAAATTCTAACATTATTTGTTCTAGTTCTGTGGGAAATGCCATTGGTATTTTGATTGGGATTGCACTGAATCTGTAGATTGCCTTGGGTAGTATGGTCATTTTAACAATATTAATTTTTCCAATCCAAGAATTGGGTATATCTTTCCATCTGGTTGTGTCATCTTCAATTTTTTTCATCAGTGTCTTATAGTTTTCCTAATACAGGTTTATTACCTCCTTAGGTAGGTTTATTCCTAGATGTTTTATTCTTTTTGATGTGATGGTAAGTGGTATTGTTTCCTCAATTTCTCTTTCTGATACTGCATTGTTCAAAAAGACTCATGTACCCCAATGTTCACAGCAGCATTATTTACAAGTACCAAGATATGGAAGCAACCTAAATGTCCATCAACAGATGAATGGATAAAGAAGATGTACATATGGAATACTGGCCAGTCATTCAACAAAGAATGAAATTTGCAACAACATGAATGGACTTGGAGGGTGTTATGTTTGGTGAAATAAGTCAGACAGAGAAAAACAAATACTGTATGATGTCACTTATGCATGGAATCTAAAAAATAAAACAAACTAGTGAATATAACAAAAAAGAAATAGACTCACAGATATAGAGAAAAAATTAGTGGTTACCAGTGGGGAGAGGGAAAGAGGAGGGGCAATATAAGGGTAGCAGATTAAGTGGTACAAACTTATGTATAAAATCGACTACAAGGATATATTATACAGTACAGGGAATATAGCCAATATTGTATAATAACTACAAATGGAGCATAACCTTGAAAAATTGTGAATCACTATATTGTACGCCTGTAACTTTTATTGTACATTGGCTATACTTCATTTTAGAAAGGTTTCACTAGTGTTTCGCTAATGTCCTCCTCTGTCCCAGGACCCACCATCCCCCCTGAGACCCACAGGACATTTAGTCCCCACGTCTCCGTGGGCTCCTCTGGGCTGGCTTGGTTTCTCAGACTTTCCTTGTTTTTGGTAATAACCTTGACAGGTTTTCAGGAGGGCTGGTTGGGGATCTTGTAGGATGTCCCTCAGGTGGTATTTGTCTGATCTTTTCTCATGTCAGTGGCTTTGGGAAAATGTTACTCCAGTTACTGGTCCAGATTCCTCTGTCTCCAGTTTAGACTGGGGTGGTGGTTCTGGGGAGAAAAACCACAGAAGTGAGGTTCCCCTTCATCTCGTCCTACCTGGGGCACAGGCTGTCAACACAACTCATCACCCTTGACGTTGACCTTCACCACCTGGCTGAGGTGGGGCTCATCGGGTTTCTCCAAGTTACTTTTAGTTTCCCCAAAGGGACCTATTTTATTATTAGTGTTTTCTGTAGACTGACCAGGCAAGGGGCCTTTCCCCTGGGCCCAGAGTCCCCTGAAATGCCATGTGCAGTGCGTTTGTCACCTACCGTCTCTTCATGGGAATGCTGGTGTGCATGTGAGGGCCACCACTTTCAAGGGACCCAAGAAGGGCCTATGACCTCCTCACAAAAAAGAAATAACAATTCAAAACAAGGACACCAGTGTTGGAGGGTCCATGAGCCTGCTCACGGCAGCTTCTCTGTCTGGTGGCCATTCGCCTCTCCTCCCCAGGGGCTGTCGCCGGCCAGCCTGCCCCCCGGGCACTGACCTCCCTTGTATGGGGCCTCAGCCTGGCACCAGCTCTGCCGCGGGATTCTGCAGAGCGAGGGCTGCAGACAACAAAGCCTAGATGTATGTTAATGAGGCCGAGACAGGCAATTTCATAGCTTCCCTGCCCTTTTCAAGTATTTATTTCTCAGCCCTGCCGTTCTTCACTTTCAAGGGGCCTATATCCTAAAATGGTACTTGATTTAGTGCTAATGGTGGCAACTGTCTAAACCGAGCCCCGGAGCCAGGGCCGCAGCTGGGGAGCAGGCTGGCAGCTCCTTCCTCCCTGGGAAGCCTGGGGCCTGGCTGTGGGCCATGCCCAGTGATATCCTTGCCGCCACCTTCCGGTCTGTCTCCTTCCCTCCCTCCCTCCCTCCGTCTCTCTCCTCCTCTTCCTCCTGTGCCTAAATGGGTCTTTACCAGAATCCTCTCCCTTCTCAGAAGGACGGCGCACTCCCAGATAGACACCCAGTGCCGCTTTCAGGTTTGGTTCAGGCTACAGGATGATTTGTGTCCCCCAGATTCCCGTACTGAAGTCCTAACCCCAGGATCTCAGTGTGTGACCGGATTTGGAGGTAAAGTCTTTCAAGAGGTGGTTAAGTTAAAATGAGGTTTTTAGAGCAGGCCCTAAACCCATCTGACTGGTGTCCTTATAACAAGAGATTTGGGCACAAAGAGAGAGACCAGAAACGTGCAGAGACAGACGGAGGCCATGTGAGGACACTGCAAGGAGGGAGGAGCCGTCTGCAAGCCCCCGGAGGGAGGAAAGCTGGGAGAAACCAGCCCTGCCCAAACGTTGCTGGAGGCGTCCAGCCTCTGAACAGGGAGAGAATCCGCTTCTGTTGCCGGAGCCCGTCTGGGATGCTGTGCTGTGGCCGCCTGGGCAGACGTCCCACCCACCACGAGGACATCTGGGAAACTTGGTCTCTGTTTCTATTCATACACTCGCCCAGCCGCCCTCGGGTGTGGGGACCCAGGGTGGATATTTGAAAGCACACTTCCTCTCCTATTTCCCGGGTTTGCCTGGGTCCTCTGGGGTCCCTGGGACACCAGGAGTGGGCGGAGGTCTCATCCTCTCGCTGGCCACCTTGCCCGAAGTTGAGGGCCTGCACGCGGGCTGGCAGCCAGTGACCGAGAGCCAGGACTCACCATCCCTGGCATGTGCCTCTTTCCAGTCCTGGGGGCCTGGAACCCTAATCCTAAACTTAAGCCCACGAGGGCACAGCGGAAGGGGGCATCCCCCCACCTACCGTAAGACCTGTGCGTGGGTGGGACCTGGGGCTGCCAGATAAAATACAGGATGTTCTGTTAAATCTGAATTTCAGCCGTAAGACCCCAAAATTCCACTCCTAGGCTCCCTACTTAAGAAAAATGGAAACGTGTCCACACAGAATCCTATACATGAGTGTTCAGAACGGCAGGTGGAAAACATAGCCTGAAGGTGGAAACAGCCCAGATGTCTGCTGTTCAAGAAAAAATTTGCACCAGGCACATGTTAAAAATAGCAAGACAGACTTTATTCAGGCCACTGTAGTAGGCGAGAGAGACTCCAGTGTAGAAAGGAGCTCCGTTCCAACAAAGCAAGTCGTCCGGGGATGACACTCAAGGACGGGGGCCGTATGGGGGGGAGGGTGTCAGTGGATGGAGGTCACTCGGAGGAACTTGTTATCAAGTGGGGGATTCTGCTATCCTGGCCCAACAGGGTTCCTGCTAAAGGCTGGCCAAGGACTTTGGCATCGAGCATGGGGGACGAGGGATGGGATCAGGTACCAGGGTTGGGGGGTGGATTCTCGATACATTGGTTTTTAGCAGAATTCTTTGCTAAACCTGGGGTTAGCATGCCAGGGGCAGGCAGCAGGCTGAGGTCGGGAAGAGGACTCAGAGTAGCCTGACTCAAGTTCAGGTGAGGAGACAGCCCTTGCCATCACCGCTGATGGCTGGAGAAGCAGATGTGGTCCATCCACACGAAGGGGTTTTATTAGCACGAGAAGGCGTGAGGCCCTGGCACACCCTACAACGTGGATGAACCTGGAAAGCACAGGAAGTGAAGAAGCCAGTCATAGAAGACCATGTATTACACGATTCCATTCATAAGAAATGCCCAGGGGCTTCCCTGGTGGCGCGGTGGTTGAGAGTCCGCCTGCCGATGCAGGGGACACGGGTTCGTGCCCCGGTCCGGGAGGATCCCACGTGCCGCGGAGTGGCTGGGCCCGTGAGCCATGGCCGCTGCGCCTGCGCGTCCGGAGCCTGTGCTCCGCAGCGGGAGAGGCCACAACAGTGAGAGGCCCGCGCACCGCAAAAAAAACAAATGCCCAGAAGAGGGAAATCCGTAGGGACGTAAAGGCAAGTAACGGCTGCTTAGGACGGAGGAGCTGGGGCAAGAGAGTGACGGCCAGCGGGAAGAGGGTTCCTTTCTGCGCTAATAAAAAGTCCTAAAAAATGATTGTAGCGATGATTGTGTTTACCTGCAAACATACTAAAAACTGTTGAATTGTACACTTGAAATGGATGAATCGTGCAGTATGTGAATATATGTCAATAAAGAAGTTTTTTAAAAAAAAAAACCAGGGGGGTGGATGCCCACCCAGCACACAAGAAACTCAACTGAGAGCTGCTTTCTCTGAATGGCTGTATCACCGTTATCCTGAAAGAAATGAGAATTCAGATAAGCAAAAATCTATGCATAAACATGCCTCATACAGTATTGGTTGTTCTTCTGAAATTTACGTGTAACAGGCATATTCTGTATTTTTATTTGATAAATCCAGCTACCCCCGCCCAGGCCTGTGGCCATAGAGCTTCTTCTCCAAGTTCATCTTAGCCCCGGAGGAGTCCCAGCCCGCTCTCCACATGCCAGCAGCTGGGTCCTTGTACAACAGGATGGACCAGTGGTCATCACAACAACAATAATAATAGATCACAACCTCTGAAACAGGACGTAAGACAGCTACTACTGCCTGCTGTGTACTGGGTTTTCACCTCGGGCTCTGTATCCAGCTTGATGTCCCAGGTGGGGCGTCTCAGTGAACTTGGATCGGACTCCCACGCAGCAGGAAAATTAAGCTCAGGGAAGCTGCCGAAATGGACTCGACCCTTAGGTCATGGGCAAGGTCACACCAGCTCAGGGACCCTACAGAGGAAAGTTGTCACCGATGCCAGCCGAGTGAGGCCCTGAATCTTCCCGCAGGTGTCCGTGAGGATGCACCGGCCACCCTGCAGGTGTGGGAACCCCTCCTCCTGGGCCTCCCAGGGCCAGGGTTGGATTCCAGATGCTGGGAGGCTGGTGGAGCTCGGGCGTGGGGTGGGGAGACAGAGCGCACAGCGAGTTACAAAATCCACATGGACCTCGGACTGGGCAGCGCTGTGTCCGCGGGAGTGGAGCTGCGCCCTTGTCTGAGGCCCTGGGGCCTCCGAGACTCAGCAGCGCAAACGCCCCGTGGTTAAAAGCAGGCAATAGCTTTCAGGAGGTGCTGCCTGACCTCCGTGAAGAGAAAGGGAAATGAAACCCTAAGTGCTTCTCTCAAAATTTCTCTAGGGGAGGGAGAGAAGCGTGTTCTGCCGACAGCCCAAATCCTCTGTGTGTATTTGCAGAGACCCCACCCAGCGGAGGTCCTCTGTGCTAAAGCTCAGCTCTGGCCGGGCCTCTCCCGCTAGCGCCTGCCCTGGTGTGCGGGGCTCTGCCGTGCCCGTGGCTGACACCGTGCAGCTGGGTTTACGGGAGGGGACTGATCCTGGAGCCCACAGACAACCGAGAATGATGATAAGGAGAGCTAACAGCAGGGTCCACCGCTACCTTCTCCGAGCAAACACAAGCAAACGGGGGTCCAGTGAGGCTAAGACTGGACATTGTGCGCAGAAGGGACAGAGCCCGAGTCCAAACCATGTGTCTCGCTCCCGACTGGGTGCCCGAGACACTGTTATTTGGATGATAAATTCCTTGGAAACAACAACACGTGTTTTTCCATCTCTCAGCATCCCTGCACTTTCCAAGACAAGACCTGGCCAATGACAGGTACGGCCACCACCACCAGCCTCGACAGAGCCCCACTCTGTCCCAGGGCTTAGACCCTGTCTAGCTGGGGCCGACCCTGCTCTGGGCCAGGCCCTTCAATCCTTTCAATTGTCATCAAACCAGCCTTTAAGGTCACCAAAGAGATCGGCCGGAGGGTCCCACGTGCCTTTTATTCCTGTTAAGTGAGTCACCCAGACAGCATTTCCGGACCCACCTGCAGCCTCTCCCTGAGCCGTGGAAACTGACTCCTTGGCCCAGGCCTGATGTCATCGTCAGGGTAGGGTGGACAAGGGCAGAGGCGCTTTCTGCCCAGCCCCCTGCACCTGGGGCCAGCCTACCCTCTTGGGGGCAGAGGAATGAGTGAGGGGCTTCTAACCCCCTTCCAAATAGCCTTCACCTGGAGAGGCACTTCCTGCCCCTTAGTGGTGAAACTACGGGCTCCCGGTGGCAAATCCCCACCAGCCCCCCATCCCCAGTAGAAATCCCATGGCATCTCTCCGTTGCATGAGGGTAGCAGGGGAATAAGTGTTCCCCTAAGTAGATCCAGGAGATCCGGCACATCAGAGTATGAGTGGGTGGCGCCTACCTACCGGGCCTGGGGCAGGAGCCCTGCATCTCTAACCAGCGGTGCCCACCTGCCCGCCCAGACACGCGGGCCTGTCACACCCCCGGCCGGCCTGTGGGTTAGGGTGCCAGGTGCCATTGGTTGGCTCCCTCTGCTCCAGTAAGAAGGATGCTCAAAAGGACCTGTCTAGGGCTTCCCTGGTGGCGCAGTGGTTGAGAGTCCGCCTGCCGATGCAGGGGACATGGGTTCGTGCCCCGGTCCGGGAAGATCCCACATGCCGCAGAGCGGCTGGGCCCGTGAGCCATGGCCGCTGAGCCTGCGCGTCCGGAGCCTGTGCTCCGCAACGGGAGAGGCCACAGCAGTGAGAGGCCCGTGTACCGCAAAAAAAAAAAAAAAAAAGGACCTGTCTAGAGGGAGCTGTATCTTTGGGTCCCGAGGCACCTGTGGTCTGGGCTGAAGGTGGACACCTGTGGGTTGTCTTCTTAGCTGCAAACCCAGCCCAGGGCTTGGAGGGGTGGCCCCTCCACGGGTAGGTTTTGGTGGTCTAAACATCATTGTCATTTGCCCCGTCCTGGGGCCATGGAGAGCTAAAGAGATAGTGAATGTACGTGGACGTGCCCCAGTTCTGAAGCTGGGATGCACTACACAGATGGGAGGTGTTATTAAACCAGTTTATTTCCTGGGACGTCCCTCCCAGCCAAATCCATTTCAAACCAATTAAACTGAAAAATGGCTGCAGAGAATGGTACATTGAGACTCTATGGAGTTTTTAGCCTTGGGCTTCTCCTTCTGTGGGACCCCTGCCCAGGTCTGCTCAGCCCGCCTGCGGCCCCCAAAGATAACAGGTCCCAATCCCTAAAACCTGTAAATGTTACGTTATATGGAAACAGGGTCTTTGCAGATGTGATTAAGGATGTTGAGATGGGGAGATATTCCTGGGTTATCCAGGTGGCCCCATGTTATCACAAGGATCCTGGAGGACAGAGGCAGCGGGACATTTGACCCAGACAGAAGAGAAGCCACGTAAAGACGGAGGCAGAGACTGACTGCAGTGATTCATTTGGCCACAAGCCTGGGGACGCCTGGAGCCTCCAGGAGCTGGAAGAGGCTGGCAGGTTCCTCCCCTAGAGCCTCCGGAGGGAGCGAGGTCCTGTTGACACCTTGGCATCTAGAATTGGGAGAGAATGAATTCCTCTTGTTTTTGGCCACCCAGCGTGGTCCTTTGTGGTGGCAGCCAGCACACTGGCCGGGGGGGAGAAGCCTCTTGGGGCCTGGGTGGAAGTCTCTCCCATCCTGACGGCCTGGGGTTTCCCAGCTGCAGGGGTGGATACTGATGGAAAGAGTGCTTGCCGGCCGAGCACCGCTGAACCTGCTCAGGTCTGTCCCTCACCTGGTCTGGTTGGTTTGGAGTTCGTGTGACTTCATGTTTTCTCCACCAGGCCACGCTGACCCCGCCCACAGCCTTGGGAACCGTGAGACCTCCACGGAGCCCCTTTCCTGGGATATGTCATGAGAGGATGTTACGCACACCTGAGTTCCGAGGCTGGCTCCGCAAGTAAGACCCAGAAACGTCTTGGCAGCACTGAAACCCCAGGGGAAGCCAGCCTCCTGCACGCCAAGCCCTGCGGCAGTGCCTGCCGTCCAGAGTGGTCTCAGCAAAGCTCTGCTCCCCGTCCTGGGGTCCAGGAGCCCCGTTTACCAGTTGCCCTGAGATGGATGACTTCACTGGGGGTTGCAGGAGCTCACTGGGCGTCCTGGCGGTGTCTGGGGTGGCCCTTATGTCCTGCCCTGGCCCAGTCTGTTGGTCACCTGCCATGTTGCTGTAAAGAGCTTCCCACTTTCCTTGGAGGCCTGGGGGTGTCAAAGCTCGGCTGTGCAGCTGGGCACAGGGAAGAAGGATGGAACCCAGCTCCAGGACGTGGAGCGATGCCCATGGCCTGAGGGGCTGAGGGGGCTTTGGAGGTTGTAGTGGACGACGAGAGCACTGGGTGATCAGAGCATTTCCTGATTCCAGCAACGTGCTCTGCTCGCCCAATTCCCTGCAGTTAGGAGACACTGATGACTAGTTCCTGGGCCAGAGGGGTTTCTTACGGCCCCGAATGCCATCTGAGGACCCACAGCCAGCTTCCTACAAGGCACCTTGGTTCATTCACTCACACGTGCCAGCAGTGCCCACGGCGGGGAGAGCAGACGGTCACAGGCACTCTCAGCTGTGTGGACTCCGTGTGCAGGGCCCCAGGGCTCAGCCCCGCAGCCTGGTCTTGCCACCCCTGCAGGAACCGTGGACTCCCTCTCGAGCCCCTGCAGACCCTCTGACCTGGGCCCAAGGCACCAGAAGCCGCAGGGCCAGGGGGTCTGACCTTCCAGCCAGCCTTGGTGGAGACGTCGATGAGAAGCTGTGGGAGCTGGGCTGGGAAGAGTGTTGAATAATAATTCACACTTATCTAAGCTCCATCCTATTGGGAGGGAAAAGGGGTCTTGCTGGCTGTCTACTGGGCCAAAGCTTCCAGAAAATCTCTTCCTGATTGGATTCTGAACTTTTATCTCTTAAGCCCCAGAGTTGAAGGCAGCAAGGGATGGGGGAAAAGCCTGGCTTAGTTTTTCATGGGGGGCTTTTTTCTGTATGAAGTCAGGTCTTATGTGTGTGGACTCTAATACAATGATCGTTGAATGCCTTTGGTCACAGGCCCTTTCCTCCTCGGATCTCAAAGCATTATCGTGCTGAAACATGCCGGTTTCCTGGCAGATTGGATCCCTCATCCCCACCGACAGGCCACCCGTCCTCTTTGTGCACTTGGAATGACAATAATTACAGCAATAATAATAGCGTTAGCTCGCATCTGTAGGGTGCTTTATGGCTGATGAAAATCTTTCCGCATCCTTCATCCTCACCTCATCCCAGCGAAGGACCAGGAGACGGTGTGGAGGCAGCAGGGCCTCCGTGCACAGAAGAGGCGTGAGACCAACACAGCAGGAAGTCAGGCCTTAGCTGTGCCCCGACTGTGGCCCTGGTCTTGGGGCCCCGCTCAGGGATGGTCTGCTCCGCACCAGGGGCCCAGGCCTGACCCCCCACCTTCTCCCTTCCCTGGATGGTGACCTCCAACGCCTCTCCTGGGATCCCTCGTCCACGTCCCAGGTCTCTGACTGGGGCTATTCAGCCTCTGTACCATGAACTGCCCCCACCCACTCCAAAGACTGGTGGCAGCAGAGAGTTGGAGGCAAGGGTCTCAGTGCCCTGGTCCCTGGAAACACCGTTTTCTAGGGGTGTCAGCCTCCCAGCCAAAGGCATCTTGGAAACCACCTTGCCCGTTTTCAGGTTTGAGGGAACCGAGGGGCAGGGGAGACAGAACTGCAGACCCTCTGACCTCCCATCCGCTCCCCGTCACCCCCAGGCATTGGGCTCCCCAGCGGTTCTGAAAGCCAAGCCCCAAGGGTCTCGTTGCCTGAAGGTTCCTTCTTTCCTAGGTGTGGGACCTCCCTGCCCTGGCCAGGGCTGAGGCCATCCGAGGGCTGCCCGGGGAAGAGGAGGCCTCAGCACGTGCCTCTCCTTCCTCCTGCCAGCCCTGACCCCCAGGGCGAAGCCAGGGTGTGGCCGGACCCTTGCAGGGCACAGCCAGTGCCCACTCGTTCTCCGCCTGGCAAACCTGGCACTGGAGAGTTCTTGCTTCCTAGAGATGGTTGAACCTCCCTCCTGGACCACTGATCTGAGGATGGTCCCGTGTCCCTCCCGGAGACGCTCAGAGACCCCTCTCTGCCAGCTGAGAAGATGATGTTTCTGTACCGGAAGCAGCGCCTGGATTTCTCTCACTCCAGGGGCCCTGGCTGGGAGCCCCCACACGAAGCACTTCCCAAAGCTTGTTCCTTGGCATACAAGGCCCAAGAGGATCCCTAGGAGATGGCCGGCCTCACCTTTCCACTGCAGACCCACTGTGAGCACCTGTACCTGCGCAGGTGGAAGGCCAAGGGGTCTTAGGGGAAACGGGGTCATGTGAGTACTGGCATCTTGGCAGGAAGAGGCTGCCAACCCCCTTGCCAGCTGCTCCTGTGTGGGGAGGATACACAAATGTTAGGATGTCACGTGTTGAACAAAAGATACACCTTTCATATGAGCAACGGGATCTCAGCTCTATCACACACGTGTGCGCACGCGTGTGCACACACACACGCACCCAGTAGAACAAGCCCAGGACCGAGCGCCGAGGACAGCCACCCAGGGAAGCAGGGGGAGGTGGCCTGGATGAAGGGTGAAGGCAGCTCCCACACTCCGGCTGTGAACACAGTCCTCCATACGGGTCCTCCCGGGCAGGGCGTGGACAGGTGGCTTCCCCTCCAGCTCCGAGTCTCCTCAGTGGTACCGGGATTAGAAGGTTACGGAAAACGTGCACAGTTTGGAGGAGGGTCAGGTGATGATGCCCGGCTTTGGTCCACAGCAGCTCCCATGATGGTCTCTGCCAGGTGAGACGACCAGCGCTCGTTTTCGTCTGTCCACCGTCCCTGTGTTTTCTAAATGTATGACTGTCACAATCACGAGGGCGATAAGCAGCTTGAAACCTGCAGGCCCGCGTGGAATGGCAGATCCCCCGGGGCAGAGCAGGGAGCCCGGCCTTCCCTCTCCCTCCTGGTTGCAGCAGCTTCCCGGCCGCCCTGACTAACTGGGGCCCGGTGCCCATGAGGGAAAGGGAACCCCCCCTGCCCTTGCTGACCATGGTCAGGGCCTGGGATCTGCTGTCCACGCCCCACACTTAGCAACAAGCAGACTGACAGCCGCCCCCTTGAAATGGAAATAGTGACCTACGTGCTCCACGCAAGCAGGGAGATGGGGTTTGCCGGGCCACCTTCCCTGCCACTGCCTTTGCCACCATAAAGAACTGTGAAGGGCCCTTGTTCCCAATGCCACGTCCCATCTTCATGCCCACTGCCCCGGCCGAGGGTCCAAGAAAGGTTCTCATGGTGGGGCTGTGGTGATGGCTCCGGCAGCAAGGGGGCCGGCTCTAAGAATGAAGCGGGACAAGTGTTCCCAGGAGAGGAGCGGCACCCCAGAGGCTCAGAATGTCGGGGTGGCCTCTGCATGGACCGGAAGGAGAACTTCCCAGTCATGGGAGCAAAGGCAGGAAGCAGGAGGAAGCTGGAGAGTCTGCGATGCTCGCCCAGATTCTGTGGGAACTGGGGCTGCAGGACTGGAGGTGATGACAGGGCATCACTCCTGAGCTCTCCGCCCGACATCGTGCCTGTGCGCCGGGGCCTGTCCCGCGAGGCTCAGCAGAGACAAGCTGCCTCTGTTCAGTGCGGTCCTCAAACCTAGAAAGTATGTAAACTCATCTGGTGAGCGTTGGCCTCGAGCTTCCCGGCCCAGAGCGTCTCGTTTGGAGGGGCCGGTGGGGCCTGGGAACCTGTAGTCAACAAGCACCCTGGAGATGCTGATGCTGGAGGCCCCTGGGTCACACGCTGAGAGGCACCACCTCGGGGGTGATGTCCCTGCTGGGTGTTTTGCCTGCTGCGAGCCAGGTGCCCGGTCTGTAGCCAACCGTGCGCTGAGAACTGGAGGAACACAGAGATCGCTGTCCGTGGGTGTTCTTTTCTGCAAAATTATTTGCATAATTAATGTGATGCAAAATTCTGCAAAAGGCGAAATTCCAGGGATGAGAAGAAATTAGAGGTGGTCAGGGTTGACTGCAAAAAGGCAGCGTAAGAGAGTTTTCGAGGGGTGGGACGGTTCTTGATGGTTCTGTGCTGGGGGATGCAGAAATCTCTCAGTTACTTGCAGACTCATTTGCCTCCTGCCTTCTGCCGGTCACCCCAGGGATGTCCTGCTCACCTGGTATCCTGGACCAGAGTGAATCCAGCTGAACTCATCACCCAGCCCCGACACACACCCCTCATCCTTCTGTCACCCTCAGCTTGGAGAGTTGTGCCAGCTCGCTTCAGGCCCCCAGATCTCTCCAGGATCATCCCGCCCAGCTCCGCATCCCGTGCCTGCCCCCACCACTCCCAGACCCTGAACTCTCTGGTTCCCAGACACCCGTGAGCCCCACCCACTTCCTGTCTCCCCCACTGTAAATGCTAAGTTCAGGTCACCTCCTTTCTCCCCCAGGTGAAGGTCACAATCCTCTCACTGGTCTCCCTGGATCCAACCCTACTTTCCATTCTCTACCCGGCCGCCAGGGTTCTCATTTTACTGTGTTCACTCCTCCCGCTCCCGAGTGCCTTCAGAGCACAGATGGCCATGTCTGAAAATGTTTACAGACGTGAGCATACATGGGTGAGTGTGCACACACCCATCTCCTTGTCCTCACAGCTGAAAGGGCCTGGAAGCAACAACACCCCAAGGGCAACAAGCACACCCAGATCCCAGATCTTGGTTTCTAACAGCATTCTCTTCTCTCACTAAAGGCTCTGGGGCTCCTTGAAGAAATGGCAGATTCTAGGCTGGGCAAGCCAAGACTGGAGCGTCTTGTAGCGCCAGGGAGTAACGCCGTGTTCTCACACACACACACAGACACACACAAATGTACCGTGGTGGCCTGTCAAAGGGGCAAAGTCACCAACTGAAAGACTTCCCAGTGGCCAAAGATGGAACTATTTGAACAACAAAATAAAGTAGCATCCAGTTATATCTCAAAGTTTAAAATACACGTGCGTGCGTTCATACTGATTTAGGAAATGATGGAGCCAGTCACTAAATGGGGTGGAAGAGGCACAGCTGTTCCGCAGAAGAGCCCCAGGTCACGTGTGCAGCGACCCCACCCTCAAGGAGGTGAAGGGTAACTCCCACTCCTGCAAGTGTGAACCTCACATCGTGACTTCCTTGCATGGAATACGGGGCCGGTCCCTGATCCACGGGGGCCACAAGGACAGCCCTGTGACCACAGATGCTGCGGCTACTCCGCGGCCCTTAAATCCCTACACGCGGGGCTGGGCGGAGCACGGGGCTCTGGGTCAGTGGTCAGCAAGTGTCACACTGTCGTAACGATGTGACCACCACAGCCCAGCTGTCCTGGTGTGTCCTTCACGCGCTTGCCAGATCCCCCTGCGGACTCAGAGGGAACCGGGGTGTATCCGCCAGCCACTCACCGGCCTTGGCAGGAGTTGAGCAAACAGGACACCGTTTGAACGTGACCTTCGGCTGGAGCCTCCATCCTCCGTCTTCTGGGTCGCAGCTCCTGGGGCAGCGGAAGGAGACGCTTCGCGCAGTGTTTCTCTGGGAGAAGGTCGCGGGGGCTGCTTGGCCCAAATGGGAAACGAAAGTGGGACGGGCTGTGCTTGGAAAGGCGCGACAAGGTCTTTTCCAAGTACGACACGCTCTGCGCTCCACCCCCAGAGCAGTGCCATTAAATCACGTGGGCGCAATGTCTCCAGAAGGTTCCCACAGGAAGTCCCACATGTCGGCCCAGGAGCCCAGGTTGCTCTGTAATTCCCCACCGTGGCCTTTACTGGTGGAAACTGACCTCTCTGTGGGGACTACCCCACACCCCACTTCTCAGTACCCACCTCCCCAAACGCTGGAGGTGGCCCTCCAGCCATGCTGTTCCTCTCTCTCCCCCTGCATGGCAGCACCCCTGCATGCCTGCACCCCTGCATGCCTGCACCCAGGGAATGTGACCCTTGTGCCACCCTGATGATCCCTCCGCCTGACCCCTGACCCACTCCCCCAGGCCACACAGAGAGATGCTCGAGCAGAGGACAGGATGGGGGAGAAAGAAAGAGAAGAGGTGGGGAGAACCCCGTCAGGAGCGTCCCGGGAGCCACGGAAGAGAGTGCTTCCAGAAGGTGCCGTCTGCGGTTCTAAATCCTGCCAAATGGAGTGAGATGCCAATGGGAACTGACCAAAGGGCCGGCCAGGGGTGGGGCCGCTGGACAGGGTGCTGGGGCAGTTTGGGCGCAGGGTGGGGGAAGCGGGGAGGGAGCTGGGTCAGGGAGTCGGATGCCCTTCGGAGTTGGTTTGGGGTAAAAGAAGGCAAAGAAATGGAGTGGGGTCTGCAGCACCCCGAGACTGGACAGTCTGGGTTTCTCATTGTTGGGGAACGTGCTGGTGGGAGATCCAGTCATCGTTTTGGGGCAGGGGGTGTCAGAAGCAGAAGCCAGCGGGCACGGAGGCCGCCCAGGGCCCAGGCTGTGGTGCGGGTGGGTGAGTGGGGAGGGAGAGGCTGGGGCTGTGTTTTGTTGGCTGCAGCCTGCCCTGCAGCACTGACCGCCAAGGATACAGGCGCCATTCAGCATCTGTCAGCTGCCATCCAGGACCATCACAACAAGCTGAACGTCCTGCGCTGTGTAAACACGGGGCCGCTTATGGGATTCTGAATCCTCAGGCTTTCCCATAGCTGCTGGGCTGGGATCTCACCACCAGCATCCTGGGGATAATGGTGGCCTGGACCCTGGAAGAAGGGGCGAGGGACCATCCCTGTTGTGTCTGAAGTGAGACCCACCCACTTGTGTGCTGGGCAGGCTGAAGGGAAAAGCCGGAGCATGAGAAAGGGGTGCACCCCAGCCCACAGAGCTGCCTCCCCTCCTGCCCCAGGCCAGCAGAGGTTGCTCTCAAGGGTCAGGGAAGAGAGAAGGGGGCTGAGCTTCTGCCACCGTGCCGTGAGGGCTGAGCAGCCCTGGCCTTGAAGGGGTCTTTGGGCTCCCTGGCCAGGTGGTTCCTGCTCTGGCTCAGAACGACCCTTGAAGCCAGCTCCCCTCAAAGCCTGTCCCACACTCCAGGCCCCCAAGTGACCTGAAAACTCCATTAAAAGCACAGCGGTCACTGGGCTGGAGGACAGGAGCGCCTCTGGGCCCCATGGGAGGTCGCCCTGTCTTGCTCTCTGGATTCTCGGTCCCCAGATCCCAAACAGAGCCACCCTGAGAGATGCAAGTGGCCAATAAGCCAGCCTGAGCTGTGCTTTGCTCCTTACGTCTCCCCGCTTCTGAATAACGGCATTTCCACAGCTCTGGACCCCGTGCTGAGCTCTGAAAATCAGTTTCAACAGGAACTTGACTAGGTGTGGAATGTTTTTGTTTCATCTCTCCTCACACTCCCAAATTTGCCTGGTTGGGTAATTAATGGGCCTATTTTCTTCTGCTCTTTGGAGAGCAGAAGGCTGCCTGAGGAGGAAGTACCACGGGAAATGATGGGGGAAAAGCCCGCTGACCTCAACATGCCCACGTCTCCCACAGCAGCTCCCTGGCCGGTGGTGAGGGGCCCCATACAGATGCCCGTCCGTTTAAAGAATAAATCCCCCATGTCGCAGCTAATGGGGATGGATGGCCCTGCACCTGCTAAGAGAATTGAGCGGTTCGATCAATACTTTTCGTCTGGGACAAAACAGTGTGTCACACAAATGCACCATCGCTCCCTGAACACGGCCTTGGAAACTGGATACTTGGGAGATGCTCATCTGAACGCCAGTCTGGCAGCCCTGTTTGCAGAAGGGCCACCCCAGCCCCACCCCACCCCTCCCCCACCCACCCCTCCCCCACCACCTCCCCCACTTCCCTCCCCTCCCCCACCCTCCCCCACTCCTCCCCCACCCCTCTCCCCCCTCCCCCCACCCCCTCCCCTTCCTTCATCCCACCCCACTCTCTCCCACACCCCTCCCCCACCCCACCTCCATCTCCTCCCTACCCCTCCCCCACCTCCATCCCCTCCCCCACCCCCACCTCCATCTCCGTCTCAACTCAGCTCAGCTCAGCTCACCTCAGACTTGGGAGGATTCCTGGGGGGATTTTGTGCAAACTCCATTCCCATTCCCAGGAGTAATGTTAGCTCCTTCCAAAAGTGTCTCCTCCACGTCTTGTCCATAACACACTAGCTGGAAAAAAAGGCTTCAGTGGGCACCGTGGTCTGTGGCAGTCATTGCCAGGCCTGGAGTCACACCCACATGCTGCCCCGCCACCCATAACCTCCTTTATTTCTGGTTCACGGGCAAGGGTGAGTGAAAACTGACTGTGACCAGGAAGCCAGAAGCCCTACCCCGGGCACAGGAGCCGTGGGCTGTGTGTGGCACAGGCGCGATCTCTCACGTGGGGGGCACCCAGACCCCAGTGGCCAATGCCTTGTACAGGAAGGGGCTGCCTTCCATTCATTCCAAGACAGGAGGGTCATGGGTCAGGGGCCGGACGTGGAGGTTAACCCTCCACAGCTGGTGGACGCCTCAACTCACAGTGGACATGCAAAGAGCCAGGCTCTCTCGTTCTGAATCACAGCAGCATTCCAGAGCTGGAAAGACTCATCAGATACGTTAGGCTAGGTGACTGCCTGACACCCTGGCTCTGCCTGCCCACTGACCCCTGCTCTGCCTGCTGTGTGCCCTCTGACCTTGTGTCACAAGCTTTAGACAGGCCTGGCCCCACGACACCTCTCCCCCACTCCTGCTATAACACTGGACCTGTTGCACTGAGTTCAGAATACTCAGGGTCCTCAGGCCACCCAGGGGACCAGATGTAAGGACAGTGAGGAGGGAAGCAGCACTGCGGACCAGACAGAGTGGGCAAGAGACAAATCTCCAGGTCCGTGAGGCGAGCTGAAGGCTCTGGGGAGTGGGCGTAAGCAGGCAGATATAGGATGGGAATAAGAAAGGGGAGGCAGTGAGTGTGTGTGGAGAGTCTTAGGTTTCTGCAGCTGTGTCCACAGGGTGGCCCTGGTCACAGGGTCAGTGCCGGGCAGCTAGCACTCCTATGGGAAAACCTGCTGTCCTTCTGGTGGGAACAAATCTCAGGAAGGAGCCCAGGCAAGAGTGAGGGGAACCCAGAAAAGGAGAGAGCTAGGAAGGGGAGCCCATATTCTATACAGAGGCTCAATCTGGGACTGTGGCTGGACCTGAAGCACACACCCATGGAGCAGACGAAGAGCAGGTGAATTGGAATTTAGGCTCCGTCATCCACAGATGGGACAGAGTTCACAGTTTGGGTCTAACCAAGTAAACTGCCTTAAAAATACCAACCTTTTGGAACCATACAACAGAATCCAAAGTCTCAGAATAAAGCAATAATAGTTTCCAAGGGTATTCAACGATTGGAGAGTCAGGAAAATGTGGTATGTTTACAAGGAAAAGATCCAGAGATGGACCAAATGTGAAATCAGTGGACAAGGGCAGCCATTTTTAACTATGTCAATGAGGGAAGGAAAATACCCTCACAATGAATGGAGAGATAGAAAATCAAGCAGAGAAAGAGAAAATGTAAAAATATCCAAAGGAAATTTTAGAATGGAAAAATAAAACATCACAAATTTAACCATTTTCCAGATGGGCTTAATTAGCAGATTGGAGATGACGGATGAAAGAACCAGTGAACTGGAATATATTGATAGAAATCACCCAACGTGAAGAAGAGAAAGAAAAACCACTAAGAAAATGAACGGCATCTTAGAGGGCATCCTTAAAGAAAAGCTTAAAGAAAACTCTCAACCAAGACGTTTACATCCAATTACAGTAACTTCAACAATGAAGACATTTTTTGTTATAAGACAGCAAAGAGCACACTTCTCCAGACGCTACACTACATGGAATGCTGGGGTGTTCCTCGGGCAGAATGTAACGATGCCAGGTGAAAATGTGGACCTTCAGGAATGAATGAAGGGTATCAGAAATGGCAAGTATCGAGATCAATAGAAAGTGACCACTTTCCCCTTAATTTCTTTAAAATACATGTGACTGGTTAAAGGAAAATGTAGACACTGTCTTTGGGGTTCATAATGCATGTGAAGTAATACACTTGACAATGATAGCATGAAGGATGAAGGTGTGACTGGATCTATGGAGTTGTAAAGTGGCACAATATTAACCCACACAGACTGTGAAAAATTAGGGAGTGTATATTGTAATTGCTAAATAATCACTAACATAACAATGCAAAGATATACAACTCAAAAGTCCAAAGGTAAATTATAATGGAATTATTTTTAAAACAGTCAAATAATCCAAAATAAAGTAGGAAAGGAACAACAATAACAAACAACAAAAAACAGAGGAAAAACCAGAAAAGAAATATAAAATAATACACCTAAATATTAATAGAATAAGTACTCCTATTAGAAGTATCAGAATGGATTTTTTTGAAAAGCAAGACCCAACTCTATACCGTCTACAAGAGAAGCACTTTAGTAAGACAAAAACAGGTTGAAAGTAAATGGATGAAAATATATATACCATGCAAAGAATACAAGTAAGAAGTTGCAGTAGCTTTATTAATATCAGATAAAATAGACACCAAGAAAAAAACGTTGTCAAAGGCAGAGATGGACATTTCATAAAGATAAAAGGGCCAATTCATCAGGAAGACAAAACAATCATGAAAGTCTGTGCACCTAATAACAGAGCCTCAAAGTACATGGAACAAACATTGACAGAGCTGAAGGAAGAGATACAAGATTGTAGTAAAATATTTTAATGCCCCTCTCCCGACAATGGACAGAAGAACTGGAGACCAAAACTTGGAGGACCTGAACAACACTATCTATCACCATGACATAGTCGATATGTATCAAACACTACACCCAACAAAGGAAAAATGCATGTTTTTTCTAAGTGCATATGGTCTGCTCACCAAGACAGACCATATTCTGAGCCACACAGCAAATAAAATAAATTTAAAAGAACTGATGTCAGACAGAGTATGTTTCCTGACTACAGTGGAATTGACTTAGAAATCAAGGACAGTAAGATATGTAGGAAACTCTCAAACATATGGACATCAACAACATCCAAACAATCCACGCTCAGGGAAGAAATCACAATGAAAAGTAGAAAATACTTCAGACTGAATGGTAATGAAAGGACAACTTATGACAATTTATGGGATGCAGTTAAAGCAGTGCTTTGAGGAAAATGTATAGCTTTAAATGGCTTGTATCAGAGACGAATAAAGGTCTACAATCAATAACTTAAGGTTCTACCTCAAAACTAAAAGAAGAGCAAAATCAACCCAGAGTAAATAGAAGGGAGAAAAGATAAAGATAAGGAAAGAAATCAAAGAAATAAGAAACCAACAAAAAAATAGAGACAATAAACAAAGCCAAAAGCTGATTTGTCAAAAAGCTCAAATGATTGGCAAAACCTTCATAAGACTAACCACCCCCCAAATGAGCAAAAACACAAATCATCAATGTCAGGAACAAAAGAATGGTTGCTATTTCAGACCTTAACAAGATAATAAGAAGATAGTATGAGTAACTTAATGCTGATAAATTCACTAACATTAAAAATTAATAAAAGAATATCATGAATAACTTTACGCTAAAAAATCTGACAACTTTGGTTAAAAGGAAAATTTCCTCAAAAAATTACCCAAATTTACACTAGATGAAGGAGAAAAGCTGAATATTTCTATAGCTATTCTTTAAAATGAGCTTTTTAAAAATAAAAATGAACAAACCTTCCCTCCAAGAAAATTCCAGGCCTAGATGGTTTCCCTGGTGAATTCTATCAAACATTCAAAAAGATATAACATCAAATTTACACAAACCCTTTCAGATAACAGAAGAGCAGGGAAAACTTCTCAACTTGTTTCATGAGGCCAGCGTAATTCTAATATAAAAACAGACAAAGGCATTGCAAGAAAAGAACAAAGAAAAGAACAACTATGAACCAATATTTCTTATGATTGTAGACAAGAAAGTCCTTAACAAAATACTAGCAACTCAGGAAATCTAGCAACGTTTAAAAAGGATAACGCATTACAATTAAGTAGGGTTTATCTCAGAACACAAGGATAGTTTAACATTCGAAAATCAATCAACATAATTTACCATATTAACAGAATAAAGAAGAAAACCCACATGATCATGGTAATAGGTATAGAAAAAAAGCATTTGACAAAATGTTTTTCTGTAATAGATACAGAAAAAAAGCATTTGACAAAATGTGACAAAATTCGATACAGAAAAAAGACATTTGACAAAATTTGATAAAACTCTCAGGGACCTCAGGATAGAGCTATTCAGGGTAGGTACGAGAAATCTAAGCTAACGTCATACTTAATGGTGGCGAAGGTTTTCCCCGTGAGATTGGGAACAGGCAGGGGTTCCTGCTCTCATGGCCCCTGAAGAGTCTAGTCATTGCAGAAGGAAAACAAAGAAGTAGAAGCATACAGATCTGGAAAGAAGTAATCCAGTCTCTCTTTGGGGTTGAAATAATTGTACTGTCTCCATAGGAACAAGGACCAGAGACCTTCACCTCTGGGACCTAGCTTGTGCCAGCCCCTCCTGCACTTCTCCCAAATCTATGCGCTCTGAGCAAACCCCAAAAGGAAGCATGATGCTGGTGCCGTGGATCCATTACTTAGGAGACAGAAGCTCCGTGGAAGCCTCTGATGAACCCTCTGCTGGGGCCATCGCCTCACAAGCCCCGAAAGTGCCCCCTGTTGGGTCTTAGTTCCCACCAGGACCTGCAGCAGCCCTGCGTTTCTTAACCAAAACAAAGACTTTCAGAAGTAACCCAGAAGTGGTTACGGGCTTCATCTCCGTGCGTCGGGATGGCCCGGAATGCCCTCGGGGGGATCTTCCCTAAATAGCAGAGCGGCTGCAGAATTTCAGACTGGCTCCAATCTTCTTGTCATTGCTGACAAAACGCTAGCGGGAGAGCCCCTGGAAGGCGATGTGCCTTATTTTATCTTTTCCTTTTTTCTAAACCACGACCTTCCCTAGCGCATTTCACGGCCTTTGCTTTCCTTGTTGTCTTTGTTCTCAAATTGCACCCGGGGGAACCAGACAATCAGGTGAATCTGCAGACTCCAGAGTGTGTCCCTGCAGATGTGGACACGGGGCTGAGTGGGGCCTCCCGTGGAGGAGGGGCAGCCGGGCAGGGGAAAGCCTGGCTCTGGATCCTGAGGGGCCTGGGTTTGAGGCAGTGACTCCCCTGTCCCCGCCTCAGTCTCTCCACATGTAAAATGAGGCAACAGCAGGAGACAGACAACGGCTTCTAGCCTGGGCCTGGTTGAGGCTCGTTGTTTAGCAAGCGGCAGATCTCTGGCCCGTTTGTGTCCCCTGATGGCTCTCGGCTGCAAGCGTGGAATTTGGAAGGAGGTCTCCAGCCCTGGGATGGGGTGCAGGGTGGCTCTGACCCTCATCCCAGCAGGGCAACGTGGTGGGGCGAGAAGATCACTGCTGGACGCCGCAGCCCTGCAGCTCTGCTGCATATGGGGGGCTCCATTTCCTCACTCTGAAAAAGTGGAAGCAGTGAGGCTTAAATAGAGACGCAGTGAGAATAGACTTCACACGCACGCGGTCCCCAGCGCCGTGAAGCACAGCGGGTTTAACAATTGCACCGTCCCTCCCTCTCCCCCCACCAGGAGGAAAGCCAGGGTCTGCGTGGGCTACCAGGATGGGAACCCCTCCAAGGGAACCATCCAGGCCCGGGCTGAGAAGCTGGGCTGGGCCCTCAGGTGAGAAGTAGGGGACACTGAGTGGACCCAACCCCACAGCAGCAAAGGTTGGCGAGCCCTGGCCTCAGGGTCAGGGGCCTCCCACCCGGGCTCACGCTGGGTCATTCCGCCTGCCCCTGCAGTCCTGTCTCCTCTGACAACCCAGCTCACAGAGCCCATCGGACCCCTGGGGGCTGCCCACTCCCAGTAGCCCATCTCCACCTGTGGTCACGCCCCGGACGGCAGACGGCCTCCCCCTCGGCCCCTGGACACGGCATCTCCTCCCAGGCTACTCACCCACGACCAGGCCCCACCCAGAGCTCCTGACTCCCCCCACCCCCTTCTCTCTGCATCTCCCCCTGCAGGGGCAGCCTGTTTCCCCACCCAGAGCCCCAAGCCAGCTTCTAGACCATCCTCGACTCCCAAACCCCACACCCAGCCCTCAGCACGTCCCATCCCCAGTCTCAGGACAAAACACTGCATCAGCGCTCCTTAACGTCTCCACAGGCTTTCACTCCCCGCCAAGTCCAGTCATCCCTCTTGGGACCCTTTCAGCTGCCCCAGGGCAACAGCCTCCGGTGGTCCCACTCCGACCACCCCCAGCTCCCTTCTTCACAGAGAGGCAGAGTTCCCAAAGTGCAAGTCACACCCCGTCACCTCCCTTCTCCGAGCCCCACGGCTGCTTTGTCGTTAGAACAGAATCGGGTTTTTTTTGAATATTTATTTATTTGGCTGCATGGGTCTTAGCTGCCGCACGCGGGACCTTTAGCTGCGGCATACACACAGGATCTAGTTCCCCGACCGGGGATCGAACCCAGGCCCCCTGCACTGGGGGCACAGAGTCTTAGCCCCTGGACCACCAGGGAAGTTCCCGAGAACAGACTCTAAAAGCCTCTCTGTGGCTGCCGAGGTCCAGCTCCACCCTCCCATCTCCAGTCCCCGCCCCCTCTGCCCACGCCAGCCACGCTGGCTATCTCTGTCCCCCTCCCCAAAGTCACCAAGTCTCTGCCTTCTCCAGCCTCCAGAGGGATGCTGCCCACCCTCCACATGGACTCCTCAGACGGCTTGCCTGGCCACCTTCTCCCCAAAGCCGTCCCGGCCCAGTATCCTTACCCTCACACACCTACCACGCGCAGTGGTTTCCCAGCCTTTTTACGTGCTTGCTTGTTTGTTTTCTGTCCCTGATCTCGGTTGGAAAACGATTCTCCAGAAGATGTCCATATCCTGCTCCCTGGTGCCTGCGAACGTTACCTCTTACGGAAAAGGTGCCTTTGCAGCTGGGATCAGGCTGAGGACCTCGACGTGGGGAGATCATTCTGGGTTATCCAGGCGGCCCTAAGGCAACCGCAAGCGTCCTTATGAGAGGGTGCCAGAGGAGACTGACAGCCACAGAGGAGAAGCGAGGGGAAGATGGAGCAGAGAGTTTGCAGGTGCCGGCCTGGAAGGCTGGAACGATGCAGCCGCCAGCCCAGGAGCACCGGCGGCCACCAGCAGTGGAAAGGCAGGAAACACCCTCCCTGGAGCCTCCAGAGAGACGCCGGCATGACTCCTGGGGAGTTAGTCTGAGCAATAGGAAGGGTGGGATCGCTGTGCACCAGAACGGGGAGCAGTGTGGCGGGAGCTGGCCTGGCTTGGGTGGGGTGCACAGAGCTGTGTACCAGCCGGGCAGCGGTCGGGCTGGAACTCAGCTACCAGTGTGGGGTTCAGGGAAGAGTCGGCACCAGGTGCAAATGTGCGACAGCATAGAGATGTGGCTGGTGTCGGGGCCTGGAGGAAGCACCTGGCAGAGACCTTCAGGAGGCGGGAAGGTGGTGAGGACCACAGAGGGCCTGGTGGAGGCCACGGGGTGTGGCCTGCCAGGTCCAGAGGAAGGAAGGGCTCCAGGGAGGAGGGGACATTAACCCGCTGGGGAGCCGCTGATTTTTTCAAGTGAGATAAAGACTCATTTTTGATAGCTGGGTTTGGCAATTTGAGCTGGACCACAGCAGCTCTGAGCAGTGGGCTCAGGAGACACCAGGCGGAGCGCCTGTGGCCACAGTGAGTGGAGACCTTGATTTCTGGAAAGGGGAGCAGAGCGGTGTGGCGATGGTATAGGGAAGAAAGGGAAAGAGATGTCCTTAATAAGAGGGGAGAAAACGGCCACCTTTCGTGGGAATGGCCCCACGGGGAGGAGCAGACACGTGTCGGGGAAGGGCCGTGCGAACGGGGCAGACAGTCCCCCGGGACAGAGCAGGCACAGTGCCCGGGACTGTGGATCTCCTGGTGGGAGTCCCGATGTGCTCAGTGCCGTGTGTGTGGGGAGGGGACCACTGTGTAAGAGCAGCTGGGGAGTCGGAGCTGGGGAGGGGGCCGAGGCCGGACTCCTGGGAGCACAGGGCGCCCTTGGGGGGAAGTCACTATTTCACAGGGACTGATGGAGCCGGAGCCGTCACAGGAGTCATCTGGGGGCAGGGAGGCTGGGGAAGGCCAGGGGGCTGAGGCCCGAGAGCGGCTCCAAGGAGCCCAGCTGGACAGGTAGGAGGGGAGGCTTCAGGGGAGGCTTCCGGGGGCTGCAACAAAGGGAGGGGGTCTCAGTGCCACTGGCTCCTGGAGGAATACTTGCAAAGTGAACGTCACCTCCCACCAGGCCTGGGGCGGGGGGGGTCGTGAGAGAAGACCTGTAAGCCCTCAGCACAGGCCGGGCACACAACAGGGATGAGAAAGGTACCAGCGCCGTGGTCTCTGCTGCCCTGCTCGCCACTTGCACCGTGACAGTGCATTGCACCCAGAACCGGCCGCCTTTCCTCCCCAGACGACTTCCCAAGGTTAGAAGTACCTCCGCCCGGCTGCACCAGCCCGCACGCTGATGAGGGGAGGCAGCTGGGGTCCTGGGTCTCAGCCCATGGCCGTCGCCAGGCCGGTGCCCGCAGCCCGGAGACGGCTTCTGTCTGGCCAGACCTGTCACATAGTGGGTCTCAGTCAACCCCTGCCATTCAGTTCAACAAGGACAGTGGGTACCCAGGGAGGCTGAGAAGGGAGGGTGGAGGCCTGGGAGATGGGGGCTGGGCACAGTGCCTGGAGGAAGGCGCAGCGTGTAGCCCTCCGGCTCTGAGCACCAGAGGCCCGGACGACTCAACTCACGTGGGTTGGGGCCCACTTGCTAGGAAATTTGCAAGGAGGAGAGGGGAGAGTTAGTGCCGTTGCCTTGGCAACTTCTCTGTCACATTCTAATGAGGCTGACAGAGGAAGGAGGCCCGTCTTAAAGGAGAACGAAGCGTCCTGTGGTGGCATCCTGAGGCGTCTCGGCAGGAGCTCAGCTCCTTCTGAGCTCTCGCCTGAGTTCCTGAGGACAGCAGTAGAGGCGCTGGGGTGACCGGGACCTGCTGTACCGGCTGAAGGGGCTCAGGGCTGGCATGAAAGGACAAGAGGTCACTGATGCTTAAACCAAGCCCCAAGCCCACTTCTACCTGGAGCCATTGCTCAGGGGGCTTCATAGACTCCCAGGTGGGAGAACCGGAGGGTGAGAAGAAAGACAGGAGCCTCACCTGGTCAGCAGAGAGGTGTGGCCGCATGGGGGGCCGCGGCCCCCCCTTGCACACCGACTTCAGCCACCCCCAAAGCAGTGAACGGGAGCAAAGGACTCAGGAAGGGCTGCTGGGGGCATGGGGGTGGGCACTGGACCCAGAACAAGGACCAAAACACGAGGGGACTTGGGTGGCAGGAGTGGACATGAATATGATAAACCCCGATCATGTAAAATAATACACGCCCTGAAAATGCAGAGAAGGGAGAGGGGAGGCCAGAGGAAGAGGAAAGGAACGTGGCCCTCTGTCAAAGCAGGTGTGGCCAACGTGGGCAGGATGGAAGCCCGGCGCAGAGGCGCGTCCACCACCAGGTGGGGAAGGGTCCATGCAGACTTTTCTTCCTCCGTATTACAGGGTTCTTCCAGGAGATTGTAGCTTGTGCCCTGAAGATAAACGAGCTTTCAGGTAGCACCATGTTCAGTTTGACTTCGTTTTCCCATCCTCTGTCAAGTTCAAGGGCAAGCTAGGGTTTCCTTGCGTGTGGGGGTGATAGGCCCTCCCATTAGCGCCTGCTCATCTGTCCTCTGCCTCCAGCCTGTGACCCTGGCACGTCCTGGGCATTTCCTGGGGCTGCGACACCCCCCCCCCCACTGCTCACAGCTGGCAGGTAGGGGCTGCCTCATCCCGCAGAAGGGGCGGGCATGGGAGGGTGACCCCCCCCACAGCAGGGGTCAGGTTTGCTTTTAGGGGACATGATCTGACACTTCCTTCTGGTATTTCCTCTGCACCTACGCACGGAGAAAATGTCTTATCACGACTACCCAGCCACAGCACCGCTTATCCTGGGCAGTGGGCTTTTGCTGCTGCTGCTACATTCTTCTTTGTATGTTAATTTTTAAAGCAATAAAATAATGAGTCTGTGTAACTGTTTAAAACAACTTTCTTAAGATATAATTCACGGACCATACAATTCACCCACGTAAAGTATACAATTCAATGGTTTTGGTATATCACATTATTATTTTAATTGTGGTAAAAATTAAATATAGTAAAATATATAAATATACTTAGTAAGAGTTTAAGTATAATTCAGTGGCATTAATGACATTTCCCATCTTGTGCAAATGTCACTGCTATTTCCAAATTTTTCATCACCCCAAACAGAAATTCTGTACCATCAGGTAATTACTCCCTATCCATCCTCCTCTCCCTCGGTCCCTGGTAACTTCTAATTGACTTTCAGATCTGTCGAACTGAAATTTGCCTATTCTAGATAACCTCATGTACGTGGAACGATACAACACTTGTCCTTTCGGGACTGACTCATTTTACACAGTGTAATGTCCTCAAGGTTTATCCTTGAAGCCTGTGTCAGAATCCTCTTCCTTTTTAAGGCTGAATAATATTCCATTCTATAAATACTGCATTTTGTTTATTCATTCATCTATCAAGAGACACGGGCTTCCATTTCTTTGCTGTTGTGGGTAACGCTGCTATGAGCATGGGTGTGCAAATATCTCTGTGAGAATCCGCTGTCAACTCCTTTGGGTATCTGCCCAGACATGGAATTACTGGTTCCCATACAGTCAGTCCCCTACATACGAACCTTCAAGTTGCGAACTTTCAAAGACGCGGACGTGCCTTCCATCAACGTCAGGCGTGAGTGAAACTGCAGCTCGCCCTCCATCTCCTATTGCTGACGATCCTTCAGCTCTACCATCTCCCACCTCCTCTCCCCCACTCTGGTCAGTAATTCTTCTTGCCTGCTCCCTCGATGCCAGCCCCTGGATGCCAGCTGTTGTACTGTAGTACTTCACTTTTCAAGGGACTGTACAGTAAGATTAAAAATGTTTTCTTTATTCTTTGTGTTTGTTATGTATTGTTTGTGTGAAAAGTATTATAAACCTATTACCGTACAGTCCTATCTAGCCGACTGTGTTAGTTGGGGACCTAGGCTAACTTTGTTGGACTTATAAACAAACGCGCTCTGGGAACGGAACTCGTTCGTATGTAGGGGACTTGCTGTAGTTGTATGATTTTTAAAACAAAAAGCAATTCTTGCTACTCTTACATCTTAGCTCTCAGCCCACCTGAGGAAATCAACACAGCCTTCCTCCCCCGTCCATAAAACAAAATCCCAAGACTGGGTCACATCCCATCTCCGTGACCATGCCGCCCACGCTTCTGAGCCTCTGTCCCTTTCTGCGCCGCTGGCGGCTGCTGAGGGAGAGACTGGGTGGAGTCTGGGGCGCTGCAAGGCTCAGTCAGCTCCTTCCTCATCCTTCTCTCAGGCTTATAAAACACTTTTACCCATTCCTGCCCTTGATCTCGTCAACAGCGTGTGAGACAGGCAGAACCGCATCATTCAACCCCATTCTACAGGAGTGGAAATGAGGCTCAGAGATCCACTCCCAGGAAGGGCCAGGACCAGGCAGCAGCCCCTCCAGCTCCAAATGCAGCATCTCTCATGGGTCACCAGAAGCCCAGAGGCCACGGGGCTGACAAACAGCTTTCTCTCACTGAGGAGAAGGAGAACACGCAGGTTAATCAGACAGAGGAAGGGCAGAGAGAAAAGAGCCCCCGCAGCTGCACCTCGCCTTTCCTCCCATCTCATCTCAGACCCACAGGGTCCACTCAGTCTGGGCGCATCCCACAGGAACTCTCTCTGCTTAAACACCTCCAGGGCTGGGAAGCTCACTCCTTACCAGAAAGGCCAGCCCTGGACCAGAAAGGCCAACCAGGCTTCCCTGGTTGTAACTCTGTCCCCTGGCTCAGAGGACAGAATTCCTTCAAGGCAGAGCCCCCTCAAGGCCAGGGTGGACGCTGACAGGGCAGGGGTTGGCATCCCATCCTTGCTCTGAGATCGCCTGTTCTGGTGACCCCATGTGAGTTACGCCCCCAGGCTCCCGCTTCCCCATCTGTGATATAAGAGGGCTGGGCCGCATCACCCCCTGCTGCTCTGCATTCTGTAATTACCAGGTCTGGAGCCTCTTGTTGCTAGATATTTCTTTTATAGAGTTTATTTTCCAAAGAGTAAACGCTAAACACTGGAAAAGAGATAAGAAACGTGCTTCTAAATACCTATTGCCGTCTTAGCTTCTCAGAAAACAGAGGTGCTTAGGGACTTCTCCCCCCAAATGGGGGATTTAAATGGAAAATGTGGCCCCCAGGATAAGCTCCCTGGGGTCTAAGACTTGGATCTGGGCTGGGAGTACATGTGAAAGGAGAGCCTGG
Organism: Pseudorca crassidens; assembly: GCF_039906515.1. Classification (NCBI taxonomy): domain Eukaryota; kingdom Metazoa; phylum Chordata; class Mammalia; order Artiodactyla; family Delphinidae; genus Pseudorca; species Pseudorca crassidens. The sequence continues at coordinate 3,499,844 of NC_090302.1, forward strand.
GGGTGACGCAGAGAGGGGGGAAGGGAGAAAGCACATCTCACCAGCTAGAGGGTGATCTCCAGGCCTGGGGGTACAACAACTGACGGGGCTCGGTGGTCTGGAAGCCCACCGCACTCTCCTAGGCACCTGGTCAGCGAAGGCATCTTGAGTATGCAGAGTTGTGTCTGGCTTCCATCTGAACACATGTGCACACACCCCAGGGCAGACCCACGGGCCTGTGCGTGCCCACCTCCGTGTATGCACGCGAACCGCGAAAACAAGGACAGACCTTCACGCACACGCCCCACCTGGGGACAGAACCCCCAGCACGCAATGTCTGTTCTCTCTTCGCCCTCTGCTAGCCACCGCAGAAGGAGAAGAAGGAGACCTGTCAGTGCCAGATGACCCACTTTCTAGCTCTGAACACCCGCCTTTAACCCCCTCGCCCACCGCCAATCATCCTTCCTGGGTCTCAGCCTCAGTTTATCTCATTAAAGGGTGGCCTCTAAGGTCACCTCCCGCAGCTGCCATTCCCCATCCCCACTCCGCGTCCACTCGTTGAGTCCAGGGGGGCCCGGGTCTCCAGCGCCGTCCGCCTGCGTCCCCATCCCAGCTGCCAGGACCCCGGAGCGCCGCCGCCGCCGCCGCCGCCGCCGCCGCGGCCAGCCAGGGTGGAGTTTTCTCTCCGATTAAATTTCCCCCGCCTTTTTGATGTCACATCCTGTCCCGGTCTGCTTCCCCGCCGCCGCCCTCCCCACTCCCGCGCGTGAGCGTGGCGCGCGGGGCCCTCTGCGCCCCCCCGCCCCTCCCCTTCCCCAGCAAACTTTTGGCACCCGGGCCGCCCAGCTGCTCGCCCCAGCTTTGCGGGCACGGGGCCGCTAGGAGGAGGGGCCGAGGAGGGGCCGAGGAGGGGCCTAGGGGCGGCCCGCCCGCAGCCCGCCGCCCGCCGCAGCCGTCGCACGCCCAGCAGGGCGACCGCGGAGCCGCTCGACGCGCTCGAGATGCAGAGCAGAGGCTCCGCGCAGCAGACCCCGCGCGCCGCCTGCTCCGGGTGCTGAAGGCGCGGGGACACCGCCGGGCGCCGCCGCGGAGCCAGCAGAGCCGGGAGCGCGTCCGCGTCCACGCAGTCGCCGGCCGCCCAGGGCTCCCCGCACGCCAGGACGTGGGAGGTGTTCGCGAGACATGCGACCGGCCCGGAACCTCCTCAGCCTCCTCTTCCTCATCCTCATGGGCACGGAACTCACTCAAGTACGTGCATGCAACGCCATTTTCCTCCCTGCCTGCGAGGCGCCCGCCCGGCCCCGGGGAGCCCGGCAAAGTCGGGGAGCAGCTACCGCGCGGCCCGGCACCCCTGCCCGGGCGCCCAGCCAAGGGCTTGGGGAGAGGGCCAGAGTGCCAGCCGCGCCTGGGGTGGAGGAAGGGGTGAAGGCTGACCCGAGAGTGCTGCCGCGTCCCCCAGGACCCTCAGCCCTGAACCCTCCCTCCTGGACTCCCGGGCTGACCACTCCCTGCTGAGAAGTTCAAAGGGCAGCATTGGGGGTGGGGGTCGCCATTTGGCTGCTACTGTCACCTGGGAGGAAGACAGAGCAGGATGTCCGAGCCCCTGGCATTTGCAGAGGTGGATCTGACCTAACTCCCACCCCCTGCATCCCTCTTCTGGAGCCTCCTGCATTGGCTATAATGCTGCCCTTGGGGCTCCCTGGGCTGGCGGTGGGAATGGTGCCGCGGAGACCAGACCGGGGAGGGCGGGCGGCGTGTCTGGGGCTGGGGTGCATTGTGGGCTCCATGTGGAGGGCTGGGGGGCGGTTGTGGCCACATTCGCGGCATGAAGTGTGAGTGGCAAGCGTGTGTGGGGACCGCTGGGCATTTTAAGTGGGCTCGCCATCCCTGAACAATGTACTGTTAGAAAGCCTGTCTCCGGCTGGTATTCTCCATTTTAAAAATGCATTCCGGAGCTGGCACGTCTGGGAGGAGGAGGGCTGTCTGGGAGCGCCGGACTGGAGGTGTTGCTTTGGCACCGGGGTGCTGGGAAGAACCTGCCAGCTTCGGGAGCCAGGCTGCTCAGAGTGACATTAAAATGCCCTTTGGATGGTGCCACTGTGCCACGGTCTGAGCTGGGAGAGGCTGCAAGTCCAGGAAGTGGATGGGCTGCCAGCACCTTGGCCCCAAGAGCCAGCTGCCCCGACCCTCCTTCCCTCTCTCCCTCCGTGCTTCCCTCCCTCTCAGAATAAAAGAGGAAACAAAGGAGAGACGAGAGGGTGAGAGGTAGATCACAGGAGAGAAGGCTCTGGAATAAGCTTCCCGTTTTGCCTTGAAGCCCTTGCCGGCTCCCTAGCTCTCCCGGGAAGTGCAGCCTCGGCCCCAGCGTCGGAAGGGTTTATTGTCCCACCTAACCTCGGAGACCCTGCTGGTGCCAGGCAGACAACCGGCCAGGCCCCTGGAGAGGTTCTGCACGGTCTCTGGGAGTGAAGTCTTCTTGGCTGCAGGGAAGGCCTGGCCAAGGGGCACACTCGTGCTCTGTGAATGGACACTGTATATATGCATGTGCGCACACACACACACTCACGCACACTCTTCCACAAGCGCGCACCCCACAGACATGGAGCCGGGCAGCGTGTGCCTTACTTAGACATCCCGGGAAAGAGATGGCTGGTCTGGGTGGCCCTGGAAGTGGCTGCCCTTGGGCCCTCCAAGCCCTACTGGCCTCCTCACCTGCAGGCTCCCTGAGCCCTTGTTCCCCGCCCTCCTCCAGAGGTTCACTTCTCAGCCTTTTTAAAGATCCCCCGGTCTTGGAAGAAACTTTTGGTTCAGCTTCAGTTGGAAGCTTTGTCTCGGTGGTGAGAGCTCCCGCCTGTCCACGCTGGCGGCGCCAGCCATCTGAACGTGGCCCGCCCCTGCCCACGCGGCTGCAGCCGCACCATCCTGTTCAGGACCCTGGTCAGCTCCCCGAGCCCAGGCCCTCCGGGGCCAGGAAGGCAAACGATGTGGGTTTTCGGAAGGCTCCTCTTTCTGAAGCTGAGCTGTGGCGTCTCTCAGGGAAATGCCTTCCTCAACACAGCCGGGAGGCAGGCCCTGCCCTCCCCGTGCCTGCCTCTGCGGCTGTGCTTTCAGAATCTTCCGTCGGGAGCCCAGTATCCCTAATTGTGGTGGTATTTTGGAGCAAAGGCTCACCTGGCGAAAATCTCTCCAGCCAGCCCGGATCTGTGAAGGGGTGAGAGAGTGGCTGGCTCAGCCACCAGCTCCAGGGATCCCGGCTACCCCGGTCCTGCCCAGGTGGGCTTCTTTGGGGTCAGGCCAGGCGCCTCTCACTTTTACCAGTCACCTCTAAGGCAGGAGCTGGAATTGGGAGTGGGTGTGGGTCCAGGGCTGGGCTGCTCTGAATAGCCTGAGAGCTCCTTGGGGACACCCCTACCTAAGAACCTTGCTTTCTTGATCCCGAAGTAATTCGATCCTAGGAAGCCACATTGCACGGTGTCAGGAGAAATGCTGCCCACGTGGGTGATGAGTACAATACCTCTGGGCCTCAGGAAAAGGAGAGCAGAGCAGCGGTGACTGAGCTGTGTCTGTCTCCCCTCCACCCTTTCCCTCGTCCACTTTAGGTAAATTGCTCCCACAGCGGCACCCTCAGTCTTAGGGCCCTTCCAAGGGACGTGGACACAAGGTTCCAGGGCCACCATGTTTATGGGTTAGGACCCGTCCAGATGGGAACAAGTCAGAAACGTATGGGTTTTACCTGCACTTCACAGGCGCTGCTTGAAGGATTCAGGCAGCCGGGCGGGGGGAGGGGGGGAGTGTAGCGCACATGGCCAGGCCATCTGTTCTCCCGACAGCGCGCTTATGAGCCACTCAGTCAAATGCCAATCAGTGATGGATGGCCTACTATGCGCCAGGTTTGTGGGCCCAGATGAACTCTGTCCTCAGGTGGAAAGATGCTTGACTGGGTCCTGTTCTGTGATTTTCAATAAAAGGCTGGTGTTTCACACTCCTTGAGAAGTGTCCTCGGAGTTGATCTCTCATCTTGGGGGTGGTGGGGCAGCGCTGGGGCTGCCTGAGCCCCGCCCACCCCAGCCCAGCTCCAGCTCGCCTTCCCTTGAGAGAAGCACGTCATCCCCATGTGTGATGGCATGAAAGGGGTGGGCAGCTCTGTGACAATGACCTTGGACCCGGCTGCCCTTCCCCTTCCCCGTCCCACCAGCCACTGTCTGGTTGCCTTGAGAAAGGCTCTGAGCCTCGGCCTGAACGTCTACCCTTTTAAAACAAGGAGGATGAAGCTAGCTGATGCTCGAAGATGGCTCCCCCCTACAAACCCGCACTCTGGTTCCGTCCTCCTCTCCTGCCACATGCAGCTCTCAGATGCCAGCTGGTCGGGCTTGACGCGGTCAAAGCCGGGCTGGTGATGCTGAGTACAGCTGTCTGTCATCCGGGCCACGGTGCTCAGTGGGGAGACCTGAGGCTCTGCCATATCTATTTGTTTAAGAGCCATGAGGGCTCTGGGGTCAGAGTGGAGGCAGCTGAGAACACTTTGGAGAAGGGGTGCCATTTGCGCAGGGTCCAAGGTTGCACCTGGGTGAGCCGGGGCAGGAAGACGGGAAGGAACAGGTGGGCAGCAGCGGGGCTGCACACAGACGCCGCGGCATGGAGAAGGGCCCAGAACCTTGGCTCTTGTATCTGGAGTTCGACAAAGGAGTGTTGAGGGATTTGCTTTATCTCAGGAGTGAAGTGGAGCTCTTCTCATTAGTCCCCAAGCCAGAAGTGGTCTTTCTTAACGATATGACGACCCCGACCCCTTGGGATAGGGCGGGGCTCCAGCTGTGAAGGAGCACAGGGCACCCTCGAGCGCCAGCTGTCACCGGGGCTGTCGAGTGCCCTCAGGCTTTACGGGCCGACTGCTGTGGGCTCTTCCGGAGCTTGGTTAGCTGTGTGCAGGTCTCAGCACCTGAGAAGAGATGGGAGTGGACTCGGCGGCAGGCAGGTGGGGGTGGGTGATGGGTGCTGTGTCTGGACAGGCAGGTGTCACGGAGCGGCTGGCGTGGAGTTAGCCACTCAGAATCCCATCACTGCAAATCCGTTCGCTCCTCCTCAGATTCAGCCAGAGTGGAAGACCCCAACCGATCGCCCTGAACAAACTGAACAAGAATAAAACCGTCCATTCAGACGGAAGCATGAATTTTGTCACCTGCTTGAATCAAAACTTCGGCCCAATGATCCCACTGACGTCCTGTTCATGTGCCCCAGCCCCTCGTGTCCCCCAGATTTTAGGCCCACGTGTGCCCTGGATGCTGGGGTGTCAGTGGTCCAGGGAGTTGGGGGGTTCAGGACCATGGGGGCCTTTTCCTAAACCAGTTAGTTCAGCATGCATGGGATTGATCCCGTCTTTGCACTGAGGTTGGCCGCTGCCTCGGGGGCTGGCCAGAGACCATCTCCAGACACGCAAACAGCCCGCACGAGAGAGTTGCTCCCGTTTCCAGGGAGAAGGCTCTGTGCCAGCGGGGGGGCGGGAGCTGTAACCCCTCAGCAGCAGGCGGCCGCTTCATCTCCGGAAGCAATTTGCCCCTTGTCCCACGCGCTTTAGCTCTCCGCACTAAAAAGGAAGGTCATTTTCTGACCTGGGTCGTATTTATTCCTAAAGTTATCGGGCCCTGTAATCACTATTTAACATCCCATGTAAAGTAATCCAGAGCTAATTACTGGCTAAACTGAATTAGACACACGCCAGCTGTGACGGGTGCTGCGGGGGACAGGAGTTGCTTTTCGGCTCTGAGAGGTGCCCTGTAGATGCTCTCCCCCGCCGGAAGCAGCAGCCGTGAGGTCATTCCCATGGCTCAGGTAAGGGAGGAGAGAATGGAACAGGAAAGTCCACATCTCTTCATGTTTTCAGATTATTACATATCAGAAACTGGCCAGGAGCTTAAAGCACTAGGGAGAAAACCAGTCACGAGGGTTCATATTTTTGGAGTGTCATCAAGTGTCACACATCCCCCCCCAACACACCAGGAGCTTAATCTGGGTCGGGTAGAAGCCGCCCCGGTGACCCTGTGTTGTCGTCCTCGGTCTCGAAATGAGGAAACCAAGGCTCAAGGGGCAGAGGGGGGCGCAGGGGGTCAGTAACCTGCCCAGTGGCCCAGCAGGGAGGTGACAGACCCCAGGTGCAGCTCCACGGTCTGTCTGACACCCGAGTTCATGTTCTTGTTAAGATGGAGAGAGAAGAAGAAAAAGTAGAGAAACGGCTCAACACCACTGAGAACCAGTAAGAAAGGGGGCGCCTGGTGCCGTCACGGCAGCTCATAGGGCCTTTGGAAGAGGGTTTGAGAGCCGTGTCTCTAACTGTGTGGCCCGTTGCTCGGCCTGCTCTGAACTTGGAGCTTGGCTTTTCGAAGGGGAAGAGCCTGCGGGGGGTGGGTGTGTCAGACCCCTTGGGGGTGGTCTGCTTCCTGCCACTGAGGCTGGGTGAACCGGACAAGCCCTTTCACCCCAGGAGGTGGAGGGCGCCTTCGAGGGTGCACTGGGTGCCCTGCCTCGGTTCTCTCCAGCCTAAAGGTTCATGCAGGGAGCCCCGCACCCCTCAAATCTCCCAGCATCTGCTTGACGACTGAGATCCAGGAATTAAGAAAAAAGACACAGACCCTCTTAGCTGATGTTAACATCTAAATCTCCAAATCGCCCCACACGCCTGCGGTCCTGGTTACGCTGTTTGTTACATTTGGCATAATTTATAATTATGGGGCAGCCGCGGCGAAGAAGGCTCCTCCTTGCTCAGAGGGTCTCCCCTTCTTCTGCACCCAGGTTAAGTCCCATGACGAACACGTAGGTGACAGTGGGCAACAGTGGCTCCCTCACTCTCGAGCGGTGTTTAGAAGACATGGGCTTCCCCGTCTCCTCGCTCTAGTCTGGGCAGTGGGGACCTGGCCTGGGTGTCTCTGATGTACGGTTCAATGGCATTTAAAATTGGATGGTCAGTAAGAGCGCGAGTGACTGGGAAGAGTGTGGATTGAAGAGTCCAGCGGAGAGAAGGGGTGGAAGGTGCCGAAGCCCCAGGCTTTGTCTCCTCGGAAGCCCTCACTTGGAGACGCTCATCTAGGGCAGTTCGGTTCCTTGCAACAGTGTAGTGAGCACACAGGACACGCTCCAGGAGCTTAAAGCTCCCAGCACAGATGTCCCCAGGGTGCACATGGCTCTCACGGGTGGCTCTGGAAGGAAAGTCACTCCCACTTGCTTCAAGTGGTGCTTTGGGGGTGTGAGGGTCAAAGAAAGAACAGAGGTGTATTCATAAATATTATAAATAACTTTACTCATCACCCCAGGATGCTGCTGGTAGATCTGACAGCATAGCAGGACTCAGAGGAGAGCTCTCGGGGTTGTAAACACTTCTGCTCTCCGATGGGTGGGTGCCTGTGCCCCACCCGGGCAGTCCAGCCTCCAGATCTTGTCAAGGTGACTCTGCACAGGTGGAATCAGTGGTGCGTGGCCTCGGGGGAGAGGGCATTGGCTGAGTCACCCCATAAGCAACGCGAGGGATTGCTCCAGAGTCGATACCAGCCGTTGGTAGAGGGGCTGAGGTTTCTGAGGCCACGTCTGGGGTCCACAGGCAGAGGGTCCTCACTGGTCTGAGATACTGGTGATGGGTTGAGGGCGGAGTGTGTGCTCCGGGGAGTGGCCACGTGTGGAAGCCTCTAAAATCCAGCAGCACCAAGTCCTCTGCTCTGAGCAAGTGTTACATTCTGGGGTGTTTCCTAACCCTAACCCCGCTGGACCCCAGAGCTGACTCTTAGATGTTTTCATAATGACACCACCTTCTAATTCATGTCAAGATCAATTACTTACTCAGTAGAAACCAGACCATCCTCCACTAGTTATGATGAGTCCCCTTACCCAGAAAATAGGAGATGGTAATGTTTGTGGGGCCCCAGGAGCCATGCGTTCAGCCTGGAGGGCAGATGCCCGCTGAACTCTCCTGTCCCTGTCCTTCAAAGTGCCTCTCCCGAACTGGACCCCATTTCTGTTGGGGCAACTAAGACAAGGGGGGGCTGCGGCCTCCCTCCCATTGTCTGGGTGTGACAGTCTGAGGCAACGTTTATGAAAGGAGCATGGAACTTTCTAGAGCGGGAGCAGAGGGTGTGGGAGGAGGCCAGGGTGGGCCTCGGTCAGTCAGCTGGGGGGTGGGAGGGGCGAAAAGAGTGCGTCTATTCAATTCCGACTAGGATTTAAAGGCGTGGGGGTGGGGGTGTGAGTCAGCTTTCTCTCCCATCCCTCCAATGCCTTGACCTCCTGGGGTCAGCTGAGTTCCCAGGAAGCTGCAGGAATTCCAGGGTGCAGCCCACGTTTGGCAGCCCAGTGTGAATAACCCAAATCTTTTCAAAAGACTGCTTCTCAGTCATGCCTCAGGGGATGCCGTAAACCCTTTCAGGCTCCCTATCAGGACTGCAGGCTCAGGAGAAATACGATGCGGGGGTTTCGGATCTCCAGGCTGGCCGTAATTGCCTGTCCCCTGGAGAGTCTGGGAGAGTCCCGGGCCAGGGGAGCTGAAGGCACTCCTCGACCCTTGGGTGGCCTAGACTCCAGCAGGTCTTTGGAGCAGGACTTGGCTTCCTGGGTGTGAATGACCTGGATTTCATTTCCTCCCCTGAACAGCCCAGCCAGGTTGGCGCTCTTCTAATTTAGAGCACCCACTGTAAATCCCGCGGGACATCACTGCCGTGAAATCAGATCAGAAGTTCTTCAGATCAGGAGAGGTTTATTCGAATTCTCTGTATCGGCTGTGATTGGAGCTCCCCTTCCTAGAACGTAGCTCTGGGTGTTGGGAGCTGTTTTCCCGTCCAGGAATACCTCTTCTGCATCTGTACGTCTGTATCAACAGCATCTCTTGAGGGTGGTCGTTAGCCAAAAGCAGCTCTTTGGAGAGGGGGCGGAGGTGTCCAGGGGCATCTGTCACAGGCTCTCGCACCAGTCGTTCAGCTGAGCGTCCCCTCGGAGCACCTCTGGTCTTCTGCAAAGCGGGGATGGCGAGGATGGGCACCCCTACTGGCTGCCGTGTCTGCTCCTGCACTGACTCACTGGATCCTTACACATCCTGCTATTATTAAACCCGTTTTACAGATGGGGAAACCGAGGGACAGAAGGGCTAATTACCTCGGCCAGGGTCTCACAACCAGTAAGGGGCAGAACCAGGGCTCAGACCCAGGCTGTCTGGTCCCAGAGTCTGTACGCGGAGTGTCCACTCCGAGATGCTTCTCTTGGCGATGCATGCGCTCCGTTGGTTGTAGGGAAGTTTTCGTTCACGCACCATGCCCGGAGTCTGATCTGTCGCGTTGCTGTTGCTTCTGTCCTGGGGTTTACAGCGGGCTGTACCTCGTGTCGTGGTTTTGATCTGGGGTCTGCAGCACACTGCACCCCACATCTTGCACATAGTAGGTGATAAGTAAATACCTGCAGCTTCCGCAATGGACGGCGTGAGGTTTTGGAGATTGGATTGGAAGTTGTTCCGACAAAATAAGTGGTCCATGTCCTTCCGCAGTGGGAAGCGGCTGTGAGTGATTTGGTCGGCACAGCCTGCGGCCCTAAATCGGTGTTAAACGTTCATTGAAGGAGAAAGGCAGAGAGTGGGGGACTGCTGCCCACCCCCAGACCCAGCTGGCGGGACTCAGAGCACCGCGGTCGCGGAGCAGAGCCTGCAGTACCCGCTGGAGCTGGGAGATGGCGCCCTTCCCCAACTGGTGAAATTTGCTGCTTCCAACCCAGAGGCTGCCACAGATCCGTGCATTAACCAGGTTAACAAACCAAAGGAGCGTCTTCAGCTCATGAGTCTCACACCAGTGCTCAGGCGAGGACCATCCTGGCTGTAACAGTCCCTGCTACATAGGGGGACGCAGCAGAGGAAAGCTTCATGGGAGGCCTGGTGGAAGTGCCTTTCATCTCCCGTTAGAAGCCTTCTGCAAATTCTGAAGCACTATTAAGATGTTTGACCCAGTCAGGCCTGTGCTTCCAAGGAGACTTACGTGTGTCCTGACACCCATGCTGCCGAGGGCTGGGGACTTGTGCCAGCCTGCCCTGCCCCTCTCCCTGGGCATCAGGACCCCACACACACCTGGAGAACCAGTGAGGACACACCCCCGCCCCCCAGCCACAGACCCCAGGCCCCTGACCAGGGCTCCACCTGCACCACACTCACCACGGGTGGGGCCGTTTTAGCAACCCTGCGCGGAGGCCTGAGCCCCAAACCCACACCCAGCTTCTGCACCCCTGCTGCATGCCCACCTGGACCCAGGAGCCCACACTGGGTGGTGCCACAGCTGCCAGCAAAGGTCTTAGGGCTCCTGGCTCTCCCGGGCTCCCAGAAGGGGCTTTCCCCTAGCGCCCTCCCCCAGCACTGGGGCTGGAGACCCCCCACCAGGGGCTGCTTTCGGAGCCCGCCAAGAGTTCGCCCTCCTGGCTGGGTTTCGGGGGCTGCCGGGCTGGAGGAAGCCTGGGGCCACCGCCAAGCAAGTCCCCGGCAGCGGGGCGGAGGCCTTGGGCATGGATGGGGTGGGTCTCAGGGGGTTGCCTGGGGCTCGCTGGCCCGCGACCTTGAGGGTGGAAGGGCAGCGGCCAGCCCATGCGCTAGGGACGCCGCCGTCTGCGCGGGCGGATTTTGACGACTTGGGAGGGGGTGGTCTGTCTTTCCTCCCGGGCCACCCCCTCCCTACTCCTTGGTGACGGGGCTCTGCAGGCCTCGCTGCCAGCAGCCAGGGGGCGGCGGGGAGCCAGAGTGGAGAGGAAAAATCCACCCGTTTCCTGGGCAGATTGCGTCGGCCGCCGCCCGGACGTGTCCCCGCCTCCCGGCCGCGGCCCCCGCGCGCAACCCGCGCGGCGCTCAGAGCCCGAGCCGGCGGCTCTTCCCGGCGGCGGGCGGGTGGCAGAGGACGGTGGGCAGCGGCGGGGCGGCCACTCTCCCGGGCGCCCGGGGCGGCGCGGCCATGGCCGGGGCTCGCGGGGCGGCGGCGGCGGCGGCGGCGGGCGGGCGGCGGCGGGCCGAGGGGGCGCGGGGACACGGCCGGGCGCCCCTGCCCGCCGCGGAGCCCGCCGCCTGAAGGCTGCCCGGGGCGCGGAGCCGGCGCCGGCGCGGCGCGGGCGCAGGAGGCATTCCAGGCGCGATGTCGGTGCCGCTGCTCAAGATCGGGGTTGTGCTCAGCACCATGGCCATGATCACCAACTGGATGTCCCAGACGCTGCCTTCGCTGGTGGGCCTCAACACCACCAAGCTCTCGGCGGCCAGCGGCGGGACGCTCGACCGCAGCACCGGCGTAAGTGCGCCCGCCGCCCGCCCTGGCGGGGCCTCCTCGCCCGCTCCCTCCCGGTCCCCAGCCCCGGGCGGGAGGGCGCCGCGCGGGGGAGCCGGGCGCAGGGGCAAGGGCACGCGCGGGGGCCACCCTGCTCCCCACACCCCAGCCTCGGCCACTCCTCCGCCCGCGGTCCCCTCTGTGTGGCGCTTGCTGTCTCTGCCCGGTCCCCTCGCGGGGCCGGGGAGCCTGCCCAGGGACTCAGAGGCTTGGAGTCCTCGTTCAACTAATAAGTCCCTTGTTGATAAGGTTAGGGAACTGAAGCAGGGGTCTTGGGGACTTGTCCAAGGTCACTCAGCAAGTAAGGGGTGGAGACGCGGTGGACCCCAGTCTGGCTGGGTCCAGCCGGGGCTGGGAACTGAGCCCGCCCCACTTTGCAAAAGCCGGACTGGACCGGCCGGAGTGGGGCCCGGGCGGGCGGGCGGGCTCCGGAGGTCTTGCCCTCAAAGTCCCAAGGCGTCTTTCTCTCCCCATCCCCATGCGGAGATCCATAAGGTCCCCTCCGGCGGAGGGTGTAGAGGGGCCGGGTGGGGCCCGGGGAGCCACAGCTGCGGGGCTCGCCCCTTGCCTTCCGCGCGATGCCTTGGGGGAGGGGGTGAGCGGCCAGGGCCGCCTCTGGACTGGACTGACTTAGGTGGTGGCGGGAGCGGAGGCTGAGCCGGAACCACCGGGGAACGGCCGCTGGCGGGGCCGGCGGAGGAAGGGGCGCGCCTCAGGCTCGCTCCCTCTAAGCCGAAAGGAGAGGTGAAGGACACGCGGCTCCCTCTCGCGCTCCCTCTGGGCTGTCAAGGGCGCAGTGCCGGGGAGGAGGTCTCCTGGCGACCCCTTCTAAGATGGCCATCCGTTCGCCTCACCTGCTCTTTCGAGAGCTGCAGGCAGCATTTTCTTCCTGATGACTTTGTTCCTACCTCTGGGTCCTGAGCTCCTGGGGTTGGAAATGAATCAAATGAAATGTATCTACTGTGGATTCCCTCCACCCAACTTCTCCCCATACCAACGCTAAAAATAGCAGGGAGGTGACTACCTGAGGCCACCGGGCAGGCTGCGGGGTCTGTACCCGGGGTGTTTTCGGACAGTGGCGTCTGTCTGCCCCGTGTACATGGGCGGGACCACCTGAGCTGGGTGCAAGGTGACACCAGCCATGTCACCATGTCAGCAGCCATGTGCAGCTCTGGTTTCGTGACCGTCCTTGGGCACACCTCAGGTTTGAGGTTGGGTGTGACCCCTGCCCAACATGTCACCAGCAACTTGGTGACATCTGCCCAATGGCTAGTGGGTGGCAGCCTGTGCAGAGTTGAAGTCCAGCATCTCTGCGGGCAGCCTTGACCAGACCGCCAGCGGGAACACTGCTGGGGCTCGGGGTCATCGCAGCTCTGGGCTAAGAGGCTGCTGGGTCCCAGCTAGTACCACTGGTTCTGCTTCTCCAGTACCAGGGAGCAGCAGAGAGAGGCTGCGCCAGCCTCCCGTGCTCACCTTACGGGAGGAGATCCTATTTCTCAGTTCCGTGCCGTTGTGAGTCAACCAGCATGCAGTCTCCGGTCCCCCCTCCCTTCCACCTTGCCTATCAGTTGGGTCAGATGCCAAAACTCCAAACATCCCCTAAATTTAAAAGTCCCTTGAATTAAAAAAAATGTTTTAAAGAGTCATGCCTGCTTGACTCCCTTCCAGCCCTGGGGATCCCGATGGGAGACCGTCTGTGTTCCTCCCTGTTTGTACCTCCCCACGGTCGGCACATGTCTTTGGACCACTTCTTTCTGCCCTTTCCCAGGGGCTGGACGTGGACGGTCATCCCGGTGCGCTGCTTTCTGGTCTCACCTTTCTCCCTCCCTCTCCCTCGCCCCACGTGCTCTCCAGGTGCTGCCCACCAACCCTGAGGAGAGCTGGCAGGTGTACAGCTCTGCCCAGGACAGTGAGGGCAGGTGCATCTGCACGGTGGTCGCCCCCCAGCAGACCATGTGTTCACGGGATGCCCGCACGAAACAGCTGAGGCAGCTACTGGAGAAGGTGAGTCCGTGCAGGGTGTGTGCGCGTGTGTGTGCATTTGTGTGCCCACGCTAGCAGCCAGGTCCGTCCCAGCTCCAAGACCTCACTCTTCCCTGGCATGGCCCACTGGGAATACTGGTGAATGAATGAAACGGATGGATGGAGGGAGGGAGGGAGGGAGGGAGGGAGGAACGGAGACTCCCCCAGCGCTGCCCAGGAGGAGGCGAAAAGCTCCACTGGGAGTCACGTGGGCTTTAGCGAGGGAGCATTTGGGGCTCCTCTCCCACACCGCCGTCTCCGGGTCACGCCCACAGCCTGTGGTCCAGAGGGCTCAGAGCTGTTGCCCAGCAGAACCTGGGAGAGCTCCCTCGGAGCCCGGAAGCAGGGCCGCTGGGTGGCATCTTTGCCCCCTGCTGCTGAGTGGTTGGACCCGGCGACAGCCAGCCCAGGCGTTCACGCCCATGGCTGCCTTCCCGGTGCAAAAGCAGATTAAATCGTCACCTTTGTGACCCACCTGGGCACAGCACTTGCAGTTTGAATCCGTTATTTCACCTGATCTTCACAAGAGCCAGGTGAAGGTGGCGAGGTTTTCACCCCGTTTTAAGAAGTGGAAATCTGGGTCCAGGCAGGTGGGCTGACTCTCCCAAGGCAAACAGCCAGTGAGCAGGGAGCCGGGTTGGCTCTCAAACCCGGGGCCGGCCTCCCACCTGGCCCGCGACCTCTGCCCCCCACGGAGGCTGGCACTCCCCATGGATCTTGGCAACCCGCTGCCTGGAACATTCCTCCTGGGAACCCTGGGGTCTCAGGTAACCTGAGCGCCGGTTGTCCTGGGAGCTACTGAGGGGAGAAGGAGAAACGGCGGCCCTAGTACCCCACTCACCGCCCTCCCCAGGGAGAGGGTGCATTTCACATCAGGCGCCTTCACGCCCTGCGGGAGAGGGGTCACACCTCCCACGCCACACACACGTGCTCACGTACGCACACGTGACACACACATCACACACAGCACATATAACAGAACACACAGATACACACCGGCCACACACACAAATACGTATGCACAGTCACCACACACACCTCACGCACACACACACCTTACACACCACACGTTACACGTAAACGCTCACTTACACAGACACACAGACAAATTTGCATGTGCGTACACACTCACACACACACTCACACACACACACACACACACACCCTCAGTAAAGCCGAGACTTCTCCATCAGCTGGGGGGCCTGTGCTGGGAGGAGAGCCACCACCCCGGGGGGAGGCCCGGCAGCCGGCGGAGTCTGTCTAGTTCGGTTCAAGCCCGGCTCATGCACAGACCCTCACACGGGTTCTGGCAAAGCAGGTCCCTTTCTTGAAGTCAGTGGGGAGAGAGGGGCGTCCCTGGGGCTGTCGCGGCCCTGCTGTGTGGACGGGGCCCGGGCAGGAGGAGGGCTTGGGGCAGCTGCCGCCTGGCTCCCCTCTGAGGACCTGTGCGTTTTTGTGCTGCTGTCTTTGGTCACCCCAGTAAATCACTTTAAAAGAATGAAAGAAAAATGTGTGTAACAGGTTCCACAAACATTCATTGACACCAGACTAGACCGAAGCCTAATTGGGCCTTTAATTATTCATCATTGCAGAGGAGGGGGTGGAGCTCGGAGGGGCCTCGGGCGGCTGGGGGGTGGCCCCTCAAGCCCTTGGGAGGCCGTGGTCAGTTCCAGAAAGCTCTGTGAGCCCCTGGGAACACAGGCCTCGGAGGCCTCCTTCCTGCCTGTGCACAGCACAGCGTTACTGCTTAGACATTTAAAGCCCTCTTCTACACTCGTGGGCACTGTGGGCACTGTGTTGCCGCCACTTCTCGGGGCAGAAGCCGTTTCTTGTATAGAGGGCCTGGCTGCTGTGTGAGAAGGGCAGGGCTGTGCGTCCCTCACTCCTTCCCCAGCCTCCTTCTCCTCTTTCCTTCTCGGTGGGCACCATCCGAGCATCTGTTCTGTCCGTGGGCCTGTGGTCCCAGCTGGGCCTGTGTCTCCAGCCTGGCCTCCTGTTCCAACCCACCTGAGGAGCTCCCAAAGGTGGAGCCTTCGGTCCCAAGCCCAGAGGTGCTGCTTTGAACTGGCCTGCGGTCTTGAGAGGAACCTAGCACCAGTGTCTCGTGAAAGCCAGGCCCTCACCCCGCGTGTGGGCTGAGGACCCATGGCAAAGGGCGGGCAGGGGCCTCAGGCTCTGTTCTCTTTGAAGAAGCTCATGGCCCAGAGCTTCAAAGTGTGGGCTCTGGAGTCGGTCCGGGCTTTGCATGGTGGCTGTCTGCTGTGTGACAGTAGCCAAGGCACTTAACTTCTCTGAGCCTTTGGTCTCCTTCTGTGTCAAATGAGACTTGAAATAGCGCCCACCTCCCAGAGTTTTGTGAGGATCGGATGAGATCCATAACGCAGTGGGCTCAGCAGTGCCTGGAACGTAGAAAACGTCCCATAAGTATTAGCGATGAGTGGTCGCCTCCAGGCCAGCTGTGTCTGCTGCGTGGGCAGGTTGCTGCCGCCCCTCCCCCCTCGGCACCTGCAGCCACCTTGGGCGGGGTGGGGGATTGTGCCTTTGGTAGCTGTGTGACCTTGAACTCCTCAGTTGGCTCCTCGGGGACACATCCTACAGGTAAGAGAACGGACGCGCCCAGAGGCGGGGCCTCTAGACCGGGAGCTCAGAGAAGATGCAGGAGTGTGATGGAGGCCGGGGGCTTGATTACCTGCCTTCTGGTCAGCCGGAGAGGGAGGTGCTCATCCCGCCGGGGAAGGACTATAGGAGGGGCGTATTAAAGCGACTGAGTGACTTAGCATCTTGAAAATATGTTTTCTAAATTTCAAATTTAATTTAAAAACTTTTAAATGTGTTAAAAGCATCCTTCTCTGGCAGCTGAACAGCCCAAAGGGCTGTGTGTGGCCCCAGCAGAACCAGGCTGAAGCCCGCGAGGGTCCCGCAGCGTCTGCTCGGCAGGTTTTAACGGCAGCCTTGTGGGTTTTGCTGTCCATCAAGAATCCCCCTAGGAGGAGGAGGAGGAGGAGGGGTCTTGACTGGAGCTGTCATTTTTGTTCCTTCCTCCCGCCCTACGGCTGTGCATTAGGTGCTGGGCCTTGCGCTTGCAATGAGGCCTGTCCACTTCCCCCTGTTGTCCAGCAAGGCAGTTGAGACAGGGGTGTGGGTCACTGCCGTGCAGGCATGGTGCCAACAAGGTGATGGTGTTTCCAAGTGGTGTGCGGCCACTTCTGGCTTGGCTCATCAGGGAAGCTTCCCTGGAGGAGGTGGCATTTGGGCTGGGCCTGGAGGGATAAAGGGAAATACAGCTTTTCTCAAAAGAAGTCCTCAGTTATTCAAAGTGACAGAACAAACTGTTGAGGGGGACAGGAAGACCTGAGGTAACAGAGCAAGTATATTTCAGTTTCCCCTAAAACATCGAAAAAGAAAGGATCAGAGCGAGTCAGAGTCACCCACATACTGTATTTTACAAACTTGAATTTTTAAACTGAATACGTGTGCATTACTTTCAAATAACAAGCCAGAGAATCCCAGGCATTTTTAAGCGCTGAGCTGAGTGGTATCAGTTTTTCCTCCTTTGGGTTTCTCTTTCTCATTTATTTTATTTGCGGGGGGTGAAGGACATACCTTAAGAAGTGCAAACCACACTATCATCTCTTCTTTTACTGACCAGGCAAAGCTAAGCCTCATACCCAAATGATTTAGTTCCAAAAAAGGGAGGGTATTTGCAAATTCAGCAAAAAAGAAAACAGAAATGAAGATTTGCGGTTATGGAGGTATCTTCCCACTGGTAATTGGATTCGATTCTGAGACAATGACCCAAACAGCACTTTGGCCACCCTGAGCCTTTTCCACCTCCCTGCTACCCCAAATGCATTGGCACAGAAGCGCAAGCCAGTTTCCTGAAAATAAAATGCACTGGCAGGTGGCTGCACTAAAATTGTTTTCCTTTGAAGCTCTCTGGAACCCTGTTGAATATTAAAGTTTCATCTTGAGGCTAGACCCAATTCAGATCTGCCCGTAAAGGTGCAGAACAGAGATTCTTCATTTGCTGGGGGATTGATTCCTGAATCTCTGTTCTGAATGTACGTGTTTTCAGAACAGTCATCTACCTGTGATACTGTGGGATGTGATGGATGGCGTGCAAGATGCAGACTCTGGGAGCCCAGTCCCCTGCTTCCCGAGCACTGCGCTTATGCAATCAGCCCTCTCAGCGAGACACCCAGTGAGATTTAGGGGGAAAGAGGTCCGTGCCTGGAGGTGGGGGAAGCCCAGCTATGCTGTTCATCTTTGTTGGTGTTTATGCCTGCCTGACTGATTTCATCCTGCAGAATAAAGAGACTAGAAACAATCCCCTGCCCACGCACCCCAAAAAAAGAAGAAAAAAATCACCCAAAGCCATATGCCTGGAGCTATGACCAACAGGGAACCAGAGGTCCCTGCACCCCTGGTTGTAAGAACACGTCCTGGAAGATGGCAGAAGAAATGTTGACCGAACCAATTTGCTCTGTTTGGGGGGTTCTTGGTCATAACAATCCCTGCTGCTGGTGATTAACTAGTAAGTCACGCACGAGCCGCTTCTGGCTCCCAGTGGGCTGGCCATGTGGAAAAGGTCACTGTTGTTCGTTAGGAGGCAAATGAGGTCTGCAGGCACCTGCCGCAGCTCCGTCCTTGAATCTGTTGCCTTTTTGACAGGTGCAAAACATGTCTCAATCCATAGAGGTCCTGGACAGGCGGACTCAGAGGGACTTGCAGTACGTGGAGAAGATGGAGAGCCAAATGAAAGGACTGGAGTCCAAGTTCAAACAGGTGGAGGAGAGTCATAAGCAACACCTGGCCAGGCAGTTCAAGGTACGTGTGCTGCACCTCCTCTCCCCCTCCCCCTCCCCTTCCCCTCCCCTTCTCCTGCCCTCCCCTCCACCTCCCCCTCCCCTTCTCCTGCCCTCCCCTCCACCTCCCCCTCCCCTCCCCCTCCCCGCCTCCTCCCATCCCTGCCCCTCCCCTCCCCTCCCCCTCCCCTCCCCTCCTCCCCTCCCCCTCCCCTCCCCCTCCCCTCCCCCGCTCCTCCCCTCCCCCTCTCCCGCCCCTCCCCTTCCCCTCCCCTCCTCCTCCCCTCCCCTCCTCTTCCCCTCTCCCTCCCCTCCCCTTCCTCCCTCCCCTCCTCCTCTCCCTCCTCCTCTCCCTCCCCTCCCCTCCTCTTCCCCTCTCCGTCCCCTCCCCCTCCTCCCTCCCCTCCCCCTCTCCCTCCCCTCCCCTCCCCCTCTCCCTCCCCTCCCCTCCCCCTCTCCCTCCCCTCCCCTCCCCCTCCCCTCCCCCTCCCCCTCCCCTCCCCCCTCCCCCTCCCCCTCCTCTGAGACTGCATGATTCCCCTTCATGCTCCCACTCTCCCTCCAGAATAGCAATTTGAGGCCAGGAAGGAACCCAGCAAGGATGCTCTTTTCCTTGCAAAGGGCAGCACTCCTTGGAAACAGAGAGGCCACCTGCCCTCACCCTGGTTTGGCAAAACTCACCTTGAAAGGGGCAGAGTTGAGGTGCGGTTTTCACACCTATTAGCTTCTGAGGCCAGGGCCCCAGCTCCCAGCATCTCCAGCCAAGCTGCAGATTAGCCGGGAAGGCACGTGGTTGGTCCTTCCCGACTCAACAGCTGCTGCAGGTGAATCACATTAGCCAAGGATTAGCTTAATTGATTACAGCCATTTCTGAGCAGGGATCACTCAAGGCAATTCTTCACATCTGACCTAATTTAGCTGTGACAAGTCTCACTGTAGATTTTCAGGGAAGGAAGAGAGATGCCAACATCTTTCTCACTTCCCCGTATGTGTTCCTTTTCTCCATGTAACTCTGGACATTAAAGCCGGAGTTGGTTTGACCTAAATTTATATATACAGATGTACAAATATGTATATATACACCTAGAGTTTACTCAGCTTCAGCATGGTTCAATTGACAAATTATATGCCCCTTAATTGAGGTATACATGCATGTTAATTAGAAACCTAGCTCAGATGTAAATGAATGGGTCAAGTCACACAGCCCCGCTGGACTGGAAACTGCTGATGCTTCTAGGTCTTCCTGCCCTTTCTACGCTAATGTTTTCCTTTGATGTATGCTCCCGGCATGCAGCAAGAACTAGTTCGCTTTTAAAAGCAATATGTTATATAGATGAGATGGCAAGCTAATGAAGTTATAAACCTATATTATAAATAAAATAATAGCAGGTTGAACCTGTTGAGGAGAAATGAGCCTATCGCAGGTGGACATGTCCTCGCTTCAGACGTGTCATCAAGAATTATCTCGGCAAGAGATTTTGACCTGCCCGACCCCAGAGAGCTTGTGTCTCTCCTCGTGAGGCCCGCACTCGCCTCTCTGGGGTAGCCTCACATTCCTCTAAGGGTGTCCTCAGCATCTGTGGGCTACATCCTCTCTGCAAGCACTCTGTCCCACTTCCCAGATCTGGGGCACTATGGCTCTGAGGGAGGAAAAGCAGCCCCTGCCTTTGACCACACTTTAATTGCCTTAAACGCTTTCGGCAGAAATTGCTGTGAGGGCATCTACCTAGCTGTTAAAGCAGTTTGTCTGGACTGACTCTAGCCTTGAAGTGTGATTTTTCTTTTTAAGTGACCGTGAAGATATTTGTCTGTTAATGGCTATCTGTTTAAGGCAGGCTAGTGAGCTAGTTCTTCAACAGTTTTCATTTTCTTGCTTGCAGGGCTAACTTAAAAGAGTTTTTTCAATGCTGCAGTGACTGAAGAAGCAGTCCACTCCCATGTAACCATGACAGAGGGCCAGAGAGCTTTTTTGCACCCTGCATTTTTGCTATTATTTCCCGTTACTTAGCACCATACCCCTAAGGAACCTTGAATACCACCAGGATCTCTTTTGCATGCGACCGTAGATGCATTTCATGAACAGTTTGAACCCTTGTCAATGCATTTTTTGAAAAACAAAAAACAACAAAAAAAGAAACTTTGTGTATGTGACTTAAAGCATGTAACCTTCAGATGTTGCATTCTAAACTGACAATAAAGACCTTTCCCAAATATGTTGGTGTTCTGAAGACTGTTTAATATGCTCTTCTAACTCCTGTGGACCAGAATAAATCAATCTATAAATAAAGCGGGAGTGTGGACATTTTCCCTCACCTAGGGAGAAGCCAGGCCAAGGCAGGGTGTTACAAGTTTTTGCACGCATCGCACTGAACCCAGCTTATTTTAACCTTGCAGGCGATAAAAGCGAAAATGGATGAACTTAGGCCTTTGATACCTGTGTTGGAAGAGTACAAGGCCGATGCCAAATTGGTATTGCAGTTTAAAGAGGAGGTCCAGAATCTGACGTCAGTGCTTAACGAGCTGCAAGAAGAAATTGGCGCCTATGACTACGATGAACTTCAGAGCAGAGTGTCCAATCTTGAAGAAAGGCTCCGTGCATGCATGCAAAAACTAGGTAGGCCCAGAACCCTGCGGGGCGGGGCACTGCACCGCCCACCTCCCCACTCAGCTCGCTCAGGCTTAGGGAGTGGTGCTGAAGTGGACAGCGCCCGCCTGGCGTCAGGGAGCAATGGCTGGATTAGGGCTCCTGGGTAGGGCTGCCTTGACAGATAGCGGAGGGAAGCAGGCACCACCTGTCCTAGGGCCTTGTCCAATCCTGTGCAGAGGCCAGCTCACAGAGCCCATTGAGCTGCACATCTGGAAAAATGACGTTAGATGTTACCTACCATCTGAAGAACGCGCGTGTATGTGTGTGTTGGGTGACTTTTTAAGACACAGGTTTTCATAGAGCGGGAAACGTACATCTTAACATTCCCTCCAGCTTGCGAACGAGGGCTGATGGAGCTCCCTGAGATACTGAATCATGCAGAAAAATCCATCACATCACAGTGGAAGACTTGCCATTCACAACAAGCCAGGGAGTCCCTCCTGGTGCCTGGAAGGGGTGGGACTGGAGCCAGCGGCCCCTGGGCTCCTTCGGAATCTTATTTGTGGTTGATAACCCACTCGCCTTATCAACTTTCGTGTTAATTGCTTTAGCAAATCTTAACGTGTCAGCGTCGGAGTCCACTTTTAAGTAGCACATTTTAAATCCCAATTCCATTTTCAGGTTTTCTTAGGAAAGATTGGCTGGCCCTTGCACCCACTGTTCTCTAACACAGAGGTTGTTCCTTTTCATAGGGTTTACTTTTTAGAGTAACTTAGGGTAGCTTTTAGGGTAATTCTGCTTTATGAAAAAGTTTCCTTTAGGTTTTATCTGATGTTTTCACTTGATTCCCTTTTCATCCCCCGCCCCCCACACACTACAAATGCCTTATTTTAAACTTAAAACATCCCCAAAGAACAAATACTTTAAAAAAAAATCCCCATTGCTATTAAGTGGGAGAGAGAGAACGTTCAAAGGGCAAGAAGGTCGAGTCAGCCAGCCTTTTTGTTTGAACAGGTTCCCACGTCTAGTTTATTTTTATGCCATTCTAGGTGCCCTAGTAACGCTCCCCAGTCCGGGAGAGGGCGGTGAGCGCTGTTCAGAGCATTAGGACGAATCCGTTGTGATCTGTACACTTGCATCACGTGAGGGATTATCTGCTGCGTTTCTTCAGATGTGCTTCACGGCACCCACGTCCTGATGTGTCCGGGACTGGGTGACCTGGGACAGTCCCAGGGAGGGGGTCTGGGCTGGACGGTCTCTACCAGCTCTTCCCATTTCAGCATTCAGGAGTCAGCGGGAATGTTTGAAATGCTACTGGTTATCAGGCTTATCCGTGGTTATGGGACTGCGTGAATACTTCTGGTGGGCACTGTCTTTGGGTTTCTACCCATAAAGCTCGCTCTACCCTAAGCTCCCGTCACCTCTCTCCAGACCCTCCAACGCTTCCCCTGGGGGCTCTCGGCCCCTGGGGGTTTCTTTGTTACTTATTTCTCCACAGTAGCATTTTTATTCCCCGGTAGACAGACCGTGTAGAAACCAGTGGGAAACCAAGATTAAACCTTCACATTTTCCGATTAACGGATGAAGGAGCCAAGTGGAAATTCAGAGGGGGCAAAGGTACAACGGATGAGAAGCTAAGGGTCTTTCCGGGAGGATGCTGCCCTTCCCGGACGAGCAGCCTTCGTGCCCGAACTCGGCCTATTTTTAGAAGCTGGGTGAATTCACTTTAGGGTTTGGGATCTTGGGGCTTTCACATGGGTCCCCTTGGGCCGCTGAAATAAGGAGAGAGGATGAAGAGGCCCCCGGAGCCCTGTTCTCCACCACTGAGTGCAGTCACTTCTGCACTCACAAAGACCTTGACCTGTAGATGGACCTGCTGAGTCTTCGGGCAGGTGGGTGGGGGTCCGTCTTTCACCAGCACTCGGGTGGGTGATGTGGGTGAACACCGAACTGAGAACCCCCATCTGGGGGAGGCAGTGTCCTAAAGTGGTAGGTGCCACTCAGTGGCCCTGTGGCTCACCCAAGGCACTGACCACTTTGAATTTCAGCCGCCTCTTCGTCTGTAAGTTGAAGGCGTAGGATTCCCTGCGCCCTGGGGTCACTGTGTGAGTCCACAGACACCATTCGCGTCACGGGCTGCGCACTGTGCCCAGCATAGAGCAGGTGGTGATAGGACACGTAGGCAGGTGGGTACGTAGTACCCGATAGCTAGACATGATTGCTAGGTAAAGAGACAGCTAGACCGATAGGTAGGTAGGTAGGTCAGTAGGGAGTTAGACAGTCAGATGATAGATAAGTAGGTAGGTAAACAGATAATACATAGGTAGGTAGGTAGATAGATAGACAACAGATGATAGGTAAATAGGTAGGTAAGTCAGTAGGTCGGTAGTTGGATAGACAACAGATAATAGGTAGATAGGTAAGTAGGTAAGTCAGTAGGTAGGTAGGTAGACAACAGATAATAAGTAGGTAGGTAGATAGGTAGACAGACAACAGGTAATACGTAGATACAGCTGCTGTCACTTCTCCCGCTTCCTAGGTTTCCATTTTCATTCAAGCTCGGTAACTTAAAGACCCAACCAATACCTGCGGCTGCTTATTTTAGTCTTTATTTTAGTCTTGCAAATAGGTACCATCTTAGCAGCCTGTTTCTTTGCTGGGAGGCTGCCGGTGAGCATAGAACAGGGGAAGTCAGCACTGATGCTGTCCTGGGCGGTTAGGACTCCTGATGATGCAGTGTCTCAGAGGCCGGCAGTTCCTTCCTCGGCCTCCCCCGCCCACCCCCGGCCCCCCGCCACCTCCGCCTCTTGCCTCCTGGGTCTGAAGTCTGACTGTAGGTTCCTTTTGCTCTGGTGAACAGCATCTCGGTTACCTTCCTGGTGTAATGATGGGGAAGAGGGTCTCCCTGCAGTTTCCCCACAGTGCTCTTAATTAGGTCTCTATTCTCTTCAAAGTGATGTTGCTGACAATTCCGTACACAGGGGAAAAAAAACCAAGGACTGCAGGTTCCATTGGTTTTCTGTTTCCATTTTAAATCCATTTAAATGGCATTGTGTGTTTTTCCTCATGTGTTCCTCACGTTCCCAGCCGGAACGTGAATCTGAAAGTCTGATTTCTGGAACTGGACATGGGGCTCAGCACCTCTTGGGCGTCATCCGGAAGGGAGGCGGGTGTCCACGGCTCCCCTGCAGTTCCTCTGGTTCCCGGGCGAGGCAAGGGAGAGGCAGAGCTGCCCGGCGACCCCGTCCCCTGAGCTTTTGCTGCCACTCCGTGGAGAGCCTGCAGAATCAGAGGCCCCAGCAGCTAGACCAGCCAAAAGCAGAGACTTAAGATCCGATGCGGAACGTCGTTGGTACTCATGCACGTGTCCCGGGCATGGCACATGCCCGTTAGTGTCAGGCCTCAGTCCTGTCTGTAAAATGAGGGGAACTGGCTGACTTCGGGGCTTCCCCCAGCTGGACCGTCCTGGTTCTCCGGTGCTAAAGGCCTCTGTAGGGAAGGTCGAGGAGACAGAGAGAGGGGCCCTTACCTCCTCCCCAGAGGCCGGGATGGAGCCGGGTGAGTGAGCTGCTCCCAAGGACGGTGGATAAGTTAGCCCATGCGGATTTACACTCAGGATTGAGAGGGAAGTTTAGGGTGTCTCAGTCTGCAGGGGACCAACTAGGACAGCGAGGAGGGAGGGGACCCGAGTCCAGGTGCCGCCCACGGCAGTGACCTCAGTGGTCCCAGCAGGCAGGCAGGTGTCCCCCCAGGTTCCTTCCAGGAAGTACTTGGGATCGCAAGAGGTCTCTCAGCGTCCCCGTCCCTGCCCAGGTGCGGAGGGGAGATGGGCGTCCAGGGTGGCCCTCGGGGCTCTGGGCCTGGGCTTGCAGGGAGGCTGCTCCGTCCCCGGTTAGCTCTTCTGCAAGGACATGTGTCTGTCTGAGCTCCCACCTCTGCCAGCTCTTCCAGCTTAACTCTCCAGTCTTTAGGGATACAAGCTGGGACCGAGGCAGATGGGCCTGGAGGCCGGGCGGTCCCGGGACCCGTCTGCCTGCTGTGGAGCAGTCAGCCCCCTCAATCTGGTCTCTGGCCCGGTTCCTTGGCGGGCACGTCGCCCTGGGGCCCGCTCAGGCTCCTGTCAGAGGTCACTCGGGCTGTTGTTCAGAAGTGGCCTCCTTCTAGGAATAGCGGGAACCAGAGGATTTCATCTGCGGAGGCTGCTCTGTCCAGGCTCCCAGCTTTGTAAGGCGGCCCCCCTCCTGAGACCCGGCCTGGGCTCTTAGGGCCCTCCCAGCTGAGGGTGCTGTGCCTGGAGCCCAGCCTCCTCTGAGATGGACCTGCTCGGCTTCCCTTCCCTCCCCATCCACGAAGCCCAAGCGCTCGTGACAAGAGAGGGCCACTTCCGTGAACGGAACGTGCCAAGACTCTGCCTCGCGGCTCTGCCGTGGGGCTTTTTTAGATCCTGACAGTTCCCGAGGTCTTGGCACAGCCAGTCTGGATGGAGAACCAAAAATAACTCCGTGACTCAAGCAGGGCGGGCAGCCTCCATCCCCAGTGGAGAGCCGAGCCCACAGCCAGGAGTTGGCCGAGCAGGCCTCACGGGCCAGCTGGGCCCTTCTCTGCTGCCTCATCCGTGATTCTAAGGCACCCTCCAAGAGGCTGGGGGAGGGTGGGCTCAGCCCCTCGGGCCAGGGTGCACTGGGGGAGACCTCAGCCCAGGGCAAGGCGGGGCTGGAGCTGGTGCAGACGCCCTCCTCCCGCCCCCCGGCCCCCCTGCAGATGGTCGCCCCTTCTCTGCAGCCACATGTGGGCCGAACGCAGTGGGACCATCCGGGGCAGCCCCGAGCCTGGACATGGCCACAGTCTCAGTGTGAATCCATGGCCGCTGGCCTCACTGGGCACTTATGCGTGACGGGCATCCTTCTAGAAGCTCCCCACTGGTTAACTGCTTTAATTCCCACCACCGCCTCTGGGGTGGGTATCCTTCTGGCAGATAAGGAAGCCGCCCTCAGAAGAGGCGGCCCACCTTCCCCCCCCCCCGCCCCGTCCCCTCTGGCGGGTTACGTGGCAAAGCAGTGGGCTGACGAGGACTTTCTGGGAGATGGGTACTTATACCTCTCAGTTCTGAGAGTTGAGTCATTTGTTCAGTCATTTGTTCGTTCATTCGTTCGTTTTGGACAGCTCCCCCAGGCTGAGCCTTGCGAGGGGGAGGGGCGTCCTGCCTGGGGTCGTGAGACCCTCGGACGCCCGGGGCCACGCCCAGGGGGTGTGCAGGCCCAGCCTGGGTCGGGGAGGCAGGGTGGGTGCCGTCCAGAAGGGAGCGGGCTCTGCAGAGGCGTCGGTGTGGGTCCAGCCACAGAAGACAGGAGGGCAGGAGCGGGGTGGGGGTCTGGCTGTCCTGATGAGGGTGGGCCTGAGCAAAGGTAGGGAGGCGAGTAGAGCTGGGCAGGCGGCCGAGCCGGGCCTCACCCGCCAGCGTCACCTTCTGAATGTGATGTAAAGGATGGATGTCTGTCTCCTTCGTGGGAGGTCGTCCCAGGCCGGGTGTGGCCGCTGAAGGCCGGGCAGGGCGTTGGCGTGAGCGGACGTCTCACTGGGAAGTGTGCCCGCGATGGGGCACCAGCAGGCATCCCACCCGGGGCCCCCGATCCGTGACACCCTTGGGGCCACGGTGCCTTGGGACTTCTCCTTCCGGGCGGCAGACAGGACCACTGTCCCTGACTCAGCGGTGGGGAGGCCCTGCACGGGACATTCACACGGGGCACTTTGCTGGCCTCTGGGCAGCAGGGAGATGGGCTGTCTCTGGTGTTCGATGGCCCCTGTTAGCATTTCCCATCCAGTTCGGAGGGTCTGCTGTCTCCCGGGGGCAGCCCAGAATCCCCCAGGGTCACAGAAACAAAGAGGGTGCTGGGGGGAGACCAGCCTAGTGTCCTGCTTCTCCCTTGCCCTCCCTCCTCCAGACGGAACCCTCAGGGAACCCCACCCCAAATTCTCAAAACCCTCGTGGGATGAGAACCTGGTCTGGGGCTCTCGTGGGCACGCATGCTCTCGCGAGATTTCCAAGGACCCACTTTTTTCTTACTTCTGGTTGCTGTAGATGTTGGCTGACCTGCACGTAATGTCCAGTCCCTTTGTCCTCTGTCTGTCCTCCCTCAGATGGAGGGTGTGGACAGGGCCGGCCTTGAGGGGACAGTATTTCAGTGGGAAAAAGTATGCAATTCCTCCTGAAAGGGGAACAGGCAAATATACACTGGGAAGGGATGGGCGAGTAAAAATAGTTGAGTTCCTTTTTCGAATCTGGGCCAGAGGCAGCAGCCTGGGGAGCGGCACCGCTGGGGCTTAGGAGCGGGGCAGCGTGACTTGATGGGAATTTGGCTGTAAAGCCGCCTTTCTTCTGCTTTGCAGTCAGCTCTTAATCCCGGTCCAAAGCCTCCGCGTTGCCCAGATACAAGCTCTCCTGACAACACAAAGAGACAGAGGCCCCAGGCACTGGGCTGGGGGTCCAGGGCGTCCACTTCTGCAGTCTTGTTCAATGATGCTGATGGATCTGCTTGCCCCACTTTAAGTTTGGGGAGAGAGTGGGAGGCACCCCAGACAGTACAGAGGTGGCCATGGGCCCCTCCCCGAGGCCGGGCCACCTCACTTGGCGGGATGACCCCCGGCTAAACCACGGTCCCTGGGTCAAGTCACTGGCAATCTTCTGAAAACGCGCAGGTCTCCTCTAAACTTTGCAGACTGACCCCTACGTCTGCTAATACAGTGGCAGTTTAGCAGAGCAGGCAGAGCTGGGGAGTTACACGCAGGCCTGGCCTGGAAGAAAGGGAGGGCGTCCCAGTCGGCACATGTCCCCGCAGGGCAGGGCCCACTGCCTACGTCGAGGGGCCAGTCGGCTTCTGAGGGTCAGGAAACTTTTGGCCTTCTGAGGCTGGCTGAGTTGACTTATTCCGGAAGGCTTCAGGGCTACGCACACAGGGTGGCATCCAGGTGGCAGGAGGGGGATTTCTGCTGGGCACGGTGGCTGCCCGGGGCTATCAGGGGCAGTGGGAAGGGCGCTGGGCTGTCGGGAATGCCCGAGTGTCGGTGTGGCCCCGAGTGCATCCCAGCCTGTCTCCCGCCTCCATCTGTGCGATGGGAGGGCTCCGTCACCCCCGTGCTCTCTGCTCCGTCAGTGACTTCAAATCCCAGCCCTCTGGCCCCTGGGCACCTCCTCCAGGCAGTAGGGAGCCTGCTGTCACCCTGCAGGGAAGCTCACAGACCCTCCAGGGGGAAGGAGCGTCCTTCCTCCTGTGCTGGACCGCGGATGCACTTTCTCCTTAGGAGGTCCAGCGGCTGCCGCCCCTGCTTCCCAGAGGAGAAAACTGCGTCTGGGCGAGGCTGGCTGCCCCATCGGGAGGTGCGGCCCTGGCACCCCTGGCCCGAGGCCCAGGGGACTGCACCTCCCTCTCCCCACCCGCCCTGGCCTCCGTTGCTCTCTGCTTGGGGGAGGGGGGTGGTGGCCTCTCTCGCCTTTGGGGCTGGGCCCAGGCACTCACTCCCCTGCGCCGTGTCCTCTCTTACAGCGTGTGGCAAGCTGACGGGCATAAGTGACCCCGTGACCATCAAGACCTCCGGCTCGAGGTTTGGGTCCTGGATGACGGACCCTCTGGCCCCAGAAGGTGATAACAGGGTAAGTGCTTCCTTCATTGGATCTGGGTCTGGGGCAGGGGGGGTGTGGACGAGCAAAACTTGGTGCCCCCGGGGTGGGGTTCCAGGGACTTTGGGGAGAGGTCCAGGTCCCTTGCCGAGGTCCCTGTACTAAGGCAGAGTCGCAGACCGCGAGGGAGGCGGGTCCGAGGACGCCTGCGACCCCCTCCCCACGCGCGGCTCTGCCCCTGGGAGCGGAGGGGCTGCCTCGGGCTGAAACCTTCCCATGCTCACAGCACTGCCCCCGCTCCGCTGGGGAACAGCACGGTCAGGCCTTCTTGTTTTAATGACTTCTCATTTGCGTTTCATTTGCCATTCCTTTCATGGCTGATGGAAACTCATGTTCTTTTTTGATTTAGGAGAAAAGCCATGTTCTTTTTTTTCTAGACTCTCCCTCCCTGGGTAAAGACCTCATAAAAGGAGAGAGAGACGACCGAGCGGCGCGTCTGTCTTGATCGGGATGGGGTGGGGGCTGCGTTGCGTTGTCGTTGGAGTCCCTTCGGGGCGTGGGGAGCAGAGGGCTGGCTGGCTGGGAGGGTGGCACCTGGCCCACCGGGCCCGGGTAACATCCGTCCATCACCACAGCGTCCTTTGGGAGCGTTTCAGCGAAGGGAGGTTCCGAACGCCCAGGGTTCTGGCTCTCGGTTGGAGGAAAGGAGCTGTGGGCATCCCTGTCCCTTGGTGGTCCACCAGCCTGAGCGCTGGCACCCGGAGAGAACCGTCACAACAGTCCAGGGCCTCTCTTACCCAGCCCCTTGCCTGCAGGACGTTTAGAAAATAAACACTTAAAAAAAAACTTCAACTCTTCCTCTGGGCGGATTGAGAAAGGAGCTTAGGAATTGGAGAACCTCTGAGCCTTGTCTGGAGGATTTTCAGTGAGAGGGATCTTGAGACTTCTGATGTCTGCTCCTCCCCCAGCCCCATTCCCACCCTTTAGACAGTGTGATCGCTTCTGTTTAGATCAGGAAGCGGCACATTCTCCTTCTGGGGAAGACGCCTGGGGGACCACGATGGGCTTTCCAGCGATCTGGGCGTCTGTCTTTTTATCCCACAACCTCCAGTGGGAGGAACCCCCGTCTCTCCCCTTCCTTACCCACCCCCCGGCAGGCCAGCAGCCTCTTCCCAGACCTCATCCCCGGGTCTGCAGGCAGAGAGTTCTGGAAGGAGGGGGCCGGCTACAGGCTGCCAACCCGGGAAATGACCAGGTCCGGTATTTTGGGGGTGAAGTTTCTTTGTGTTTTATTTTCTGAATGGTGACGGCTAGCTGGTCCTTGGAAGTTTTCTAAGAATTTAATTGGCCAATTAATTACCAGTTAATTACCAATGAACCATTTGATTGGCCAGTTGTTACCCTGACTACTCTTCAGTTTCATCTGCATCCCCCTGGAAAACACCACTTTGGTTCTCAGTTTGATTAGGAGTGTGCTCTTGCTGCAGATGTCAGTGATAATACCAGTAACGCAGACGTGAAAGAGCGCGTGATGTTTATATTGAAATACAAGCGGAAGTATTGGTTTCTAGGACGCAGCGACACGTGTGCCCAGCCCTCCGCTGAGCGCACCTGTGCCTGTCCTGGTTTGGTCCCGCGGCTGCCCTCCAGCCGGAGATCATAGGTGTCTCTGCTGTGTTGATGAGAAAACGCAGGGCCAGGAGGGTCACGTGACTTGCCCAAGGTCTCAGGAAAGGCTGGCCGGTGGGTTTATTAACCATTTATTTACCGCGATGTTCCAGGTTGAGTCTCCCAAGTCACCCTCCTCTCCGTTGCCTTCTCCCCACCTCCTGCCTGCCCCCTGCCTGCCCCACCACACACACCCCACTGACCCAGCAGGCCTCTTGGGATCCGTGAGCTGGAACCAATGACCTTGGTGCTGCAGACGACGAACCCCGGTCTAGAGGATTTCTCAGAGATCACGTATCAGGGCTCCTGGAACCCCCGTACCGTGAGGATGTAGGTTCATCTGCAAAGCCGTCGAGGCGGTGATGGGTGCTTTGGGGAATTAGACATCTCTTTTCTGCTTGATGAGTTGATCACCGTCCAGGAAAGGGGGCCCTGGTGATGGACAGAGCGCAAGCAGGAAGGCGGAAGGGGGGCCTTTGTGGGAGCTGACTGCGTGGGGAGGGAGGGAGGGGACCAGCTCGCTGGCAGGGGACCCTGGGGGCCTGCTCCAAAGCTGTGGGCAGTCGGCAGTCCCGCCCCATGCCGTGAGATCAGCACAGCCACCAGCTCACAGCCTGCTAAGTGACACGTCCCCAGGTCCTGCCATTGATCTAGAAGGGAGCTGGTTTCTTTTGTTTTGATCTTTTCCATTTTCCGTCCAGTTTTGATCACACACAGGAGACCAATAACTCGCTCCCCCCCAAAAAAATATCAGTGTCAGCTTCAGTGCAGGAGGCCACAGAGGGCGAGGAAAGAGGGGTGTGGCCAACAGCCAGGGCGGGGAATTGCCTTGGGACCCCTGTCCGGGAGCCCTCCAAGGGGCTTTCGGGCGCCCCTGCCTTTGTGCTGACCTGTTAGAACCAGGTTAGCTCGTTCGTTAAGCACCCCCTGTGTGTAGGCACTGGCTGGGCTCCGGTGGTCCTCCACCCTGTCCAGAAGCTTCTGATGGTACCAGAGTTCCAGAAGCCATGCTCTCGTCACCCCAGGCTGTGTCCCTCCCCCGGGAGACCAAGACGCTGAGGCGTGTACCTCTGACTGTGGACCCTTCTAAGGTCCGGCATCCACCACCCCTCTTAACAGCTGTGCTTCCACCGTAGAAGTCCCAGGCCCGCTCCCATCAGACAGCGGTGAGGGGACCAGCCAGCCTCTGGCCCCAGGAAGTTCATGTTCAGAGGGGTGTTCACCAGAGCGCCTCTCATCTCCCAAACAGCAGTGGGCTCAGTTTAGTGTTTAAAAGTCCTTGCCTGCCACCTAAACAGTGTCACGGCCATCCAGGTATTTTATTCCCACAGAATCTGTCTTCCTGAAGCTCGTATTATCCGAACTGCCTTGGCCACACTGTTTCGTGTGGTCGGGGACGGTCTTGGGGCTGCTGACCTCGCCCCCCTTTCAGCCTCACTCCCCAGTGAAGCCTCCCACCTCCCTACTCACCTGTCCAGCTCAGGGCTCCCTTTAGAGCATCTTTCCCACCCGTGCCGGCTCCTTGAGGTCAGGTCCTGCCAGGAGGACATGTGACAGATGCCTGCCCCGCCAAAGGGAGGAGAGGACATGGTCACGTTACTAAGCGAGGCCCTTTGGGCGGCTTCCCTCCCCCGCTCCGCCCCTCCCGGGTACATCCCTGCATCACGTAAGATGGGGCCAGACTCGACAGCATCGCCCTGCCCTGCCCTGCCCCGAGATGGCCTTCTTCACTAAAAAGCACATGGGGGGCTTCCCTGGTGGCGCAGTGGTTGAGAGTCCACCTGCCGATGCAGGGGACGCGGGTTCGTGCCCCGGTCCGGGAGGATCCCACATGCCGCGGAGCGGCTGGGCCCATGACCCATGGCCACTGAGCCTGTGCGTCCGGAGCCTGTGCTCCGCAACGGGAGAGGCCCCACAGTGAGAGGCCCGCGTACCACAAAAGAAGAAAAAAAAAAAAAAAAAGCACATGAAAATACTAGGGACAATGAGGAAAACCCCACGTTCTCCGTAAACTCCACCGTGTGGAACCGAAATGCAGTCAGGATGTGGGAATACCCAGGTTTTCTTACAGGGGAGCTGGTGTTGGGCGTTTTGATTCCAGTGAGCTGGCAGGCCACATCCACTCAAGGCGCGACATTTACGAAGAAAGAGTCTGGAGGTGGCTTTGTTTTATCTCTTCTGGCAAAGGGACCCTCGTGGGTGGGGGAGCTTGCGCACTGGCCTCAGACCTGCCGCGGGGACTTTTCTCGCCACTCGCCCGGGGGGCCTTCCTTCTGCTGACAGAAGCACCCGCAGCGGGGGCTCTGAGCCCTGATGCCCCAAGGGCCCCTTTCTCCCTTGGGCTTCCCTGGCTTCTGTTCCCCGGTGTGTTCTCAGCTCTCCCCCCTCCTCAGCCTGGGGCCCCACGGTCCTTCCCGCAGGACAACGGCCACAGGGAGCTGCAGCCCGCATGGAGCGTGGCCCTGAGGTCACCAGCGCCCGGAGGGCAGGGAACGAATTCCCATCACTTGGAGAACAGGAGGCGCATGGCCACCTGGGCCACCCGAGGCATCCTGCCGGGCGGTGGTGGGTGAAGCGGGCATTGTGGTCAAGCCCAGGAGCGAGCGAGTGGAAGGTCGCCGTCCCCTTCTGTCTGTACCCGTGAACAGAACCTGCTTTATGGGGTCGGTTGGGCATTTCAGAGGACAGCCTCGGGAGTCTGGGAGGAAGTGGCCCAGCGAAGACAGGCAGTGGGTGTGTCCTGTGCGAGATGCAGTCTGCTTTCTGGTGAACAGACCATGTGGCCTTGGGCGAGACCCTCACCCCTGGGCCTCTCTGAATTGAGGACTTGGAGCAGGTGGTCTCAGGGACCCTGCCGAACGTTAGAATCCCCTGGAAGCTTTAACCAGCTGATGCCCGGCTCTACCCCCAAGGTCTGTGCCATTGTTCTGGGGTGTGAAAGCTCCCAGGAGACCCAGCCAGGTTGAGGACCCTGGTCCCAGGCCCCCGCGGTTCAGATGCAGCGGTTCTGGGCGGCATCCTGGAGGGGACGGGATTCCATCTGAGCCTTGGAACGTGGAGCAGGCAGGGCAGGACAAGGCATTTGAGGTGAGATCAGAGTGAACTCGTGGGGATGGGAGGCACTGCCAGAGGTGGGCCCTCATCGCGGGCCCTGGGGGTCCCATGATGCACTCCTCTTCTGCACAGAGGGGCTCACTGGTGGCCTAGACCCTCCAGGCCGAGAGCTGGTTGTTACACGTTTAGCACCTGTGCTGATTTTCTCTCCCACCCTAAATTGCCTTTTCCGAGTGTTGCCCACTGTGACCGGTTTGCCAGTTTATCGGAGGAAAAGGCAGTTTAAAAATCCTTAGAAATTGGATGCTGACTTCACGCAGCTCTGCCCACAGGAAGGAGGTGTTGATCCCTGGGGGTCCAGGGATGCGTCAACCCAACCGGGTCCCCACCATCAAAGACCCACTCGTGGCGGAGGCAGAGCGAGCTGAGGTGGGGGCGGTCAGGAGAGGGTGCGGAGGGGGGCTGTCACTTGAGCTAAGTCTTGAGAGAAGCAGTGAGCTCCCCGTCTGGGAGGTAGCCAAGAGGAGGCGAGGCGGACCTCTGACACCTTCCGCCCAGCCCTGCACTTGCCCCGTTCTAATACGTGGCCCGCATCGCCGAGGGCTGCTCTGACGGAGGCTAAGGGTAATGAAAAGCCTCAGATGAGACCCAGCCTTTAAAAAAAATGTTGTTAAAAACAAAAAGCACATCTACCTCTAAGCATCTGAATGGATGTCTCAGGAACAAGGTTACAGGTTTGGGGTTTTTTAATTTTTAACGCATGCGCAATACCGTGTCTGAAAACTCCCACATCCTTAATCCCTCCTGCAGCCGGCAGAGCCCTCGACGGATAAAAGCAGCTGCCTTCTTGCCAGAAAGATGCACTGGGAACGGCATTAGCCCGGCAGATTTTCCTCTGACTAACTGCATTGCTTTCTAATTTGCTCCCATGTTGGTTGAAAATGACTAAAGCGTTTTGTGCAAAGTCTAGACAGCTTTCGAGTCAACTGGCATTTAAGCAGTCATTGGAAAGCTCTTCTTCTTGTGACCCCAAACTTGGGCCTCTACTGGGTTTGTTATCTTGGTTGATTTGAGCAGTCAGAGCCTTCTGGAAGGCCGGATTCCTCAGGGAGAGGCACCTTCCCAGGACCGGGCGTGATAGAGTGATTACGCTCGGAGCATCCCAAGTGCCAAATTAATGACGTCCCCCCGCCGGACTGGTGGTTCAGTCCGGCCTGCTGTGAGGGCCTGGACGAAAGGAGAGGCCTGACGCACGCGCCCCCTGGGATATCGGGCATCGCCCTTCCTGGCGACCTTGATAACGGCCATCCCTGCAGACTGCCCGGTGTTGTGGGCACTTGTCCTCCTGCGGGCCCAGGCGGCTGTGCCCTCTGCCACAGCGTCCTGCTGGAGGGCGGTGCCACATGCTCCTGGAGGGCCAGCCTTCCCAGATGACCCACACCCGCTTGGCGGGAACAGCAGAGGGTGGCTGCCAGCCACGCCCACGGCGCGGCTGCGGGGTCCCAGGCTGTCGGTCCCCACACCCCTGTGCGTGGTGTCCTTTCTCCAGGCTGGACGCTTCCTCCCCTGGTGGGGAGACAGCCCTGGCCCCTCGTGAAAGGCACCCCGTGGGTTTGGAGGAAGGACGTGACCCTATTTAGTCTGTTCTCTCCCAGTCCTTCCGGCTCCTTCTCTGGGTGCTGAATCACTAAACGCCAAGTCCAGGAGGGGATGCCTACCCGGGAGGGGTCCCCCCCGCTTCAGCACCACTGACAGGTCCGCTGTGTCCGCAGGTCTGGTACATGGACGGCTACCACAACAACCGCTTTGTCCGCGAGTACAGATCGATGCTGGCCTTCATGACCACGGACAATTTCACGTCCCACCGCCTCCCGCACCCCTGGTCCGGCACAGGGCAGGTGGTCTACAACGGCTCCATCTACTTCAACAAGTTCCAGAGTCACATCGTCATCAGGTTCGACCTAAAGACAGAGACGATCCTCAAGACGCGCAGCCTGGACTATGCCGGCTATAACAACATGTACCACTACGCGTGGGGCGGCCACTCGGACATCGACCTCATGGTGGACGAGAACGGGCTGTGGGCTGTCTACGCCACCAACCAGAACGCCGGCAACATCGTCGTCAGCAAGCTGGACCCCGTGTCCCTGCAGGTGCTGCAGACCTGGAACACCAGCTACCCCAAGCGCAGCGCCGGCGAGGCCTTCATCATCTGCGGGACCCTCTACGTCACCAACGGCTACTCGGGGGGCACCAAGGTCCACTACGCCTACCAAACCAACGCCTCTACCTACGAGTACATCGACATCCCCTTCCAGAACAAGTACTCGCACATCTCCATGCTGGATTACAACCCCAAGGACCGCGCCCTGTACGCCTGGAACAACGGCCACCAGATCCTCTACAACGTCACCCTCTTCCACGTCATCCGGTCTGATGAGCTGTAGGTCCCCTCGGCCTGGAAGCCGAGGGTCCGCGTCCTCCACCCACCTGGAAATTCCTGTGGGACGGCTGCCAAGTGAATATCGGTGAGACGAACAAGGCTGATTTGGAAAAAGCAGCAGCAGCGTGGACTCCGGCATCACGGGGTGGCGTTGCCCCCCGCGTTTCTCCAGCTCCAGCCGGAGGGCGGCCAGTGTGGGAAGAAGCCCCCGTATACACGGCTGGAACTGCAGCCCAGGGCTCCCTGTTTCCCCCGCCCTGGTCCCCTTTCTGGTCAATATACTCAAGAAGTAAGGCACTGACTGTTGGCCAGTTCTTACTGAGAACAACCCACTGTTAGGATCGCATGGACTCGTCTGTAGATCATGGTCAGCTCGATGGACCTGAGTGTCGTGTCTCATTGAAGCCCCCCTCCCCCGGGCCTGGCTCGGCGGCCGAGGGGGCCACGTAGGCTAGTGTAACTCGCATCTCATCGCCGCTGCCGTCCTTGACCACGTGTTGTGTCTTAGATGCTCTGTGCTGAGACCCCAAGTAGCCCGTGGACCCGAGTTAGTCCCCAAGAGCGGTGGCCGGCGTGTGTGGCGTGGACAGGCTCAGTGCCGCACCGTTTGAATCCGCGTACCCCGTAGATACATCGTGCAATATCCGTCTGTTGTTTCCTCGAGGTGGTGACTTGTCTGTTTAGTTGATGCCATGAATGTCGTATATGCAATGCCGTAGTTTGGATTAGTAAGTGGATGGTTTTTGTTTCTGAAGAGAAATAAAAAAAAACACATCAGTGTTCGCCCTTATAGAGAGATGACCAAGTTCACGTTGCTAATCATGAAAGGAAATAGCCTCTTCTTGTTAAATTATCTAAATAGTGTAACCACAGATGAGAAGGGCTCATCTAGGGAAACTTCGGTTTCCAACGGGAAAGAAATGCTCTTGAGGGCAACAGTGTGCGCAAGTACATTTTTTAAGTAAAAAAGAGGGAAACTTTGTACTATCCGGTTATCTAAGGAACAATAAAAATATTAGGAGATGTTTTTGCTTCGTTTGTCATTTCAGAAGGTTTTAAAAATGACCGAGACTTCCAGAGCCTTGCAGACGTATTCCAGAGCGAGTGCCCCTCTCAGAAGAGGACAGGGCACGGGCTGGACACAAGCCCCATTGGGTCCCTAGGCACTCATCCCCCGCAAGGGTCGGAGCCCGAGAATCAGCTTGGAGGTCCCTACTCCTTGGGTGAATCTGAATCCGAGGGCTACACCACTGGGAGTCCCACCCTACCCCACCCCGCCAGGCTCCTCCAAGATACAGCTGGAAGGAGCCTGGGACAAGCACCCGCTTCCGACGTGGCAGGGGGCATCCGCAGAGACCCTGCCGAAAAGTGGGCAAAGGTAAACCCCGGCCCTCTCTGGCCAGTCCGCTCACTGGGAGCACTGGGGATCCAGGGGGTGAGTGGCCAGCCCTGTCTGGGGTCTGGGTCCCTGAGCCTTGGAGACAGAGAACCTCATGCATCGGGGGAGCCCAGGCCACCACGGCCAGACCCGCAGATACCAAGCCAGGCTCCGTCTCTAAGTGGGCCCTGAGGTCTCTGCAGGACAGAGCCGTTCTGGAGCGCCCTGGGGGTTCACATGGCCAGAGAAGGCACAGGTCAAAGTAACTCTCCTTTCACAGGACAGTTCAGGACCGGCCTTGGCGCTAGATGCCAAGGCAGGGTGTGGCATGTGGTGACCGTCCACTCCCTCCCCTGCCCTTCCCCCTGCTCCGGGGCGGCTGGCCTCCTTGGCAGGGTGGACAGCAGGGCTGTGATGTGGGCCTGGGGAGAAGCCAGCAGCCCCCGTGAGCTCAGCCCAGCTGGCACCGCACCCAAACCAGAGAGCAGAGGGGCTGATGTGTTTCCAAAACAGCCTTCTTCAGTTGCCATCACTTGTCCTGGAAAGAACCTGGCGGGTCCCCAGGCAGGGGTGTAGGTGGCACTTAGAGGGGGTGTAGCTGGCGTTCATGGCGCTGGTACTCTCGGAGTCAGTCTGAGAACATCTAAGAACATCTGACTCTGTCCCCGGGGCCCCTCGGAGGCTGGAGCCACTGAGACAGCAAGCTGGTCCGGCAAGGAGGCAGCGGGGGCATGGGGACCGTGTCTGCTAGTCACAGTGGGTGCCCTTGGGGTCCGGCCAATTGCTGGGAAGATATGGGATGAGAAGTAGGGTGGAGGCCCCGCTTGTCCTCTCCAACCGCTCCGGTGGAGTAACACACGGAAGCAGAAAAGAATGACCACTGGCCAGGGCTTGCCCACTGTTGGGAGCCCTGGATCGCAGTCAGCTCGCCCATGAGAAATTGGGTGGGCCCTGGACCACTGGGTGGGGAGGGAGGGAGATGCCAGAGGACTCTGGAAAAATGCTGGGGGTGTGGGCCAGCAGGGCAGCCTGGGGGGAGGGGCGGTGGCCTTGCATAGTCAAGGGCCACTCCTGGGACCCTTCCCCACCCCCCTCCCCCGCACCGGGGGCCACGTCTCTACTGCACGCTGGGGGCCACCTAGACACTGCACTGCGAGGGGACAGTGCCGCCTCGGGCCTGGCCCAGGCCACCTCTGACCCCAGCGCCCCTCAGCCTCTCCCCTCTGCCCACACGCTGCAGTGGGGCTCACCGAGCAGGTCTCCACCTCCGGGCACAAGGCGCTCCAGAGCCCCTTGGCCCCTTCACCTGTGCTCTCCCCACGTCCTTCCTCCCCTCCCAGCTCAGAGCTCCCGCCTTCTGTAAGCTCCCCGTTCCCCATCTCCAAGGAGGAATCACTGCTTCTTTCCTGTTCCTTTAAATCCTTCCTCCATCACCCATGCTCTGGACTGCCCCATCTTCCCAGCATCCGTGATTCTCTTAGACCCAACACATTCTTTAAGATTTGGGGTTTTTTTTTTAATTCACCAAGCCCAAGACAAAAATAATCCAAAAAAATCATTTCTTGCTTTCTTGTTGCTGCTGGGTTTCCTTCGCCAGATACCCTGAACTGTGACGAGGAAGCGGGGTGGGAGATGGTAGGAAACGCCTGACCCCCAATTAGAGCCTCATTAGCTGCAAGTCCTCCCGGAACGAGAGGACTCGCACAGGCCGGTGACACAGCCACGGCAGGACAAGCTGCAATTAAAACTTTTAGAAGTGGGAGGCATATTCCTACTTTCATGTTTGCAAATTACCTTGGCGGGAGGCGGCACGCGCAAAATCGTCCCCGGGAGACACAGGAGCTGGTTCTTCGTAGAACAGCCCTAGCTTCAATAAGACAGTCTAAGACGCCACCGACTTCATTCCCGGTGTGAAGCCATGATGGGAGTCTGTCCAGGCAGGATCAGGCAGGGATTGTTAAGTAATTACAGCTGCAATTATGGGCCGAACTCGTCATAGTTTCCCCTTAACGGCATAGGAGACAGCAGATGTACAAATACCTGCTCTGAGTCACCAGAAGACAAAATAACGAACGACCTGATAGGTTCAGAATGGACTTGCTGTCTCCGACTGAGTATTTGCTGGGGAAAATAATCCTCCAGGATATTAAATACGCAAGAAAAATGGTTCCATCCAGAGAGCAAATAAAACAACTGGCTTGCCACTATATCTCCCAGATTCCAATAACTGAATATATTGGCTGATGGCAGAACATCTGTAGATGAATTTTCTTTATTAAAAGTTTGGCCTGGAATCAAAACCCAGCAGTTCTTTGGTGGGTACCGGAGGCCAGAGCATGAGATGCCCAGTCCTGGGTGCAGCTGGGTAGGCCTGGAACTTTTTCTAGTTTCCGCAGGTTTCTTCTTGAAGGAGGCCTGTGATGGGTGACCCCACACAGCTGCCCATGGAATTCACCTCTAGCTCCTGGAGTCGCGATGCCCTTGTCGTTTAGGGAAGGCGTGCAGTGAGGGTGGCCGAGCTCTCGCAAGTGACCGGGAAGGAGGCATCTCTTGGGTTCTTGGAAAGTGCAGGGTCTCCAGACAGGGGCCAGGCTCCACCCGTGAGAAGGGAAAGGAAGGCGATGGTGATTTCAGGTAGCTGAATGGGCCAGGGTAGGGGGTAGAACATTGTCTTTAATCGGAACACTTAACGTAATCCCACTGGCAGATTATAAGTGGTAAAGGTCGGGCACCGTCACCGCTTAGAAGCCGATGTTGACACCTGCTTCCCCCGCATCCCTTTGACCTCACGCCACCTGTAGAAGAGGCACCAGGCTCCCCGTCCTCAGATGGAAACTGTCTCAGGACATCTGAGCTTCCAACCCACGAAAGAGCGTCCACGTCCACAGGACAGCCCAGGCCAACACGGGGACACGTCGGAAACCTTCAGGCCGTTGAGGGTCCCTGGGGAAGGAAGCAGCTGGGCCGGGACTGTGGGTGGCAGGTACTTCCTCAGGGCACACAGGGAAATGAACCCCCAGAGGCAGCTCCTAGAAGCTGGAGCGGGCATTTGGGAGGGAGGGGGACTTGGGTCCAATCATTGTCCAGACACCTATGTAGGCGTGGCCCAGGAAGACGGGACACATTTCACTGAAAGGAGCATGATCCGGGGACTGTTGGTCCGTGAAGAGTGAGGCTGAGTCCCCAGGGCTCAGGAGCTCGAAGCCGGATCAACCGTCTGATGCCCTGCGTCATCAGGCCCAGGCAGAGCAGAGCCTTCTAGGTGTGAAGGGGCTGGTCTGCTCACCATCAGGTAAGACATCCCTTTCTTGGTGGCCCATATCTTCGGTATTGAGAGGCAGCTCTCATGAGAACCGTCTGCATTTGATTTCCTTTGGGTGAATGGTTTCTGAAAAGGTTTCCTGGAGCAGGATTTTGCCTTAATAAATCTATTGTTAGAGATTATTTTCACAGGCTATAAGAATGAGATATAGAGTCCTTTGAACCCAATAGCAAAGAGAGGCATCAATTTGTGCCTAAACCCTGCTTGTAAATTATGCTGCATCTTGCTGTTGTCACATAATTTTCCCTGAAGGTGACATTAGGGACGTGGAACTCATCCTTTTCATTGATGTGTGTATCCCATTGTGTAGATGTGGCATGGTGTGTGTCACCAGCATCCGCACGGTGGGTATTTGGGTTGTTTCTAATAGTCTGCTCTTAAAAACCATTCCGCGGTGAATAACCTCGTGTGAAATCACATCACGTGTTGCACACGGTGTGTGTCTTCGGAATAAACGGCCTGAGGGTAAACGCTTCTGTTCTTCTGCCCAGTATTGTTGAATTCCCTTCCACAGGGGTTGCACCACTTTACCTTCCTTCTAGCGGTGTACGAGAGTGCAGATTTCCCCATGGAGTGCTTGGAAAATCTTCGGGAGTTTTGCAGTCTGGGAGGTAAGACGTGGTACCTCCCAGCACTTTGAATTTTCACTTCTCTTATGAAGAGTTAGGGGAGCATCTCTTGTATGTTGCAAAGCCACTGACAAGATTTATCTGGGAACTCTCAGTTCCTACCTTTTGCCCGTTTTCCCCTACTCAGCTGCTGAGAATTTTCTCCCATATAAATGTTAGGCGTTCTTTGTATAGGTGGGAAGTCAGCTTTTGTGTTTCTGGGAGTTGCAAATATCCTGTGGTTTGTCAGTCTTGATTCTGGTTATGGTGGGTTTTTTAAAACGTAGTCAGGATTATCAATCATCCTTCTAATGCTTTTGGCTCTCGAGACCCAGTAAGGGCCGTCATGATGAACGGACTCATTTTTCTCTGGTGCTGACGTGGGCTTGCTTCTTCCGTTAAGACTGGCAGTGCCTTTCGGGTTTATGGAAAGTGACATGTGGGTCCACTTTGACCTTTTTCCAAAAGGCTGCCCAGCTGTCCCAACATGAGGGATTACGTGGCCCAGCCCCCCACCCCGAATCCTAGGCTGAGGGTCCCACGTACTTAGGCTCCATTTCCGGGCTCTTCTCTTTCTGAGTCTGTGTTCCATGCTGTCACTGGAAATTCTACCATTTCCATAAATTTCCATAAATTTGCCTAGAGGTGAATATTCATGGCCTCCATGACAGGCACTTACTCCACTGTTTTTTTTTTAAGATTTATTTTTATTATTTATTTATTTTTGGCTGTGTCGGGCTCTTCGTTGCGGTGTGCAGGTTTCTCTCTAATTGTGGCGTGCGGGTTCTTCTCTTCTCTAGTTGTGGCGTGCAGGCTCCAGGGCACGCGGGTTCAGTAGTTGTGGCGTGCGGGTTCCAGAGCACGTGGGCTGTGTAGTTTGCGGCCTGCAGGCTCTAGTTGAGGCGCGAGGACTCAGTAGTTGTGGTGCTCGGGCTTAGCTTCCCCGCGGTATGTGGGATCTTAGTTCCCTGACCAGGGGTGGAACCTGCGTCCCCTGCATTAGAAGGCAAATTCTTTACCACTGGACCACAGGGGACGTCCCCATTCCATTCCTTTTTTTTTTTTTTTTTTTTTTTTTTTGGCGGTACGCGGGCCTCTCACTGTTGTGGCCTCTCCCGTTGCGGAGCACAGTCTCCGGACACGCAGGCTCAGCGGCCATGGCTCACGGGCCCAGCCGCTCCGCGACATGTGGGATCTTCCCGGACCGGGGCACGAACCCGTGTCCCCTGCATCGGCAGGCGGGCTCTCAACCGCTGCGCCACCAGGGAAGCCCTCCGTTGCTTTTTAAAGTTCTCTTTCAAAGGTTTGTGTACAAGGATGCCTAATCCCTGTGACTGTGGAGTCTCACCCCAGGGGTAATTATTCAATCTGTGTGGGATCTTTTTTGCCTTCACCAATTTCGTCGGATCAGCAAAGATTAAAGTAGTTTGGGGATGCTGTGTCTCTGTGAGGCCGTTCTTTGTTGTTCTAAACAGCATGTCTAAATCCAGAGGCTTGGCCAGGACTCTGACGCGAGCTGAGGTCCCGTCCTCTGGAGGATCTCTGGGGAAATCCCTTGCCCCGTGGGGCGCCCTAGCGCGGCTGTCAGCCTGGGGCTGCACTGGACCCTGCGCTCCGCTCACCCTGCCCTCGGCTGGCTGCTGGCACACGTGGCCCGTCCTCCAGCTGGTGAGTCACTAGATGCTTACTCATCACACAGCAGGCAGCAGAAGGTGCCAGAAAGGTGTGCCCGTAAGGATCCGGGCTCACCCCGCAGTCCAGCCCCAGGTGCTGGTGAGTCACTGCTGTGGGCGCTGAGCAGGGCAGCAGAGGGAGGCGGAGGGCTGGCATCCATCTCTGCTTCTCCCTCGCTGGGGGAGGCCGTCAGGTGGGGGACGGGGCCTCTCCTCTCTGTGCCCTCCATCCCGCTGCACCCCATGTGCTCACACCAGCACACACGTGTGCACACACCTGCACACACCTGCACCCACGTGCCCACACCTATACATACCTGCACCCACGTGCACATACCTGCACCCACGTGCACACACCTGCACACACGTGCACATACCGGCACACACACACGTGCACATACCGGCACACGTGTGCACACACTGGCTAATTCCAAGCACCTGATCAGCCTCGGAGCAGCTGCAGGTCAGCAAACAGGCCTTGGAAGCCTCCTTGGCTGCCCCTTTAAGGTTTAATTTCTACTTTGGCAAAAGGGGAGGGGCTACTGCCTGCTTCCACGGGAGACAGCATCCTGCCTGCTCTGGTCCAGGCCTCCGAACCTGGTCCAAGCCCTGTGCCGTCGATGGAGGGAGGGCACAGCTGAAGAGTGACATCACAGGGCATGGGCTGCAGTCAGGGGCCTTGGGGGAGGGGTGTGGACGGAGCATCACTTGACACCCGGGCCGGCGGCCCGAGTTTCTGTGACCCTCCGCCTGGGCTGGTGGGAGTACTGGGCATCACACCGGAAGACTTCAGGGCTTCCAGCCTCGAGGCAAGGAGCCCTTTGGCCTCTCAAACCTCCTGCTCCTGCCTGGAGAAACCTGTGTCTTCCATCAGATGATCCCTCAGCCATTTGCTCCCCTTCAAAGGCACCTAACCCACAGAGACTAGTTAACACCTTAACGAGTTAGCATGGCTAGTGAGTGGCAGACCTGGGACGGGCATCCCGGACACCCAGCCTTCGGCTCATGCCAAATGAAGAGCAATGTTTGGAGAAATCGGTGGGATGTCATACACTGTCTGCTAATTGGCCCGAGTCCCCACAATTGCGGGGAGGGACACGGGCTGCCCCCCACCCCAGGCCATTTCTTGTTTCCCCTGTCAGGCCCTGGAGAGAGGGCTGTGACAACACAGGTGGTTCCAGCAGCTGACTCTGAAAAGAAACAGCAATTGCCTTATTGATCTTTTCCTTCCCACCATGAGATTGAAAATAAGGTCGCCAAGAATGATGTTGCTGGGCACGTTCTTCATTGTTTCATTTCTGCTTATTGAATCTCGGGTTATTCCTGGAGGCCCTCCCCCTGCCTGCCCACCCCTCTGCCCCGCCCCCAGAGCTTCTCCCATCAGTGGTGCCCACGGATCTCCTGAACAGCATGGTCTTTGCCAGCAACACGAGCACAGACCCCCGGGCTGTCCACGGGGCCAGGGACCACGTGGGTGCCCACCTTCCCACGACATCGCCCACCCTGTGCCTCCACCCAGCTCCTGGCTCCCGCCGTCATCTCCTTCAATGAGCGGAACAGGCTCTCCTAGCAGCTGCTCATCTCACTTACGCGGGCGCCGGCATCCCGGTTATATTGGCGGTGGCAGGCCGTAATAAAGACGACAAAACAGCGGCTGCAACGGGTCATTCAGAGGAGCTGATGTTCACGCAGGAAGGGCCGGGAAAGGAGACATTCCGTTAGAGCTTTCCTGCAGCTCAGCGGCTCCAGGCCTGGCCTGTGCATCCTGGAGCTTCAGACATGATGTGTCCAGAAGGAGGACTGTCTCAGGTCCTTCCTCCCAGGAGGCTGTCCGTCTGCACCAGTTCTGGGAAGGCTGGCGTGAAGGCCGCCCTGGGCAGTAAGCCCTGCAGTTCAGTTACTGCACTGAGCTCCATGCTGACACCCAGCCCTCAAGGCATTCTCGGTCCAGCAAAGGAGACAAAGACGGTTCCAGAGGTGTCACGAGGCCCCAGTTCTCGGATACAAAACCAGCAGCTGGTTTCACCCATGGCAGCGCAATAAAATAACAGAAAAATTCAGGTAGACTCTTCCAGCCCTCCGTGGTTCTATAAATACAGGCTTAAAGTTACCCGAAAGGTGATCTTCTGGGTAAGAACCATCCTGTTCTTAGGCGCCCACCTTCTCCCGCTCGCCTCCCCAGCGCGGGCTTTCGGGGGAGCCATCTTTACAAAGGAATCCAAAGGGGACGTGGAAACTTAACACCAAGGGAGATTCTATGGACAGTGAAAAAGGTAGTAGGTGCTGGAGGCCAGCGTGACCTGGTCAAATCCCTGCTCCACTGCTGGCAGCGGTGTGACGGTGGCCACACCACTGACCCCGGAGGGGCGGGATCCCCATAGGACCCACCCTCAGGTCACCACAAGGGACATCGGAGCCGCCAGCCCTCAGGTAGCACCTAGGCAGGGCCCTGGACGTGGGCGCTGGGGCTGGCTGGCCTGGCTGCCTGCTCCTCAGAGCCCAGGGTGCTGGGCTCCAGGCTGGGCCCT
Organism: Pseudorca crassidens; assembly: GCF_039906515.1. Lineage (NCBI taxonomy): Eukaryota > Metazoa > Chordata > Mammalia > Artiodactyla > Delphinidae > Pseudorca > Pseudorca crassidens. Next base: position 3,544,838 of record NC_090302.1, read on the forward strand.
TGAGGTCACGACTTCATCTGAGCATCACGGCGGTCCTTGTGACCCAGGTTGGGAGGCTCAGGTGGGAACAGTCAGGGCACCTCCTGCAGGCAGGTTGGCGTGCTGACCACCTCGTGCTCACAGACCAGCCTCCCGGACCACAGAGCGATGGTCAGAGCCACAGCCCGTCTCAGAGCCACGAGGCCACGTGTTCAAGGGGACCCTGCCTATGTCGGCCTGCAGGTGACCACCTCCAGGGCACGCAGCTGAAGCTTCCCGCCCTCTCGCTGGCTGTCGCCTCCACCTGGCACGTTGGCCCCGATGCTCACACGGCCAAGTGCTTCTCCGCCTGCAGGTCAGTTTGCCTACAGGAGTGCGTCCATCAGACACCAGCTGTGGTGTCTGTGTGTCCAGTCCCCCATAGATGACAGCGTGGGAGAGGTCCACCTGCGTGCATCCCCCAGGCCCACCCTGGGCCTGCACATAGTAAGTGTGCAGTGAACGCTTGCTGACGCATGAATGACAGGTGTGCTCCTAGCACACGCCAACATTGAGGAGGGGACAACGGCGGTCCAGTCGGGAACGGGCTTTCCAAAGGCAGATCAGAATCTGGCCGGAGTCAGTTCCCCATTCCAATGGAACAGACCTCCAGAGAGATGCACATTGGGTACTGAGTCCCTGGGAATGAGCAGTTTTCCCCCGCTTTGGGCACGCCCGCCCTGTTGAGCAGGGGGCCTCAGGGACCTGGGGGTGTCCATCCGGTGATGATTCTTCGTGACTCTCAGAGTGGGGTCTGTGCACAGCTTCCTGCTTCTCAAATCTCCAAGTTGGGCCACGACACAAAAAGGAAGAGAAGGACCCAGAAAGCCCCGAGTTCCTCCAGGGGAAGTGGAGGCCAGTCACCTCCCTCCCAGTCCTGCTTAGTTGGAAATCGCCCAGAACCCCAGGGGCCGCTAGAGGAGGTTGGTGGGACTCCATCCTGCTCTCCACCCTGCCCCGCCTCCCCATGCAGCCGCTCCCTCGGCGCCCGGCAGTAGGAGCCAGAGCAACTTGGAGGGTGTGAATAATTCAGAACAGCCAAGTGAAACGACAAACCTGGGCTGTGCAGAGAATCAGAAAACAGATCCCGAGTCGGAAGGATTCCTAAGGTTGATCTTAAGAACAAATTAGCGGTGAGTTAGGGAAATGTTATTTGATTAGATGCCACCGGCTGTCTCGAGAACAATATTTGTAAATTGTTTTCCTCTAACAGGTTCAGCCAGCTCCGCTCTGCAGGCTGACACCCACCTCCCAGGTCCCCATTTTTATCACACGTGCTCCTGGAGGACAGAGGCCCTTCCGACGCACTCACCGCCCGGTCCCCAGGCCTCACACCGAGGCCGGCACATGACAGGTGCCCCGCAGATCTCCTTGGAATGGATTAAGTCAGATTTCCATTCCGTTCTTGTGAGCCCCTCACATACGTCCCCACTCTGACCCCAGGCTATGTCCCTGACCCCAGAAAAGCCCACGCCGTGACCCCCACCAGCCTGATGGGGCCTAGCCAGGGATCTCACCAACGTGCCTTGAGGCAAATTGCTCAAGCAGGGGGACAGAGGCCTCGCTGGAATGCAAGTCCCCTATTATTACACAGCCACCCCAACCTGGGTGCTGCCGGCTCGGGGTCTGCCGCGTGCTTGGGGCCAGCCCCACCCACAGGTCATTTTAGCTCAGCTGCAAAGCTCTTATTTGCCCCAAGACGGGGGCATCCCCTGTGGGAAAGCGGGAGCAGAGCGAGGGTGCAGGTGTTAAAGCCATCGGTTAACGAATATGCCAGGCAAAGCCCTCAGGGGCCCAGAACTGGGGACACTGGGTCTGGCCGCCCTGGGGAAGGGGACAGGGACACAGTTGGCAAGGTGGCACATGCCCTCGAACCTGGGACAATCTCTCCACGACTCCTGGTCGACACACAAGCGTGAGAGGGGAGAGACGGACGTGCCCAGGACCTGGAGGGGTGGGTCAGTGTCTCCCCAGTCCAGGCAGGCTTGCTGGGCCCAGGCAAGGCCGTGGCTCTCTCAACCTCACTCCCTTTCTAAGCTCCAAGATCGAAGGCCCTTCTGTTCTGACGTCCAGGGGTTCCATCCACAGGCACCTGCTGCGTGGAAGCCCCGCCCAGAGCCATGGAGAACACGAAGAACCACCAGCCCAGGTGTCCGAGCAGAGAAGCTTGAGCTCGGGGCCTGGGCGACGGCTGTTCTGTGGCTGCTCTGACGTGTCGGTGGATCGGGGCCGTGAGTATCTGCTTCTGAGCCCAGTTATCCAAACACCCTCCACCCTCCACCGTTTCCTGAGCGCCGGCTATATGCCTGATGCCGCGTCAGGCACCGGGCACACAGTGGTGAAGGCAGCTGCAAGGACCCCCCTCCGTGGGCCTACCGCAGGGTGGGGGGGATAGACTCAGCAGCAAACACCAGGCATGGTGGTGGGGGCGGAAGGAGCAACAGGGAGATGCCGTCGAGGGGCCCGGACGAATTGGGATGGGCGATAAGGAGGCTGCAACGGTCCAGCTGGATCCAAGTCCCCAAGATGGACACGGACCTGGAGAGTGTAAAGCCAGAGGAAGCCAGCAGGTGGCTGGAGCCTGGAGGGAGGGTGAGAAGACGCAGGTGAAGAAGCAGAGGCAGAGACCCACGTAGGTGACCCCTCCAAGGGGCTTTGCTGAGAAGGGGTGGGCCCAGCGCAGATCTGTTGAAGTGGGGCATGTTCACGGCACCATCAGGGAGCAGGAGAAGCCGGTGGTGCAGGAAGTTGGGGGGGGCAGGGCAGTCAGGAGAAGGACCCTTAGGATGTCGAGAGGGGAGGACACAGGAAAACCGGCCCGAGATGGGGGCTGGGAACAACAGGAGCTATAGGCAGATAGGGGCTTCTGGGGGGATAACAGGAGTTCCTTCCTGTCTGTTCCTGTTTCTCAATGAACTGAGTCAAGGTCAATGTCAGTGGAAGGAGACGGACGAGGATGGGGTCCGACTCCGGAAGAGGAGGCAGAAGTACATTGGCTTGAAAAGCAGGGCGACACCTGGTGCACTGGCCGTGCTGGGTGCCCGTTTGGAATCTGCGGTCAGAATTCAAAGGAGAGCCACAGCACCGTGCCCCATGGTACCGTTCCTCCAGGTACTCCCAGCTGGTCCACGAAGACACGGCTTGCTTGGGGGCAGGGCCAGGGAGCGGGAGAGTGAGGAGAGCAGCCCGATGGCACTGGCCATGACAGAGTCCGGAAAACCCAGCGGGCTGAGCAGGGGAGTGACCGTGTTTCAGAGTGAGAACGTGGCCACGTCCGAGGACTTGAGGCCTGAGATGGAGGCTTGGAACCAGGATTCAGGAGGAGGGGCTGCCCCAGGCTGTCAAGGGCGTGACCCAGCACCAGGGCGGCCAGGCTGGGGGATGAGCACGCCCACGGAGTCAGGAGCCGAGGGGCCACTGGGATGGGACCGTGCATGAAGCCCAAATGGGGCCACGAGGGAGGGCGCGGCCCAGCATGGTCCATGCAGGAAGAGGCAGGGTCTTTGCAGAGAGGAGGAGAGAGGGTTTGACAATGTGGAGACAGGAGGGCCCACCCATGGGGGGGTGTGGGGCAGGGCAGGAAACACAGCCTCCCCTCAGCAGGCTGCAGGGAGCAAGGCCCCAGCCCCGGGGACGGGCAGGTGTCCAAGCAGGAGGGTGGAGTGAGGCGTCTTCGGACGGCAGGCCCTAGTTCAAGCCTTCACCGCGGGATCAGGGAGGCCGGGGTGAGTTCAGATGGGGGGAAAGGGTCCACGTCAGGTGTGGACCCAAGGCCCAGAGCTAGGACGGGGAGAGGTGGGGGGAGGAGGGGGCGTGGAATCAAAGGGAGCAGCAGAGAGCCATGGCCTGAGAAGCCCCGTGACTTGGGCAGGAGCTGGGCTGGCCACCTCCGGTCTCGGGAGCCTCCCCACTGCTGGATGAGGAAGGATTGGACCGCTTCAGCCTTCAGAGATGGAGCCAGCAAGGGGCCTGGCAGGTTCAGGGAGCGGGTTCAGGAAGCCCAGTGGTGAGCTTCCTGGCACTGGGGGTATGCAAGCAGAGGTGGGGTGTCGGGGAGACGTGCCCTCTGTGCGAAGGGAGGTGACCTCCATTTCCTTCCCAGCCCCCATGGTGTGTAAATCTGGGTCTCCAGCAGCCTCACCCACCGAGTTGATTAAGGGGGAACCTGCAGGCTGCAGGGCCTGGCTGGGTGGAGGTGACCTCCCCGGCACTGCTCCTCCAAGAGGCATGGCCCTACGCTGGGACCATCTGTTTGCGTACAGCGCCAGATCATTTTTCGATAACATCAGCATCACGGCTGAGAAATCTCTCTGGCTCCAGACAAGCCCACCAGGCTCCCCGCAGCCAGAGCCCCCCCCCGCCCCTCCCCCACCCCAAGATGACATTTCAGCCTGGTCTCAAAGTCAGCAGAATATGATTGTATTGATTGAGATGCTGGGCTTGTCGATTTCCAACGTGGGGAGAAGTTCACACTTTCCTGTCTCTTCCTGAAGTCGTAAAATGGCCAGCGCATATGAAAGGGCGACATAAAACACTGGCCGGCCTAGCTTCGCGGAATCGCTGACTTTATAAGTCAGGGAAGTGAGCTGCACTGCAGCCTTGGTCTCCCTTTCTGGATGTGAAATGGTTGAGTTCCAAATTGGGAGGGAGGTCGGCCCAGATGTCCCCGAGGTTGCCAGAGGGCACAGGACGGAGCTCGGGAGGGGAGACGGGGTTTTCCAAAAGGCACCTGCCAACACGGGGGTCTTTTAAAGGCAGAAGATGACAGCCCCATGCCAGCCGAGCCTCGGGGATCGGGAAGCATTCTTGCTTGGCTTGGGGAATCAGCGGGGCCTGGCACTGACCTTTCAAGCTCGGTCAAAGCCACCCACCCTCTGGACACTTCTCACTTCCAAGGAAGAGACGCCTCTCGTGTGAAGCAACCGTTTTCTCCGACCCACTGACCTATGGGCTGTATTATTAATCTTTCTGATACTTTACGAGGAAGGGCAGTGGACTAAGGGCCCGGGTTTCCTCCCCGCCTCTCCCTTCCAGGCGGGGCCACAGGGATCCAGGATCTCCCTCCCTCCATCCCTGAGCCTCCAGGGTCTTCTCATCCCTGAGCCTCCAGAGCACATGCCATGTGGCTGTCACCGGCCAGAGTCAGTCTGTGGCCCCAGCTCGAGTGCAAAGGAGCCTGGGAGTTGTAGTTTCCCGGATTCTGGGGAAGCAGGACACCAGGGCTGCTGACGGGCACCAGTCCTTGCCACGGTTGTCGAAATCAAATTGTATCCGGGGCCACGCTCAGAAAAGACTGTGCTGGCTTCAGAGAGGTCGGGGTGCAGTGCCGGGTGACCTTTGGAGGTCACTCAGCCTCTCTGAGCTCGTGTCTGCATTACCCCGGTGGAGAGGCTCACGCGGGCTGGCAGGGCTGTGAGGACCAGACACCAAGCTCGGCCACCGTGTGCACGTGTGTGTGTGTGTCGCTGCTGCATTTCACCTTCACGTGCGGCACAAACCCCCACGAGTGGCCTCAGCAGACCACCTTCCCTTTACCCTTCATCCCTAAAGGAGGGGCCAGGGTGACCGGCTCCAACCCAGCACCCACACGGTGGATGAATGGCCAAAGGTGGCCCCCTCCAGAGAGGAAGAGGGCCTTCCGAAGGACACACGCCAGCTTGCTGGGGCCAGGCCCGTGGTGGGCACTGTCGGCAGGCAGAGCGTGACGTCCCCGGACCCTGGCTACGTGCCCCCTGCAGTCAGTCCTCGCCCCCGTGAGCTGGGTGCTTCCACTTCCCCACAGGCACAGGCAAGCACGCTGACAAGCTCCCGGCCCGCCTCCCAGGGTGCTCCCTGCAAAGGGGCTGGACCTCCATGGGCAGCGGGCAGCCCCGGGGCGCCGAGCAGGGAACAGGCCACACCCGGGTTCTTATGGAGATGGGTCCAGGGGGCGTGGGGCAAGGCTGTGAAGCAGGCAGCCTGAGATCACCACTCCGATTTCCACCACAGAAAATGGAAATTCAGTGGCTCCTGAAATTCCGACAAGAGGAAGTCAAACCAGAGCCAGGGCTAGGGGCTCCCCTCCGGGCCTGGAGGGGCCATGCTGGGGCAGGAGCCCACCCCGGGACCTCTGTAGCAGCAGCACAAGTGAGCAGACTCCCACTCCGCTTCTCCAGGAAACCAACCCGGGGCAAAGGAGGAACCAGGTGGGGAGGAGCCAGAGCCCAGGCCTGGATGGCGACAAGTCGGGGCCCCGGCAGAAGGCCCTGGTGGGAGGCGGTCGCTCCTGCTGGCATCCCGGGGAAGACCCGGAGAGTCGAACAGGAGAGGCCTGATGGGACGAGGGGGCCCAGGGACCCCGGTCAAGGGCAGTGAAGAGCCCTCTGCATCCCTCACTGTCCGCCGGGCCCTCCAGCTCGGCTTTGGTGGTGCTGACACCGCCGTCGGCAGCCTGTTTCCGAGCATCTGGCCATATCGTCCAGTTGCTTAACGATGGCGGGAGAAACAGGGACTCATCACGCATGTTAACATGTAATTGATTCCACCTCTGTAATTATGTTTTGCAGCCAGTGATGACAGAGCGCTGTGCCCCCAGCGCAGCCGACGGTGGTGGCTGGCCTTGGGCCTTAACGAGGATCGGAGCCTCAGCCCGTTGGGTTATTCAAGGCCCACGGGGGCTATTCTCAGGCTGAGCAGAACTGGGGTGACAGGGGTCAGGCTGTGACTCGACAGTAGACAGAATAACAGCCTTCCAAAGAGGCCCACATCCTGATGCCCAGAACCTGTGAACAGGTGACGGTCACGTCAAAAGGAACTCTGCAGACACGGCTGAGTTAAGGGTTTGGAGCTGGGAGGTTACCCGGGAAGAAGTGGGTGGGCCCAGTGCCATCACGAGGGTCCCTACTGGAGCGGGGAGGAGGTCAGAGCGGAGAGAAGGCGTGAGGACGGAGGCCGAGGTCGAGGAGGGAAGACGCTGCCGGCCCCGAAGCCGGAGGAAGGGCCGGGAGCTGAGGAACGCGGGCAGCTCCAGAGCGGGGACAGGCCGTGCAGTGGACTTTCCCCTGGAGCCTCCACAAGAAACCGTGACACCTTGATTTTAGGGCTTATACACCTTTGTGTTACTTAAGGCACTGAGTTGGTGCAATTTGTTACAGCAGCCCCAGGAAGCTTATACAGGTCCCCTCAGTGTACCCAGCGCCTCTCTGCTGCCCACTCAGGTCCGGGGGACACTGCAGAGAGAGATGGACTACAGGGGTGGTGGAGGGAAGGGGGTCTCTGTCCAGAGACACAAAAACGCCCCCGGCTCAGACACCTGCCTCTGGCTGCTCCCTGAGAAAGGAAGCCTGGGCTTCCCCTGTTAGAGCCACACCTGCTCCCACACCTGGGAGGGGGAGCGGGTGCTTTTAGATAGAGAGAAAGGGGGTGTGCATTGGGGAGGGGAAGAGAGGTGGGCAAGGAGGGGCCCCGGCGGGTTGGGGACGCCCATGATCCCAACAGACCCTGGGCTACATCACCCTTGACAGCCAACGTGAGGGCCCCTGGTGCAGGGTGTTCACATCTCTGGCCAGCGGTCAGCGCTGGGGGTGGTGGACCCAGCTCCTCCCCTCGGGCCCCAGAGCCCCTCCCCCCCAGGGTCACAGCACACCAGCAGGCAGCTGGTTTACTCCTTGGCCCCCTGCTAAGGTCCACGAGGGCTGCGGCCACGTCCACAGCCCCCACCTCAGCATCCCCCAGACCCCAGCACAGGCCGGGCACAGAGGGAGAAACGGGGGCACGGGGATGAGGGCCAGGATTGAGGGCAGAGGAGAAAGAGGTGGAGGGGGGCCAGGAGGGAGGGTGCTCCTGACCTCCGACCCCAGCTGGCTGCAGACACAGCAGAAAGAGCTCTTTGACCCCCAAAGGGTCCCAGAAAAGCTCCGAGGGCTTTTCAGTCCTGAGCCTTCGATGATGGATCAATAGAGGGTGATGACCTTGTTTTTTAACTTCCAGCAACTGCGGGGGATTGAGCCCCCCCTCTCCCCAGAGAGGGAAGGAAAAACCCAGGAAGTAGCTCAGGCACCTGTGACCACACCCCAGCAGGGAGCCGGCCAGGAGAAGAGGCTGTCTGACAGGGACCCAACCTTGTCAGACCAGGAGCCAGAAGCTGCCGAAATCACCCTCTAATCCCTCTTCTAACCCCACACTAATTCCTCGCAGGATTGGGCTAAAAGCCACCTAGGGCGTGAGCGACAAATTTAGACCGCATGCAAAAGTGCTGAGTCAGGCTTGCCTGTTTGGAAAACAGCGAGAGCTAATGAAGTTACTGCCAGAGAGGAAGAGGCCACAGCAGAGGAAGCAGTGGAAAAAACCCGCTGTAACTCGAATCGCCACGGGGCAGTGTGACCCCCATGGCGACCCCCAGGCCTGGCAGAGCTCCCCAAAGGGGGCTGGGAGCACAGGGCAGCCCCTCACGTTATAGGCAGTGAGGCCTCTGGGAGGGAGAAGCCGAGGCCCCCTCTCCCCCAGGGGAAGAGGAAGAATGAGAAGAAAACTCAGGGGTCTGCCTGGTGAGTCCCGGGGGCCCTGCAGAGTGTCGGCTGCGGTGCGGGGAGGGGGAAGAATTGGGAGTTCCAGCACCGTCCCTCCTCCGAAGGCCACCCCGCCTTCCTTCACCCCCCGCGCCTGTCTGGGGAGCATGTCTGAGCCAGGCATCTGCTCGGTGCTGCGTACAACCTTGAGCAAGTCTGACCCTTCAGAGCTTACAGTCTGGCCGGGGCGAGGCCTGGGGGCAGCCAGCCGAGCGACACAGCGATGGGTGTATTGGAGGTGCTGTTGCAGGTGTCACGTGAAGGGAGTGAGCTCACGGGCCAGGCCGGATTGCAGGAGGCAGGTGGGGATGGCTGGAGCCCGGCTCCGAGCAAAGGAGATGGCGTTGACTTTGAACGGCTTGCTGAACAAACTCTTGCGGACACTCATCTGGGACTAACTGTTGTGGAGCTGAGCACAGGTTTAACCAAGCCCCTCCCTCAGGAGCCCCAGTCCAAGGGGATCTGGAACAGACACGTAACAGACGGGATGAGACTGTGAAGCTGGGTCTTCTGCTCCCTGGACCCTCCCTGTCTTCCGGGGCTCACCTCCCACCCCCGTCTTATCAGCACAGCACCCTGGGGCTCAGAGACGGAGTGAGTTCACCCAGACCCTCACCTCCAGGCCCGCATCCCACAGGTCCTGTCTACCAGGCTTCCTCTGGGAGGAGACCCCCACGTCTACCTGCCAGGGGGAGGACCTGGAAAGCTGCAGCATTGTGGGACCTGACAGCCTCTCTGTGCCTGGAAAGTAGTCCCTGCACAGCCGAGCTCACCGAAAGCAGGTCACAAAGGCCGATTTTCAGCCATGGGGGCTTCCCCGCATCAGCAGGGAGGGGCGCCGGGGGGCTGACCTCGTGTAAGCCCCTGAGGGGCTGCGCCAGGACTCTTGTGCCTGGGGCTCCCCTGGTCCTGCCAGTGATGCGGTTCAGGCAGGAAGACATCCCCAGATCAAAGACTTCCCCTCGCTGGTTTTTGGAGCCCCTCCCCAGCGGACAGAGGCTCGCATTCAGTCTGGGGGCAGATCATCCCCAGACTCCTGCTGACGTCACAGGCAGGTGCAGGCGACCAGTATGGAATCCCTTCCTGAGGACAGGTGGGTTTGCAGGGAGGAGGTGGGTGGGACCAGAAGGATGCTGGGTGCACAGACCCCCAGCCCCTGCTGTCTACCCCTGGCAGCCTCCCAGCCTCAGGCCCTCAGACTCTCCTCCCCACGCTCCAGCCGTTCTCAGCCATGACACCTTACTCTGACTGCCACACCTTTGCTCAGGCCGTTCCCTCTGCTGGGAATGCTTTCCCCACTCTAGGCAAGCCAACTCCCTCATCCTCCAAACGTCACATCTACAGAGATACTCTCTCCATTAGGACTAGACTTGGGCAGCCCAGGAATGGTTTGGCAGCCCAACTACCAGGACCCAGACCTTTCCAGCCTTCACTCTGCCTTCCCTAGGATGTAGCCTTTGTCTTCATGGCCCAAAATGGCAGCCTGAGCTCAAGCCATCACATCTCTGTTCCAGGCAGCAGGATGGAGGATGGGACAAAGAAGAGAAGAGTCACAGGGTACTCACCAAACTGTCCTTAGAGCTGTCATAGGACACATTCGCTTATCCCACTGGTCAGCACTTAGTCACATGACTATCTGTCATGTGAGGGAGGTTGGGAAATGTTTCCTCCACTGAAAACTGGAGAGCTTGGCCTCCCAGGCTTTCCCCCCAAAGCTCCTGCTGGCTTTTAGGTAGGGACGTAGCCTAAAGTGGTCAGACTTGGACCAGTAGTGCTTTGAAATCTCGTTTTCTCAAGATGGCAGGATACTCTAAATTCTATTGCACAACAGCTCTGTATCTGTTCTGTAGTAAAGCCATGTTTCCGCCTTCTTCCCTGTAGATCTCTGAGTGAAATGGACTTTGTGGGACAATGCATAGTGTTTACCTGTTCACACGGGCTGCCCAGCTCTGTGGGCTCAGGCCCCAGCCTGACAAGTGCAGCTTGGGGTCACTGCCAAGGGCCCCTCCGGCTCTGAGGCAATGAGGGGACTGAAGGGTGGGGACAGTAAGGACGAAACGCAGGGTGTGTGTGTGCTTGTGTGTGTCTTCCTAGACTCTCCTAATAATGGCCGTACTGTGTATTTTATATTTAACACAGCATCGCATACTGCCGCCGACAGCGTTTTCACTCTCATTGGTGGTTAGACTCCATCCTCTCCTAGAGGAAAGAGAGCCTTTTGCAGATGAAAAAACGGAGGACCGGAGAGCGAGGTGTCTTGCTTGTGGTCACTTGGCTGGTCACTGGTGATATCAAGTTTAGAATGCAGGTCTCCATGCCTGGAGCAGGGCGTTTCATCACTGGGAGCTCTGAGGGCCGAACTGGCCTGCAGACACCGTTTCTGAGTCTGTTAAGCTGAGCTCAGCTGGGGCTGGTGTCCACGTGGGCACGTGGGCAAACAGAGCCCAGAACTGGGAAGGGGTCGGAGGAAGATGTCACAGGCAAGAGACGCACACTCACCCCTCCCCCCCAGCTTCTGGATCTTTCAGTAAATTATCCTTTCATCTCAGGAAGAGCTTCAGAAGCCTGGCAGCAATCCCACCTGTAGGGTTCAGCTCTGTGAGAGGTGGGAAAAGTGTTGGAAGAGCTGAGCGGCCTTGAGCTTGGGAGCAGGACCACAGCACCCCGTCAGTCCACCGGCTGTGCCCTCCCCTCTCCCACATGGCCCGCATGCCCAGCGCAGGCCGGGGACAGAAGGCGGCCCTTGGAATATCCGTCCCCTCCCCGGAAGTCGCTCATCTCAAGAATAGGTGGGACAGGCAATGACAACGGGTGATACTTTGCAGAAGCCGAGTGGCGCGCGAGGCGGGAGGTGCTCCAGGCGGTCAGAGAACCTTCCCTTCTACTATTCCGTGATTCCTCCCTCCCTCCTCCGGTCTCTGGGAGGAGCAGCCTGTTGGGCCGTCCTGGGGGGCCCCAGGCACTCTGGTGTCCCGGCGGGGCCGTGTCTCTCCCTGCGTGCCCCGCACCGAGTCGTCCTGCCTGGGCGCCGCGCTCATGGACTAGCCCTCGCCGACCGCACCCTTGCTGTGCCCCTCCTGGGCCCCTGCCTCCTCAGCTGGATTAAGGGCCCATCGTGTTCCACTGTCACCTCATCTTAACCTAGTGGGTAAGGCTGCAAAGACCCTATTTCCAAATCAGGTCACATTCTGGGGTCCTGGGGGTGAGGACGTCAACAGAGGGAGTTGGGGGACACGATTCAACCCGTTACAAGATGGCAGCCCACATCATACTTATTCCCCCGCTCCGATCCATCCCAAGTCGCCCTCAGATTATCACAGGGACACTTCCTTTGCCTCCCACGAAAGTGCTCAGGGTCTGTCTCGCCCCCCCAGCACTTGGCCCTCCGCGTCTGGCACAGACTCGGGCACCCATAGGGCATCACATGAAGCTTATGAATGGACTGGGACGTGCCGTGGGCATCTTCTACTCCACCAACTCCAGCCAGAGCCCCTGTGGAAGCCTCTTTAGTCCGGCTGAGGGGAGGATCCCGTCTGGTGATCAGGAAGGAATCCACAGGAGTCCCGGGAGGAGAGGGATCGCCCACCCCGCCCACTGCCAGGTGGGCCCGGGTGAGCCAGCCCAGAGGGCATGATGACAGCAGACAGTTCGCCCTGGACCGTGTCCCTCAGAAGCCCCGCCCAGCCCGGGGGCTCCCGGATGAGGTGTGCTGGCTGTTTCTTTGGACAGGAAATCTCTTGTGTTTCCAGAAGGCTCTCCAGCCCACATCACGTCACCTCCCCCTCGGCTTCCCCAAGGTCATTCACGGGAAGTCCGACCTTCCTGCTACCGAGGAGGCAGGCAGTCAGCACCAAAAATGCGCCTGCAGGAGACAGGGCACTGGGGCCTCAGGTCGCAGCGGCAGGTGTGGGCCGGGCCCCAGGCTAATGCGATTTTCTGTCTCTGGGGGAGGGAGGGCTGCCAGGGCCCGGAGGGTTGGCAGTGTAGCTCACCCACATCAGGTGCCCCGGCTCCGACCAGGGCCCAGAGGGCGGTCCCGGAGATGCTGAGTGGAGGCTGCAGGCACGGCCTCTGGCTCTCCTGCTGGGCCTCCCGGGACCCAGCGGCACATTCCCCAAGCCACGGGCTGGGCCAGAGGCCTCTGTCCTCTCTGGAGCCTCCCCTGGAGAAGGCCCTGCGCTTCCTCCTGAGGGTTGGCGCCTGCCACCTCCCATCCTTCCCCATCCTCTCTAGCTGGGGAGAGTCTGGCAGCAGACTGGCCGGCGTCCGCTGGGCCCACACCGTGAGCCAGACCCTTCCAGGCGTGCAGCCCCATGTACCCGGTCCGACCCGGCCTTTCCTCCTCGCCGCAAACTTACACCTCAGCTGCCCGCTGATGCCTGTGCTTAACAGGGTCTCCGTCCCCAAAGCCCCTAGGCCACCACATTCTTCCCGATGCTCAGACCAGAATCCCGGGAGGTGCTGTTCGTAGATTCCTCTCTCCAGACAACATCAAGTGATGTCCACTCAACTCCCAAAGTACCTTCCAAATCCATGTGGGTCCCCCTGTCTAATCCCACCTTCACTGGACTCACCTTCACCTCCTGGGCCCGAGCCAGTGACACCAGAGGTCACCCACCACCTCCTCCGCTCCCTGCCGTCTGTCACCAGCCACCAGGGCTGCACCTGCTGTTCCCACGGCGTCCCCGCACCTTTCTTAGAACACCCGGTGCACGTGCGCCCCTCCTGGCGCCCTCCTGCCTGCAGGCCTTGTCCTTCAAAGCTCCTTCCCCAGTGGGAAGCTCCTCCCCCTGGAATGCCCTGCCCAGCTCTCAGACCCTGGATCTCAGAGGGGCCCTCTCCTTGTCATTAGATCTCAGCCTAACGTCACCTCCTGGGAGACTGCATCCCTGGACGCACCCAGGTGCCGTCCCCCATCCCATATACTCCTACCATCTGCTTCTCTGCCCAGTCGCTCCTACGGTGATCTTTCCTGTTTCCTCATTTGTTCATTCACCCCCCAACTCCCACACATTGGAGGATACGCTGTACAAGGGAGAGTCCGCATGGGTGGGTGGTCTCGCTCACTGCCGCCCCCCGCCCAGGCCCCCGGCCGCCCTGTGATGTCACTGAGTGTCGCCCGGGACCCCACAGCTGGGAGAGGGCAGAGCCTGTTGCAGTCTCCACGCGCTCCCCAAGGCGCCCAGCAGGCAGGCCGTGCTGTCCTCTGCTCCCGGGAACTCCTCCCGTTCTAAGTCCATCTCGGTGCCTCCAGGCTGGTACTTTGCCCCAGGGGTCAGAGATGCTAGAAACACGTGAAAAGCTGCAGCTTGACAGTGTGCCTCCCAGACCCCGCCCCCCAGCTCTGGGCAGCCCCTTCCTCCCCCATCAGAAGTGCCCCCAGGCAGCAGGGCAGCTCCTGGGAGGCCGCCACCAATGCGCCTGGGGTGGATCAGTGTCCTGGGGCTGCCATAACCGATTACCACACGCTGGGGGGCTTTAAGCCACAGAAGTGTGTTCTCTCTGTTCTGGAGGCCGGAAGTCCAAGGTCACGGTGTGGCAGGGCCACGCTCCCTCCGGAGGCTCCACGAGAGGATCTTCCAGCTTCTGGCGGCTCCAGAGGCCCGTGGCTGGTGGCTCCGTCCTCACGTGGCCTCCTCTGTCTCCCTGCCTTCTCTTCTAATGACACTTGTCGCTGGGTTTGGGTCCCACCTGATCGAGGATGACGTCATCTGGAGATCGTTCATTTAATTGCACGGGCAAACACTCTTTGCAAGCAAGGTCACAGATGCAGACTCGGGGTGGGCATAGCTTTTCGGGGCCACCACGTGACCTACTACAATGTGCTTTTCTTCCTTCCCGTTTCCTAGGACCCCTGCACCTGCGAAAGCTTGACTCTGCCCTCCTCGTGGCCAGGGCAGCGGCCCGTCCATTCGTTTCTACGTCCTCTGGGTCTGGTGCAGGTGGGCACTCTAAACGCTGGTACTTTGCTCCGGGCCATCCCTGGTGGGGCATGAGGGCAGAGCAGGAGTCCCTTCTAGGCCCCCCGCCCAGGCTGGTAAAAATCCAGCATGGAGACGTTTACAGGCTGGACGGGGCTCCCCCGCCGCAGCGTCTGTCCATCACAGGGTGGCCCAACAGACATCTCCAGAGGCAGGACGGTCAGACTCACCGGAGGACCTTCGGGACTGTGTGTGGCTGATACCTGGGCCTCCGCTGCAGAAATTGCAAGCAGGCCCTGGAACAGAGACAAATTGGCACCCAGAGGTGACGCGCGGGCAGGCGGGGCCCCCTCGTCAGGCTGGCAGCTCATTAAGGCAGCGCGGGAAGCAGCCGGGGGGTGAGTTCACAGCAGCGGACGGGGACGGATCTGATTCATCATTTTACAGAAGTTCACAAACGAGAAGGAGGTGAACGTGTGACCCACTTCTGCCGGCTGATGGGCACTGGCGCTGGCAGAAACGCTATGGCAACCAGAGGCACGGGCTTAATTACATCAGCCCGTGGTGCTTTCTCACAAAGATTAATGGGGAACAGACACCTTCACCTCTCCCTCCGTCAGGGAGAAAGAGAAGCCAGCTCTGCTGATGAGAGGAGACTGTGCGTGCTGCCCTCCAGGCCAGATGTGCCCACGGACCAGCCAGGAGCCTGGGACAGACAGGGCCATGAATCAGGGCGTGCCCGACCTCCCTCTCTGCTCCCCGGGGGCCCCGCGCCAGCTGGCCCCCTGGCCTCGCTTCTCCTGTGTTCCCCTGCCCACCTGGCCTTTGACGGGATGCTGAGCACAGCCTGCCAGTCTGGGGCAGCCCTGGGAGGGGCACTGAGAAGCACAACGGTGTCACTGAGAACCCTCCATCTCGGGTCACCTCGTATCAGCACACGTCCGGGAGCAAGTAGAGAAGGCAGAGGGAACCCCCCACCCCGAGCCCACCTTCAACACCCTCTCCCTCTCCCACAGGCGATAGGTTTTGGATTCCCAAACCCGTTCTCAGAGACTTCCAAGGGAAAGGCGTACATCCCGAACCACCGTGTCGTGTGGAATCACGGGTTAGGGTCTCAGCGCCTGAAGCAGCCGGGGTGGCCTGACAGCATCTCTGTGTCTTAATACGAGGAGGGTTTAGCGCCCAAGTATGGGCATGGCCATGGGGTCAGCCTCAGGCTCTGGCCACTCACGAGGCAGGTGGGCCAAGCGGCCCCTAGAAGCAGAGGGAACTAGCGCTCCGGAGGGTCCCGTCCTGGCGACTAAATGCTCAGCCTGGAAGTGCCACGCCCCCTTCTGCTCAGAGCTCATTGGTCAGAAGCTGTCACGTGGCCTGACCCCCACAGGGACCCAGGAAGTGCTCTCCGAGGTGACTGGAGTGGGGAGTGGAGACACCTGGGAAGCCGTGGTTATGACACCGCAGCAGAAACGTCCCCACAACCACCTGTGCCCACCCCCAGGACTGCAGCCTTGGAGCTGTGAAGCCCTAAGGGCAGGGACCCCCCCACCCCGAGTGCCGGGCCCAGGTGCTCAGTGTTTGTTCAATTAACAAATCAGTCCACATATGAAAAGAAGATGCTCCTGGTGCTTTGAAGGCACAGTCCCAGGGAAGCTCTCCATCTAGGTTTCGGGGAGCAGCCGCTGAAGGGTGATCTCACCCACTCTGACAGCTGCCAGCACCTGCCAGGTGACACACTCAGGGCCGAGGCTCCCCTTGGAGCAGAAGCCCCTCCCGGATAATTCCCTCCGGTCCCTCGAGGAGCTGGCGGTGGGCTCCTGCCAACCTCCACGGCTTCCTCTTCTCCCTGCTCCCTCCTCTTCCTCTGCGTCAGAGCCAAGAACAGACGTGGGGAACACCTCTGAGATCGCTGATGGGGTGAAGGCGGGGCACGTGCGCACCCACTCCAGCAGCGGGGCTGATGGCCGCGTTCCCAAGTCCTCACTGCCGTCCCCAGTTGCCAGCGCTCTTGCCCGTCCTTTCCTGTCATCATCCCCTACTCCTCCTGGTGGCTTAGAGAAACTGGCCTTGGGAGCAGAGTAACATAGTGGCCCAGACGCTAGCTGTGAGTCCAGGCTCCACGCGGGAGGTGCAGCACGGATGGCTGTCAGTGGGTAAATATTCTGTGAAATGCAGCCGGAGAAACCGAGGCCTCCCTGGGCTGTGCAGCGCCCAGCCGTGTGCCCCGGGCAGCTCAGCGCCCTCTGAGCCGGTTTCCTTCTTAGCGAAAGGGGCTGATGAAAGTGATCCCTGGGATGTGTGCGGGTTGGTGACGTCATGTCTGACCATGGGGGCCTCGGGCCGGACCCGCTGTAGAAAAGGGAGAATGTCCTGGGTTCAAATCCCGGCCCCTCCGCACACCAGCTGGGAGGCAGGCAAGTCTCATCTCCAGCCTGAGCCTCTTCTCTGCCTCTGTAAGGTGGGGAGAGTGAGGCCCTGCCTCATGGGGCTGTTGAGTGGCTCCTGTGAGACGAGGGATGTGACATTTCCAGCTCCCAGCTAAACACCTGGAAGAGATGCGGTGATGGTCCACGGGGATGACTTTGCTAACTGCCTAAGAAAGTATGTCCTGAATCGATTTCACATTCAGCATCCTGCTTAGGTGTGGAGGGCCCAGGGAAGACTAATGCAGTCTCTTACACATGCGTGCACACACACACACAGACGTGTGCACATGCACGTGCAGAGAGCCCGGGGAAGGGCCAGTGCGCTGTCTCACACAGACACGCGTGTGCACACACGCACACACTCACAGAGAGTAGGGTACAGGGAGAAGAGCGAGGTCAAGGGCCGGGCAGTGGTGGCGGCTCTGTGGGCAGGTGGCTGATGGGGGAGGGAAGATGGATGGCCGCTCCTTGCCAGGAACTGCAGGGGCAACACGTTAATGTCGTTAATGTCAGTTTCTTCCGGGCTGAGCTGTGTACTTTCAAGAGGGAAAAGGGGCAGGTAAACGGCCCCTTCCCTGGATGGTCAGAGAAATCTCAAGACAGGAGACTCCCTGAGCTGGGAGGCGGCCTATGCTGCGCTGCCCATGCAGGGGACGCTTAGAGGGACTCCGGAGCTGTTTTTCCCAAATGAGAAAAGAGATGGGAGCAGGTCAGGGACTCTGACACTGCAGAGCGGCGAGGACTCAGCTCGGGAGGGTGTGGGGCTTGTTCTAACTGCAGGTAACGCCCTCCAACCCCCAGGGGTTCTAGTCAGGAGAGTCTGGCCGGGCCCAGCAATCCCATCAGCGCCCCCAGGTGATCCTGATGCAGGTAGTTCCCAGTTGAACATATCATGATTTCTCTTGAATTTCCAGACCAAACATCGAGTCTGCTGTTTCTGTGATGGGGACGGGTTCCCTTGCAGGCCATACTGAACTTCATCAACCAGCACTAAACTGGCTGTCTCATCCTTCCATCTACAAAAAGAACCGGCCCAAGTAACTGGCAGGAGGAGCAGTTCCGTCTTAACTCTCATTTCCTGGGGCTTTATCATGCACAGACCAAGAAAGTTTGCTTACATAGATCCCTTCAGTAAAGGTTCAGTGAGGTAGGGGACCAGGTGGGGTGGAGTTGACCTATGTCACAGAAGCCTGACTGTGGTAACTTATCCAAATTCAGATTCTTTTTCTCCCCGACATAACATAACATAGATCCAGAGATCTGCCATTCGTACCCCACAGTGACATCAGGGACCCACTCTCAGCCTCTTGGTCACAAAACGGCTGCAGCAACCCCAGACATCATTCATACTTTACGCTGGAGGAAGGGTGAAGGGCAAAAGGTATAAGCACCTGAATCAGCCTCCTGTGGTCAAGAAAATGGTGGCTTTTCCAGGAGTCCCACCTGCCAGGCTTACATAAGTCTACATGACTGTCCACCAGAACCAGGTCTCAGGGGCCACCCTAGCTTCTGGGATGTGTGGTTGGGAATATCTACAGCGAAGCGTGTTGCTGTGCCAAACAAACAAAAGGTTTCTAAGGAGGGAGGGGAGGGGGAATTGCGAGGAGACAAGTTGCAGCGCTGTACACTGGGGATGTCTCCGTGCTCACAAGACAGGATGGAACGCGGGCCTGGAGGCTGAGGGAGGGGCATTTAATCCCGGTGAAGTAGTTCAGAGCACGGAGCATGCGCTGTTCAGCTGTTAAGGAACCCCGACTCCTGGGCAGCTTCTTCCCTTGTCAGTGCAGTGGGAGGTCCTGGTCCTCTGTGAACACGCCCCCGGTGACAGGGTCACCTGCACGCAGGCCCTGGATGGAGAGCTTGCACGGAGCACTCGGTGGGTGGTGGCTGCATTATCGTGCTCACATCATGACCGGTGCTGCTTTCTTTATTGGCTAAGTCACTACTGCCAAGACCCCAGGGCCGTGGGGCCCTCCAGAGACAGTGCATCTCCCACCCCCTCCCTGGATGGGGTTTTCCCTGCCTGTCTGGGAAAAATATCGGGGTCTCCTTATTCCTTGAAAACGACCCGTTTGGGAATATGCCACCAGCTGTCTGGGAGCAGGGAAAACTGGCTTCAAAAGAGCTGGGCAGGGGCCCTAAGAAAAGTGAGATGTGTGCGTCTCAGGTCCCAGCGGTGCTCATTGGACAATCAGTATCTTCCCCCGACCCCTCGCCCCCCGACCCCGTCTTGCAGCCTGGCGACCCCCAAGTGTGAGGTCTGGGGCAGCTCCCACGGCTCCCCAGACCCTGGACAGAGCTCGAACTTTGCCTCCTGGGGTAGCAGCAATGCAGAGTCACCTGAAGGCTCACGGAGCAAGTGCTAGAAGCTTCCGCGGGGCCTGATCTCCCACCTTCAGGGCCGCAGACCTCTAGAAATGGCTCTTAGTGAGGATGAGAGCTCAAAGCCTGAGTAAAGCCCATTCTAGGATTTGAGATGGGGGCGGGGGTTGGCTCTGCCCTAAGTTAGAGACATTTTACCTTCCTCCTCCCTCCTTCCTTCCCTCCCTCCCTCCCTCCCCCTCCCCCTCCCCCTACCTCCCTCCTTCCTTCTCTTCTTTCTTTCTCTATTTGTCTAACAAGATGCCTCATGAAAATAACGCAAGTAACTGCTGCTTCCCAAGCACAAACCTGTGCCAGCGCCGTGCCGAACGCCCCCCACTCTTTATTCCATGTAATCGTCACAACTACCCTAAAGTCACTATTACTGCTTCCCCATTTCACAGATCGGGAGGTTGAGGCTCAGGGGGCACAAGCCCCAGCTCAAGGCTGCAGAGCTGATGGGCAGCAGAGCCAGGATGCAAACCAGGAACTCACAGCTGCTGCAGAGTCTGAGCTCATGCCTGTCTGGAGGTAATAGGCTTACAGCAGATTTTTGGTGTTTTGTTTTGTTTTTTTAGTTCCAAGGTGGTAATTGGAAAATGCAAAAAAAAAAAGAGAAATCAAACCAGCCAGGTTCTTTCACACACATACACACACACACACACACACACACACACACACACACACACACACACACACACACACACACACACACACACACACACACACCCTCACAACTTCATTAGAAATGTGATTTGCCCAACAGTGTTCTGGTGCATCTGGAGCCCAGCTTGAAGGGCAGGGCAGTGCAGGCGGGGCAGAAGAGGTCAGCTGGGGCCAGAGCCTGGGGCAGGTTGGTTTGCTGACCTCCAAGGCCATCTGAGAGCCGCACGCCAAGCCTGCAGAGGAGAGTGCACAGCCAATTCTTCTGACTCTGAAACCCAGGCTGGCGCGTCAAGGGCAGCATGTCCTCTGGGGGAATGGTCCCCCCTCGAGAGGAGAGTGCACCTGAGCTAGGCCATATGTCGGGGATCTGAGACACATCTGCGTGGAAAGTAGGGACGTGGGAGGGAAGCTGGAGGTTAGCCAGCTCTTCCCGGCCCCGGGCTGCAGGTGCACGGAGGCGTCTAGGAAGCAGGTGGAGGTGTCTCAGGATGAGTCGGGAGTAGCAGGTGCGCCTCCACGTGCAGCCAGGGGAGGTGGAGCCTCCCCGGGCTCTGGAAACACCAGCGCCTGCTGTTCATTCCTCCGAGGAGAGCAGAGCCTTGGGACAGAAGGACTCCGGCCCGTAGGCCGGCTGTGTCCTGCCCGTGGACAGAGCTCCTCCTACAGTTTGGGCCCTGGGTCTTCAAGAGGGCGGAGGAGGCATCCCCTAGGACCGTCCACCCTTGGCACTGGGGAAGTGGTCCAGGCTCATGGTAACTTTCTCCAGAAGTCCTTGGGGCAGCCAGACGTCTGCAAGGAGCTTGTTCTTACACCCCGGTGATGAAGGGCTGGGCTCTCTCCAGCCGAGAAATGCACCCATCACCACAATGGTGCACGGAGACCCGCTAGATGCCAACAGGCAAGAGCCAACTCCAGCGAAGGGACGGGACTCCCCAGGGGCCTGAGCCGCTGAGTTCCATAATGAGAGGCGGCAGTGCTCGGCGGCGTCCCCTGGAGCCCTGAGCCTGAGTTGGCAGCCCGTGTACTGCCTGCCTCACCAGCAGACTGTCCTGGTGATCGTGTCAGTGTGTTGCCTGGAGGGCCCTGAGGAGAGCCAAGGTCAGCACCGAGGCTGCTCCAGCCGGGACGGGAGCAGTGGGTCTCTGGGGGTGGTGGGCAGGAAGGGCTCAGAGTGGTCCTGTGTGCACGTCCTGGCCCTGACTTCCCGCTCTCACCTCGGGCGGGCTCACCTCTCCAAGTCAGGATCACGTCAGCGAACTGACGTGATGCTAACATCCTCCAGGCTGCAGTGGGAGGTCCTGCATCCTCCATCAGACAGGGTCTTGAGGCCGGTGAGAGAAGGATGGTTAGGAAGTGCAAACCCCGGGCTTGGCTGGAGTGGGACGGGTGAGGGAGAGGTGGACGGAGCCCAATCTGTGGCTGTCTTCTGGACGCCCCACTGCTGTGGGTATGCTAGGAAGAGGGGCATGCCCGTGGGGCGCTCAGTGGGACGTGGGAAGTGGCTCAGGGGCAGCGTGGGGCAGCGAGGCCAGGGTGGGGGGAGCCCACCGGGCCGCATGGGAATCTGGCCAGGGCTCTGGCCGGCTCCCAGGTCAGGGTGGCCTGGGCACAGCTGCTCTTCTCCTCTGTGTCAGGGCCTCCCTGTGGGATCCGGGCTGGCATCCCCCAGGGCTCCGCAGAGCCCGGGCCCCTCCAGAGGGTCTGCAAAGAACGAGGAGGGAATGGAAGGTTCACAGATCTGTGACTCAGCCCCCAAGGCACTCGGGGCCGGTGAGCAGCCTAACGGGGCAGGAAGGGGCAGAGGGCATCTCCCAGATGGAACTCAGAGCCGGGCCTTCTCCACGGAGCCCCCGTGGGCTGACTTCCCGCACTGCTCTGGCGGTGCAAGGCTGCGTCCGGCCACGGGGAGAGCAGCAGTCATCTCTGGGCAGGGGGCCGAGGGGGTCCTTTATCTTTCTCAGCCCCAGGCTCCTGGCCAGAGGCTCAGGCCACCTCCTCCCGTTGACCACCTCGACCTCCTTCACCTGGCTCCACCAGAGCCTGTGAGGTCTGGGCTGGGTGGCCAGTCCAGCATCATTGCTAAGTAACCACAGATGGGGCTCGGGGAGCCGGGCAAAACCCGGTGGGCTTGGACATGTTATGTTCTGCCGTCTTTCTAGGTCTGCCTGCGACTCCACAGCCGTGGCTTTGAATTTCACACCCGGGGCATTTGTTACAGAGGCGGGAGCCCGTATTTATGGTTGCTAACGGATTTTCTCGGGAAGGGATGTGCCGCAGCCGTCTGTAAATTTAGGAGGCGGTGGAGAGGCGTCCGTGCACCTAGATGGAGATGGATACGTGTGTTGAGATCTCAGCAGCCTGCCTGGCTGGGAGGGAGATGGATCTCCCCCGGGCCACTGAAAGGCAGCTCATTTGTTTGGGGGCGAAGGAGGGAGGGGGAGGGGCCCGAGTCTCCCATTTGTCTGGCTACGCCTCCGAAGCTTCCTTGCCCGACTCAGCACCTGGGTCTGGGCTACCCTCCTCTCTGGGCTCCACATGCCTGTGGGAACGGGGGCTGGAAGGACCCCGGGGTGGGGTGGATGCAGGCGGGTGGGAAGTCAGGGAGGCAGCAGCTGAGGGGCCGGGGGGGTTGAGGACTCCGGCTCTGCCCACGGTGCTCAGCCACTGAGCCGCACGGCCCTGGAGTTAAGAATCAGAACGCGGGCTTCCCTGGTGGCGCAGTGGTTGAGAGTCCGCCTGCCGATGCAGGGGACGCGGGTTCGTGCCCCGGTCCGGGAAGATCCCACATTACGCGGGGCAGCTGGGCCCGTGAGCCATAGCCGCTGAGCCTGCGCGTCCGGAGACTGTGCTCCGCAACGGGAGAGGCCGCAGTAGTGAGATGCCCGCGTACCAAAAAAAAAAAGAAAAAGAATCAGAACACGATGGGATGCCAGACAGAGATGGTGTTGGAGCAGATCAGGGGTCTGCAAATCTGCCCTCCTGGCCGTCCCAGCTTCTGTGGGAGGAGCCCTTTCCCCTGGGCATCATGGTACACTTGGCCCAAGTGACAGCCAGCCAGGGCCGACCACCGGCCCTAAGAGGCCTCGCGTGTCTCCCTCCGTCCTGGGAGTGTCGTCTCTCTCCCCCCAGCCAGCCGCCGCATCCGTGGAATCTGAGCCACATGGGCTATCGGTGCCCTTGTAACCCCAGCCCTCTCTCTGTGGACACCCGGGGTTCTGAGCCCGGAGGCTGGACGCAGCTGGGGCATCCATCTTGCCTTCTGAGCTCCGGCACAGATAGGAGGGTCGGTCATATCCAGCGTCCACCCTGCCCTGCCCCCCAACCTGGAGAAAGTTGCTAACCTGCTCATCCCCACAGGATTCCTTTGCAGCCAGTGGGTCCCAGGCCCTGGACTGGGTGCGGGCCTGAGAGTGAGCAAGGCGGCCCAGCTCCCAAGGAGAGTCGTCGAGCAGCAGCTCCTCACAGAGGCAAGCCCTGGGCTGCACCGCACCCTCCCAGGAAGCCCATCCGCAGTCGGCCAGAGTCCTGCCCTGTGCGTCTCCCAAACACTCCGCCCTTCTTTTCTGTCCTCAAACCCACCCTTCTGGCCTCCACCTTAGGGTCTTTGCACGTGCTGGCCCTCTGCCCACAGCAGGTTTTGTACAGCTTGGAGAGGCCGTGCCTGACCACTCCTCCTGCCTCGTCCCCGAGGCACCTGCATCTCGCGGGTTTCTTGGTGATAGTCTCTCTCTTTCCCAGTGGACACGGGAGCAGCGGCCTCATCAATCTTCTCACAGCTGACCCCAAACTCCTGCTGGGGATGCAGGGCGGAGGTGTGCTGGATGAATGAATGAATGAATGAATGAGTGAATGGAAGTGATCACGGGGCTGACTTGATAGGGGTGCCCGCTCAGAAGCGCCCCCCTCATGCCGGGACAGTCTGATGTCGTGTCCCTCGGGGGCCCCCAGGGCCTCTCACGCTCTGGCTTGAACCCACTTTTCCAGACGTAGCCCCCGCAACCTCACGTGACCCTGATGGACCACTGCGGACACTTGATGTTCCCAGATGAATGTCCACCTTCCTGGGAGCCGGGGCCCTTCAGGGTGGGGAAGCCCTGGGGGGCTGGCAGCATCGGATCACAGTTGGCACAGCCCCTCCCCCGTCCCGGCCCCGGGAAGTCCCCTGAGCCTCAGTCTGTTTGGCCCGAAGGTGGGATGATGCCCTCTTGCTGGCAGGAGCATCTGAGAAGCTACACCAAGTGCCTTGTCAGTGCTGGGCCAGAGGAGCCCCCAGAGGGGAGTGCACCTCCTCCAGTGGGTGCTGGTCTGAGTCCCCCGCCACCCTATCCTCCACCAGCCCCAACCACAGCCACGACCTTCTCTTAATACTACCACTGTTGTAGGTAGACCTGGCCTTGGACGTACCTTCTCGTCAAATCCTCACAGACGTGGATGCACTAGGTATGATCGCTGCCATTTTCCAGGTGAGAACACTGAGGCCTGAGCTGACCCCTCAGTCCTTGCTTCTCGGTGCGCAGCCCGTGGGCCAGCAGGACCACGTCTAACACGCCCCAGGGATCTGCGTGCACGCCGCTGGGAGACCACCTGCGGTGACGTGGGACTGGACTCCAGTCCGCACATTCTCGGGCGGTGATGGCCCTGTCCTTCGGTAACCCTGAGCCCACTGCTCTGACGTATTGGCGCTCAAATCCCCACCAAGGGATTCACACGGCCAACCGGCCAGCGCATGAGGGTCTTTCCCCTTCTGCTGGCCTGGGAGCCCCTCCATCACTTCCATCTCCCCACCCCACCCCAGCAAGACCAGCCCAGCAGGGGTGTCCTCAGAAAGGCCCCCTAAGCCCTGGCCATGGGGTGTGAGGGGGGTAGACGGACCCCGAGCCCCTGCGCCCAGTCCGATGTTCCCACAGGGCCACCATCGCTTGAATCCTGCCGGCCTGCGTGGGCGGGTGATGGAGTTCAAGGATTCACGGCTTCGACAAGCTCAACCGTCTCAAACATGCTAACTAGTGTTTTCACGTGGCTGTCAGTGGGCCATCGGGAATGTCACAACACACCCTTCCTGATAAAGTGGGGAGGCACTCAGTGCTTCCCGGGAACACACCACTGGGCCTGGAGTGGCCTTTGCTGCAGGACCCCTGAAGAGCTTCACGAGCTGGGGGTGGCGGGAGCAGGGGAGCTGCCCCGCCCTCCACTGAGCAGCCAAAGAGCCGTTTGCAGCCCCGGGCAGCCCGGCGTCCACAGGGACCCCAGGAACGGCAGCATCGGAATCGAGACTCATACACGATGCCTTAGAAACACACGAGGGGGAGTTTGGGCACCGAGGCCTGAGGGTGGTGGGTATATTTAGCAAAACCCACATCTTTGGAAATTCTCATACTTTCTAGAAGGTGTCCCTGGTTGATGAGTCAGCCAGCCTCTGCGTGAAGCCAGGAGACGGCTGAGATGTTGGCTCATTCGGCCCCTCATTCTTTCCACGCAGGACCCGGGGTGAACTGGCTGCCTGCTGGGGCCTCACGCTTGGCGAGGGGTGTGGCCAACGGGAAGAGGGGTCCACGTCAAGACAGACATCGCCTGCCAGGAGCCCCCGCTGTGTGATCGGTGGGCCAGGTAATGACCCCACCCTTCTCCAGCCCGCACAGGACTGGCCGGGACCCCTGAGGGTGATGAGGATTCCCCCGGGCAACCCCAGTGGCTGAACCTCTCCGTCAGCTGACAGAGGAGCAAGGGGACATCTGGGCCGGGGTGGGGAGGGATGTCCCATGGTGAGTCACAGCATCTCTTGAGTCCTACCTCCTGCCCCAGCCCAAGCCAGTGGGAGAACTTTGCCCAGCTTAACAGAAGCGTGGGTCCTAAGTCAGCCCAGGAGAATGGTGTGTAGGAGAAAGTGAGTCTTAAAAAACAAAGAAATGGGGTTTCCCTGGTGGCACAGTGGTTAAGAATGCGCCTGCCAATGCAGGGGACATGGGTTCGAGACCTGGTCCGTCCGGGAAGATCCCACATGCTGCGGAGCAACTTGAGCCCATGCGCCACAACTACTGAGCCCGCGAGCCGCAATTACTGAAGCCCGTGTACCTAGAGCCCGTGCTCCACAACAAGAGAAGACACCGCAATGAGAAGCCCGCGCACCACAACCAAGAGTAGCCCCCGCTCGCCACAACTAGAGAAAGCCCGCGCGCAACAATGAAGACCCAACACAGCCAAAAATAAATAAACTTATAAAAAATAAAACAAAGAAACGGTAGACCTGGAGTCACCAGTGGAGTGCCCATCAGTTTCTCTCCTGAAGGAACAGAGCAGGATTGGGGAAGTTTTGCCGAGCAGCCCCGCCCCGGAGCTTGGAGGACGCTGCCCCACAAAGCCTGCAGTTCCTGGGGGCTGTCAGGTGCGGGGGGCAGAGCCCTGGGGAGGAATCAGGAGGCTCTGCTCCCCTAGTCTCGTTACTCGAAGTATTATTCATTTCACATCTTGGTGCCAGTCAGAAGTGGGGGAAATGCAGGCTTTACTCTCACTGTTTACATGTGTAACCGTGACCCAGGGAACCTGAGGTTGGAGCAAAGGAAAAGGTGGACGTGAGGCTCTCTCTGATCAGCCGCGGACAAGAAGAAAAGGAACAAGAGTTTTCTCGTCGATTTGGAAATAAGTGGTTTTATTTGCGAAGAAGGAGAAAAATAGCCTGTTACTCTAAGACTACAGCTCTCCGTCAGACCTGAGGCTGCCATGTCCCGCTCGGGCCGAGGTCACGGGTTCACCTCGTCGGGTGCAGACCCGCAAGCGGCAGGGAGTGGGGTGTAACCGGGATTACGACGCTGATGTCATCAAGAACCATGGCAGGAGTGCTGTCAAGAGCCAACGAGCTAAGAGCTAAACACCAAGGGTCTCAATATCTGTTCCTCCCCCTCCCCCACCGGACAGCACGCCGGCCCCACTGAAGGACTGGGGTGGGCCCAGAGGCGTGAGTGGGCATGACCCTCTGCCCCTTGATACAGAGCTGGCCCCATCACAGTGAACCTCAGAACTCTTAATGTTTGACCCTTGTAGAAAGTGATGTGCTCTCACTCTTCGGAGGTGAGAAGAGGGACATAAGGACAAGGGGTGGCTCCTGGCAACCATGCTGTGACCATGAGGGCAGTCAGCCCAAGGACAGAGCCAACACATGGAGAAGGCATAGCCCAGAGAAACACAGAGAAGCAAGGCCCCAACCCACTGTGCCTGGGACCCAGAAGCCTCCCAGAGCCTCAGTTAGAAGATGAAGTAAACCCATTCATCTGGACAACGGTCTTATGACCTGGGAGCTCTTTGGTTTCCCATTTTACAGATGAGGGAACTGAGGCTTAGGGAATCTAAGCAGCGTGCCAGTGATCACGGAGGAGCCAGAATCCGGATGCAGGTCTTGGAGCCAACCTTCCGACTCTGACACACACACTGTTCCGTCTTGGGTTTGGGCACCAGAGCCGTCCTTGGGGAGGGGAGGCAGATGAGGCGCTGAGGGTGATCATGGGCTGGGCGGCTCCCCGGCTTCTCAGCAGGGAAACTCGGGGAGGAGACCAGCTGAAAACAAGGCTCCCGCTGCTACCCAGAAATCGCCTGGACCCCCAATCACCAGACCACGTGGCTGAGGCGAGCATCTGTGTGGTGTGTGCACATCGTGGAACTAGGTCACCGGCACCTTCCACTGATGGGGCAGGAATGGGACTGCGTGGCCCGGCTGAGAAGCGTACCTGTCTCCATCCTTCCCACAGATATGCACAAAAGTCGTCCGTGTGGGGGAATAGAGCCGATTTCCAGCACGGCGTGTAAGGGGAGGTGGGAGGTGGGAGGGGAGGTGAGTGAGGAAAGCTCTTAGTGTGCAGCTGTGTGGCCCCTCAGTGCTGCCTGGTGGAAGGAACCCTTGGAAGAAACAGGTAGTATTTAGAAATGATCTGGGGGAAGTTCAAGGAATACCCCGTTCCTCCCTCCGTTTCCCTGAACCTCTTCTTAAGTCTCAGATACTGTGAAATTGCTGGGTGGCTGTGACCCCAGGAACTCCACTTCTGTGGCTGGAAACCCTGCTTTGAAGCTGGGGGGAGCCAGGAACCAGCTTTCCTAGTCCTGGGACTCAGACAGGATCCCCGCTGCTCCGGGCAGGCCCCATCCTATGCACGCAGATCCCTTGGGACTCGCTGCTGCCCTGCCCCGCCCAGCAGCAGGTGTGCAACAGAACTGGGGTTCCCTGCTGACACCAACAAGGTCAAGGGGAGGCTGGTGGGGGAGCAGAGTGGATGTCAGCCCCTCCCCAGGGCCAAGAGTGTGAGCTGCCAGGTGTCTGCTTGGAGGGGGGCCTGGGGGCTTCGTCTCTCGTCAAAGGCAGAGGAAGAAGCCCTCACCTTCTCAAGGGCACTGTCAGCGGGGACCCCTGCATTTGGCAAATTCTACCTTGTGTCACCTCGTATTTCCTCACCCTGTGTGAGTGACTGTGGACCCAGGTTTATCAGGCAAGGAGCAGGCCCCTGCAGAGGTGGGTGTGCCGGGGGCGGGGGGTCTCTTGGCCCAGTTTTAAAGATGAATTAGTTAAGATCCCAAGCGGGAGCCAGTAGGAAATCACAACTCGCTGGGTGGATAGGCTTATGCAAATGTGATGAAGAGAAGTCCATCTGTGGAGGAAAAATAGGACACACGCTTCATTCTCACGGATTTCAGACTGAACCTCCGACGCACTGCCAGTGGCTATCTGGAGCTGGACCAACCACACCTCAAGGGCACATCCTAACTCTTCCAGGAACAGGAATCGGCTTCACCCAACACTCCTGAGACTACTCACTGGAGGGCAATTTGGGGTGTGGGTCTGTGGTTACAAGACCTGCCGTGGTCCAGGTCGTCTTGGTCCCTGAAAAAGTTTGCAGGGATGGTTTCACAAAGCAGCAGATGGCTTAGCGAGACGGTGGGACGGTCAGGAGAATTGATGGTGGCATCAGGGAGCCTTCTGAGGTTTCCACGGCTGATGTGAGGATGGTGGGGAGAGAGGCCAGGAACCACTGGCCACCCCATGCCGGAGGATGGCGCTGGCCTCTGCTCAGAAGAGGCCCTGGCCCTGAGGGGCTCACCCCTGGACAGAGGAAGGTGCCTGGGATCCCAGAGAACTGGGGGCACCTGAGCCCCGATGCCTCAACTCACACTGGAGATACCTGTGTGTCCCTGGGTGAGCACCTTCTGTGTCTGCGTGCCTGACACACAGTGTGGCTGCAGAGAGGGTGACGCCTCTCTCCTCTACTCCAGACAGGTGTGCGTGACACCATGCCTGCTGAGGGTA
Source organism: Pseudorca crassidens (assembly GCF_039906515.1). NCBI lineage: Eukaryota > Metazoa > Chordata > Mammalia > Artiodactyla > Delphinidae > Pseudorca > Pseudorca crassidens. The sequence goes on from NC_090302.1 coordinate 3,574,059, forward strand.
CTGGGTCCCCCATGGCCGATCCAGCGTTTTATCTTCACGGCCAGGAACACGCCAGCCCCTGTGGATTGAGGGAGGGGGCAGGGGCCCCAGCCGCAGCCCCAGCCCCTGGGTTTGGCCGGAAGAGCCAAGTGGGGGACAGATCTGCATTTTCATTTTACAGCAGAAACTCATTTTCCACCCCTTTGCAAAGAGGACTGCCTCTGTGCATGGAAATTCACCAGATTCCTGAAGCCACGGGTGACTTTTAATATTATGGGAGTTCTCCATTTTTCACTAATTTAATTTCTGGGGCCATTAAAGGTAGCCTGAAGAAACACCATCTGCTGAGTCGATGATAGACTGGAGAAAGAATTTAGCAGCAAGACTGTAAATTTCCACTTTATCAGGGATCTTGGTATCTAAAATCAATTGGGGGAAGCACTGAAATGCTTACCGGAAGGATTTCTCAATCAGGGGCCTCTTCCTGTGTCATTTTTCATTTCGATCCAGCAGCTCCCGACATCCTCCACCTCGAGAAGGGCCCTGATGCTCGTGTCCAAGTGCAGCCATGGGAAAATAAAACATTTAGGCATTTATTATCTTTATCAAAATTCCAACAGTCCTGAATGCACCGCACCTCAGTAACAATCAGGTGTATTTCCATCTGCAGAGCCGACTTTCCAGGGAGTGGGAGAAGACCTCGGCCCGTAGAAGCTGGTCCCCTCAAACCTCAGGTCTTACCTTACGGAAGCATCCTCCTGTCCTGGAGGTAGGCTGGGAGATTCTGCCACCAGACAGCCCCTCCTCCAAGGACTCTGGCCTCTGGGGTTCGCTTGCACTCCATCAGCGACTTGCAGGTACCAACTGCATGCCAGACACCAAGCAACAGAGCAGGACACAGCCCCATCCTCCTGGAATGGACAGCACGCAGGGGATGGACGAGAAACAGCCACAGGAAGCCTCCAGGGCTCGACTGCAGATGCTGAGAAGGGCGACAGAGGAGACAGGCCAGGGCTCCTGGGCTAAGAGGTGGCTGAGGCCCTGGGGACTTCTGCCATCAGCCTCCCCAGAGGGACAGTGGAGCTGAAACCCACAGGGAGGGAAGAGGCCGGGGGTGTGGGGATCGAGGAAGGGCGCCCCTTGGGGGGCGGGGCAGCGAGCATGGCATGTACGAGGGACAGGAGGACGGTGTCCTGGGGTGGGGTGGGGGACTTAGGCCGTGTCTGTAACTGCCCGGCCAGCATGTGAGAACCCATGTCCATGGAACAGACAGAGTCTGCAGGAACAGATCCACCCTGGTGTCTCTTGGGAGTTTTTGAAATGCTGTCTTGACCCCAATTTGAGATCCTGGCAGCTGACTACGTCCACTCCCAACACCCCCTTATCTGGGACCACTATACCTCCACCGGATTGCCCCGGGGCCAGGCACCAGACCACTGGGGGCGGCCCCCGTGCCCCAGACCCCAGAGATTATTCGAATCAGCCAGTCCACAGGTCATGAGGCCCAGCCAGCCCCACCCTGCTCGCCACACAAGGCTGTCCTGCAGCGTGTCCACATAGTGGTCACACGGGGCACTGCGGGACGCCCGGCCTCCGATGGGGGATGGGCGCGCTGTCTGCTGGGTGCCTCACCCAGGGCTGTAGGCTCAGCCCTGGCTCTAAACGGGATGCTTGCTCCCTGGATGTGCCCCTGTGGGAGGGAGAGGAAGTGCAGCGGGCAGGCCCGGGCAGCCTGGCCCGCCCAGACTCTGCAGGTCGTTGCCCCTGAAGGAGGGCTGCCCTGGGTTCATTGGGCACCTGGAAGGCAATGCCCTGAGCTAAGGAGGCTCATTCCCAGGACTTCGGTTTTTGCAAATGGCCTTTGCGCAGCAGGGGCCCCAAGGAGCATCTCCCCTCCCGTTCTCTCCTCGCCCCCTCCCTCGGTGTGGCCCTGCTCCCCACTCCTCACTCCAGAGCCCATGAGGCGCCAGGTGACATCCACGAGAAACTTGGTCCTTGCTCCTGGCACGCACGCCCTCCCTCCCTCTCTACCTGAAGGCCCCAGCTCTCCATCACCTGCTGCCCCCGCCCTGGCCTACCTTGCCCTCTCTTCTTCACTTACCCAAATCCTGCCTGTCCTTCCTAGGCAGGCTCAACCCCCTCTTCCAGGAGGCCCCCCGTCCTCCCCGTCACACCCACCTTCTCTCTCCTCCCTGAGGTCCTTAAAGCTTCCCTGGCTGTGAGTTCTCATCTTCATCTGGGCACACTGACCACTGAGAACAGGTGGGTCTCTTCTGATGGGAGTTAACCTGAGAAGAGGGAGGGGCAAGGTGTGGGGAGCTCCCAGGCCCCCAGGCTTGCCACAGACCCTCCGTGGAGCTTGGACTGGCGACACGGCCTCCAGTGGAGGAGAGGGGCCCCAGCTGTCTGCTCCTGCCTGGCCCCCCCACCCCAGCTTCTCCAGGTCAAACACTGCAGGCTCGACTCACTGCACACACACCCTCCCCGCCGCCTTTGCTGGTGGAAACACAGGCCTCTTTCTGCCCAGCGGACGTTTCTGAACCCCGAGTGCCACTTTCTGAAGTGACTCACATACGAGTTGCCTCCGTGAGGGCATCGGGTCTCTGCCCACCTGTGAGCAGCTGCCTGCGTCCCGCACATATCCCGCTGCCTGTGAGCCCATCCCCTTTGCGCCTGCGCTGGGATTCTGAAGGGCTTCCTGCCTTTCCAACCCACCTAGAAAGTTCCTGTATTGCGACGGCCCTCAGTGGCCGGCTTCCAGTTGTCAGGGAGCGCGGTCACGATCGGCAACACCTTCATTATCAGCAAACACCTTCATTAACAGCTAACGCCTCTGTCGGGCCGTGTGTCAGCCGCAGGGAGCAGTGATGGTACAGGAAGGCAAGGCCTCCAGAAGGAGGCATGAGGGGCACCAATAGAGGACAACGCTGGACCTGGGCCCCGCTGCTCGTGGAAACCCCTTTGTGAGCCTGGGGGAGGCCCTTCGAACTGGGAAACCCGGCGCCCAAGCGGGGCCAGAGAGCAAGCCAACTCCCGCCTACAGGGCACAGCCCGTGGAGACCCCTCACGTGGCTATGACATCATTGGGGGGGGTGGGGGCGGTCAACTCGTTCTGGAAAAGGCCGGATAGTAGATATTGAGGCTGTGCAGGACGTACGCCCTCCGTGGTAAGTACTCAGCTTTGCCATCGGAGCAGAGCGCTGGGACAGGTAAACAGATGGGCATGGTCCTCCGCCAGTAAAACTTCATTTCCACAAACAGGCCGGCTTTAGCCCGTGGGTTTGCTGGTCCCTGGACCCTGTGGTTTAGTCTTCAGAGCATCCCTGGAGGTGTCTGTGATGCCCATCTTGTTGCTAGGCAACCAGCGATGGAAAGGACCCGCCAGAGTCAGGGCAGCCGCGGCTCCTGCAGGGAGCAGCCTCACCTGCCCCACCCTCTGCCCAGGAGGCCTCCACCGTCTCCTTTTAGGGCCACCCCAGCTCCTGTCTAAGTCAGGGAAACAGGACTGGCAGGAGATGTATATAGATAAAGAGGTTTGTTATAAGGAATCGGCTCACACGATTACGGGCGCTGAGAAGTCCCAAGGTTTGTCGTCAGCAGCGGGACACCAGGGGCACCCATGGTGTCAGTTCAGGTCCGAATTCAAAGGCAGACGAAGGTGGGTATCCCAGCTGGAGGAGCCAGGCAGAGAGCGATCTGCCTTTCCTCCCTTTCGTGTTCTGGGTGGGGGGCGGTCTTCAGTGGGTTGGATGAGGTCACCCACATTGGGGAGGGCCCCCTCTTCACTCGGCCCATCAAATCTAATGCTAGTCTCTCCCAGAAACACCGTCACAGACGCGCCCAGCGCACTGTTGAACCAGGCCTCTGGGTCCTGTGGCCCCATCACATGGGCACAGAGTTGACCATCATGCCCCGGCAAGAGCCATTACGATTACTCAGATTATTACTGCTGTCATTATTAATTATTCCATCTGCAGATGAGCAATGAGTCTCAGGGGTCAGGGGCTCGCCCGAGGCCCCAGGACTCACAGGCTGCAGAGCTGGGACCTGAACCCTGTGATTCATCCCTCCCCAGACACAGCCTCTGCCGTCACAGCAGCCCCGGGAATGCCGGGGGCTCCTGGGCTGCAGGGCACAAACGTAGGTGGGGCAGGCTTCTGCACGTCCACACTGCCCCTCCCGGCCAGGACCCCGGGACCCTGCTGTGAAGCCCCCAGGAGCCCCACCCCGACAGGCGCGAAGACTCAGGCCAGGCCGGTTCGCCCGCTCCCGCGGCCTCGTTTTCTCTCTCTCGTCCCCTTTCCCAGCTCAGGCCAGGCATCTAGCGGCCTCCTCCGTCTTCTGATCACGTAAACCAGTTCCCTTAAAAGCACTGTGTTCCCTAAGGAGGGAGGGAGCTGGGAGGAAGTGAGAGTGGAGAGCAGATTTGTCTCTGATCATCCAAAGAGGTGAAAATAAAACACATCCGTGGAACTCTGGCTGCTTTCTCACAGGCTGGCCTCAAGGATGGGGTGGCAGCCAGGTCTCAGGGTATATGTGTAACTGTCTCCTGGGGCCGCCATAAAAAAGGACCGCAACCGGGGGGCTTACACAGGAGTAATGCGTTCTCTCACAGGTCTGGAGGCTGCAAGTCTGAAATCTCGGTCGGCAGGGCTGGTTCCTTCCGAGGGAGAAGCTTCCAGGCCCCTCCAACCCCTGCTGGTCATTGGCGAGCCTTGGGTTTCTTGGCTTGTAGCCTTGTGGCTCCAATCTCTGCTCCTTTCCTTCTCTGTGTTTGTGCCTTCAAGGGCGTTCTTTGCTCTGTGTGTCTGTCTCTGTGTCTCTGCTCTGCAGAGACACCAAACACATTGGTGTCCAAACAAAATGACACCAGACACATTGGATGAAGGGCCCACCCTTCTCCAGCCTGACTACCTCAACTTACATCTTAATTATTCCTGCCAGGACCCTGTTTCCAAATAAGGTCACATTCACTGGTACAGGGCTTAGGACTTCCACATCTTTTTGCGGGGACACAACACAACCCACGGCACATGGATATGTGAATTTCTTGAGCACTTGAAACACCAGCTTTCAGGGAACATGACAGGTGGGGAGTGACCAGGTGACCTGGGCACTGGCGACATCAGCAGAGGCCCAAAGCCCTGGGGAGCCAGGAGCACGTGCGGGGCGAGCCTGAGAGGGAGCCCATCTTGAACTAAGAAGCATCTCTCTTGGTCCAGGTTCTTGGGGTTTCCCAGTTGGCTGCCCCTCACAGAGCTCCTAACCCTGGGGGAGGCACCCACGGGGTACATTGACTACAGGTCATGGTGTTCACGTATGACCTGGGCGTAGCAGCCAGGTTATGGGGACACAGAATTGCGAAGAAGCTGTGTCCAGCAAGGCCAGCACCTGGAGGCCTGGACAGAGCACAGTGCCCCTGAGCGGCGCCTCAGATGGAAACATCACCCAGGCGGGAAGACGTCTTGGGCAGAAACGTGGACATGTGGGTGGGCCCATCTCTACCTGGGAAGATGCTCTGTGTCCTGCCCATCCAGGGTGCTGGCATTGAAGGTCAGGGACCTCTCACCTGCTGTCTCCCAGGAGCCTGAGCGCAGGTGAGAGCAACCGGGGAACGAGGTGCACTCACTCCCTCCCTCCTGTTCCCCACCTAATGGAACATAGCGCGGACTCCTCCATCCTAAGTGCCCATCAAGGCCCACCTGCCCTGGCTTCTACCCTTTCAAGGAGCCCCTGGCCTGGGCACTGGTTTTCAGGATCCAAGATCAAGCGAGGCTCCTGTCCACACCGCCCTGGAGCCCGTAATAAGCTGATGTAAGTCTTTCAACAAGAGCAGAGTGAGCACCACGCTTCCCACCAGGGCTCTGAATGCCGTGACCTCGCCCTAGATAGCGATCGCATCCCCAGCTGGCACAGTCGGTGCTGGGCTCACCTGGGGGCTTGTCCCAGCCAGGTGGAGACCACGGCTGCTTTTTCACGTTTTCTTTTGAAGGTTTGTTGTTATTCATGCCCTGGGCAATGCAGCCACTCACGGGCTTTCCACTGGCACCGCACTGACAGCCAGCAGGTGCAGGCTCTCCTGTGCCCGTGGCTTGGTGCCCATCTGTGCCTGGGGCAGGACACGGCCTCCTCGTCACACCCCAGCGGCCAGGGCCCGGGAACTCTCAGCTTGGAGGTGTTGAGGCACTGCCAACGGTGGCTTCCAGCTCAGCAGAAACCCCCATAACTGCCCCATGCACAGGGATCATCTAAGCCAGGTCTCCCCTGGCCTCAGAGAGACCCTCCTCTAAGCTTGTTTTCAGGCTGTGTGAAGGAGGGAGGTTCAGAAGTGGGCCTGTGGCCCCATGCAAGTCCCAGAAGGACCCGCGAGTTACCGTCTGATGCTCCCATTGTGAACACGGCCTCCTCCAACCCTTGACCCCAGGCATGCATGGCCACACTCATTCCCAAGTCCAACAGAGGTGGGGCAGACCCCAGACAGCCCATGGGAGGAGGTCTCAGGGGCCAGCTGGCCGGGGCAGGCTCCCTTGTCTAGACTGACCAGTGAAGGTCTGTAAGACCTTGATGAGCCTGTGACCTGGGCTTTTCTGCCCCGACGCCAGCACCTGGGAGCAGAACAGAACTGGTGCTAGAATACCCATCACTCCTTGCCGAGCACCAGAGTCTGTAGTATCAGGGATCCCGCTGGGAGGGGAGGGGCCGTGTGCACCGGTGGAGCTGGGGCACCTTGGTCACGGACGATGAGGTGCCTCTGAGGCCTGGAGACAGTGCCCATGAGTCGTTCACCTCCCAGGACCTTGGGTTTCTTTGTCTGAAAAACTATTACTCATGGAACAGTCCACCCTGGGGCCACGAAGCTCAGGTGAGCGCCTGGAGGGAGCCGCCGGGAGCTCCCTGGGGAATCGCACAAAGTGAGAGACCAGCTTCCTAACCCAAATGCACCTGAGCCTTTTGTGGGGCCACCAGGGATACTTCAGCCAGTGGCCCTCAGAAGCACACGCCTGCTTGGGCTCCTCCCTGCTCTGCAGCTTCCATGGCTCCCGTGTGCTCTCAGATGCCTGTCGTCTTACCATCCAGGCTCCTTCCCTCCACCTGTGCATTTTCCCAGGGTCCCCAACCTCCTTTTCCATGTCATACACACATAGGAAATGATAAGAGGCACGCTGGAATAAGTGGATGAGGCTGGGGGGGCAGGTGGTGGTTGACAGGTGAGGGAGCTCTATACCCTGCCTCCCACCCACGCTGGGTGTGGCACTTGGGAAGCACCGGAGCCACTCACACTGGCCTTTCTTCAGCTTCGGGGACACATCCACCACTTTCCCAACACAGGAAATTTCACAGATGCTGCTCCTCTACTGACACTGTGGCTCTGCTCATCGCACGTGCACACAAGTACACACGTGTGCAGAACACACACATGTACACGCACACCTTCAGTTTTCAGCTCAGAGTCTTCAGATCTTTAGGGAACACTTCCTGAGCCTCCGACCTGTTCGCACCTCACAAAGCACCTGCTTTCTCTCCTTCACAGCACTGACCCAAACTGTAACTTAAAACTCACCGTGGAGGACTTCCACTTCTGGCCATGATGGTGCCAGACTAGCCCTACTGCTGCAGACACCTACAAAATAGGGACAAAGTTTCTCAACCTCGACAGCAGCAGGACTGGGATCCTGAGAGGGGAGGAGTGTACAGTGTGAGTCCCACAGTCGCTGGCTTCCTGTCTGGGGTACTTTCTGGACCCCCATGTGGTCCCGCCTGGACTCTGTTCATGGAGTTCTCCTTTCTTCCATGATGTGTGGTGACTGCCCAGGCAGAAAATGTGGCTTCTCTGAGCTGGGGAGGCAGGGATTGGAGTTTGGGGCTGGCGAGGTAGCTGCAGCTGGGGGCAGAGTACAGGAGAGGCAGAAAGTGCACAGGTAGGAGCGTCCAGAATCCACACGGGGTCCCATGACATCTTCTGAATACTTGGCTGCACGTTTAGGGAGAGAATCTGCATGACCAGCAGGAACGGAGAAACCCTGTTGAAATTCCCAGGCATTCAACCGACACCCCAGAAAGGCTATGCCTTAGGAGCAGGACTCATCTAGCCCTAGAGAAAGAATCTCTGTAAGCATATCTAATAAAACTCAAACCCAAGCCTAAGAATCATCTGATCTGCCAGCAAATGAGCTGCCTGTCAGAACAAAACTCAACACCCTCCCTAGAAAGACAACCATGTCCAGACTCTCAACACTATCCTACCCACAATGTCAAGCATACAACAAAGATGACTAGACACGAGAATAAGGAAGTGTGACCTATAAACAGGGAAAAACACAGTTCATACAGGCTGACTTTGAAAAGACCCAGATGTTAGAAATAACAGACAAAGAGTTAAAGCAGCTAATGTAAATATATTTGAGGACACAAAGAAAATTATTTCATCAGAAATGAATAGGGGAGGGCTTCCCTGTTGGTGCGGTGGTTGAAAGTCCACCTGCCGATGCAGGGGACACGGGTTTGTGACCCGGTCCGGGAGGATCCCACATGCCGCGGAGCGGCTGGGCCCGTGAGCCATGGCCGCTGAGCCTGAGCGTCCGGAGCCTGTGCTCCGCAACGGGAGAGGCCACAACAGTGAGAGGCCCGCGTACCGCAAAAACAAAAAAAATGAATAGGGGAAATCTCAATAAACAAATGGAAATTATAAAAGAGAATAAAAAGAAAATTCTAGGACTAAAGAGCTCAACATGTGAAATTGTGACACTTGCTGGATGGAGTTAACACGAAACTGAAAACGGCAGGAGAGAAGGCCAGCGAACTGAAAGATGGAGCAATAGAAAATCTCCTCTCTGAAGGGGAGACAGAAAAAATATTGAAAACAATGAACAGAGCCTCCACAACCAGTGGGAGAATATCGAGAGGTTCAACGTACATCTCCTTATGAGAGAAGATGGGCCAGAAACAAAAGGCTTGAAGGACTAATGATCAAAAATTCCCCGAATTTTGGGAAGAACAGAAAACTTACAGATTCAAGAGTATCAGACAACCGCAAGTAGAAGAAACACAAAGAAGACGACTCCTAAACACATCATCATCAAATCGCTGAAAACCAAAGATGAAGAAAAAGCTCTTCAAAGCAGACTCATTGCCTGCAAGGGAATGAAGATATAGATGATGTCTGGTTTCTTACCAGAAGTGATGAGGAACAGAAAGTATGGGATTGAGGACATATCGGTGACAATATCCTCCAAAAATGAAGGCGGAAAACGACATTTGCAGGTAGACACAAACTGAGAGAATTCGTCACCTGCACGATAAGAAATATTAAAGAAGGTTCTTTGGGATGAAGGAATTGATTCTAGATAGATGTTCCCATCTGGAGTGGGGAGAGAAGAGCACTGGGTGTGGTAAATATGGAGGCTACCATCAAGGAGATGTTTTTTTCTTTTCTTAATTTCTTGAAGAGACAACATCCACCTCCTGGGATGACGCACTGAGAAAGATACAACCTCACTTCTGGGTGGACCCCCCGAGAACGCACAGCCCAACTGGACAAACTTGAATATGGACTGTGCCTCAGCGAGAACTATGATCTCCTGGTTTTGATCATTGCGCTGTGATTATACGAGAGCGGTCCTTGCTCAGTGCTGACGTTGAGGGCAAAGGGCCAACCACGTGGTTTTCCAACTTACTCTCAAATAGTTCGGAAAATGGTATAGACATGTCTGCATGTGTGTGTGTGTGTGTGTGTGTGTGTGTGTGTGTGTGTGTGTGTGTGTAGTGACAGAGGGAGAGAGAAAACACAATGGTATATGAGAGTACTTTGTACTGTTTGTGTAATTTCTCTGTAACTGTAAAATTATATAACAGTTAAAAGATTTTTTTAAAATGATCATTTCAGTAAAAGCTATTTGTAAGGTAGTTGTTTAGTATGTTTCTCCACTAAAGAGTGAGCGCTGGGAAAGCAGGGACCCACCCCAGTGTGGTTGGCCTGTTGTAGGGTATGTCCAGGTGGACGTGGGAGCCTGGAGGCCTGGTCCCGGCTCAGCTTCCAGTGTCCAAGAGACCCTGGGCCCCTCACTGCCATCCCTGGCCAGTAAGATGAATATTCGCCCCGCTCCCCGTCTCTCTGTGTCTATCTCCCTCTCTGTTTCTCTGTCTCTCTCTCTCTCTGTCTCTTTCTCTCTTTCTGGAAGACCAGCTGCCCTCTTCGGTTCTGGACAAGTGAAGGACAGCCATTGTCATTCCCCTTCCTGGAGGACAATCAAAGCATAAGTGATCCGTCAGCAGAGCTCTGACCGGGAACAACTTTTGTCCTCAGGACGCCGTGTGATCACAGGAATGTCACTGCTCAGGGACGTGTACAACCTGTCCCCAGCGTGTCCCGAGTGCTGGGCACTGGTTTATACATCGCCACGTGCTGCTGACTCACCTGTGTGCCTGGCGCCTCCAGGTGGGCCGGAAGCCCCGGGGACAGAGACCCTCCCCCCCACCCCCGACTCGCGACGCCCCTCTCAGCCTCCTGCATCCCGGGGACAGGCAGGGCTCGGTGAGTGCTCCAGGCCCTCGGGGGCTGCATAACCAGAGCCAGGGGAGCCGCAGGGATGCTTCCTGACAGAACAGGTCTGGGCCTCGGCACACGGCCCCTGCCCCGTGCCTGGAGCTACAGGGAAACCACAGCCTAATGGAGTCCCAAGTCACATGTCAGCTGTGCTCAGCCACTCCTTGGCGGGACACTTCTTCACTCCTGATCCACATGCCTGTGCTCGTGCCCCACTGAAAGGACGGTGCCCTGACCGCTCTGAGTTTTCTGTCCCAACCCTGACTTCCTCCAGGAGTGCCTCAGTTTCCTGTCTGCAGGGCATCGGTGCCTGAGGAGCAGAGCGGGGCACTGCGGCAGGTCGAGTGATGACAGGTGCTTCGTCCTGTCCAGCCCATCGAGAGCCCCTGTGGCCCTGACTCTGGGCCCACCAAGCACGCTGAGCGGTGGTGTGGCCCTTCCTCCACCTGGAATCCCGCCGCCGACCCACGTGCCCTTGGGCGAGTTCCCACCTCTCCGAACCTCCATTTCCGCATCCGCGAAAGACATCTCACGTGGTCATGGGGGCTACAGGGGGGGAAGCGTGTCCAGAGCCCACATGGTGCCTCGTGTGCCTGGTGACCGCTGCCCATGCAAGCCCAGCCGGGGGAAGGACGCTGTGATTCTCTCCGCAAAAAAAAAGTCTTGACACCGCTCCGCACAGGAGGGAGGGACGCTGCCCTCAGCGGGGGGCTTCCCACTGCTGCTCTCCCAGCTTTCCCCATTACTACACCTGGCCTGGCCCGCAAGCAGCCTGGGGGGTCCCCGGGACTCAGTGAAACGTTCTCACCTGTCCCCCCACCAATGTCCTTATTCCTTGGAGGGGAGTGACCGTGTCCTTGGGCAGCCTGGCTCCCGGCCATCTGGCAGCTGACAGCGCTGGGGGGCGCAGCGGGTGACAAGCAGCTGGCCCAGGGCTGAGAATCACCTGTGGGTCTCCATCTCTGGCTTCCCAGAGGCTGGGCTTCCCGGGACTACATGGTGCTAACGAGTCTGGAACCCAGGGAGCTGCGGGCAGTACAACCCCCGACACAACACGGGGGATGACTTGGGAACATCGTTCTTAAGTTCTGCTGGGAGAGAAGGTTCCAGAGTGCAGCTGGGGTTGTGCCGTCTGGGTCCGATCCACTTGAGTCCTGCCGGAAGGACGGTCTCCCTAAGGACCAAGCCTTCCTGTCAGGGAAGAAGGGTCGGCCAGGGTCCAGGATCACTGTCTGAAGACGGGTCTTAGGGCCACACCTCCCCTCCTCAACCTTGCAGTGGGTAGTGGGCACAGGTGTCTCTGCACAGTGCAGCCCCTTGGCTGGAGACACGCCTGCCCCTTGGTCTCCACTCCCCACGGCCTCACACTGACCCGCCACCCCCGAAGCCCCACAGCTGTGTGCCTCAGCCCGCATCTGGGAAGGACACAAGCCAGGCTTAAGGTCACCGTGCCAGCCGCTCCCTCAGAGAGCAGAGAGAGCTGGGCACAGACCGGGATCCGGATCCTCCCTTCCGGATGCGGGATTTTGGGGGTAGGGGTGGGGGACAGCCCTCTGGATGCCATTTCTAAACTAGAATGAAGGATAACGTCCCTGCAGGCGTCTTCTCAGGATTCAAGCCTGGGGTGCAGAGAGCGCTTAGCCCGTTAATGAGCACATGACAAATGACAGCTATGACTGTTATCTATTGATAAAAGCAAATGCCAGGCAAAGCAGCACGATCTTTGGCAACACAAGCAGGGTGACGCTTGGGCCATTCCAGGGCACGGCTTAACTGCCAGAGTCCGGCCAGAGGGAGAGCCCGTCGGGCAAGTGAGGGCAGCGCTTGGCGGGCGCGGTGGGCGTGTCCGAAGGTGAGGTGCGAGAAGGGCTGGCCAAGGGCTACCAGATGGACTTGCTCCAGCTACAGGGTTTGTGAGGCCGAGTGGGCTGACCCTGCCTTCCCTGGTGTCCGAGGCGCATCCTCCACGGCGGCCCAGGGAGAGTCTGGGTGGGTCTCGGTGGCGTGCAGAAGCGACACCTGCATCACACATGTAGACCTCATCTGTACACTGACCCCTTCAGCACGTGATCGTGAAGACCCTACTCCACGCTGGGTGGAGGACAGCCAGCCGGGGAAGCACAGACACAGCCACCCTTACGGCCGCTGGGTGGAAGGTTCCAGGGCCACCGGGGCTGGCGCAGCAGGGTCGATGGGCAGCTGAACACTGATGGCCAGTAGTTGGTCTCCCCTTAACTCTGCTGGAGTCCAGACCTGAGAGGGAATAGGGATGAGCAAGGCCAAGTGCCTGCCCCTGAGGCGCCGCCGTCACGCAGGGTTGGCAGGACCCACACCCAGAGTGGAGGGAGGGGCAGGTGTGGTCAAGCGGCCCACAGGCACCAGGTGGGTTACGGGCCCCGCTCAAGATGGGAAGCTGGTGGCACTGGTCAGCATTCCCCACGACTCAGGGAGGTGCCCGGGCCAGGGCCTGATGGGTTAACGACTATTAAGAGGCACAGGGCTTCCCTGGTGGTGCAGCGGTTGAGAGTTCGCCTGCTGATGCAGGGGACGCGGGTTCGTGCCCTGGTCCGGGAAGATCCCACATGCCGCAGAGCGGCTGGGCCCGTGAGCCATGGCCGCTGAGCCTGCGCGTCCGGAGCCTGTGCTCCTCAACGGGAGAAACAAAACAAAACAAAATCGTACAAAGAGGGACCCAGGGACGGAGAAGCTCCTCTTGTAGGCAATTATCTTAGAGCTAAATCAGTCAAGCAAGCAAAGACCCAACATCAAGGATGGCCACTGCTGTGATGTTTACAGGAGGAAAACTGAAAACAGCTCATCAGCCTTCAGCAGAGTGGGGTGCATTGATCTGCACTTTATGCAGGGGAATCACAGCGGGGGGCTGGCAGGAGTCGGGGCACAGAGGATGCCGGCGGCGTGAGGTCTGGGCCAAACCCTGTGCACAAGTGAGCATCGTCTCCCTGAAGCCTGGAGCCGTGGTCAGGCGTGGGGGCTGTTCTGGGAGCGTTCCCTGCTGCACCCAAGGTCACACCCAGCCCGATTGGAAACTGGGTTCTTAGCAGTGACCCAGTATAGCCAAGAACGTGATTCAAGGCTCAGCCACTGTGGACGTGGACGATGTCACAGAACTCGGAAGTGGGAAACAGCTGGTTATAACACAGTAAGCGCACAGCCTGGGCTTGCGCACACATGCACATCTTTCTGCTCAGAAACGGGGTGCTCGCTAGCGGGAGTTGGGGGGTGGTCCCTGTTTCCTTCTTCAACTTTCTGAATTTTCTGAACTGTTTTTGCAATAACAATGGATTCGCCGGGTGGTCCCTAGTTGGAGGGGTGGTGACAATCTCCTTCAACTTTCTGAATTTTCTGAACTTTTTTTTGCAATAACGATAGATTTGTGTTATAATCAGAAGAAAACAATAGAGCTATTTTTAAAGGCAGGCAACTGACACCTTTGTGGCAGGAGTGTGGCAGCCTGGGGTGAATCTTCTGGGGCATCAGACGTACTGGCACCGCACTGAGGGACTCGGCATGACCTTACAGGCCAAGGATGCACCTGCCCGGATGGACCAAGTGCTCGGAGGAGGGGCCCAGGGCAGAGGGGTGAGGGCAGGAGGGAGGAGGCGCCAGCCCCTGCCAGTGATGAGACAGCTTTGTCACTAACATGTGGGACACCCTTCTGCTCTCCCTGGCTGCTCTCTACCCACACTTCAAAACACACACACAAACGCAACACCTCCACCAGGGAGGGTTCAGGTGGGTAGGGAGAAAAAACGGTGCCCCTTTTTGGAATAACAATATGAGGGAGGAATACAGCCCCGTCTGGAGGGAAGGTTCTGCCCCGTGACACAATCGACCAGCAGGCAGTTCCAGACAGTGTCCTCGTCGAGCTGTGTGTCCAGCAATGGGGAGGGTCTGCACGAGCGGTCCACACCCCCACCGCCGTCGGAAATCAGCACGCCAAACCCCGCTCTTCCTGCAACATTAACCAGCCCAGACCAGAGGTTTCTAACCGGTTCTTCTGGTTCTGCTAAACTCCCATCCTGCCTCTGTTCAGAAGGGCATACGTTCCCCCCACCCTCCCTCCCCCCTTCCCTCCCCCCAGCACCAGGTCCTCCAACAAAGAAATGAGGAGCACCTTTGACCTCATGTTTGCCTGATGGATGGACAGAGCTTGGGAAATGACGCAGGCGCCGGCCGCAGAGTGGCAGGTAATAGTGGGAAATTAAACCAGCCTCTTGGGTCATCCATCATGAGAACCTCATTTCTTGCCCCCTGCCCAGGGTCAGTCGCGCTCTCTCAGAGCAATCCATCACCCCGTGGGCTGCAGCATCATGAGACAGCATCTCTCCCTGAGGCCAGGACCAACCAGACACCCAAAGCCCAGTGCTGGCTCACTCGCTCGGAAATGCCTTTAAAATGCTGTCCTAAATGAGGAGTTAATTGAAGTGTAATAAGGCATCTCATATGTGTTTAAAGGACAAAACGCTCCTGGAATGAAGCAACATTTAAACAATCACTCTGCCTTCTTGGGCGTGGCCTCACCCCACCAACGGCCACCCACCAGGCCTTGGGCAAGCTTTCATTTACTTGAGAGAAATGTAAGAGGCATAGACAGTCTTTAGTCCTCCTTCTGGGGTCTGAGAGGTGGGAGACCAGATGGGATGTGGGATGTGGGGTCATGTGGCCAGTTCTGGCCAATGAGATGCAAGCAATCGCTGCAGGTGGAGGTGGTTACCTTCCATCTCTCTCTTCCCCACCTTGGGAGGCATGGAGGCCCCGGGCTGGGTTACGGCATGGAGGACGGCTACCCTGGAGAGCGGCCTGGCCCCAGAGCAGTGTCTGTGGAGAAGGAGCCAGTGTGGGCGCAAGCGCTGAGGATACAGTTCCGCAGTCACTGCAGCCGACGCAGCCCAGAAGAACGCCCGCACGGGGCCCTACTGCTTGCCGGGTGGGGACTGCAGGGCAAAGAAGAAGACGGGGGTCTTGCCTTTGGGGCTTGCAGTCTTGAAGAAACTGCAGAACCACTCTGACGGTCTTATCTCAGAAATGAGGTACTCGATTCCCAGGAAAGAAGGTCACCCCCAGCTAGCCAGCAGCAGAGCCCCGATAGGCACCTGCTTGGCCCTCTAGTCCAGGCTCCAGCGTCGTCCTTGGTGGGGCTGTTCTAGAAGCTCTTGAATTTCAGGATGAGCTGTGGGAGCTCCAGGCTGGTTCGGTGACTCAGATGGAGCCGCTGGGGTCACGGGACCAGCGGAGGTCGGAGGCAAGGAGTCCCCGCTCCCTGTCTGGCCGGCTGGTTATTTTCTGTCACATCTTCCCCTGGAGGCGTCCACTGAATGAGCAGAGACACTGGGTCACAGTCACGGTCTGGGTCCATCATTCTGACACAGACGCACTGCCTTGGTAGGGGAGGCACAGACCAGGTTTAGCTAAATAGAGAACTCATCAAGTTTTCGTCAACAGTGGGAAGGCTTCAACAAGCGTCTACGAACAGCCTGCCGCGTGCACAGCACTCAGTGCCCTTGAATCCTGAAGCTGTTTGAAGACCAGGCTGAAAGATGCGAGTGGCACACTTGGAGTGGGGGAGGGAAGGGGAGGGGGAGGGGAATCTGAGTTCCGACATCGATTAGTCATTTTTTCTCATCTTTTCAGGGTTTCCGAAAGTCTGGGCCCATCATGAACCCAGGGCTGGGAAGGACCTTGAGGGCACTCCGGTCAAACCCCTCCTCCGTCCTCCCCACCGACCCGCCATCCCCTATGATGCTCAGATTCTCTGCACCGTACTTCCAGGAGGGCCAACGCCGGCTCTCCAGGCATCTCTGGAGACAGCTGCTCACCTCATCCCGAGGCAGCCTGGGCCACTTTGGGTACCTGGAGGGCTCAGTGGCACGTCCCACAAGGGGATCGATCTCCAGGCATCAGGTGGTCAGTGGGTGCCCTGAGCGGATTGCAATCTACACAAGGACCAGCTGCACCTCTGGGGCTGGCATCAGGGGCTTTCTGGGCCCCCGGCAGGAATCAGGGAAGGAATTTGGCCTTGAAGACACTCCCAGGTCCGTGCTCTCAGGGCCAGGGTGACTCCTCACCTCTGTTCTTGAAGAAACGTGTCACGTGTCTCGTGTCTCAGAGACTCAGTGCCCCCCTGCCGTCTCCCCGATCCAGAGTCCAGAGCTGGGGCAGCCATCACCCCCTCGCCTGCCCCTGGACCCTAAACAGCCCCTGGGAGGGCATCACCTCCCCCGTGACACATCAGTCCTGTGCATCCCTCCAGACGTCAAAGCAACAGGACAGAGTTCAATCCCTTCTCCGAGCGCCTCACTGCGTCTTCCAGAGCCCACCTTGGAGGGCCTCCTTTCAGAATGTGTCTTCTTCCAGCTGCATTCCACGCCCCCCCTTCCATGCTGTTAAGGAGGCTTTATGCTGCCTCAGATGTGGCATCTTTGTCAGTTTTCAATGTGAAAAATAAATAATTACAGGGGTGTTGACAGGCTGGTTAAAAATAGTCCCTTCTCTTTTTTTTTTTTTGTCTTCTCACATTCTCCTAATTCATTATTTTTTTTCAACATCTTTATTGGGGTATAATTGCTTTACAATGGTGTGTTAGTTTCTGCTTTATAACAAAGTGAATCAGTTATACATATACATATGTTCCCATATCTCTTCCCTCTTGCATCTCCCTCCCTCCCTATCCCACCCCTCCAGGTGGTCACAAAGCACCGAGCTGATCTCCCTGTGCTCTCTTAAAAGGTGAAAACTTGGTGAGAAATGCGGGGGGCCTGGGGGTGGGGGATGGGAGCTTGCCTCCGCCCAGCCCACCCACTATCCCGGGAAAACCAGCCTGCTCCAGACTCCGGGGGCCCAATCAGATGCCCCGACGCTCCCTGCCGGCCTGTCTCCAAGCCTGATGTCCTGATCAAACCAGGTGGGAAGCCAAGCTGCCCTTGAATCTTGTTATCATGACACATAGGTTTTGATTCAAGGAATGTGACTTCCCTAACAAATCGCCTTTTATTAGGTACTATCACTTTAAAAAGAAAAAAAGTAGCATTAATTCCAGCTACGTGCCATGCCCTGGGATTGACTCCGCTATCAGTGTGTCAGGAGTCCCTTCTTCATGGAAGAAGCTCTCCTGAAGTGGGTCCGAGGACCGCAGCCTTGGCGCAGGAAGGGACCGCCGCACTCAGACCCCAACTGCAGGGGCGGGTGGCGGCCAGCACTCTGGAGACCTGAGAGGCTCGAGGAGCAGTGGACAGCGGTGGGGGTTGGTGAGAGGGTGAGCCAGGCCCGGCGAGATGTGGGCAGTGCCAGGGCCCCTGAGCTATCTCCCGGGGGTCATGCTTCCCGCCCCCACTGCTCCACAGCCCACGCAGCTGCCAGAGCCCGACTCCAGGCCCTGATGCCCTGCCTGGGACCCCCGAGACTCTGTATCACCCGTGAGTCCCCCTTCTGCAAGCCCACAGCCCCACCCATCTGTGGGCCCATTCCCAAAAGCGCGGGTGTTCATCCTGCCTCTGCCTTCCACGCCCTCCTGCAAAACCCCTCCTCATCGTCAGAGACCATCCAGGGTTCCCTCCTCTGGAACCTTCCTTGACCCCGGGCCTAACTTCCCCTGAGCTGCACACAGCACAGGCCTCCTGGAGTGCATGCGACCCCCGCCCTGACGTGAGCCCTTACTTGCCACTTTCTTGTGCTTTCTTGGGGCACAGGAAGGACCGCCTACACTTGTCAACCCACTCGCAGACTCTGAGCGCTACCCATCAATAAGGCCTTGATTTCATCCTCTTCACCGTGTCTCGATAAAGAGCTACAACTGCCGCCTCCATGCTGGGACCACTTGCCTGGTCAAGTGGCTGCAGAGCTCCGTCCTCTGTGTAAGTCAAGGGGCTCCTCCCCCAGCCCAGCTGCTCCCAGGCCCGGCTCTTGTCCGCCCACCTCGGCCCCTCTGCCTTTCTCAGGCAGGTTACAGAGTACAGCTGAGATGCTGCCGTCAGGGAAAGGAGAGCCCAGCCAGCGAGCCCACTGCCACCTCTGCCCCGCCCCACCCCACCCCAGGCCACGCCTCCAACAACCACGCCCACGCCACGCCCCATCACACCCTGCCGCGCCCACACCCCTGCTGCGCCCTGCCACTCCCCCTTCACAGCGCATCCCTGCTGAGGCCCCACCCACCTGGCAGGGCCTGCCACCTCCAGCCTTGGTCCACGCCCCTCTCTCTCCCTGGGCAGCTGCCACGCGCAGCGCCTCGCCGGTCTCTGTGTCCTCCTTCAGTAATTCCTCTTCATGGCGGCAGTGTTCGGCTTGCTAACGCACAGCCTGGACCACGTCCCTCTGCTGCTCTAAAGCCTTCCAATGCTCCCGTGGCCTGGGGACGAAGGCCACGTGCTTGGGCTGCCATTCAAGGACTCCACAGTCAGCCCCCGAAGCGGGAGCTGATCAGTCCTGCCTCTTCTGATTTTGTCGCCCGCCCTTCCTCTCCGCCCTTCCTGGTGCCGTCACTGCATCTGGACCCCTCATTCTGCCTCACACCCCACAAAGCCAAGCCTAGACCCCGTTTTTCCCACGAGACACCCTGATTGCCATGGTCAGAGGTGGTCTCCCGCGTTTGACGGGGCGGGGGGGGGGCGGCGGTGCTGGCCTTTCATTTATTGGTTGTTATAAATAATCAGTGTTTCTTGAACCCCCTCAGGGGCCAGGCCCTGGGCTGAGGCCTTCCCGAGTGCTGTAGCCACAGCCACGGGAGGCTGGGAAGGAGGCCTGCCCACTGTGTGAGGTCAGTGCGGTTTGCTGAGTGAATACTGAGCTTCTGACACAATAGCTCGGACCGGGAGTGCTTAAGCTATGGGGGAGGGGATCCCAGGACCCTTGAAGAATATCGTGAACGTGGAGTGCACATGGTCACAAAGGTCCACCCCGTTTCTGATGCACTCGCGGTCCCCATCACGCCCTCCGGATCTGTCCTCCAGGCTCTGGTTTCTGCTGCCCGCTCTCCTCTGCCCCTGCAGGCCTGCAGCCCTCCTCCCCACCGGCTGGAAGGGACGCTTGAGGGAGGGGATCAGGCTGGCAAGGAGTCTGCACGTGATCCCAGAATGTGCACTTGAGCTCCACTTAGCTGCCCACTGTTTAAAAATGGAAGGAAGGGATTAAAAATGAGCAAACGAGCTGGCTTTGTGTAAAGCCATCAGCAGCAGAAATGTGCAGGCTAATTTGATTTCCGCCTCCACCTGCTCTGAAGGGAGCAGACGCAAGGGCTGAGCTTCTCCAAAGGCAGGAGGAGAGGAGTGCGTGCCGTGCCGCAGTCGCAGAACGCCTGCCTCTGACAGCTGCCACTTGTAAATCTCCCCAGCTTCCTCCAAGCACCAGCATCCCAGTTATGGCTCCTATTAACTCCCCCCCGTCTGCTCTGGTAATCACCCAAATTCCAGAGCTGCACTGGAGAAGAGAGAAAAGGGCCAACTGCGGCCAAATAAGTGTGAGGCTTCTCGGGTTCCTGGGTTGTAAGCCTTAGCGAGCGCCGTGAGAGCGCAGAGGCAGCTGCGGTGGGCCACGTGGCACTGGGCCGGCTGGGAGCCAGGCTTCCCCATACCCTCATGTGTAATGCTCACGACCACTCCATCCGGTGGGTGGGTATTAGTCACCTACGGCTACAGTGATGGGGACAAGTGACCTCCAAGTCTTGGCTGCAGAAGACAACAGAAAACAATCATATCTCAATCTCTGTGGCCTCCTGGGTGGTCTCGGGTGGGCTCAGGGTCTCCCAGAAGGTGGCGGTCAGGCCGGCAGCCAGCGCCGACTCGTTTGAAGGTTTGAGTGGGTCTGAGGAGCCTCTTCCAAGCTCAGTCACATGGCTGTTGGCAGGAGGCCCAGTTCTCCCCCAGGGCTGTAATGACAGCATGGCAGCTGGCCTGCCCAGCACGCACCATCTGAGAGACGGGGAATACGGCCACCCAAGGCAGAAGCCACAGTGCCTTTTATAACCTAATCTCGGGGGACGGAGCACCCCTTCTGCAGATTTCCGTTGGTCACACGACCGACCCTGGTACAGAGTGGGAAGGGGGCTGGCGAGGTGTGATGCCAGGAGGTGGGGTCACTGGGACCATCTTGGAGGCTGGTTTCTACATCGTTTCCCCATTTTACAGGTGAGAAAACTGAGGCTCAGGTCAGGTAGGTCGCTGGCCTGAGCTCACGCAGCCCGTGGGACAGACCCCGGATGGGACCTCAGCATGTCTGACTCTGGGGTCCTAGGACTCCCATGGGACATGGGGGTGAATTCCAGCTCTGGTACAGCTGCTCACGCTGATGTGTGACCTTGACAGTGCCACTCGTTGACCTGGGCCTCAGTTTCTCCGTGTCTTCAAAGGGGGTGATAATGGCTGTACCAAGATGGCCCCAGTGTCCTGAGGGGACATGGGCAGTGGGCAGGGGAGTTTGGCTCTGTTCCCCCATCTGAGTCGGCCTCGGGGTCCGGCTGGGATGGGCAGACCCAGCCTGGAGCCAGCACTAATCCCCCCACAGCCTGTGCAGGCAGGGAAACTGAGTCACAAAGGGCTGTTACTCACCCAAAGCCAGCTGCTGGTCAGGGCGGGGCTGGGGGTCGGGGTCAGAGCACATGGACCCCGTGTCCCAGAGATCTTTACTGCGGGACCTGCCTACCTGGACGGAAGGTATGAGACTCAGAATAGTAACAAAGGTGGTTGATGAGACCTGTTCTGCGCCACCTGGGCTCTATCTCCTCGCCCCTCACTGCCACCAGCCCCACCCCACCCCTCTCCCAGCAGGTGCACCATCATGACCTCCACTCAGAGGCAATCACTCCAACACCCCCAGGGGACCCTCTGTGCATGTCCCATAAGGAGTAGGTATTAGTCAGTAGGCAGCTGGTGTAACAAACATTCCCCACACACCCACCTCAGAGGTTTAAGACAAAGTCCTTTCTCACTCAACACGCCGGCCAGTGTGGGAGGTCCAGATGACAGCTCAGTCGGCAGCTCCTTCCTCCCTGGTGACCTGCCGTGACCCCTCAGAGTCCTTGGACCTAGTCCTGATGGAGGGAGAGCTGGAGGCGAGCCCAGCCACAGGGCTCTTGTTTGCGGCATCACTTCTGCCCGCATCTCGCTGGTCAGAGGACAGACACGCGGTCCCTCCTGACTGCAGGGCTGTGTGTTCTTCCTGCCCTGTCACCCTGTTCCCCCCGACCTACTCTGCACCCCCAGAGGCTGAGCTGCTGTCTGGCTTCGCCCACCCTTGAGGAGAGGCGTTGAGACCCACTGCCTGGATCCTCAAAGCCCGGCCAACAGCCTTGGGAGACTGAAGCAGCCAGCGGAAGTCTTCACCGGAGCCCTCCTCCCCCAACACGCGGCTTCGCCAAAAGGCCCAGCTGGGCCATCACGGGGCTCTGGCCCCCTGGGCAGCTTGACATGTCATTGCTCGTGTTCAAGTGACAATATTTCCATGTGAGAAGGGGGTGCAGGTGGGCTGTGATGGGCCCATGGGCCTGAGAGCCAGCTGGAGAGCCAGCCCACCTCTGGGCTTTAGGGGAGCCCATGCTCGGTGGGTGGTAGACCATCCGAGTTCCGACTGTCCCCCGGTCAGAGCAGCCAAGGCCCAAGAGGTGGCCCCAGGCAGCCCAGGCCCCGCCCCCGCCAGCTGAGCAAGCATCTGCTTGGCCACCAGCCTCTTCCTGTTGTCACAAAGGAGGGGACTCGGTGTTATGTCACCCTGGGAATACAGCGCCGGGACTCAGCGTCTGCACGTGGGGCCCCACGCTCAAGGCGGGTCCCTGCCTTTGCTGGGGATGTGCTGTGACGCTTCTTGGTCTTCTTGTCCCTTGAGCAGGCTGACCTGTCCCTCCATTTTCAGAAGAGCCCAGGGGAGTGGGTCTCCACCTGACCCCTCGCTCAGTGGCCAGGTGAAGGGAGGGGAGGGAGGGACGGGGGCTGTTCCCCACCAGGCCTCTGCAGACGCGCAGATCGGCAATGGGAAGCTGCTGGTCCGAGCGGCAGAGGGTCTCGGGACCCTGGTCATCACCTGGCTCGTTTCCACAGCTCCCGGTCCTGCGGAGCTCAGACATACGGCACCTCCAAGGTGAACCTACACCCGATGCACAGCTCACAGTTGGCCCTTGGTTCCCCCCGTCACTTGGGACAAACACGCTTTCCCCCTTCCACTGGACCTTGAGATTTGTGCAAATACAGTCCCTAGGTGCATTTGTGCAAATGCAGCCTCCTGGGACCTGGTGACAAGGAGATTTCACAACCTCCCCCTCCCCGGGATGTCCGGCAGCCACGCCTGCAGGACGTGAGAGGGTGCTGCGCCCAGTGACTGAGGCCACACAGCCCCCAGCAGGGCAGGGCCCAGCGGGAAGGCCATCTCAGGACTGGCAGAGCTAGAGGGCAGTCAGGCTCCTGTGAGCTGCCGCCCTTGCAGAGCGTCCCCCAGACCTGCCGGGGCCCCGCCGAGGACAGGTCCCAGGCTGGACATGGGGGCATAGAGATGACCCCTGGGCGAGCAGGGGTACAAGCAGGGGCGAGGGGAGGTGGCCAGTGTCATCTGCTCCCCCTCCCTTCCTCCCCTTCCTCCTGTCATCATATCTCCCAGTGGCAGCGCAGTGCCCGCTGCCTGGCCAGCGATGTCTGGGGCCTAGGAAGACTGTTTTGTGTTGTGTTTTCCCAGCCCCTCCACAGTGCCAGAGTGCCTGCAGAGCCTACAGAGTCCATCCTCCCGTGCACCTGAGCCCTGCCACCTGGCTCACCCCGGCAAGGGTGGCCAGTCGTATCAGGACAGCTTCATTTTGCTTTCAGGGATGACTCACTGGCATCCTTAACACCTGGACAGCTCCAGAGTGGAATATGAAACTGGGTTCCTCTGCCTGCAGGACAGTCAGGCCGCAAAAGGGAACTGTCACCACAAGATCAGGAACAGCCCAGAGTGACATACCCTAAGGAGAGAGAGCCATGTCGGGGGCCAAGGTCCAGACGCTGGTCATGGCGCTGCCATGGTGACACCAAGCAAGTCCCTTCCCCTCTGTGACCCCACTTGCTTGTCTGTAAAGTGGCAATGGTGATGTTTATCTCCAGTGGTGAGGTCCAGGGCAGTGACCTGTGGGCAGTGGGCTCAGTGCTTCCCAGAGCATGCCCCTCGATCAAGGAACCTCCAGACACTCACCTACTCTGTAGAGACCCTAAGAAACACTCCACTCCCACTGGACTTCGTGTAACCCAGTGTCTCCCAGTGCTTGTAACCTGAAGCATCTGTAGGCGTTACACTGTATCAGTCAGGCTAGTCCAGGTTATGCTGCAGTAACAAACAGCCCCCCCGCCAAAAAAGGGAGAATTCATCCCTCAGATGTGCTGTGTGCAGCATGGGGCTGGTGGACGAGATCTACCTGCTCGACCCCAGGGACCCGCAGGATGGAGGTTCCACCTTTGTCTGCACTTCATCACAGAAGATGGCAAGGAACGTGCCAGACCACCCTCTGGCTCTGCAGCGGTCCTTCCGGAAGTGCCTGCAGCACCCCTGCCGGTGTCTCATTGTCATTGGCCAGTGCGAGGCCACGCCCACCCAAGGCAGGGGTGGGGCCTCTACCCTGAGCCCAGAGAGGGGGGGTGGAGGCGAACTTATGGCGCTCCAGCGCTCCCGCAAAGCAGACTCTGAGGAATGCTGGTTGGTGCTGCCATAGCGACTTTTGGGGTCGCTAACGACCCCAAAAGGGAGAATTGTCCTCAACCAGAATTTAAACCCAGCATTTCAGGGAAACACACTCGCCCAACATGAAAATATACAGTGTTGCCCTTCTGCGTCTCCTCAGCACAGATTTCTACTAGCTTTTGCATTGCAGAGTCACATATTTATTCATATGGAAACTGTTTCCCAGCCAAGTGTGACATTTGGACACTGAGTCATTGTTCATCCCGACGTCCTGCAAAAGATGAAAAACACCCCCCAAAATATTGTGGACACAGTCTTGCTTGTTTGCTGGAAGCAATTTTTAAATTAATGACTAACATGAGATTAAAAACAAATAAAAAGCGAAAGAGTCCTCTCGCTCCAGGGACGGGCCGAGTTCTCCCTCCAAGTGTGCAGTCTGGGAAGTTTGGACCCTGTGTGGGACCAACAGAGCCGCTGGCACGAGCCACCTTCCGCAGGACGCCTGGTGCCACGGCCTCGCCCTGGGGGTGGTGACCTGCCCTTCAATGGTCCTGTGAGTCCGTCAGGGGAATCCTCAATGTTTACCTGGCCATCCCATGCTGCGTCGGCCCCCATCTGTGAAGTGGGCTCAGCGGTGCTGGTCCCAGCCTCCCACCCTCTCCCTGCTGGTCAGAACCCTTCCTACCCTCTGCCCGCCCCATCCCTTTGAAGATGCCCTCATCACTCTGGGGCGCTGGCTGTGCTTTCTACTTCTTTTAGACTCAGCTCAAGTTCTCATCCCGGGAAGTGGGAGAGGCAACGACCAAGGACCTGGTTAAGGACTTCCCGTCACTGAACGTTAAGGCTGCCCTTCTGGTGGGCGGGTGGGCAACAGATGCGCTGGGAGTGTGGGCTGTGCCTGGCAGCTGTGACACCAGGAGAAGCTCGGGAGACAAGCTCTCTGTCCTTTCCTAGCAACAGGGAGCCCACATCACTTCCTGCTCATCAAATCCTTGCTGGTCCCTGGGGGCCACAGGCCTCGAGCGGCCATGCACCCTCCTCCTGGGAAGCTTTTAGTCTTCCTTCCTTCCACTGCCTCCTCTTCAGCTTCCAAAGGTCACCGTAGCACCAGGAAGCCTTCTCGGCCCTCCCAGTTGGTTTACAGACTGAGCAAAACCAGGAGCAAATGTGTGGGCACGGAAGTTCAAGGCCCAGCCCCTCCCCTCGCAGCCTCGCCCCACAGGCAAGCTGCCTCTCCTCCCCAAGCCCCAGTTTCTTCACGGGTAAATGGGGAGAAGCAGGTACCAACCCCCTCCTGGTCCCAGGCTACCCCCTGGGGAAGATCCCTGTCTACACCCTTCACTACATCTGCCCGGCGCCCCGTAACCCACTTCCCACCACCTACCGAGGATGACGTCAGCGTCTGATTCATCCCCGCACCCCGGTGAGCACCACCCCGAGCCTGGCACGCTAAGAGCTGGTTGGGTCACTGGGTGGCCCTGTGCCACAACCCCCTTTGGCACAGAAACCCCTGGACCCCTGAGCCCCTGGTCTTCACCACCAGAGGCATCATCACGATAAAAGGAACTCGGAGGCCTCGCGACACCGGGAAGGGAACAAGGCTGGGCTGGGAGATGCTGCCGTCCATAACTCATGGGCCACTAAATTAATGACCGTGGCAGAAGTATGGAGAGCGCTGCCCGCGTCTCCTGGAAACCACCTCCAGTTATATAGCACTTGGATTTGTTAAAATATTGAACCTGTTAGGAGGAAAATGAAAAAAGCCAGACGAGACACTCTTCAGCATGGTTGCAGGGCATGTCAGGGATGAGAAAACGCAATCTGCCGGCTGGTCTGGCCCAAGATTAATGACACGAGGTCTGGAGAGGCTCCAATCGCTGGCCTGCTGTAAAGCCAGTGAAATATGGTATTCTGTAATCTGTGCACTTGCCATGTAAACGAGCGCCCTTAAAGGGCTTTGCACGTGTCTTGGCTTCTGTGCAGAAAGCTCAGGTGCCCCACCAGAAAAAGGCATCCATCAGCCCGAGGAGTGGATTCCCAGACAGCCACAGTTGCCATGGCGGTCTTCAAGGGCAAACCCAGGCTCTCTTCTGTGTTGGCTGGGGTGAGCAAGGGGACTTAGGAACGAGGAAGGATGGCTGGACTTGCAGGGCTCCGCTGCAGTGCCGGGAAGGGCTGCCCCTCACGCCCTACCCCAGAACCATGGATCTTCCCCCCAGTGGTGGGGGAATTGGGAGAAAAGAGTCATCCCCAGGAGACCTAGCATGTCTGGGAGTTAGTGCAGGAGGGTTCAGCTGCCTAAATCCATCCTCAGGCCTGCCCCGTCGACAAGGCCAAGAAGGCTGATTGCTGAGAGCTACTTGGATATGGGCATAGATTAGCCATCAGGAAGGACATTCAGCAGACTCGTCTTGAATTACAAAGACAGGCTTTGCAATCGGCCTCCCTAAAGGGCCCACTGGCTTCCTAGGAAGGCTGCAGAGTCCAGAGTGAAGATAGAGGGGGCGTGGCCGGAACTAAGTTGGTGATACCTGACATGGA
This sequence comes from Pseudorca crassidens, assembly GCF_039906515.1. NCBI lineage: Eukaryota > Metazoa > Chordata > Mammalia > Artiodactyla > Delphinidae > Pseudorca > Pseudorca crassidens. The sequence goes on from NC_090302.1 coordinate 3,600,766, forward strand.
CCGTCACTCCTCATGCCGCGCTCAGGGCAGACATCACTAAGCAATCTGCTGCTCCTTTCTGCTGAGTCCGGCAAGGAGAGCAGAATCCTGATCTGCACAGCCCTTTGGTTGCCAGCAACAGAAGCTGACAAAGCCACACAACCTAAAACGACAGCAGCAGATGACAATGGATTTGCTGGCGGGACTTGGGCAGCTCACAGCTTCCAAGGAAACACTGGAGAGCCAGGCTCAGAAAAGTCAGGAGCTGGGGCAGCTCCAGGGATCCCAGGAGCGGCAACCACCTCTCAACTCTCTGGGGAGGCGTCGCTGCCAGAGGCATCCTCTCCTGCTACTGCTGACCTCAGGGTCCAGAGAGGGGTCTGTGGTCAGCCTAGCTTGGACCAGGTACTCACCCCAGCCAGGCGTGACCAATCGTCCCAACAGCATGGATTCCAGATTGGATATGCAGGCAGCCACCCCTGCATGTGGTCCAGACAGTTCAGTCTGGGGCTCTGGCCCTGCTCGTGGCGCATTTCATTTCTCCACAAAGACCGGAGGATCTTTGAGAGCAAGGACTGTGCCTCCTTTTCCTCCTGTGTCCTCATAGAACTTCGTCCAGCCCTGCATTATTTCAGTGATTTACAGTAAGCCACTTCTCTTCCTATAATCAGGTGGGATGCTTTCTGGTGAAAACACAAATGTCCACATGCATCGTTAAAGGAAAGATAAAAATTGAGTCAAAAACTAAGATAACTATACCAAAACCGAGACATGAAATAGTTTGCAGTTGCAAGCTGAGTGTAACTTTGAGCTCCCTGGCAGCCAAGGAAAAAGAGAGGGAAAGGAAAAAGGATGGGTTATAGATCTTCAGATGTTTGACGAAGGGGAGCAAAAGATTCTACAGCAGACAGAAGATTTTCCTGACCCCAGATTCTTACAGAGCCAGCTGCCTACAAGAAGCTCAGTATCTGTTTGCTCAATTCCCCGGGCTGCCCCGTCTGCCACCTGCAGACTTTCATGGACCACCTCGAGTCCCAGCCCCTTATCATCCTGCAAGGAGCTGGGCTGTACAGACCACACCTCTCCTACCTGGATCCAGTGACTCGACGGTGAAAGGCAGTTGCAGGGGACTTTTAGGGCAGCAAAACTATTCTGTAGGAGGCGGCAATGGTGGGTGCATGTCATTATGTATTTGTCCAAACCCATAGAATGTCCAATATCAAGAGTAAACCCTAATATAGGCTGTGGAGCCTGGGTGACGATGGTGTGTCACTGATGGGGGGATGCTGGTACTGGGGGAGGCTGTGAGGGGAGGGCCATAGGAGAAGCCTCTGTTCCTTCTGCTCAGTTTTGCTGTGAACCTAAAACTGCTCTGAAAGCTGAAATCTAATTAAAAAAAAAAAAAAAGTTCCGGCAAAGCAAACTTAAAAAATAAGAATAAAACGATAGGGAAAGTTGTGGGTGGAGGAGGGTGTATGGGATCTCTGTCCTCTGTGTTATCTGCTCAATTTTTCTGTAAACCTAAAACTGATCTAAAACATAAAGTCTATTAATGAAAAGAAGAGAGAAAAAGGCAGTCGCAGCAAACATTCAGAGCCTGGGATACTTTTTTCTCCCGACCAGACTGTGAACAGCTTGGAGGCGGGGGCTGACAGGTGTGCTATGAAAACTGCAAATTCAGTTATTAAACCCTTAAACTACTCTGATATTGTTTTTTTGCTTAATTTAACAGTGGGGAGGGGACCCTGATCCCATAGATGTAACTGTGATCCAGAATTTGCTGTTAGGCCCTCCAGTGAGTTTCTTGATAATGTTACTACAGGTGATTGTATCGGTAAGCAGTATAGAGATTCGTTTTGTATGTTTGAAAACTTTGTAGAAATCTATGAAACAAAAACAGACTCACAAATATAGAGAACAGACTTGTGGTTGTCAAGCGGGGGAGAGGGGTGGGGAGGGGAAGGGGGAGGGAAGGATTGGGAGTTTGGAACAAAAAAAGAAAGAAATTGCACCGCGCTGTGTGTACTCTTTTTTTTTTTTCAATAGATTTATTTGTTTATTTATTTTTGGCGCGTTGGGTCTTCGTTGGTGCGCGCGGGCTTTCTCTAGTTGCGGCGAGCGGGGGCTGCTCTTCGTTGCGGTGCGCGGGCTTCTCATTGTGGTGGCTTCTTGTTGCGGAGCACGGGCTCTAGGGGCACGGGCTTCAGTAGTTGTGGCTCGCGGGCTTAGATGCTCCATGGCATGTGGGATCTTCCCGGACCAGGGCTCGAAACTGTGTCCCCTGTATTGGCAGGCGGATTCTTAACCCCTGCGCCACCAGGGAAGTCCGTGTGTATTTTTCTGTAGCTTCGTTTTGTCACTTAATTATAGCTTTGGGGATTGTTCCACATTCATGAGTATGTTTCTAGTTCATATCTTTGCACTGCTGCATCATATTCCAGTGTATGAATGCGGTGCCCTAACGTATCGATCTTCTTGCTGAATGAAAAAAAAAAAGTGAGGAAAGGAGAAACCCAGCCAAGCAGCTGGGACAGGAGGATCTCGGCTTCCAAGCTCATGTGCACGTGTGTGTGGGCCTGTGTCCACACACACGTGATGAGTGGGAGGAGAGCAGCCCGGGTTTGAGCAGAAGAGTTGCTGGCAGCTCCTATCCAATCAGAAGAGCTGCTGGCAGCTCCTGTCCAATCAGAAGTCACTCTCAGCCAGGCGCTGGTGCCTCCTGTGTCAGATTTTCGAGCCTAACATCTTCAACATACAAAGTAGGCTGGTAGGTTTCTTTAAATCTGCAACACGCTTGCAAAACGTGCAGCCCCAGGGGATCAGAGCGCGTGTGTGCGCGCGCACACATCATCCCCCGGCAGCATCTGGCTGTTAAATATCAGTGTCGGCTGTACTCAGCTCTGATGGCAAGCACGCTACTCATCCTCCGAGATCCCCATCCCAGAGGCCCGCAGGAGGTGGAAAGTCCATGCCCTGGGGAAGGAGTAAGTCCTGGGACACTGACACCATAACCATAGCAACAATGGGGATTCTAACCACAGGGGTGCCCCTGTCTTTAGTGAGCCACGCCAGCATCCTGCAACCCCCGGGGTGGGTGTCCTTGGCCCTGCTTTACAGACGGGGGCTCCGTCACTGCCCAGGGCCACACACAGAGGGAGGTTGGGAGCTGAGCCACTGCTGACTCAGGACCTATGCTCTGACGTGGACTGGACCCAGGAGAGGCAGAGGAGGCATCTGGGGCACTGGCTGCCCACCCAAGTCGGGCCCTGCCTCCAAATGCAGCCAGGGTATGGTCTGCCTGGGGACACTGGAGCCAGCCCCTGGCCATGGGGTGATCACCTCTGACTCCCCCATTCTCTGAGCCTGTCCCGCCCCTTCTGCCTGTCTATCTCTCTCCACTTCCCCTGACCCTGGAAGAACATCCCATAACGGCCCCTCCAGGCCCACCCCCGTCGCCCACAGGCAAAATCTGCTTGGCATCTAAGGCCCAGCCAAACAAAAGCCCCCACCTGCGCCTTCACTGAGCTCCTGGACAGACGTGAGGTTTACACCCGGGACCCTCGGGCCTCTCGCTGGGCCTGTGTGGCCAGCATGTGCTCAGTCAAGGCCGAGTTGAAAGACAGCCGGGGCAGCAGAACAGGTGGGCCCTTCTCCGTCCTCCCAGGTCCTGGAACCCCAAGAGGGCGTAGCTCAGCACCTTGGTTCCCCCACTCCCCAAGGAGGGTCCGTCTTCAAGCTGGACCTGGTCACTTGGAGCCTGACGTCCTGGGGCACCATCCAGGTAGGGGCATTTCTCTGAGCACCTGGACAGGTGCTCAGTTGGGTCAGCCCAGGGCAGGGGCCACCCCCAGTCCCCTGGACTCCTGTCCAAATGCAAACTCCTCCAGGGCAGTGCCTCAGGGAACCTGGTGTGCGCACAGATCTCTCGGGCCTTGATGCAGGGAGCTCCTGACTCAGTAGGTCTGGGGACAAGCCTGGGCCCACCATCCTGTGCAGGTGATGCGGACGCTGCCGGTCCCAGGACCACACCTGGAGTATCAGGGTGCTAGGGAATCCCCTTCTGAGAGCTGACACCTGATGCCCTCTGTCCCAGGGGTCAGAGGTAGGAGCCGGCAGGGTGGAGCAGGGAGGGCCCAGAGGCCCACAGTCCAGACAGCCTACGAGGGTGTGGCCAGGATGCAAGGGAGACGGGGACTTCGGGGTCAGGTGACCCAGCTAAAAGCTGGCTGTGTGCCCTTGAGCGGGTCCCAGAATTTCTCAGAGCCCCAGTTTGCTCACCTGTGACCTCCACCTGACCCCTGACAGAGCAGCTGCAGGGATCAGAGATCCCTCAGGCTGGAAGGGCTCCAGCCCGAAGCCCAGGAGATGCTCAGAGGCCAAGTCAGAAGAGGGTCCTGCATGGCGAGAGGAATGATGGCCTGATTCTCCGGAGGCAGAGACCCCAGCGCACCCCACATCCCTCCCAAGGGGCCCACGGCACCGCCCTGACATGACCTCTGCCCCGGTCATCAGCTCAGGGCCTGCTCGGTGGCCACTGGTGTTACCGGGAGCAGAGTGGTCCCTTTTCCCTCCGCCTGGCTCCCTTCCTGCCACCCCATCGATCTCCCTCCTAGACACCCACATCCTCCTCCCAAATTAGTTGTCCAAGAAGGATGACTCTTCATCAGGCACTGTCGCTCAAGCTGTTGGGATGGGTTTGGGGACGCAGAGCTCCTCTGATGTCACTTAGGAGGCTCTGATGACGAGAGTGGCCTGTGTGAGCAGAGGAATATTCCACCACTGTGAGTTTTTATGTGAAATTACATATGCACCGGCTTAATGCGCTAATGTCAGAGTAAATAAATATATGTGGAAACAAGCACCCCTCCCCCTCTGCCTCTCGCTGCGGCCCAGTGGTTATCCTCCCGGGCTCCCCACGTCTTTAATCTTCCTGATTCATTATCCTGCCTTCCATGAGGCATATTAATGTTAGGTCAAAAAGTATTTCATCAGTTATTCTGAAGGTCTTATTTCATTTTTATTCAAAAATATGTAATCCTGAGAAAAAAATGATTACATATGAGACCTACAGTGGAGCTCTGACCTGAATTCACAGATTCATGAAATCTCAAATCTCGGAAGGGGATTAGAGTCAACCCTCTCATTTCACAGATGGGGAAACTGAGGCCCGGGAAGGAGGAAGGACCAACGCCTGCCTGGCATATCAGGGGCCAGTGCCAAAGTCAGGCTAGGCACCTTGTTCTCCGGATACCCACCCCAGAACACTCACATCCTAGGTGGGGACAGGAGGTTGTCACCTTGGTCATCTCATAAAAGATTGAGCTTCCGGAGCAGGAGGTGATTCAGCAGACCAGACAACCACCACTCAGAGGTGCTGTGATAGTTATAACCACTGCTGTCCCCTGAGCATTCCCAGGGCCAGGCTGGGCACTTCACATGCACCACGGTACTGAATCCTCAGTTGCCCTGATTGTTCTCATTTTACAGATAGGGAAACTGAGGCACGGAGAATTTTGGAATCTCATCAAGGCCACACAGATAGTGAGTGACGTTATCAGGATCTGTACCCAAGTTCATCTTGTTCTATTAACCAGCGCGCCGCATGGCCGCAGGGGGACCTACTGCCCTAGGGCACCTCAATATAGCTTCTAAGGCCCCATTAAGTTCTAAGAGCCCGTGAGATACCTAAACATATTGCTACGGCACAAAGAACGGTCGGTCGTATCAGTTACAGTCACTGCCGTAACACACGTCAGCACCTTAGAACAACACGAACGTAGCATCTACAGTTCCGGAGGTCAGAGGTCCAGTGGGTCTGGCTGGTCCCTCTGCCAAAGTCTCCCAAGGCCAGAATAAAGGTGTTGGCAGGGCTGCCCGGGCTGCCTGCGGCTCTAGGGGAGAATCCGCTTCCGTGCCCGTTCAGGATCCAGAGGACAGATCCCTGCTTCCTTGCTGATGTCCGCAGAGGGCCATTGTCAGCGTCTAGGGGCTGGTGGTACTCCTTGGCTGGGGGCCCCTCCTCCAACTTCAGAGCCTGTAACCGCAGGACACGTCTCCCCGCCCTCGAACCCCTCTGCCCCTCCACGTCTCTCTAAACCCTCTGCTTTCCTCTTCCACTTCTAAAGGCCCCTGTGATGACACGAGGCTCACGTAATCCAGGCTATCGACCCACCCCAACATCCGGAACCTTATGGCATTCGCACCATCCCTGTTGCCTGGGGACCAGGATGTGGGCCGCGACGGGGGAACGTTCTTCTACTACAACAGTGAGGATGGGAAATCCTTTTGTTGGACTGAACCTGGAAGGTGAGAAGGATTCACATGAATTCCTGGCTGGGCTGACGTCTTGGCCAAACACCCCTGGGCTTGGGAGGAGCAAGCCTGGGGGGCTGGTGACAAGGAGATGGGCGGAAGAGATGTGTGCACAGTCCTCTCAAAATGGGCCAGAGGGTGACCCTCCAGAGACACATCGTCCAGCTCCGGCATCATGTTCTCCGTGAACAGTGCCTCTGGGGCTGCAGGACGTGGCATTGCTGCCGTGTCCCGTGGGGATGCTCACCCCAAGGCACCATGGGAAAAGGGCCCTGCTCACCAGCCGAGTGGACAAGGTGACTTTTCCATGGCCTTCTGCTGGCCTCCCTCTCCAGTCCCTCCAGTGGCCCGTGCGTTAGGCGGCCGTAGTGTCAGCGATGCAAAAAGAACTCACCCATCAGGCTGACTTCACTCCCACCACTGCGGGTACCCAGGCTGCCAACAGTAGTGAACGATGTTTAACCTCAGTTATGGGTTACATTGCATCTCCCCGAAAGATGTTGATGTCCTAACCCCCAGTACCTGGGAATGTTCCCTGCTGGGGGCTGAGGCCCACCAGCGGGCTGGGGCCTGAGGCCCCTGAGACAGGCAGGCCCAAGACTGCCATTCTAGATGGGGAAACTGAGGCCAGAGAGACTGTCCCTCTGGAACCTGCTTTGGGGGTGGCCTGGGGAGTCTGGTCTGCCGTCAGGTTGAGTGCCTAACGCCTGGCATGATTTCTGGTACAAACACAGGGCTCGCTGAGTGTTTGCAGGAGAAATGATGAGTCGGTGAGCCTGGGAGGGTCGCCCGGTCCCAGAGGAAGGTGGTGGCTGAACACACACCCTCCCACACCCACCCCCAGGACTGCACACAAAACCTCGCAGGCGTCTGCCCCGCGGCTCCACGGAGTCACGGGGATGGGTTCCACCAGAGCCACCCCTCATGGAAGAGGAAGAAGTTGGCACTGCCCAGCAAAGCCTGTAGGGGCCCGGCCGGAGGCCCCGGTCCTAGGGCTGCCAGGCGGGGATGGAAATCAGCTTCTCCTCCAGGGGCAGGAGAAGCAGGCTCATGCCTGGACCCTGTCCTACCACCACTGCCCCCAGCCGGGACTCACTGCAGCAGGAGGAGGCCGGACCCACTACTGACCAACAGGGCAGGGTTGCAGCTCCTACAGCAAGCGCCCAGACTGGCTTGTTTCCCGGAAGGATGAGCAGCCGGTCCGCACTTTGAAAGCCGCCGGCAAAGGACTTCTGAGCCCGGCTGGAGTGGCCGGCGGTCAGTGAATACACTCAGGCCACTTTGTCCCTGACAAATGGGATCAGGGGCATTGATTGTACCCTGGCAGGGTACATTCAGATCCTGGCAGAGTCTGGGGGTGGGTGATCGAGGCCGGGGCTGCTGGCGTGTGGCCACTCCGGAGAGCTAAGCATCTCCTGTGGGGAAGAAGACGGGCTTTGATTGGCTGGAAGGAGACAGAGCCAGGAGGAGGGGAAATGTGGGTCCTTAGGCATGGCCCTTCCCCACCCCTCCCCGGTGCAGGACTGCAGGCAAGTCTGGGGGCTCCGGGATCCTCAAATTCCTCTTTCCCCACCCCAAAACATTCACTCACCCTCCAATACCAACACTCGTCTTCCCTGTGTCTGCCTGCAAACAAGACTTTCACTCACTCATCATTCGCTCATTCATTCTATCCACTAAGCACCGGATTCTGTGTCCAGCGCTGTGACGTCAAGATTCGCGATCTCTGCCTCGTGGCGCTCGCTCTCTTGTGTCTGGAAGTCGGGCACTGACCATGGCCAGGCCGCAGCGCCCTCCTCCCGTCCTGTTCATGATGTAATTAAGCTCTGGGAGCTGTGCTGGGAGACTTACCTACATTGTTTGCATCACCCCCAAAATCCTATCGGGGTATCACCACCCCATTTTATGGAAGTGGAAACTGAGGCTCTAAGAGGTTTACACACTGACCTGCTGGTGGCAGGTGGATGGCAGAAAAGTGGCCTCGACCGCGTCTGCATCCGAGTCCCGGAGCCCGTGGCTGACCCCTCTGATGGGTTGCTCATCAGCTGACCTTAGGACAGGGGGAGGATCGGGGTTATCCAGAAGGGCCACGTCACCACAAGGTCCTTACGTGGGGACAGGAGGCAGAAGGACGGTGTCAGAGCAAGACAGCCTGAGAGGGACCTGGCTAGACCCTGTGGCTCTGAGGGTGGAGGGAGAGGCCACCAGCCCAAGAACGCGGCTGCAGGGAAACAGACGGTCCCCTGGAGCCTTGGGACGCACCGGTCCTGCCCAACCTTGATTTTAGCCCAGTGAGACCCATTTCGGCTTCCTGACCCCCAGAGCTGTAACATAATAAATGTGTGTCTGTGAATTTGTGCTGGTTTGTGACAGGGGCCCCTGGGAAACTCATGCAAAGCCCAGATCCATCTGGGTCTGAAGCAGAGTTCCCTGTGAAGCAGGAGCGGGCAGGCAAGAGGAGGGGAAACTGAGGCCCGGGCCCTGAGGTCAGGCCCCGCGCTTCTGCTGCAGCTCCCGCTTACAGGTGCATCTCGGTCCCACTGTCCCCCGGGCCTGCTGTCCACTCACCCCGCCCTCCCCACAGTCTCTCTGGCCTCAGTTTCCCCACCTAGAATGGCCGTCTCGGGCCTGCCTGTCTCGGGGGCCTCAGCCCCAAGCGGGGAACATGGCCCACCACGCAGACCTCCCCGGGGACACACGGATTCAGGGAGTTTGCAGGCTGGAAGCAGCCCAAGGAGGCTGGTGCAGGCAGGCCAGGGAGCTTGGGCCACAGCCCACCTGTCCACACCTGTCCCCCCACATCCTCCCTGGGGGTGCTCCCTCTCACGAGCCACAGACCCTTTTCAGAAGCTGTGGAGACTCTGGTCCTCCAGCCTCAGAAACACGACCTGCACACACGGCTCTTCCCCGATTCCGGGCTGCCTGTCCCGGAAGCCCACTTGCAGACTCTGGCCAGGGGCGCGGCTGCCCGGCTGGTGGGGCCGGAAGGAGGCAGTCGGTGTGATCGATCACGGCGCACGGGTGGGCGGGTGTGGGCTGTGAGTAGGGCTGCCAGACGAATTACATAACGCCCTGTAAAATCGGAGTTTCAGGCAAACGACAAATCATTCTGGGAGCGTAAGTACGTCTCAGATATTGCATGGGATACACTTGTACCGAAAATTCCCTTGTTGTTGTTTCTCTGAAACTCAGATTTTACTGGGCACCCCATTTTGTTTTGCTTTGTCGCTAAATCCGGCGGCCCTAGCGGGAGGGCTGTGTGTAAGGGGGCGGGCGTGGGGTGAGCGCATTTTGACGTTATCTAAACACTGAGCTTGGTGACATAGTTCAACCAAGATAAAAACCACTGAGAAATTGGATACGTTTAAATCTATGCGTCCGAAAATGCTGGAACACATGGACCACCTTTCCGGTAACCTAAAAAAGCTCCCCCAATGTACCGGTTCCGAAGGGCAAAGTGTGCTGTCCGGGGCTGCCCGATCTTGGCGGGTCCCTGGGTTTTCGTAAAAACACTTAACTCTGCTACTGTCTGTTCTCTGGAGATGTAACCCCAAATTCCCGGGCTTTAAAGCATCACTCACGGGTGTTGTCAGCTACCAACAGAAATGACTCCCTTCCTGGTACAGCCCAGTGGGGACTCCAGTTTTCGGGGCAGCTCAGCCCGGGGAACCTTATCCCCCTGCAGCTGCCAGGGAAGTCTGCAACCCTTAAGGTCTCCGAGCAAAGAGAGGAGGATGTCAGGACCCCAGAAATGCGGCCGTGAGCCCCGAAACCAGCCTCCCCTGCTCCGGAACAGGGAGGAACACAGGTGGCTGAACGCCATCTTCATCAGGTGCCCTTCATGCTAACGGATGCGAGGTCTTTTTGTAGCAATAAAGCAGATTTAATAGCCAGACAGCGAAATTACATTTTTTGGGGGGAAAAGAAAAGCAAGGTAGTAAATATTCAGTGATGCTCCCCGTGAGCTCGCTGGGGTTTTAGAAAGAGAGTAGAACATGCACACGAGTGCACGCGCGCACACGCACACACACGCACACACACACACAGAGCAGCTGCCCCCTGCGGCCAGAGGCAACATAACCCTCTTTTCATTGGAAGCAAGAGGGGTGCTCCCTCCCGCAGAGCCACGCAATATGATTTCCAGAGCCTTCCCTGACTCGAATTTCTACTAAGTCACATTAGGGTAATAAGTACAAGGCCCTCTGGCGAAGCTCAGACCCCTGCAGTTACAGGCGCTGGATGCGAGGCCGGGCTGGCTGCTGGGGTCCCGAGGCTGTGCCTGCTGCCCAAAGCCCCACCCAGAGGGGCCGGCTCCCGGGAGGCAGGCCCGGCCGGGGGCTCCCTTAGGCAGACCCTCAGTGCCTAAATTGCAGGAAGAAAAAAATCCCATCCAGGCCCTGCCTGCCGAAGCCCTGATTTCTCATCTCCCAGGGAAATACAGTGTGTCTGTGGTTTGCAGTTTCATCCATTCAGCAGATCTGCTCCCAGCGCCACCACCGGGAGGGCGAGGTGGGGAGGTGGCCGCTACTTCTGGGGGCCAGAGCCAGCAGAGAGCTGTGCACCAGCACCGCCCCGGGAAGCAGGGGCCCAGGAGCCCAGGCCCTGGGGCCCACATGCAGCCCTGAGAGTTCTATGGCTCCGTGGAGAGGCGGTGGGGGTGAGAGGGGTAGGAGACCGATTATGAGGTGGCCGTGCTAATCCAAGCAAGAGAGGGGAAACTGAGGAAAGAGCAGGGGGCTTGCCCTGGAGAAGGCGACTCCACGTGGGCTGGAGGTTGCATCCTCCTGGGCTCTTGCCTCCAGGGTGGAGTCTCTGCAGCCTCCTGTGTCGGTCAGGGGCAAACCGCAGGCTGGCACGTAGTGCTTTTGTTTTAAGACCAGCAAGCGCTCAGGCTCCTCTGGAAAGCACTGAATAAATTTCCCTTTATTAGACACAGACTCTGCCATCACAGCCTCTTTCCCCTCATTATTCCTGCATAAGCTCGTGCATAATGAGCCCGAGCTCCCTCCTGCTTTCAGAATCTTGGTCCCCAAAGGAGCCCGCCATGCACGCCTTTGCGCATGGACGGGGTGGGCGCCCGCTCTGCCTCCAAGCCGCCCTCCACCAGGCCCTCTGCGATGGGGGCCACTCGCCTGCACGGGGGCCGTGCCCTCACCTCACCCTGCAGAGAAGAGGGCAAGCAGAAATGCGGGGTCTGCGCCGCAAACCTGGAGGAGGGCGGGAGGGGCTGTTTCTTTGCTGTCAGACGAGCCCTCCTCTGCCTGACTGTGCCCCAGCCCCACACGCGCACACCACACACACACACACACACACACACACACACACACGCCAGCATCTCCACCAAACCACTCACCTGACTTTCCCAGAGAATCTCACCCACCATCGGAGGGACGTGCAAGGGCCCCTCTGGAGGCCACGGTAGCCCACCCGCCCCGCCCTGCCTTCCCTACTCCACTGACCTTGGCCTTGGGCCACGCACAGCCCACACTCCGCCACGGCGCCCCCCGGTCCCGCCAGCCCCGGGCCTGCCCCGAGCTGGCCACACAGGCCGTGGCAGCCCCAGCGTCCCTCAGGGCAGCCCTTGCACATGTGCCCCAGCCCGTGTCTACTCTGCACGTGCACGTCCACATGCTCACGCACACACTTGCTCATGCGTGTACTCGCACACGCTCACACACTTGCAAACACAGCACACTCACGTCTTCACACGCTCACCTGGACACACCACCTTCTTTCTCCCCCCCGCTCCCGCAGGGGACCTTTAAAGGCCCCTTCATCAGGGAGGCCATCCTGGCACTCGGGCAGGATTCCGGCCCCTCCTCCATCTGCCGCGGCCCCCAGCCCGGTAACCTCTGAGGGGTGAAGGGGAGCTGGCGCCCCCCGTCCTGGTGTGACCTGGCCACTGTCCTGCTCTGCGTGTGGAGTCCAGTCTCTTCCCCTCTCTAGGCCTCGGTCTCCGCGCCTGCCCTGTGAGGCCGGGAGACGGCGCAGCTTCTCCGCGGCCCTGGGCCGCCCCACCGCAGGTCATGCAGCAGCTCACGGGGCTGCCTCACCCCGCGCCGGGGAGTCCCCACCCTCCCAGCCTGAGCGGCCCATGCACGGCGGCAGCAGCCCTTGGCGGTCGGCGATCTGGACCACAGCCCTCCGCTGGCTCTCTCCGTGGCATCCACAGCTCTGGGAACGGTCTGGCTCAAGGCGAGAATGTCAGGGGCCCGGAGGGTGGAGGGCTGTGGGCCCCTCAGCCTCCCCAGCCTTGTGCAGCCCTATCATATCTGCTGCCCGAGCTGCCCCGGCTGCCTCATCAAGTCCCTGTTTGCCCTGAGAGCATCCGATGATGCCTAAAGGTGGTCACGGCTTCTCCCTGTCACCAAGGCTACTCGGGGGTCCAAGGCCCCACAAATCCGCTTAGACTCTGCCTGAGACCCCAGCAGGGCAGAGGGGGAGGGACCCATGGCCCTCTGAGGGCTCCTGGCTCACGTGCTGGGGCCTCGGGGCCAAGCAGGAGGCACGTGGGGACCACAGCAGCGGCAGAGCTGCCCCCCCGGCCTGCAGGACCTGACTTTTCAGCCTGTCCCCAAGTCCACCCCCAGTCCCCTCCCACAGCCCTGCCCGCCCACTCAACCCTGGAGGAACGTCTGCCATCTGTGCTGAGACACACTGGGTGCCAGGGGGAGGTGTGACCCTGACCATGAAGCAGGGCCCCCCAACACACACCTGGACGTGCCAGGTCCTCAGGGTAAGGTTCATCGCAGCCGAGTCTTCAGCAATCAGGAGACTGGATCCCCTCAGAAATCTGGGGGAATGGGTGTCCCACCCAGATGGAGCAGGTGGGGAGAGACCACCAACAGGGCAGAAGACTCACCGTCCTTCAGGCCTAAGGGCTCCAGACATTGCAGGCCACCAAGCCTTTTCTGGAAACGAGATCCATGCAGAAGCCCCTGAGGTAGGACCCCCACGAGCCCCCGAGCCCCGCCCATCAGCCCCTGCCCCTGGGCATCCGAGACTCCGCGGAGCCCCTTGCAGGTGAGGGCCCCCAACAGGTGAGGGCCCAGGTAAAGTACCAGAGTCCTGATCCTGGGACACACTTGCTTCACTGTGGCCCCCGCGTGGCATCAGTTCTTCAAGTTACAGCCACAAAAGGGATTGGTTAACTCTTTCTAATTGGATCACTGGCTCAGAGGAGGGTGAGCCATCAGCCCAGAAGCAGAAAAACACGAAAGTCCCAGAATTCCAGGACCAAAGACAGCATCGCAGCCCGGGAGTGAGAGAGGTTTTGGGAGGCGCCTCCCCTCTTCCCATAACTTCCCATAACTTTCCGCTCCCAGCGAACACTGACTGAGCACCTGCGGAACGCTGCGCTCACCTCTGGAGACGCGGCAGGGAAATCCGTGTGCATGGAGCTTACGTTCCAGACGGAGGAACAAATAGCTAACATGTTAGGAGACCATAAGTCTGCCTGCCAGTGGGGCTGCTGAAGGGGCTGCTGTGTGAGATGGGGGGGTCAGGAGGGCCTCTCTGAGAGGGGACAGTTAAGCATCGACTCGAATGATGTGAGAGAGAAACCATGGAGATACTGGGAGGACAGCAATCCAGCCTAGAGAACAACCTGTGCAAAGGCCCTGTGGCAGAGGGAGCTTGGGGTGCTTGGTAAGGAAGGCCGAGTGGTGGGAGGGCAACGGGCAGGGGGGCAGTGATGGGAGGAGAGGCAGGTACGGGGTACCCAAGGCACCCCCAGGGGCTTGGGGGCGCAGCCCCGAGTCACGCGTCACACTCACGGCAGCCAGGAGGGCACCAGCCCCACCGATAAGGGTGTGGGCTGCCCTCTACCCCCGAAGCACAGAGCCCCGTTCTGTCTTATTTGACCTTTCAGAATCTTCCTTATTCCAGGAGGCAGAGAAGCAACCAACCGCACACATCAAAACGCTTTCTCTCTCCCCGCCGTGGGTGGTGGCTGAGGGCGGAAGGAAGCAGCCAGGCTGGACTCAGAAAAGGAGTCGGAAACGGAGAAAGTGCCTCTTTTTCTTTTCTTTTCTGAGAGAACAGTGCGTCTCTCATCTCCTTGTGAAATCAAGGGCCATCAGCCTCTGTCTTCAGGGCCGACATGGTTAGTTATAGAACCGGGAATGAGCCAGAAGACGGCCGGGAGGGGAAGGTCAACGTCGCAGCTCCTGGGAGGAGGGAGAGACAGAGGAGGGATCCATCGTGGCCAGGGAGACGGTGGCCGAGCAGACATGCTGGGGGCTCCAGGCTGAGTCCAGCCCAGGTGCACCCAGGGATCCGACGTCGCCAGCCTCGGGCTTGCTCTCACCTCCAAGTGGACCCACAGGTGAGGGTGGGCAGGTGAGGCACCTGCAGCGCAGAGCTGTTGCGGAACCACCTCTCGGACCTGCACCAAACAGGCTCCACGTCACGTGGCCGGAAAGTTAGACCAAATCCCATTGCGGGTCCTGCTCCCAGCCAGTTGGCTGTCGGGTGACATGCTTTAATAAAAAGCACGCAGGGCAATAAAAATAAGTGTAGGGAAAACAGTCCACTAGCCGCTGCCACTAGCTGCTGGGTTGTCCTGGGCAAGCTTCCTCACTCCACCCGCACGGCAGGTGCCCCCCCGACAGATGAGGCTGTGTCTGCCCTTCCCGAGGTGAGAGCAAAGCCGGAACGCCCTTTACAATCACCAGGCTAGAGGAGCGATCGTCTCGAGGGAGGTCACAAGTGGCCTGTGTGAGCCTCGGTGGCCTCACGATCCCCCGAGGGAGCCTGTGCAGTCACGGATGCAACGTCAGCCTCACTGTCACTGGAGGGGTTGGGGTGTGCCGGCCGTGGGGACCAGTGGTGAATGATACACAGAGGGTCACAGGGGTCACCCCACAAGGAGCATCCGGATGCCATTCCCCGTGGAAGAGGCACTGATGAGGTCCAGAGCTGCTGTTTCATGAGCACAAAGGACATGCGAGCACTTGACTGCCTCCCGTCCCTGCACATCCCTGCGAGGTGGAGCTATTATTCCAGCTCTGGAGATGGACAAACGAGGTCAGGCAGGGCAGCCGGGCCACCTCTGGTCCCCCAGGTGTAGGTCCTTCTGACCCCACTCCTGTCCCCCCGTGCTTCCGGCCCATGGTGAAGCCAAGAGAGGTGCATGAGTGGGTGTTTTCTTGTGTGTTTTTTGTTTGTTTGTTTGCGGTACGTGGGCCTCTCACTGTTGTGGCCTCTCCCGTTGCGGAGCACAGGCTCCGGACGCGCAGGCTCAGCGGCCATGGCTCACGGGCCCAGCCGCTCCGCGGCATGTGGGATCCTCCCAGACCGGGGCACGAACGTGCGTCCCCTGCATCGGCAGGCGGACTCTCAACCACTGCACCACCAGGGAAGCCCCCAAGTGTGGTGTTTTAAATCATCCTCTTTTAAGATGTGGTATATGTGTCTGTGTATATATATATATAATGGTATGTATACACAATGGAATATTACTCAGCCATAAAAAAGAATGAAATAATGCCATTTGCAGCAACATGGATGGGCCCAGAGATTATCATACTGAGTGAAGTAAGTCAGACAGAGAAAGACAAATACCATATAATACCACTTATATGTGGAATTTAAAATACAATACAAATCAACGTATCTACAAAACCAAAACAGATTCACAGATATAGAGGACAGACTTGTGGTTGCCATGGGGCAGGGGGGACGGAGGGAAGGAATGCAAGTTTGGGATTAACAGAGGAAAACTATCATATAGAGAATGGATAAACAAGGTCTTACTGTATAGTACATGGAACTATATTCAACATTCTGTGACAAACCATAATGGAAAAGAATATATATATATATATGTATAACTGAGTCACTTTGCTGTACAGAAGAATTTAACAAAACACTGTAAATCAACTATACTTCATTAAAATTTTTAAAAAATAAATCACCCTATTTTCTGTCCTTTCTTTATCCTCAGGTCCCCTGGGAGGTAGAGACCCCGCCTCAGTTAAACTGGGAGCAAGTAGCGGAAATTATTTACAAGGGTCTCCCGGCCACGTGCGGGAAGAGGGTTCTTGGACGCAGCCAATGGTCTGCCCTGCCTCACCTTCAGGTGTTTTCACAGCTGCCTCCTCCAGAAATCCCAGGGCGGCCCCTGACCCGTGGGGAGAGCCTCTGGGCTTTCAAAGACATGCAGTGACCCAACTCCTCCCACCTGCTCCACCCCCTGGGCGGTCATCTTTGCAAACTGCTCCTGTCACCGTGAGCAAATGACACACGGAAATCACTGGACAGACTCGTGGCCACGAGTCAGTGCCCAGGGAGATGCAGTATGATGGGCCTTCGCCACCCTCTTCCTGAATCGTGTCCTCGCTGGAAAGGTCTGATGGGACTGGGGGACAGCTGCGGGGTACGGTGCTGGTACAGACTGGCAGCTCGCTTTCACTCCATTAATTCACTCCCCACGTGTGTCCCAAGGGTCCTCCCTGTGCCAGGGGCTACATGCGCCATGAGGACACAACTCAGCGAAGACCCAGGCCCTGTGCTCGGGGTCCCTCTGTCCAGCAAGTGGGTGGGGCTGGACTGGCTCCCGTCACTGGGCGGGGTCACCCACCAGGTGGAGAACTCCTCCCTCTCTGGTACCACGAAGCACCTTGGGTGACAAGTCACAGAAAGTAAGGCCACCATAGTGATAATCTTGAATCTGCTCTGTTTTAAATAAAAATTCAAACGTTTTACTTGAGATGATGCCCTGAAGAAATGAAGTTATTCCCCTCCCTGCCCCAATTCCATTAGAGAAAAACTTATTTTGAAAGAATAAATCTCAACTGTCTTTCTCTCCAAGCCAGGATAGAATGACAGGGGCTGGTGTATCCTCCTGCCTCAGGCCACTAGAACAACCAGGAAAAATACATGAAACAATGGTTTTCAGACAATGCTCAACCAGCAGCCTGAAACGTGGCCCACCTGGGGCCCAGCCTCCGGGCACTCAGGGCACAGGAGAAAGGGCTCAAAAGATGTAACCTCAGCTGTGGGTCAGGATCCACCTGTCGGCTTCACTGGTGAATTCTACTGGAACACGCACCCCACACTAACTCATCCAGGAAGGAGAAGAGGAGGGAGGACTTCCCAGCTCATTCTATGAAGCCAGCATCACCCTGATTCCAAAGCCAGGCCAGGACTTTACAAGACATTACAAGAAAAAAATGACGGCCCAATTGGCTTTGCAAACATAGTCACACAAATCTTCAACAAATAGGAGGAAATTGAAACCCACGGTGTATAAAGAGGACAGCACACCATAAGCGGGTAGGTTATATCTCAGGAACACAGAGTTGGTTTAACATTTGCTAACCGATCGCTGCAGTTTACTACATTAACATAGATACATGCATACATACAGAGGTAGATAAACAGACACATACATAGACACACAGATAGATAAAGAAAAATCATTTGACAAAATCAAGCATCCGTTCATGATTAAAATTCTCAGCCGACCGAGAATGGAGGGGAATTTTCTTAACCTGATAAAGGGCATCTGCAAGAAATCTGCAGCTGAAATCATACTGAACAGTGAAAGACTGCATGCTTTTGCCCCAAGATTGGGAATGAAGCAAGGATGTCCCCTCCCATCACTTCTGCCCCACATTGTAGTGAAGGTCATGGTCAGAGAAGCAAGGCAGGAACAGCAGTAAAACGTGCACAGATTGGAAAGGAAATAGTTAAGTGGTGTCTATTCAAAGAGGACAAGACTGTCTAAGTAGAAAGTCCAACGCCATAGACAGAAAGCTACCAGATCTAGCAAGTCAGTTTATCGATTTCACAGGACAGGAGGAAATACAATCTATTTTATTTCTATATGCCAGCAACGATCAATCAGAAATGAACATTTCTTTTTAAATACTATGGAAAAAAGCATTAACACAATACTTGGAGACAAATCTAACAAAATATGTTCCAGACCTGTATACTGAAAATAATAAAATGGTGCTGCAAGAGCTTAAAGAAATCCTAAATAAATGGAGAGAGAGGGAGCTCACGGTTATGAATTGGAAGATCCTATATTGTTAAAATATCAATTTTCCCTAAATTGATCTATAGATTCAGCACAACCCCCGTCCAAATCCCAATAGGTTTTCTTTCACAGAAATTGAGAAGCATATTCTAAAATTTATATGGAAGAACAAAGGACCTGGAATAGTCAAAACAACTTTTTTTTTTAAAAAAGATTAAAGATAGCAGACTTCTGTGGTCTGGCTTTAAGACTTATTATTTAATTATAATAATCAGGACAAAGGAAGACATATAGATTAATGGAACAGAAGAGAAATTCCAGACATAGACCCAAACATAGGTACGGTCATTGATTTCAGAGAAAGATGCAGTAAATACAAGGGGGGAAGTATAATCTTTTCAGCAAATGGCATTGGCACGATTAGCTACTTACATGAAGAAGAAAATTAGATCCATACCTCATAGCATTCACAAAAAATTCAGAAGAATTAAGGATGCAAACATCTAATAGACTATAAAAGTTTCAGAAGAAAATAGAGAAGAACATCGTTATATTCTTTGGGAAAGGAAAATGTGTAAAGTAACACATAAAACCCGGAAGCCATAAAATTATATCTTCCATTCGACCAAAGACACTATTTTAAAAATTCAGTAGACAGGTAACAGACTGGAAGAAAATATTTACAACGCCTGAAATAAACAAGGGATTACTGTTTAGAAAATATGAAGAGTCCTTACAAGTAAACAAGAAAATTAGGACAAACCCAATAGAAAAATAAGCAAAAATTGTAAACAGGCAACTCAGAGGGGGGAAAATGCAATTAGTATCATCTGAAGAATTCAAATTTAAGTAGTAAGATACTATTTTTGTCTCTAAATTAACAAAAATGTAAAATAGTGAAGATATCCAGTACTGGCTCCAGCGTGGGGAAGGAATCACGGTCAGAGCGCCCGTGTAATTTGCGTAAATCTGTAAAGTCTATTTATTGGGTGATTTTGCAATGCTAACAAAATTGTAAATGAGCATACCCTTTGATTGTGCAAATTCATTTCTAGGAATCTAGCCCACAGAAAGTCAAACATGTTCACAAAGATGGATGACTGTATCTTAGACTAAACCTTTGAAAACTCAAAGATAGATCTGATTCTCTGACATGTCCTCTCATGCTGCTCCCCCTGCATGGAGACCTCTTCCCCGACTCGTTGCCTAGAGAACTCCTATTCGTCCGCAAAACCACAGCTAATATGCCCTTCTCTTATTAACCAGTCCCTCTCTCCCTCTCTCTCTCTCTCTCTCTGTGTGTGTGTGTGTGTTGCAATGTAAGATGGTTTAATGTGTGACTCTGTCAGTTTCATCTGCCTCTCCTGCTGGACAGCAACATCCTTCTGATGTTGTACGGGGTGTACGGAGCTTGCCTGTGGCATCCCTGGCACTTCGCAGAGAGCCTGGCTCGGGGCAGGGCTCAGTATACGTTCAGAAGCAGCTGTCGTTTGCGCCCAGTGGGTCTCCAGGAGACCCAGAGGCTGCAGAAGGGATTCTGCAGGGCCTTCCTGGGCGAGGCCTGAGTGCTGAGAGGCTCTGCACACCTGCTCCTCGATAGAGAGCTGGCTTAAATCGGTGTCGGCTCTGACACGGAGAAGCCAGCTAGCTTCTTTTCTAAGTCAGGGACGGAGAGCTGTCCTCCAATCAGAGAGACTGCCGGCACCAGGAAGCAGGTGGAGAAGGTATTTTGGGGTTTGGAAGAGGCCCCCAGAGCCTGTGATATCACACAGAGTAGGCGGCCACCTACCCTACCTAAATATAAAGCCAGTCTCAGGCTGCCAGGGCTGCCTCCCGGCTGAGCAAACCCCCATCCACAAGGGGAGCGCTGGCTGGCATCCTGCGCAAGCCTCCCAGACCCCCACCCTCTGCTGGAAGCCACTCCCTCCTGCCCCGTCCTGTTTCCGGGTTTGATCCTCACAGAGGCTTGGCTGCTTGGAGAACTGATGGTGTGTTCGTGAGACATAAAAAAGTACATGAAAGAAACCCACCCATGGCCACGCCTCTGACATCCATTTTAAACCCTCCAGGGCTTCTGTTTGATTCTCCCTTTCCAGGGTTTACCCGGTCCTCCCTTTTATTTCACGGCCCCGGGGATGTGCAAGGTCATCCCTTCCGAAGCTCCATCAGCGTCGGGAAAGGAGCAGACACCACAATTCAAGGGCCTGGGCTCCGGATGGGCCCTTCTTTGCCTAACATGGGATGGTGGACCAGCTGCTTCACCTCCGCGTCCCCCCGCTACGGCAGGGCGGTCACTCCCGTGCTGGGGAGAGCCTCGCACGTGGGGGGCGCCCATGTAACTCTGGCAGGAAGAGTGTGCTTCGTGGACATCCAGCGTGATGGTATTCCGGGCCAGTTCGTTTGGAAGCCTGACAAGTCAGAGCTGACTCTGCATCGCAGCACCGTCCAAAAGGGACTCCTGTCTCCAGGGCAGCCCCTCCGTATCCAGGCGTTCAGATGCTCCGGTGAAGGTGAGCCAAGCCTGCCGCCAGGTCGCACAGCCCACACCTCGGTCAGGAGGGAAGGCGGAGGGAAGACCTCTCAGCCCCAGATGGTTCTTCCCGTGGCAGGTTGCGATTCCCTCGGAAATCAGGAGACCACGCGGCCAGAAACACAGCAGCTATGTTAGTCACACCAAATCGGCCTGCAGAGCCGGTACCCCTCGTGGGCTGGGGAGCAAGGAACACCCTGTCTTCCCGACAGGGAACGATGCCCCGGGGCATCCTTCAGGCCTTTCTCCTGAAGTGTGAGCCAGCTGCCACAGATCATCCCGGCGGGTGGGAGGATTCTCAAGGACAAATCTAATCTCATTCTGTTTCCCGTAGAGCAAATAACCTGTCACTTCTGCGGAAAGAGAACTCGCGCCCTCCCTTCTTTCCTTCCTTCCACACTGACTGCTCCGGGCTCCGTGTGTGTGTCCCAGGGCATCTGCCCTTACCCCCACCCCTGCTCCCATGTGCCCTATTGCCCCTGTCCCCCTGGACTCCTGCGGCCCCTGCTGTCACCCCTGCCCCGTCCTGCCTGCTGGGCCCCTTCTCCCTCTGCTGTCCAAAGCGGGCAGTGGTACGGGGAGTGTGAGGGCGTGGACAAGAGCAAATGACCCTAAGCTCCTCTCCTCTCCTCTCTGAGCTTCCATTTCTTCCGGGGGGGGGAAGTAACTGGTGTCGGGGGAGGGCTGAGATGGCGAAACAAGGGGCCAAGCTGGGCCCCCGGGGGAGCTCCGGTGACGGCGATGATGTTTTAGCTGTTGTCAGGAAAATGGTCCACATACATACATCTCCTGGGGGATGAGCCCTGGGACTTTGCAGGGACCCCGGCACATGTCTCATGGGCAGCATCTCAACCTTCCATCCAGGAGGATGACCCAGGGCAGCCGAGGGGGCAGCTCCATCCCAGGCCAGCCCAGCAACCCCCAGCCTCTCGTGATGGGTCCTCCCTCCATCCCAAGGCAGCCAGTGAGTCTTCCCAGGTGGCTTACTCCAGCCACGCTCTGGAATGAGCATCCGTGTCCCGTCTCTGGTAAGTGACCCTGTGGACCCAGCACTAACCCCACATTGACTTCCTGGGGAACGCATCTCGGGCTCCCTCTCCAGTGTGGGATCCGGGACTGACTCCAAGCCAGGTGACCTCTGCTACCCACCCCCGGGTCACACACAGCCCAGCTTCGTGAACCTCCAGCAGCTCTGTGCTCAGGAGGCCCAGCTCCCGCACATCTACCCCACCGGGACTTGCCGGTAACCAGCAGTGTGGGTTTTCTCCTTTGGTGTTGGGCTTTTTCCCCTCTGGGGTGGAGGAAGTTTCTAGAATACAGCCCATGGGTCCCCTCCTTTCTCATAGGCTAGAACTTAGGGGAAACACCTTTCTGGTTTTTCAGAGACTTACTAGCTTTTCGCAAACCTTCTTCTCATTGGTTCCAGGCTTTTTATGCACAGGCTGGTGATTTGGGCCCTGCTTTTCTCTGTCTGGCTGAGAGCCTCGAAGCTGGCAGGCGGCCACAAGGCCCGGCTCTGTGGTCCCCCAGGCAGGCAAGGCGGGTGACGGATGGTTCACCTGGAGCTTCAGAGAGTCTGAGCGCAGGTGGAACGGTCCAGGTGCCCGCTGACCGCGAAGGGCTCCTGCGCCTCTGAAATGAGAAGTGTCTCTCCTGGGCCTGAGTGTGGGATGCCGGGCAGTCGCTATGACGGAAC
Source organism: Pseudorca crassidens (assembly GCF_039906515.1). Taxonomy (NCBI): domain Eukaryota; kingdom Metazoa; phylum Chordata; class Mammalia; order Artiodactyla; family Delphinidae; genus Pseudorca; species Pseudorca crassidens. The sequence goes on from NC_090302.1 coordinate 3,623,269, forward strand.
CTTTGGGGCAGGACGGTGTCCAGGTGACGGCTGCAGCTTTGGGCCACACGGACCGGAGTCTGGACCCCCCCTCTGCCCGCAGCCCTGCGTGTCATAGCAAACGGCCCAGCTTCCTAACCTGAGTGGCGGGGTGACACTTGGGAGCTCGTGAGAATGAGACACGGCCCGTTCGACATCACCGATATTAACGAGTGATGCAATATTAATCACCGGGCCACCCCTGGCCAGCCGAAACCCACCCGAGCCACCTTCCGGAGCACGGCCATTGCTGCCCCGAGGCCGGTGGCGAGGACGGCTGCGGCCACTGTCTCATCACCTGCGAACCACACCCTTCCTCACCAGGCGGGGTGAGAGCTGAGAGCTGTCTCTGAGGCCCTGAGAACAGCCCGCACGCCAGGCTCAGAGACCCTCAGCTCTGCGGACGACTCATCTCCTGCGTCGCTGCCCCAAAGCACAGGGCGGCCTCAGCGTGGTTGTCACTGGTCCCATTTCACAGATGAACTAACCGAGGCTCAGAGGGGCGGGAAGCCTGTTGACGTCACCTCACCAGCAAGTGCGGGAGCTGGGACTCGACCCCCCAGTTCTCGAGCTTAGCCCCTGCTCCACGGGAGAGTCACCCTGAGTCACGGGCGTTACAGGAACTGGGTGGCTGCCTCTCCTGGGGCCCCCGGGGGAGCCCCAGCTAGGACCCCAGCGGTGCCCACGAAGGGCTCCCACGCCTCTGGCGGGACTGAAATGAGAAGTCCAAGACCCAGGTGTCCCAGGGCTGTGCTCCATCTGGAGGCTGCTGAGGGGGTCCTTCCTGCTTCCTCCAGCTCCTGCAGGCCCCAGGAGTCCCCGCTTGCGGCTGCATCACCCCAGTCTCTGCTCGTCCTCACACGACCGTCTTCTCTGTGGCCCTGTGAGTCTCACCTCTCCTATAAGGACACCAGTTGTTGGGTGTAGGGCCCAAGCTAAATCCAGGGTGATCTCATCTCATCTCGAGATCCTTAACTAATTACATCTGCTGCACAGTCAGGTCCCAGTCAGAGCTTCTGGATGGACACACATTGGGGGGGACACTACTGAGCCCACACAGGCTCATGCCTGGAGCCCCTGCAGTGCTGGGAACTGTCAGAGTCAGGACCAGCCTCCCACCCCCTCGACTGACATCAGGGGACACTGAACACTGGGAGAAGAGGGTGGGAGGCTGGTCCCGGTCCCCGGCAAGCTGGTGGCAGAGCCGGGCCTCGCTGGGTCTGCAGCTGGCGGGCTGAGCACCTGTCCTGGCAGCTCTGTCAGCAGCCAGAAGGAGCTGAGACAACCCCCGGCTGCCGCTTCATCTTCCCGGGGATATAAATAAGCAGATAAATAAACACGCCTCGGGTGAGATCATTGCAAGCTGCAGTGACAGCCCAGACAGGGCTGGGATGTATGTTGGAAAACGGTCTGCTTTCACGGAGAGCAAATCGAGTGGCCATCTGGAGGCGAGGACGCTGCAGGGGCGGGCGTCGCGCGGAGAATCAGAGCGACAGGTGGTGAGGCTGTGGCTGGGTCCTCTCGGGCGGGCAGGTTCGGGATGGCCACCGAGGGCAGGGCCCAACTGAATGGACCGGATCTGCTCCAGGTGCGGACACGGGCGCCTAGATCTTGGGGGGCTCCTCTGGAGAGGCGGGGCGGGGGGCCCGGATGGGCAGAAAGCGAGCTTCCCTTCTCCCCCTTCCTTCTGCTCCTCCCCTTTGCTCCCTGCCTGAACAGACGGGGAGGCCAGGATGGGCGGCAGACCCACGGAGGTGGAGAAGTAGCTCCCAGGGCTGAGTGTCCCCACACCTGGGAGCTCCCAGTGACCCCTCTCCCAACAATGGCTCCCACCTGTGCCCTTGCCCCACCCCCTCCGTCCCCTACAGAGGCTCCAGCCGCCTGCCTGCCAGGTCTTCCTCCCCCTGCCTCCCCCCTCAAGGAGGCTTCTGGCCTGGCAGGCCTATTTGTGTTATTTTGGTGTGTTTCTCCTTTTTTGGAAACAGACTTAGCAGAACGGAAGGAATATTAATGAGGATGGAGATCAGGGGTCGGGACCTGGGAGAAGTTGGCTCGTTTGTTTGCGTTTAGGAGTCCTGGTTACGGAGAGCACCCAGTCTGCAAGGGAGTGGACTGCGGGAAGGCAAGGGGTCCAGCAGGCTGTGAGTGCCACGCGCTCCCCTCCTGCTGGGCGCAAGTTCCGGTGAAGAGCTCAGGTATTCCGGAGCGTCTGCTGCCTTCTGGACTGGGTTTCTTGGGGGAACCTTGGAGGCTGGACCCCCGGGGCCTCCCACCAGCTCTATGGGAGCTCCCGGGGCCGGGAGTGTGGGCAAGACCGCTGTTTATATATAGACGCACCAGCCTCCGGCCCAGGGTCCTGGCCAGCATCACCCGTGACCGCCAAACAGGCCAGTGGAGTCCTGGCTCCTGGGCGGCAGCCTCCTGGCCCCGTGCCTCCAGCGGGGACCCAGATGGGCTGCACTGGGATCAGGTCCCCGGGTTCCGGGTCAACCTTGACACAAAGGACATCTTTGCTGGGCTCACGCATCCTGAAATTCCAAAATTAACTTCCCAGGGAGTCAGACGAGGAGGAAGGAAGGGTGGGAGAGAATAAAAAGATGGAGGAATGACAGCTCGTCAACGGCTGTCCCCAAACCACAGACCGTGTGAAAGTATACATGAGCAGATCAATTGTCCTGCCTCCTTTCAGCCTCTCCTTTGCTCCACTCGGGGTTGGCGTCCTGGAAATTTATCAAACCGGGCTTTTAGTCATCTTTCTGACCTGGCTGTTTGAGAATTAACCCCAGGACTTGGGATGTACACAGCCGCTCATTAGCACTGCAGACTTCCTGGAGGAGCCTGGCCTCTGTGCTCTCCCTCCGCACAAGCCGCCACGTGTGATTCCTGTCCTGCGGGGCCGCGTCGGGCAGCAAAGCCCGGGTCATGGGGCTGCGAACCCTGGCGGGAAGACTAAGACAGGAGACGAAGCCCCACGCACACCTGAGGATGGAGTTTATGCCCATGACCTCCGACCTGGGACTGGAGGGGCCACCAACAGGGGCTGGTGGGAGGATGGGCGGCCAGCGCCGGGGAGGACAAAGGTGTCCTTCTGTCCGTGGATCTCACTTCCCAGAGCCCCTGTTGTTCCCTCAGCCTCCAGGTAGGGATGACCAGGGGGCACCAGGCCAGTCAGGGTCGTGGACAGATGCTCCGTGGGCATCTCAGGGCTGGAGTCAACGGGAACGAAGCTCTGTGACGTAGGACAGAGTCGCCCGCTTCCTCGGGGCGAGGTCCTGGCCTCCCCCCCACCCCATGCATCTCCCCAGGAAGTTTCTAAAGTGGCCCACACCCACTCCCTCCATCCACACAGAAGAAGCAAAGCTTCTGAGAGATGCACCACCCACGGCCTCAGCGCCTGCAGGCCTGCGTCCTGGCATCCAGCGCCGTGGTCCTTGCTGCCCGAGAGCCGACGGCACCCTGCCAGGGGCAAAGTGCATGGCATTATGGAGTCGCTACGTCAGAGACAAGGGATAAAAATCACTGTTGAGACTCCCTGAGCCCCCCACAGGGAGTCCCCCCAGCGTCCTGCAAGCATTCACCCTGTGTCTCCACTGCGGCCCACGGGGGAGGAGGGGGTGTTATCACCCCCACTCTGCAGACGCAGAAACTGAGGCACAGGGAGGCGCAAGCCTCCCCCGGGTCACGTGACCATGAGCAGCGGCCCCAGAGCCTGGACCTTGATGCCGTCCACGAAGGTGCCAGTCCCCGTTCGGGACACGCTCCCTGCAATGACACTTCCGCTGCGTCCTGCCCCTGCCTGCGGCCGTGGCCACCACCAGGGCCTCTGCAGAGACTGCAGGTTTTTCTGGCGGGGACGACTGTACCAACGTCAAGGACACGAGCCTTGGAGAGCGCGGCCAGCTGTCACAGCAAGTGTGGGCCTCACAGAGAGCAGGCAGGTCCCACCTCATCCTCAGATAGGCCCTTTTTACAGGAAACGAGCCTGTTCTCCCAGCAAGCAAATGGTCCTGTCAACTCAAAACACCCAGGTCGCTGCGCTTGGCCCGCCCGTGTCCGTCAGCTGCGTGATCCTGGGCTGAGTCAGCGCGGGACCGGCCTCCACGTGCGGGTCCTGGTGACCACCTTCTCGTGACGCGCGGGTCACAGCTGCTCCTCTAGCTGCTCCCTAGGGCGAGCGCACACACACGCGCAGACAGCACGCACAGGCGTGGACACGCACGCACACAGCTGCACACGGAGCCCCCCAGATGTACCCACTGAAACATGTGTGCGTGCCCACGTGTGACACACGTGCATATACACACCTATGTGCTCGTGACACGCACACGCACGTGTTGTCCACACACACTCCTTCCTGAAACCTAAGACCCCAGTGGCGGGCTCTGGCCTCAATGAGACAGAAGGCTGCTTCACCCTTGTTTAAATGGAGAGCTCCAGGAGGCTTGCACCCCCAGAGCTGTTTGAAGGTCCAGGAGACATCGGTGGGGCCCCGGGGGGACCTGGAGACAGGCCTGCTGCTGCTGGGTCTGTGCCGGGCAGAGCCGGCCCTTTGCTCCTGGGCCCAACCATCTGGCCGCGGTGAGGGGAGGAGTTGTTTGATCCATCTTTGATCCATCGGTGCCCGGCAGGCCCGGTGGGGTCTTGACGAGGTCGGGCCGGGGGAGCCCTACAGGCCTACAGCCCCGCTGATCAAAGAAGGGGCACCTGTGGGCTGTCAGCCGCTCAGCCAGGCCTGTCTTCCCCGTAGCCACGGCAACACGGGTCCACAGACGCCTTCAGAAACCCACCTTGCTTCCCCCCGCTGTGCCCATGGACACAGGGCCACTGAGGTCTCCCTGAGACCTAATTGCTGGGAGGGCCGGGAGGGCCTGTCTGCTTTGCTGAGGGAGACAAGCTGGACTCCATGGGGACAGTCCTTGGCCCTGTCTCCGCCCCGCCCCCAACCACAAACACCCCCCGCCTCGCTGAAACCCAGCCTGAGGTTGTCCGGCAGCAACTCACGCCACCAAAGGACGGGCCTGCCCAGCCCCAGAGGCAGATCCACTGGTGGGAGCGAGCTGCCAGCCTTCCAGAGGAAACCAACAGCCCCGCACAGCACCCCAGCTCCTAGCCAGGCGGCCGGGGATTCTCGGGACACAGTTATGAGAAAAGCTACATGAGGCCCAGTTCTCAGGGACGGCACAGAGTCCTTGCAGGCTGGTGTTGGCACGGAAGATTGATTCAAGGAGATCGGAAAGCTCCCGGCAGCCCTGCGAGGCCAGAGGACCGGGCGTGGATGCTGCCGTGGGGAACAGGCAGCTGGAGCCACATCCACGCACGCCATGGCCGGTCTGGCAAAAAACCCCACGGCCACGGTCCCCCAAGGCTTCTCGCCGGTCAGGCCAGGAACAGATGTCAGAGCTCCACCAAAGCCACCCCCAGAAACACCGAAGCCACGGTCACCAGCACCCCAGCCAGAAAAAGGACCTCCCCTGCCCACCAAGGCCTCCTTGCCTCCTGCCACGCTGGACTTTTATACATGCCTCTGATTGGCCAAGCCAGGTCACGTGGCCACACCTGAGCTGCAAGGGAGTCTGGAAAGAGCAGTTCTGGGATCTCACCTGGGGAAGGAGGGCTCTTGGCACAGAAGGACCAGCTCATTGAAAGATGTCGGGCAACCACATGCAGCAGGTGTCCCCCTCAGCCCCCACTCAGCCCCTCTACAATGTGCCTTCTCTTCGGAAGGTGCTGAATGCCAGGCCCCAGGGGGGTCACTTCGGTTTCTGTGTGGCCACCACCATCCACAGATTAATATCCTGGCTTCCAGCAGCAGCCGTGTCCTCGCCACCCCCAGTCCTGCCAGGTCAGGCTACCGGTTCCCGCTTTGGGTGGTTATTGCTGTACCAGTCAGTACCGCCAATCTACTCTAGCTAATGTGAGAGAAAGGGGTTCTTAGAGGATGCCGGGTGGTGCCCGTCCTTTCTGGGACGTCTCCCAGTGGCAAACGTCCAGCGCAGCCGGGAGGTGCACCCGCCTGCCCTGCAGGACTCTTCTAGCACCTGCAGCCTCCACCTGCCGCCAGGTGGGACGCGCGGCAGTCTCCCCGTGTGCACTCACAACCTTAAATCACTCCCTTCTGTACCCAGGACTGACACAGGAGCATCTGAAAGGTGGAAACTGGGACACACCTGTACCCCAGCTGCAAGGGAATCTGTATGACTATTATATTTCACACGGAGACGGCAGAGCTCAAAGTGCAGGGACCCATCCAAGTGAGATGAGCCCGTTACTGCTATTAGCCCCTGGGCTCAGTCCTGCCTGGACCCTCCACGGAACCGTGCAGAACTTTCCCTCTAACATGTCCCACGGAGGGACAGCAGAGCTGAGCATCTCTCAGCCCACCCCCATCTCTCCCGCCTGGAGGGGTGCCCAGCTTTAAACCCTAGGCTCTCTGCGCTGCCCAGTTACGGGTCAGGCTGGCTCCTGGGGCGCCAGAGGCAGAGAGAGCAGAAATGTGGGCAGGAAGTCGAGGTGGGAAGCAGGGAGCACGTGACTCACGGTGGCCAAGGGCTCCAGCAGCACCCGCTGCTCTTCCCTGGACCCCGTGCCTCCATCTGGAAGCCCACACACCCCATGACTGTTGACTGCAGACTTCTGTCCTCCCTGTCGCCCGTCAGTCCTGCCCTATCTGCCCAGGGCACCAGGTCCCTTCTCTTCTTCACCCACACGCTCCCCCAGGTGACCTCATCCAGGCCCTCTGCGTTAAGTACACAGGCCTCTCCAGCCCTGACGTCCCCCTCCATCCAGCCTCATAATGCCCAGCCCCCGCAGGTGGAAGATTCGGCCTGGTGAATAATAGGCACCCCAAGTTCCATGGAGTGAACAGGACCCCTAACCGCCTCCCCATCACTTGCTCTTTCTGCTTTTCCCCACCTCAGTAAACGGCCCCTCCGTCCACCCAGCTGAGAATCGGGGCCAGCCTCCGTCCCTCCTTTGCTCACAGCACCCCAATCCCAGCCATCAGGAGTCCCGCCACCTCCAAAACGCAGCCCGGACCCACGCGCTCCTCCCCATGCCGCCCCTCCCACCCCGGCCCCAGCCACTTTCATGGACCGGCCACGCCGAGCTTCCCTCTTGTGACTCGCAGGCCCCAGCTGGGCGCCCGACACAATCAGAGGCTCCGCTCTCGCTATCCTCTGTGCCCGGGAGGCTCCCCCTGTCCACCCTGATCTGTGTCTCCCTGACACGCCCATCGCTGTTCAGACAACACCCCCTTGGGGAGCCCTTCCCAGCCTCCACGTGCACGTTCAGTCTCCAAACCCCAAGCTCTGTAACAGACGAGGGGAGAGCGGGAGATTTGGGTGAGAAAGACCTGCGACTGGATCTCGCTCTTCCCCTTACAGGTGCCCAGGTCTCAGTTTTGCCATCTGTAAAATGGTCAGAGAAGGGCCCCATGTCCCAGGTTATGGTGACAACTCCCAGGACCTCGCTGCTCACAGGCTGAGCCCAGACCCGCCTTTCCCTGGCCTCTGTTTCTCCGGGTCAGGAGAGTAGGAACGGGCGGAGGAGGCCACCTGGCCAGCCTCACCCCTTCCTCTCTCCGGGCCTGTTTCTTCCCCTGTAGAGACAGGCTCTGGCACCTGCCTCACCTTCCCCAAGAGACTGGGGAGAGCTTCCAAGGGGAGCGTGGCGCGACGCGCTTCAGCCCAAAATAAAGCAACTCTCCAGGAGTTGCTGGAGAGCACCGGCTTACATCATGAGATGGGGTCACGTGACCCATAAGGAAGGAGAGAATGAAGTTAGAAAATCTGTGTTTCCAAGCTTCTAGCTTGTCTATTCCTATGATAAAAAATAATAAGCCCTTATCTACAGGTGTCTTTACAAAGCATCAACCTCCCTCAGGTGCACTGCCCAGTGTCTTTCACAGAAAGCCCTGCGAGTGAGTCACGGCACCATTTCACAGTTGAGGAAACTGAGGCTCAGAGAGGCGCATGCATGGTCCTATCCAATCAGCTGAGATGAGAAACAGTGGCAGAGATGTGGAGACACTGGGTCACTCGGTCATCGCTGGTGGGAGGGGGGAAATGGTGCAGCTGCTCTGAAAAACGGTTTGGCGGTCTCTTTCAAAACTAAACATGTGACTACAAGGTGGTCCAGAGATCGCGTCCCTGGGCATTTATCTCAGAGAAACGAAAATGCATGTTCACACAAAAAGCCTGTAGACACGCGTCGACAGCATCTTTACCTGTAATCACCAAACACTGGCAGTTCCTCCAGACCGTGGGACCTACTCAGCAGGTCCAAAGGATCCAACTATGGACCCATAAACAATTCGGATGAATTTCCAGAGAACGTGCTGAGCGAGAAAAGCCAGTCCCGGGAGGCTGGCCATTTCAGGCAGTGCTCCGGGTAGCACAGTTGCAGAGATGGAGAACAGGCTGGTGGCTGCTGGGGGTAGGGGTAGGGGACGGGGGCGTCAGGGAGGCTCTGTGGGCACAGAAGGACTTGGGGGGGGACCCCAGAGGCTACGGAAAGTTCTGTGTCCCCGTCCGGTGAGATGGTGGCTGGCGGACGTTACCCTTGGGAAAACCCGGTGGAGGGGACAGGTCTCTCTGTGTTATTCTTACACACATGAATCGCAGTGATCCCAAGATGAAGAGCTGAATCAGAAGAAGAAAAGAAAGAATTCGCAGACAAGCAGTCAGGCGAGGGACCAAGGCATCCTGCCCCCACCCCGTGGAATCTCTCGGAGTGGGTGTGTGACTGTGGATGTGTCTGTGTGTGTCTGTGCCTCTGCACGTCTCTCTGTGGGGTGCACCCTCGACCCCCAGAAGGGCACGGAGAGCAGAATCGTTCATGTGACCCGCAGGTCATCCGGGAACCTTCCAGTCGAAAACCAGCCCCCCTTCTTGAAAACATCAGAGAAAACCCCTTGTTCGATCAGTCATCCATGAAGCTGCAAAGCGTCAGGAGTGTGCTTCCCGGATTGAATTACCCCTCGCGGTGGATCTAATTTCCCTGGGCTGCTCCACCCATGGGCCTTATCTGGGGTTAAGCCCCGGAGCAGGGGCCTCTCACCCGCTCAGTCCACTCGGCATGGGGCTGACTCAGAAGGAGAATCGGGGGTGCCCAAGACAAAGAAGATGTCAAAGGCCCTTGGAAGGAGCCCACAGAGCCACATGCTGCCCCTGGGGACTTGCTGCCTGTGTTCCAGCAAGTTCTAAGCCTCCAGAGCAGCTGATGGCAGAGGGATGCCGTGTAGAAGCAGCAAAGAGTCTCTCTCCAGGCTGCTCCGGCACTGCTGCCCATGAGAGAGGCTGGTCCCTCCTCGGGGCACCCTGAGCCCCCACTGAAGCTTCTGGAGCACCCCCTCCCACCAAGGAACAGCCATGCAGGTCATGGGCAAAAGTTTCCTCCCTCAGGGGCACCCAGAGAGGGAACCACTCTCCTTCACGGAGACCCCGAGGGATGGGGCAGCCTGGGACAGAGAGCCACGCAGCCTGCACACAGCCTCGGGGGGACAGCAAGCTGGACACATGTCAGTACATCCTCATGGTCCAAGAAGGGGGGGACCAAGGGCACAAGTGGCCGGAGGAGGGGAAAAGCCCTACCCCCATCCCCCAGGCAGGAAAGAATGACACAGGAGTCCCACTGCAGGATGGGCAGGACAGGTGTGCCGTCACACGCATCCTTCCAACAGGGGAGAACGTAGATGCAGCTCTCCACCACTGAGTGATGAGGGCCCCGAGCCAAGGAGCACTTGGGGACACCGGGAGCTGGAGAGGACGGGACAGGTCCTCCCCTGCCCGGCCCAGCAATGCCTCCATCTTCCGCCCTCGAGAACTGGGGAGCACACGTCTGTGCTTTCATGCCACCAACTCGGGTACAATTTGTTACAGCAGCCCCTCCCCAACTGGCTGGCTGTGGGTCAGGAATGGACACTTGCTTCCCTTGCTGTAGAGCCAGGAGGGGCCACCAAGCACCGTGAGGTGCCCGAGAGGAACCAGCTCCGTGGTTGCTGTCATCCTGGGATGCCCAGCCCCAGTCAGCAGCCGCAGCCCATTGCTCACACCGTCCGCACTCGGGCCAGCCTCCCCAGCTTGGACCCGCGCGTCCCTGCAGCCCCTCTTCCCTCCCCTCCCCTGGCCCCATGTGGACCTTGCACTCCCCCTGGAGACCACCTCTCGTGCTCATGACCTGCCCGGTCATTACCACCTCCAGCAGAGCTGCCTGCAACTCAGGGGGGCATGTCTGACCGTTTTCTGCTGGGTCCTCAGCCCCACTGGGCACAGAACTGATGCACAGACGTGGGAGCTGGCCAGTGGCAGGCTGCTAAGCTGCTCACTGCTGACCACCAGGTGTGAGAAGAGTGGTACATGTGTCTCAGTCGGCGTTCTCCAGAGAAACAGGACCAATGACGTGTGTATACCTGTATACAGAAAGAGAGTTACTATGAGGAATCGCTCACGTGGTTATCGAAGCTGAGAAGTCCCAAGATGGGAGCCAGCAAGCTGAGCTGGTAGTGCCACTCCGGTGGAAGGCTAGCTGGGACCAGGAAGGGCTGAGGTTTCAGTGGGAGCCCAAAGACAGGAAAAGACGGCTGTCACAAATCAGGTGGTCGGGCAGGAGGAAACTCCCCCTTTGTCAAGGAAGGGTCGTCCTTCTGGTTCTATTCAGGCTGTCGACTGACTGGACGAGACCCACCCACATTGGGGAGGGCCACCTGCTTTATTCAGTCCGCAGACTCAAGTGTTTACCTCATGAAGAGCCACCCAGACACACCAGGATAGTGTTTAACCAGATACCTGGGGCCCCGTGACGTTGACATAAAATCCGTCACACCAGGTGAGGACCAGCGTGTTTGTTACTAACCGGCAGAGACACTGACAAAAGGTGATTAAACATCATTAAATGCCCCATGCCTGCCTCTGCCCTTGGTGCTCAGGGACGTTCTCGTCTGATTACACGCTGCTGTGACCAACCGTCCCATCAAGTCCCCTGTGAACCTGGGAGGATGGGGTTCTGAGAGCAGGTGTCCCCTTTCTGGCTTTCAAACACTCACAAACCGGCTAACCTGTTAAATGACTAGGTCTCACCCATCCGTTACAGACCGGATATGACGTGAGGCCTGAAGCCTCAGCCTGAGTCACGCTGGGGCTGCCGGGAGCTTTCTCTGGAGCTCCAGGTTGCCAGCAGGGAAGAGGCGCCCGGCTCCGCTGGACGACACTTGCCAGACATCGGAGGGCTTCTCCTGTCACCCCTCCCGTCCCAGAGTCCAAGTGGCTGCGGTGAGCAGCCCATGAGGGTGTGAAGTAGATGCGGGACAGGAGCTGCAGCTGCTCTCCCGAAACACACGCGCGCGCACACACACACACACACACACACGTGTGCGCAGACACGCCCATGTGCACAAGCGCGCACACCTCCCAATCCCATGATCCACGGGAGGGACCGGCCTGGGAAGATAGCAGTTCCTGGGGTGCCGTGGAGCAGGGGTTGTTTCCTGGTGACACTAGACATTCTGCACAAGCTGGGGAAGAGCCCCCACTTCAGGACTTCACGGCCGTCCAGCCAGAGCAGGGGTCCGGCCATGCGCAGTAGCAGGAACCAGCTACACCCCATACATTCCCATCACCACGTGGGGAAGCTCAGGTCTCCCCTCCTTCCAGAATGCCTTCCTTCTCCCTTAGTGCATCTTGCAGTCTCATCCGCCATCCAGGCCGCCTCCTCCTGGAAGCCTCTCCTGATTGGAACCCTCCCTTCCTCCCCAGAGCTCGCTCTGCCCTCCACCCAGGCCTGGTGCACTGCCCACCTTGAATCACGGTGCGCAGCGTCCGGCTCGGCCTCCCGTCTTCTTCAGAGCAGGTGGAGCCCAGCGTCCTTCTCGGCCGCCCCCACCCGTGGCACAGCTCCTTGCACACAGTCAGGACTTAATAAATACTCGATGCCTGAACAACCCCAGGATGAATCCACCCCTCAGGCTGTTCACCATGCAATCCACGAGGCTTCCGCTTACCAAGAATAGAATAGTCTGAGGGTGAAGATTTCAGTGGCTCCTTGTAAAACCGGACTCCACCCAGCCAGGGCAGGCATGTCTGGGAGAGACTTCCCTGGCAAAGGTGACCTTGACCTCGGAAGCTGCAGAATCTGCAATGCCTTAGGGCGGCCTCCGCTCCCTGCGCCTGCCCGTCACGGCCCTGCTCCCCTGCCCAGGTCGCCGCAGGAGCCTCAGGGACCCGCTTTGTGGACACAGCAGCCGAGGTCCCACAAGTCGCACCCGTACTCCCGGCCTCGCAGTGGAGGGTGACCTGAGATCCAGATCCCGGCTTGGCCTGGAGCCTTTTCCGCTGCACCCCGCCAGGCTCTGCCATCCACGAACGCAGGCCCTGACATTTCACTCCACGTTTTAGCTCTCCAGCACTGGCCCCATGCCTGGTCTGTGGTGGTCTCCCCAACTCTGCAAAATGGCATTGATAGCAGAGAGGTCAGCTGTTCAGAGCCGCACAGATAGGAGACAAAAGAGCCGCCCAAGGGGTCCAAGCCTGGGGCCCTTTCAGCTCACCCCAAACTGCTGACATCCCCCAAAGGCTCCCATCAGAGGTGCTTATCTGTGGCACCAGCACGTGAGTGACTCAGGCCCCCTCTGCAGGCAGGGGCTCCGTCTCCATGGCCTCAGCACTGACCGGGTCCCTCCTCCCTCCGCCGGCCCTCACGGTCCAGATGCTGCCTCCCAGCTCAGTGCCCCGTGTCCACGGCATGCCTGTGATGGTTAATTAGACACAGTTGGCGAGGTGCCCACTGAACACCAGCAATGATAACCGTGCAAGGAGACGCGGCATAACCAGGGCTGCACTCTAATTCAAGAAATACGGATCTGACTTTGGGGGATAGCACGCCAATTCCGAGTGGGTTTTAAGTGCCATGACGGTTCTTCCGTATGTGGCCCGACCGCAGCACACGTCCTCCAGTTACCCCTCTGGAATTTTCTGAGCCAGGGTCAGAGCTGAGGGGTCAGACAGGGGCATTTGCACCCTGAGTCACGAGCGGGTGAGGCCGCATCCCCGGAACGGTGCCCTGAGGTCAACCTTCCCCAGAGAAGACGTCTCTGAGCTGGAGTCCCCCTCCCGCTGGGGGAGCTGAAGGGGACCCTCTTCTTATTTCAGATCCCTGGGGGATCCCATTAGCACACACTGAGGTCCAGGATCCCCGGATGACTTAATAGGGACATTACGATCCAAGGGCCTTACTGGCTCCCTCATCCTCTCCTCTTCGTTTGAGGAGCCCAACTGCTGCGCCCCAGAAATAAATATTGCACCGGCTTCCATTTTCCAGCTGGCGGCCACGGGCACACCCCGCTTGGTGCCCTGATGGCAGCGCAGCCTCAATCTGGGCTCGGCAGCCAGGAAGGACTGGGTCTTTCTCACACGAAGCAGTGTTTGTTTTTACTTATTGAATTAACTACAGACATCCTTGCTCAACACCACTGCGCTCCGGGGGGAAGTGCAAGCACTCGGAGCCTGCGTTTCTCTGGGTGAGCATCTTGTCTGGCTTGTGGCCCGGGCTTCCCCAAAGCTGGAGGGTCGGGGCTGCCCACTTAGTGCAGGGGCTCTGACACCTGCCGCCTGGAGGCTCTGGCCATGAGGGCAGTCCCGCTGAGTTCCGATGGACCAGCGGGGTTGGGGGGGATTTCTCAGGTGCCCCAAAGGAGCCAGGCTCTCTTTGTGCCAGTGGAAGCAGGCCCAGGATGGACCGCACAACCAGAGGCACAAGGAACCCCGAGGAACCTCCAGCCTGGACGGAGGGCAGAGGCTCTCGCTCCGAACCCTTCCACCCTGCGTGGGTGTGCTGGGGATTCGTCTCCTTCCACTATTTCGAATCAGCTTGGTTAGGACATGTGTGTTAAGACCGTCTCCACCGCAGCGTCCAGCCCTGAGCCACCTCGACCTGGGGCTGCAGTGCCCAGATGTGGACTCGTCCCCCTCCCCCAGTGGGCTGATTGCACCCAGCTTTCCTCCCCTTGACCTCAGAATTTTCCTGGGTATGGGGGGTATCGTCCAACAGGGGTCCTGGCCGGTGGGTCGCTGGCGGCCCTGCAGGGGAAAGAAAAGTCCCTGCTTCATCCAGAGGCGGTCGGCTCTGTGCCCATGAGACTGGAGGCACGGATCTGGGCAGCAAGACAGGCTTTCTGGGCACAGGCAGACAGCCTGGAGGAGGAGGCCAGGACACAGTGTGGTGTCCAGGAGGACTCACCGTGGGCTCACAGGGAACCCTCCAGGAAATGACTGGAGGGGGCCTGACAAGAGGACTCAGGATCCCATAGGAGAAGGTGGGTGACTGGGCTGGAGAAATCCTGGGGACAGCTGTCCATGTGGCCCCTTGGTCACCAGCCCGTAAAAGGGCAACCTCACCAGGGGAGCAGAGGACCCAAGTAGAAAGCAGTGGAGGACCTGAGGGAAGACAAAGGGACCTCAGGGACCCCGGTCTTCAAGATGGGTCAGAGGGCAAGACTAGCTGAGCTGCCCCAAGGACAGGTAGGACCGGGGCAAAACCTGGCCTCTGGGGACAGGAAAACAGCACCAGCACCCGGACAAGGAAGGGGGCAACCCTGTCCCCCCCCATCCTGAGCCCCGAGGGCCTCGCCGGCTCTCAGATCACCCGCAGACTCGAAGGACCCCCGGCAAAGAGCTGGACCCTCGGTAGTCTGCGTGTCCCCATCCAATTAAAGACAGACCCCGATAGAGCCCAGGGCCTGTGGCATGAGGCTGCATGGGGTGAAGGTCTAGACCAGTGGGTTCCAACAGGGCTGACTCCAGCCTGAGAGGACACTTGGCAACGTCTGGAGCAGTTTGGGTCCTACGACCAGGGGAGGGTGCTCCCAACCCCTAGCGGGCGGGTGGCGGGGTGCGGAGACAGGGCTGCTCCAGACACCCTGCAAAGCACAGGGCAACCCTCACGACAGAGTTATCTGACCCCATACATCAAGCATGCAGGGGCTGAGAAGCCCTGCTCTAGACTGAGGGGAGGGAATGGTCTTATGATACCCAGGGGGCCCCCACCAAGGCTTGGGCACACACAAGCGGGCAGCCCCTGTGCCAGGGTCTAGACGGTCTCTGCGTCTCCGCTGGAATTCCCATCCTGCGTGTGTCTCCTTTGTGGAAGCTAAAGTCCACTGAGAATGGAAGAGACAACTGGTCGACCCAGGCTGACAGTCTGACAGGCGCCCCCTTGGTGTCCCCGTGGGACTGAGCCCTAGGACACGTCCTGGAGATGCATGGATGTCTTCTGTTATCTTAGTTAACCACCGCCCCATCTCCACCACAAGACACCACAGGCAGAGCTCCTATACACGTGTGCACACAAGCACACGTACACACAACACACACATGCACACACCACACACAGGCCCACGTGCACACACACAGTGCACGTATGCTCACACGTACACACACACAAAGAGCTTCTCTGAAAGGGTTACTCCCGCTTCCTGCCCCCCTGCCACACCCGGCGCCTCCAGCCTACAGGAGAGAAACAAGCTCAGATTAAGATGTCTTGATGGAATTTGACGTGGCCTCTCCCCGTGCGTATCTGCATCTGGCCCTGAGCTTCTCAGACATTTTAGTATTCCGTGCACTCTGTTCCCTCCTCGCCCCGATCCTACAACTTTGAATTGCCTCCTTTCCATCCCTAATATTACTGCTCACACCTTTGCTGAGCTCCCGTGGCAGCCGCGGTCCTTCCGAGGCTAAGATTCTAAAGGAATGAATGCAAAGGACAGAAGCGGTATCTACGGGCCAGACGCGAGTGGCTGAGGGGCAGAAGCGGTATCTACGGGCCAGACGCGAGTGGCTGAGGGGCCCTGGTACCTTCATCATGGTGGGGAAGCCACACACTGCCCCCTCCGAGAAAAACCTCCCACGCTGATTTCGCTTGATCTCAGGTAGCGATTTCATTCAAAGCCTCTTTTCTTATCATATTTGCTCTTTGGGCTTTTTTCCCCACGGTGATCACTCCATAATCACAAATCATAGGACCTGCCGGGATCCACAGGGCCCGTCCCTCCACGACGAAGCAGCCTTAGGCAGAGGTTCTCCAGAGCAAGGGCGGCCCCAGCACGCAGAGGTGGCGGGTCCTGTCCTGACCACTCCCCGAGAGCTGGCGGTGCCTCCCGAGTCTGACCTCAATTTCTCCTTTCTGCTGAGAAACACAGTGCTGGGCAGGCCTTGTTTGTCTGCTCATGGAGGCGTCAGCCCCAGAATCTCAGGAGGATGAGGGAGAGCAGGATCACCCCTGGGGACGCAGAGTCTCTCTTCCAAGAGACCAAGCCCAGGGCTCTCAGCTCCCCAGGAAGCGTCACCCAGTCCGGGCAGTATACAGCCCTGCTGCCGCAGCCCATGCACCACCCACCCTTCCTGGGCCATTGACACACAGTCTTCACTCCAGGCTTGCGTGTTCCTCCCAGCTCTGAGCTCAGAAAAAAAAAAAATCTCCCACATATGAATTATGTATTGAAAACCCAGGCAGAGCAATCACGGGCAATAAATAATTACGAGCTACAGACACATTAGTTAGCTGTACAATTCACTTACAGGCCAAACCAACCATCTTACTAATAACAGGCAAAAGCAAGAGCATTGCTAACGTGGAGCTGGGCCCAGTGCCGGTGGCTCACTGGCCGGATGGCTCCTCTGCGTGGTCCCTTGGGGGTCTGCGGGTCAGGACCCCTGACTCATGACAAAGGGGCGGGCGGCGACTCTGAAGTGTCCAGACTCAAAAGGGAGGACGGGGCTTCCCTGGTGGCGCAGTGGTTGAGAGTCCGCCTGCCGATGCAGGGGACACGGGTTCGTGCCCCGGTCCGGGAAGATCCCACGTGCCGCGGAGCGGCTGGGCCCGTGAGCCATGGCCGCTGAGCCTGCACGTCCGGAGCCTGTGCTCCGCAACGGGAGCGGCCACAGCAGGGAGAGGCCCGCATCCCGCAAAAAAAAAAAAAAAGGAGGAAGATTACAGAAACTCTGCTCTGTTGAACAGCAGGGGCATCTGGTTTTAGAAACTGCGCTAACATCACATTGTCTGACGAGCTCTCTTTTATGGGTTGCAAAGGATTCCATGCAGCTCTAGAACTCTCTTAATGAGCAGATAAGAATTCTATTGAAGTTAGCACTTAAGCGATTTGTGGTTCCACTGGACATTCTTTTTTTTTTTTTGTCATTTTTCTAAACTCTTTTTTTTAATTGACGTATAGTTGGTTTACAATGTTGTGATAATTTCTGCTGTACAGCAAAGTGATTCAGTTATACATATATTTACATTCTTTTTCATATTCTTTTCCATCATGGTTTATCACAGGTTATTGAATATAGTTCCCTGTGCTCTACAATAGGACCTTGTTGTTTATCCATTTGATATATAATAGTTTGTATCTGCTAATCCCAAACTCCCAATCCATCCTTCTCCCACTCCCACCCCTTGGCAACCACAAGTCTGTTCTCTGTGTCTGTGAGTCTGTTTCTGTTTCGTAGATAAATTCATTTGGGTCATAGTTTAGATTCCACATAGAAGTGATAGCATATAACAATTGCAGTTGGACATTCTTAAGTGCTTCTCAGGACATTCTGCTTTCTAAGCTATCCTTGCTATTATCCCAGTAAACTTGTCACACTGACTGCAAAGTCTTAAAAAATTATTTGCTAAGCAAAGGTCCACCTTGACCCAGAACTCACTTAAATAATCCCTGGTCAGCAGGCATGTCCTTTCTGGTGATGGGCGTTGGTGCCGGACATGAACAGTACTGGTCTCTTGCTCTGGTTCAAGACTTCTTGGGCAGCAGGGGTGGAGAGTCCCTCACCGTCAGCAGTACCATTTCCTGGGTGCGAGCTGTAGTCCTAGTTTCTACTGCGTTCCTCATGCCGGCCCTGTGCTCCTTCACACGCGTTATCTCATTGGATCTCGGTGATGTTACCAAGTAACCATTGTCACTACCCCCACTGTACCCACGAAACAAGTGAGCTTAGAGTCCCAGGGCTGGTGAGAGGAAGCAGACCCTGGTCTGCCCGACCCTCAACCTCAACTGATCCGGATCCCATTCCCCTGTAGTGGGTCAGCAGGGTGGGCATTGACCCCCCAGCTTACAGAAATGGAAACCCAGCTGCAGGGAGATGACGTCATTTGTCCTAAGGCATGTGCCTAGTGAATGGCAGGGTCAGGCCCTGGTCCCTGAGCTGGGGAGCTGTCTACAGACCCACCAAGCGTCCACTCCTGTCTTATCTTGTGGAAGACAGGCTCGGATGGAGCATGTCTCAGAGCCAAGCTCGCTCCTGCAGAAAATTCCATCTCCTGCGCCCCAGGCCAGGCCCAGGGCCCCATCTGGAACACCCCGCCCTTGCCTCACCTGCCCTGGCCTCAGTGGGAACAAGCACAAAGGGCCCTGGACAGTCAGTGGCCTCGACAGCCACGGTGCAGACTCCTGCTGTCTCTCTCCTTCCAATTTGGAGATGTATTTGGCCAAGACAGACCTCGTTCTTCCCAGCCCTGAAGGTGCAGGCCATCATGCACTTGCCTGCAAAGGAGCCCAACCTGGTGCCCTCCACCCCCTTGGAGGTGCCGGGGGACACTGCCCGGGTCGGAAGACTCGTAAAACAGGCATATCTTCTCCTTAAGTGAAATTCACTCTGGGTCTATCCAAGCTCCTCTCGGCACTTTAATGCTTTAAAAGATTCCGCTTTCTCTCTGGGTCAATTTTCTTCCAACAAAATATTAAGATTAAGCTTTGAAAGCCTGCACCGTGGTCTGAGTGCCAGACCAGGCCCTCTGAGCCTGGTGGGTGTAAATATTTAAACAGATGCTATTACAGGGAGCAGAGCTCTCTCAGGAAGCGTGGAACCGCGGTGGGCCGTGGGTGCCGAGAAGGACATCTGCAGCCTTGCCCGACAGGAGCACCTGGCAGGGAGCTGTCTGACCCTCGGGTCACTCCTGACAACAGCCCTGGGATCCAGCGATGAGGCTGATGGCAATGCCAGCCCCGCCGGCCACCCTCCCGGGCACCGGGAGCAGCTCCTGCTTCAGTCTTCTCGGGCCGAGGAGGTGACACTGTGATGGGCCCGATTTTGCAGGGAAGGGGGAAACTGAGGCACACAAAGACTGAGCGAGCTGCCTACGTGCGATCCAGCACCAGCCAGGACAGCACGATTTGCCTTTGCTTCTGCATTTTGGGCAACCCCAGAAGGAACACAGACCCATCGGTTCAAACTCCTCATTTGGCAGAAGGGAAACTGCAGTCCAGAGTCATCCGGGGGCGGGACAGTGGGGAAACTCAAGTCAGACCTTGTCTCTCAAGCCTTCATTCATCCGTTCGTGCAATCGCCCATTTCATAGACGTGCGTGGCTCAGTGGACGCCCCAATCAGTGAGTGAGTGAATGAAATTGTGCCGAGCTCAGTACTGGACACTGGGGCCCTAAGGTGGGGGCACCATGGGTCCTCATCCAAAGCGTGGAGTGGGAAACACAGGCAAGCCAGGGGCAGGTGCTGGGTTGACGGGGCTGCTGTCCAACGGAAACTGTGTTGGGTCCATCTCTGAGTCCAAACAGCCTGGGGGAAGGATCGGGTGGATGGAGGCCAGCGGGTCAACCAGCAAGTGAGGGATCCACACCTGAACAGCTGAAAGAATCTGGTCCGTATAAGCACAAGCAGAAGCACGTGGGCTTCCGCTGGAAGACGTTCCCCTCTTATCAAACATCCCATACCGGGGAGCATCCTTTGCTCTCTTTCCTCTGTTGGGGGCGTGGTCCCTCCATCCTGCCTTCTCACATGCTTGTCTTCAGGAAGCACCTCTCTGCTGGGAGCAGGCTAGCTCTGTAGACTGGCAACCAGGGTGTGGAACGGGGAGCCCTGGGTCTGATCTTGGCTGATAACTTCCTTTTTCTAAGTTTTAGTTTCCATATCTGCAAAGTGGGGACAATAGCAAAGACCCGCCCTCCGGTCAGCGCCCAGCACACGGTAGAAGCCACAGATGAATGTGTCTCTATCCCCCCATCATGCATCTCTGTTCGACATCCCCGTGTTCTGTTCTGGGCCTGGGCCCCTGCCCTCTGACACAGGGGCCACCTAATGAAAGAACAGCCAGGGAAATAGAGGGTCCTGAAACCTGGGCAGAAGAGCAAACTGGGTCCAGCAGGGCCCCTGGGATGCTCTCTGGGAGGGGCCTCCTCCAAGGCAATGGCTCCTTAGCCGAGATGTCTGAAGGGTACAAACCCCAGTCCCCGCTAGGCAGGAGGTGAGGCTGCGGCCTCTTCCAGCCAAGCCTGGGGTGGAAACACCAGGACCTTCTCTTTCAGTCAACGCTCACAGCACCCGTTGCCAGGACACACACTTCCAGAGCTTTTTGAAATGCCAACAGCTGCCGGCCTACCTGGCCCAGAGTGTCCATCTAGTTGAGGACACAGCTCTCTGCCACACGACCAGGCAGGTCACACCTGGTGCCCTGCGTAAGGCTGCCTCAGGGCAGGGTGGGGTGAGGGGGAGACTTCCGTGTCACAGCTGTATTAGGGTCCTGAAGCGGTTTGTCCCTACTCCACTGAAGTTTCTCTTATCTCGCGGGGCCCCTCCTTGGCTCTTCCTCCCTCCCTGACCTCCCTATGGGGGACATCCCCGGGGCTCTGTCTTCAGCCGTCCCCCATCCCTGACTGCACCCCCCTCGGAGACCTGCATCTTGCCATTGCCAGTGCCGGAGGCGCCCAAATTCCTTAGCTCATGGCCCGTTCCTCTGTCTTCAATGCAGGCAGCGTGGCAGCCTCCAATCTCTCTCTCTCTCTGAGCCTCTGCTGTCACGTGTCCCTCTCTCCCACACCTCCCTGCCAGCAGGAACGACACTTCATTAAAGCCACAGCTGCAGGAACAGGACCAGGGAAACACCAGAAGCGGATCCTTGTGGGGAGACGTGACACCAGATTGGCCAGGAGATACCATCAGATTTTGGAAACCACTCAGTGGAGAGGCCTTAGTCAGTGCAGGATTTGGCCCATGTGGGGAGAGTCAAAAAATATTGAGACCAGACACGCCCTCCTTGGACGCCCAAACACATTTGCTTTGACCTTCCTGGCCCCAAACCACTGGCTGACCCGGAAGACAGCCCAGGAGATCGGCAGGCGGCGCATCCTGTGAATGGGGCGGGCTGGCCCGGGCAGAAAACCTGTGGCTCTTCCAGGTGGCCTCTGGGTGTTTGGAGGATCTGGTCCATCAGATCTCACAGTACGACAAGCAACCGTCTCAGAGCCAGAGCCCGGCTGATCTGCAAGCCCGCCTGTCGGAGCCCCAGGACCACCTTCCGCTTGACCCAGGACGTGGGAGATGATTGCTGGCTCCATTGCAGTGGTGACCCCTCTGGCTACTCAGCCCCTCTGTCCTGTGGAGTCCCCTTCCATGGGAGCCTCGAGGCTTCCTTTGCCTCAGTTGATGCCAATGCCAGTTCCTCCCTCCACGCAGGAGCTGCTCCAGTGACCGAGGCAACGAGACAAGGCCCCATCGGGCCTCACGTCACTGGACCAAAGGCTCTCCTGCCACCACGGTACCCAGTGCACAGATGCTGTCGAAACTTGATCGTTAAAACCCTCTGAATTCCTCGACCGGGGCTCATGGAAGATGGAAGACATTTCAAGATGGCAAGAAACTGTTTGTATCACAAGAGAAATAGTCGTTGCACGTATTTCAACCACCTGTTACCACTTCCCTGTGTCACTTCCTCATGGATGTAAATACCCACCCTCACCTTCGCTCAGTCACAGTCTGGAGCAGCTGCTACGGGCCTGAGCCTGGAGGGAGCAAGACAGCCTGGCCCCCGCCTTCACGGGCCAGGGACCCAGGGCAAGGGAGTACCGGGTGGAGTCCTGAGACAGTCCTAGCAGGGGACGAAGGGGACAGTCACGGTGGGGAGGGAGCCCCTGACATGCTGGGAATGGAGAAGAGCTCTCAGCAGCAGTGGAATTTCAACAGAGACTTAGGGTGTCTGCAGAGAAGTCATCTGGAGTGGGTGCACTGTGGGGAGGGCTTCACTCCCCGCAGGTGTGTAAAGCAGCTACCCGGGTTAAGTGCCCAGATGAACAAAAGGCATGGGGTCTGATTGCTCCAAATCCCAGACTTTATGAATCTTGGAAACTCTCCATCTCTGCTCCCCAATTTCATTCTCCAAACGCCCTCCACGCCTTAACTGGACTCTGTCAGCTGAAAACACGTCTGAGTAACCACGGCCGCTCCCCAGCCCTCGCCTTTTTTCCCCTTTTCTTCTCTTTCACATGCAAAATCAGATTCCTGGGCCAGCTTTGGAAACTGATTTCTAGAGAAGTGGCTCTCCGAAGCTATGGGCACACCACATCATAAACAGCGGCAGCTAACCCACATTTCAGGGTCAGCAGAAATCATATAACCACCCCAATTATTGCATAATGCACTAATTATCAGCGTTATAAAGAATCTTCATCAACCCAAGATTCATTGGAAATTAACCAAAAGTCTGGAGCTCTCTGGAAGATGGGGCCTCATACAGCCCAAAGTGGCTTCGAGGGACCAGCATGTAAGGACATCTTCAAAAAGACCACCATCCAGCCTGTCTCAAATGGCCCAACACAGAAAATGCCCATTTTCCTTTTTCCGCACATGTGTCCTGACGCCTGGGGAGCCTGGAAGGAGGAGAGGAGAGACAAGCCCGGCGGACCATCTAATATGACCCTGACAGTGGTGCTCAAGGTCAGGGCCATCATCACGCCCATTTTACAGATGAGGAGACTGAGGCTCAGAGAGGTAAGGAGGTCAGGTAGAGGACCGAGGTGGCTGTGGTGTGTCTACCTGGGAACATCCGGACAACAAAGACCAGGTGAAAAAAAACAGAGCAGTGGCCCCAGCTTCTTCCCCCGGGCCAGAGCCCTCCTGAGGACTCCAAACTAATGACGGGCGAGTCACTCAGAGCAGCCTCTCTGTGGCTGCGGCTGGACCATGCCCTGAGCCCCCGGCCTGTCCGGGGTTGTGTCCTTGAGAGACAAGGGTCACCTTCTATCCTTTGTCCAAACCATGAAAATGCACTTCTAGGGCCACACTTGGGCTGAAGATTTCGGGGGCTCCTCTCTCTCCCGGCAGATTCACTGCCTCATGTGGAAAGAAGAACCTTTCCAGAGCCAAGAACTTCCCCGTGTCATCAGCATCCTTCATCTTCCCCGATAACTCCACGGCTTAAAAAGTGTGCTACGGCCTGGGAGGCACAAATACCAAAATCCCTGTCGAGAAAGTGTATTGAGGTGTACGATGACATTCTGCGGGGTGCCTGGCGAAATCCCATGGAGACTCTGGCCACATGCGGTGACGATCCGTCTGCCTGGGGTTGGAGCGACACTGGGCATCGTCCTGCTGACCCCAGAGGCTGCTGGGCACAGAGATCCTACCGGCTGCAGGCCTCTGGGGTCCGGGCAGTGTCCTCAGGTGAGAAAGGAGGGAATCTGACCCCTGAGGAGAGGCCACCTGTGCTGGCTCCACTCACCCTGAGATGTGAGAGGGAGAGAATCTCCACCTCTGGGCGCATACAGGACTATTGCAAGAGGAAACAAGGAGGAAAGCGGACGGGGGTGGACGGCAGCGAGATGCAAGCTTGCACGCTCGGCTGTGCTCGGCATGGCCGGGTGACGATGAAGATGCTGGTGGTGACGGCAGCACTAGCTGGGGGACCGACTGCCATCCTCACACGTGAGGTGCAGATACTGTTATTCTCCCTGCGTCACAGATGAGGGAACCAAGACTCAGAGAGGTCGAGTGACTTGCCTGAAGTCACACAGCTTGAAGGCAGGATGGAGCCAGACCCACCCCAAGCGTCATCTGTGTCTCTACTTGCAGCCTCTGGGACTCGGTCTTCTCAGTGAGTCTATTGACATGTGACTTAAACATCTAACAGAACTTCCTAGACTTAACCACCTAGACCAGTGCTAGCCAACAAGGCTTCCTGCCGTGCTGGAAATGGTCTAGATCTCTGCCATTCGATGTGGCGGCCACACATGGCTGTTGAGCCTTGAAATGCTGCTGGTGTGACCGGGGAGCTGAACTTCCAATTGCACTGAATTTTGATTCATTTAGATGTAGGGAGATTCATGTGGCTGCTAGGGACAGTGGCTCCCTGGACGACATCACAGGCTAACTGAGCATTCCTCCAAGGACAAAGCCACCCAGCCCCACCCCAGACCGGCCGGGTGAGGCTCCTGAGGAAGTGGCTTGCTACTGGGTCCCGTGGCTCCTGGATGGACCCACGCTAAGGCCAGCTGTGGGGGGGGGGGGGTCCATCTCCCACCCACAGGAGGCTCTGTAGGGCCCAGGAAGGGCCATCACGTCAGCAGCCAGCTCTGGCCAAGTCACTGGGGTCCTGCCTGGCCTCCTCCCACACCTCCCCAGGGCTCAGCGTCACCCCAAGAGGCAGCTGCTTTGCTCCGAGAAACAGAATAACACCAGCAGCAATAATAACTTTTTTTTAACATCTTTATTGGAGTATAATTGCTTTACAATGGTGTGTTGGTTTCTGCTCTATAACAAAGTGAATCAGTTATCCATATACATATGTTCCCATATCTCTTCCCTCTTGCGTCTCCCTCCCTCCCACCCTCCCTATCCCACCCCTCTAGGTGGTCACAAAGCACCGAGCTGATCTCCCTGTGCCATGCGGCTGCTTCCCACTAGCTGTCTATTTTACGTTTGGTAGTGTATATATGTCCATGCCACTCTCACTTCGTCCCAGCTCACCCTTCCCCCTCCCCGTGTCCTCAAGTCCATTCTCTAGTAGGTCTGTGTCTTTATTCCCGTCTTGCCCCTAGGTTCTTCATGACCATTTTTTTTTTTTAGATTCCATATATATGTGTTAGCGTACGGTATTTGTTTTTCTCTTTCTGACTTACTTCACTCTGTATGACAGACTCGAGGTCCATCCACCTCACTACAAATAACTCAATTTCGTTTCTTTTTATGGCTGAATAATGTTCCATTGTATATATGTGCCACATCTTCTTTATCCATTCATCTATAGATGGACACTTAGGTTGCTTCCATGTCCTGGCTATTGTAAATAGAGCTGCAATGAACATTGTGGTTCATGACTCTTTTTGAATTATGGTTTTCTCAGGGTATATGCCCAGTAGTGGGATTGCTGGGTCGTATGGTAGTTCTATTTTTAGATTTTTAAGGAACTTCCATACCGTTCTCCATAGTGGCTATATCAATTTACATTCCCACCAACAGTGCAAGAGGGTTCCCTTTTCTCCACACCCTCTCCAGCCTTTATTGTTTGTAGATTTTTAATAATAACTTTTTAAACCCTGAAGCACGGGCAGCAGCGGCTCCCATTTCCTGCTAAACAGCCCTCTGGTGCCCGGAGACTTCCAGGAAGATTAAGCTGAAAACCGGCTTTTCCAGCGTCGGCTGCTGGAGGAGAGGAAGTTGCCATGGAAACAGCATCTGGCCGATTTGCGTGAGTTTTAGAACAGAGGAAATGAATAAGGAAAATACAACAAACCCCCAAACGCCAGCCTCCCGCGTTTCCCTGAACGCACGTGCGTGAGGCCGAGGCGGGGAGAAGGGAATGTTTTAAAACAAGCCATCTAGGATTGAGTTATGGTTTTCATACCCAGTGCACCGAGGCTGGTTCTGACTGTGCTGCTGCCGAAGGTGAGGTCAGATGTTTGGCATCCGGACAGCAGAGCGGTGAGGAGAGACGCAAACTTTTCTGGGGCTGCTGCTTCCCACGAAACCAGCCCCTCTGTAGCCTCCGCCGGAGATGGGGACCAGGGTGCTCTCAGCCCCCAGCGCGCTGTGGCCTGGAGGGAGAAGGAGGTCACACAGATGCCCACCCTTCCGCCAGAGCGCTCAGGGTGTGGGGGGATTCACAGTGAGCCTTCTTATGTCCATCACGTATGTGCATGGGGCATATCCAAAATAGAAAGATTTATCTGCTCCGTATGTGTATGTACCCATCTGCACACATGCATTAGCTATTCACTCAAAAACAGTGGGGACCAAGTCCTGCAGTTGGGGAGGTGCCGGTTGTACAAGCAGAGATCTCGGGCGGCCTCGGCCTGCAGCGGCTTGAAGCAGAGTTTCGGCTCCCGGCCAGTGATTGAGGTCAGGTCGCGGCAATGAGAGCACTGAATCCCGGCCACTAGACTGCCAGGGACCAGTGGCCGGTGACAAGGCGCTGGCCCGTCAGCTGTGTAGAAGTGAATTTCCACATAGAGACAGAAAGTAGTGAAATAAGTAAAGTGTTTATTAGGGGGAAGAAGAGTAGAGTGTGCATGAGGACAGACACACGGGCGACTCAGAGACAGGGAGTCGCGCCCTCCTGGCAGTTTGAATCACTTTTATGGGGCATTTTTTCTGGGTTTCCTCTGGCCAATCATCTTGCTTTGCCTGGTTCTGAGTCCGTATTTGGTATATCTCAGGGTCCTCCCATGTGTTCACGTGCATCTCTTAGCCAAGATGGATTCTAGAGAAGAGGCCTATGGGTAGGTTGACATCACTCCCTTTTTGACCTCTGAGGAGCCTCTCTGCGCGTGTGTAGTCAGGAAGGTCTCCTTGGCCTCGAGAATGAGGAATCTGTGGTCTCTTATCAGGGCAGGGCTCTCGTCCTCCTCCACTTCATCTTGGAGTATCTGTCCACAGGGGACAAACTCCAGCTGCTCACCCTGGGGCCCATCTATCTCCTGCCTCATCACCACGTCCGGAGCAGGAGGGAAGGTTCCAGGAAGGGTTCCTGGAGGTGGCGGCACCCAAGCCAAGTTCTGCGGAATGACTCAGCCATGGGAGGAGGAGCAGGTGGAGAAGCAGGCGGCACGAGGTCCCCGCGGCAAGGACCTGAGTGACGTGCAGCCTGGCCAAAGCAGATGACAGGGACAGCACAGCTGAGGGCTGGGAAGGGCTGTCCCCGGGGCCTCCTTAGCAGGAGGGATTTGGGGGTTCAGCTCTTCCCAACCAGAGCCCCCAGGACCCCATGAGGGTGTTCAATAGTGAGAACCACCCCCAGCTGCCGGGTGGGGTCCAGGTGTCCAAGGGCTGGGACTCGAGCTGAGGCCGGGTGGAGGCTACAGCCGAGACCCAGGAGGACACGAGACCAGGCCCTCAGATGGCCTCTGCAGGGAGGCAGGGTTATTGGCTGCACCGGCCTCGGCCAATGAAGGCCAGCGAGCTGGAGGTCTGTTGGGGATCCAGGGGAGCTGGGGGCCGGGTGCACTCCCTGGAAGGAAGGTCAGGGCACAGCCTGACACACAGACACAAGGAAACCTGGAAAAGCATCCTAGGGCCTCGGCGAGCGGTGCTGGAAGGAGCAGAGCCTGTGTGCTGGGACCTCCATTCCAGCTCCAGGTGGAAGGGCTGGCAGGAAAGGCAGGGAACCAGGTCCCTGGGGGAGGCTTGGAGAAGGTGTCAGCACCTTACAAGGTACTTCCCTCTACACACCCCTTGTTTATATGCAAATGAAGACTTTTAAAATTGCATTTATTTCCAAATCGAACTTTGTAAGCCATAGATATTCATCCCGGAACATCATGGGGCATACAGGAACGCCCCCCGCCCCGAAACATCAACGCCCACAGTCCCAGCCCCGAGGAGGAGTGACAGGCCATGCCTGGGTGCAGGCCTTTCCAACTGTCCCTACACATAGCTCAGCACGGGGCCGCCTGCACAGTGTTTGAAGGCCGCTCTTCTTGTAACATCGTCCATTTCCTGGGCACCTGTCAGGCCCCTCATCGTTGTCAGTAAACATTTGTTGAATAAATGGGTGGAGGAAGGAGGCTTCTCTCCTGGTTCGTACTCTCCTGCAGTCTGCTTCTCACGACCTTTTGGTGACTGCCTGGTGCTCCAGGTGTGAGAAAGCCGTGGACTTACCCACCTTCAGGGCTGGGACTGAAGCTCTGAGGTTATGCTCTGACCGTCTTGGATGTTGTCCTGTGGACTTCCTGGGATCACATCTCTCACCTCGTCTCAGACGACTGGGTCAAAGGATGGCCACTTCGTTAGAGCTCTTGACACGTACGGACGTGCTCATCAAAATGTTGTCCCCACAGCCAGGACGTCTGACCAGCACCCACCTTCCTGCGACACTCAGATGGTTGCTTCCAAACTGCTTTCTTGAAAGAAAAGTTTATTCTTCATAGTTTAAATCTGTGCTTCCCAAATTCTCTGTGGCTAAGACTAGTCGTTTTTTCTAATCCACGTGGACCAATACCAATTAAATGAAGTTAAAAAATCATTTTGAAAAAAAAAACCCACAAATGATAAGCCCCGATGTTTTATTATTAGCTTCAGCAGACAACATGGTCCTGTCAAATCCCTCTGGGTTTCACAGTTCGTGAACCCGCGTTCTGGTAGCTCATGGGCCACCTGGGTGGGGCTGGCCAACCATGACCAACGCTTAAGACCGGCAACTTCATTTGCATTTCCAGTCCCTCAAGGCCAGCGGGGAAGAGCGTGGCATATTCCCATTTTAAAGACCAGTAAATCGAGACCAGGAAGCTTAGGCCAGGCTGCGATTGTGGGTGAGTCAAGAGGTTAGAGCACAGACCCCGCCCTTGGACTCCTTTCCGTCACTCTACTGCCATTTTCCAAAGTGGAGGGACCTGCCCTCTTGTCCAGCGTAATGAGGCCTCCTGGCAATTGTGCAGCCGGGCAGAGGCCCTCATCTTTGCTCCCCCAGGGGTCTTGTTCAGGCCAGAAGAGCCTGGACTACACGGACAAAGTGATCAAAACTGAACCAATGGCCCCATCAAGTCCTTGGAGCTGCATTTAATTTGGAATTAAACTGTTTGAGGTCAGGTATAAGCACTTCATCCAAGATGGTTTTCTTTTATGAGGCCACGGTGGCTAATCGTCGGGTGTGATTTTATAGACGGTGCAGGAGGGAAAAGCTAGTTGTGGAAAGGGCCCCGTCCTGCTCACTCCCTGATTTGTTTGTTGATCCGCTGAAATCTACACGACAGGGCCTGAGGCTCCACTAATCCCTGGACCCTTTTGGAAGCAAGAAGCCAGACCTGGACCAAGGTGCCCTCCTGCCCACCCCGCCCACAGGCCGGCGGTGGGAGGGCGGGGGGTGGGCAGAAGTCCTGCTCAGAGCCCAGGGAGTTCAGGGCTTCCTCAGTAGGTAGCACCCCCCTAGGATCTCCTTGCCCCAGGTCCCTCCAGGGAGACGGTGGGCCTCACCTAGGGACCTCCGGTTACGACCTGGAGCCCTCCTGGGCCTGCCCACAGGAGCTACACGCAGGAAACCCCCAAGGGTCCGAGAAAGACGCTCTCCTTCTTGGGCCAGGCCCCTCGGAGCCGCCTTTTCCCCTAGGCTCTGCATTCGTCATCGCTTTGCCCGAAAGCACCTGAAAGAAAATGAGTTTGCTTTTCTCCTGTTAATCCATTTTTGTCAGTTCAGTTCTCAGGTCCAGTCACACACCCAAGAGGGCGGAGGAAAACTCCTTCCTCTCTGCAGCGCTCAGAGCCCCCATCCAAGTAAGACCCACAGGCCCCACCCCGACGTCAGGACAGATCCGGCAGGGACTGCAGAGGGGGGCTCTGGTCCAGCGGGGAGGGGAGGCCTGGAGGAGCATCTCCCGGCCAGGGCGAAGCTGGAGGCCGCAAACTTGCACCACCCACAGGTGGCCGACGCCTGACCCGGGGCTCGCTTGGTGGAGGGCGAGGCCGTGTGGAAGCCCTGCCCAGCGTCCAGGCCTGCCCTGGGACGGAGACTGCAGTAGCTCCTTTTGCAGCTCCCTGGCTCCTGGGCGTCTCTCGCCTCCAGGGGGACCAGGTCTGGGCCCAGAGCAAGGTCAGGGCTGTGCACTTGGAAGGAGGAGAGAAGGTTCTGAAGGGCTAATCCCCAGGGTCCAGCCCTCAGTTTCCTCCACGGCAGCTGGCCAGACAGGGAGGCTCTGCCTCAGGGCTAGACCAGAACAGGCCTCTCCACGCTGGCTGGCTGCTAAAAGCTGAAAAAATAAGTCTGGGTCCCTGAGCCAAAGGGCCAGTGGAGCCCCCTCTGGAGGCAAGAAACCAGCGGTGCTTTCAGCCGCTCAGTCCCTGGGGCAGCCCCTGGCACGCTGAGCCAGCCAGAGGCAGAGAGGGCCGAGGGCTGCGTCCTGGCAGATCTGACCTCTCCCACCGCCACCTGCCACCCACTCCCCGCTCCCACGTCCCTCCCACCCCAGTCCTGAGCCCTGGCGGGGCGGAGGCTCCTTGAGGACCAGGTGTGGGGTCCGAGCTCCTGCGCCCCCAGGGATATGGGCAGGATCTGGAGCGCTGGCCAAGCGCCCTCTGGGGAACTTTGTGGAGGTCAGAGATGTCCCAGCTCTGAGACAGAGGTGGCCCTGGTTCAACTCTTGTCCCCCCCTTAGAGCTGTGACTGCTTTGGGGGGCAGTGTGGGCGCTGTGAGGACCTGTAGGCGCCATCACCGTGAGGGCAGAGGGCTGAGTGACAGTCCTTCCTCGAGTAAGATGGGGAAGTGAATCTAGTCTCATGAGAGGAGCCACCTGGAACATAACGGTCCTCCGCCTGAGTCTGCCAGGTGAAAGGGTGGGATGAGGGATTACACTCCCAAAGGCACGCAAACTATGGAGAGCGGTTTGCAAGCCGGAGGAAGAACCCTGGACCCCTGACCTTTGCAGAGGGGCTGCCAGCACCTGGGGGCAAGGGGCAGGGTCTCCAGCAAAGCCACCTCGAGGGGCAGCAGCATGACGCCCCTGGCGCAAAAAGAGCTGGTTCCGCCCACGGAGGGGCAGAGACCGGCAGACACTCTCATTTCTTGTGATTATCCGAGTGTCAATCCTGCCCCGTCCCTCTCCATCCTTGTCAGATCTGCTTCCTCTGAAATCCTGAGGCGCCTCCGGCTCATTCCCAGCCGCCAAGAGCTATTCTCAGACTTGGCAGTTAATTACCTTCTCGCTGCTTCCCGCCTCCGGGCAGGCTCCGTCTTGGGACCCGTCACATGGGCACATCGCCAGGCTGTGGATGAACAGACATCCCAAAGGCAGTGGGCAGGTGGCCCCTGGCCAGGCAGCTGGGCCCCTCAGGCCTGTCCTGGAGAGTGCACGTGAGGTTCCCCAGATCCGGTCCTTTTGGGGACAGGGCTGGCCCCGCGCCTGGGAGCCTGACGGCGCCGCCTTTCTGGAGGCCCCTAGACAGCGGGAGCAAAATCCGTAAAAATGAAACCTCCTTCGCTGGGGCAATCACACTTTTAGGAACGTACGGCAGAAGGACCTAATAAGGCAGGGACTCAGGAATGCTCATCTCAGGAGCGTCTGACAGTGAAAACCCCAAAACTCCTTCTGCGCGGGGAGATGACCGTGTTCATAATAGCAGAACACAAAGGGAGAAAAGGAAATCATGGCCCTGGGTGCTTGGGTACCATCAGCTCTTCTCTACCTGAAATCCCAGCCTCCTTCCTACCACTTCCCTGGGATCCACACGCTCAGAAACTTGGGGTCCACTCTGCATTTAGCCCACAGGAGCCGCGAACAGGAGGTGATTATTCCCGCCGCCCCGGCCCCTGCCAACTTGCACACAAAAGAAATGTGGTGATTTATAGATGCCAGTTGCTAATAACTTTCTGATTATATACTGTTTAATTCCCTGAGCCCTCATATGGGTGACGGGGGCTGGGACAAGGGGGTCACCGCTCACCCCTCCCTGTGTAACCTCTGCCCCACCACACCTGTGCCTGCTTCTCTCAATATATCCTGCATCTGTTGTGTTTTCCTGCACACGTTGATGACAGATTGAGACCATAATGGAATAATCACAGCTCAGGCAGAAGAAATGGAATCGGGCAGCCACGGAGGACCTGGTCTCAGACGCGTCCCTGCACAACTGAGAACTTGAACTTTCTATGAATTACATCGAATCAAGGATGCCAGCTGTTTTAGAAACAATGTCTGCCACCTGCAGCCTCTGGTCTTGGGTCCCCCTTGTAACTATGCAACCACTTTGGACCCCAACCAATTCTTGCTTAACAAGTACCCTTACTTCTCGTGCCAGCTCCAGTTATCATCCTTGATAAACAAGCCATGGAACTAACTGTGGCCCTGCGGTTTTGCCTTTATAAGCTTCCTCCCTTTTGTAGTCCGGGGGAACACAATTCAAGTGCTTCTGGAATCTGTCTCCCAGGCTGCAGCCCTAAAGACCCAAACGAAGCCCTCTTTATTTCAATCAGGTCTCCATCTCTGGTTAACAATGGAGACCCACAAGCATATACTCATACACACCTCCAAACCCTGTGAAGACAACAGAGTTTCTCCTACACACCCTTGTGTGTGATTAACACAGTCAGATATTCGAATGGACAGATGGATGTGTGGATGAGTGGATGGATGGATGAGTGGATGGATGGATGAGTGGTTGGATGGGCGGGTGGATGGATGGATAGATGGATGGATGGATGGATAGATGGATGGATGGATGGATGGATGAGTGGATGGATGGATGGATAGATGGATGGATGGATGGGTGGATGAGTGGATGGATGGGTGGGTGGATGGATGGATAGGTGGGTGGGTGGGTCTTCTCCCTACACATCTGTCTTATGTCCACTTCTCCCCCTTTATAAGGACACCAATCCTATTGGAGTAGGGCTTACCCCAGTGACCTCATGTTAACTAATTCCATCTGCAATGACCCTATTTCCAAATAAGGCCATATTCTGAGGTCCTGAGGATTAGGACCTCAACCTATCAATTTCGGGGGACACAGTTCAACCCCTAACACCCTCATTCATTCCTCCATTCATTTGCATCAGTGTGAACTCACGGATTCTCTTCTTATTCACTGGGTTAAGCCCTATTTCTGTCATTACTCATGTTCATGCTAAAGTGTTTGCAGACTTGACGTGGCCCCTGCAAGTCCCTTTGTGCTGACTCCTATGTCCTTCTGATATGTTTCCCCAACCCCCCATCCTCTGAGAGCTTCTTTACTTTCTGGCAGAAAAGCACGTTCTGGGTTCATCTTGTTCTTTCCTGACCCCCGTCCTGAAACCAGCCATCTCTCTGAGAAGCCCTGGTTCCTCTTAGAGGGAGGACATTAAAAACCAGAATCTGTGCAGCCCGTGGGCTGCTGGTCCCTCAGGGACAGCGCGGGGGCATCCTTGTGGGCACGTCTATCCCTGAGGTCCAGTCCAACCCCACAGGCTCACCTGGCCTGCCTCCTCTCCGTCCTGCAACATCACCCTTGACGCAATACTCCCGTGCTCTGTCCCAGAAGACACAGAAAGCAGCTTCAGAACTCCAGCCCGCACCACCCGGGAGAGCAAAGCTGCTAACTGGAGGTTTCAGACTCAGGGTGTGTGGTCAGAACACTGTGCTCAAATTTACATCAGTCATTTCTTTGTGTCTTTTAGTGTAGTTGTGCCATTCACTTGAAATAAGTTAGATCCACTGGTGTGTTTGCTTTCCGTCCCTCCCTTATTTGTGTGTGTGTGTGCGTGTGTGTGTGTGTGTGTGTGCATGTGTGTGTAAATATTGGCAGGATTCAAAAGTCAAAACTGTCCACAAAAGTGTCCTCAGAGGAGTGTTACCCACCCCCCAGCCCCACCCCATTGCCACCCACCCTCCCCACAGGTAACCAACCTTCTTAGTTTCTTTCTTTCTTTCTATTTATTTATTTATTTATTTTTGGCTGTGTTCGGTCTTCGTTGCTGCGCGCGGGCTTTCTCTAGTTGCGGCAAGCGGGGGCTACTCTTCATTGAGGTGCGCGGGCTTCTCATTGCGGTGGCTTCTCTTGTTGTGGAACACGGGCTCTAGGTGTGCAGGGTTCAGTAATTGTGGCTCGCAGGCTCAGCAGTTGTGGCACACGGGCTCAAGTTGCTCCGTGGCATGTGAGATCTTCCCAGACCGGGGCTCGAACCCGTGTCTCCTGCATTGGCAGGCGGATTCTTAACCACTGTGCCACCCAGAAGTCCCCCTCCTTAGTTTCTGATTTATCCTGCCTGTGTTTTCCTTCCTCCTCCTCTGCCTCTTCCTCCTTCTCTGAGAATAAGTAGATCCAGGTGGACATGTTTTCTTAGTTTTATGACGACTCAAATCTTAGCAACCTGCGCACACGCACTTTTGCACTTTGCGTGCTCTCGCCCTCCCAGCTGTTCACAGAGAGCTTCCTCCATCTGTTCTAAGCTGTGTGGTGTGCTGTGCCCACGTGCGTGGTTCATCCACCCACGTTCCCACCTCCTATGCAGGAGCACATCGATCGTTTCCAGCGTACGGCACATGCAGACCATGCTGCAATGAATGACTTCGTGCGCAAGTGCTTTTGTGCTGTTGCAGGTGTGACCTCAGGCCAATTTCCCAGAAGTGGGGATGCAGGGTCAGGGTGAGCACCTGCGGATCCTGGCAGATACTGACCGTTCACCCCCACGAGGATGATACCAATTTTCCTTCCCACCAGCCCTCTGCTGCTGGCTTTGCAAGATTTGCCAACCAAAGAGGTGATCACGGTCACCCTGAATTTTAATTTACATCTCACAGAAGTCTTTTGAGCATCTTTTTGTTTTCATTTGTCCTCTCTAGCTAGGTAGCATGGCCTCCCATGGGAATTTCACAGCAACCTTTCCAGAGCCCTCAATGATGGCCGGGGGTTTGGGGGGCTGTGCTGAGAACCTTGCAAACACATCTCACTTGCCCCTCCGAGTTACCCTATTTTACAGACAAGAACACAGGCTCAGAGCTGAGAAGCTTCAGGGTGCCCGGAGACATGGGGACAGGACGTCTGACTCTGACTTGGGCTCCATGTCCCTGCAAATGCCCCCCTCCATGGGGATGTATGCAGACCCTTCCCTGAATGAGACATGGGTAAAGAGGCTCCCTGCAGCCGTGACAGCCCAGCCCAGCCCAGCCCAGCCCAGCCGCATCAAATCCCAGGTGTGTCCCAAGCCAATCAAAGATGCTGGAACAAGGCTGCCTGCCAGGTGGCCCCGTCCCTCTGCTCTCCTTACAAAGGCTCCTCAAAAAACGCTTTGATTATGAAATATTTCATGTCCTCAAGAATTAACATGAAAAACACCCATGCACCCACCACCCAGCTTTAACAGATGCTAACATTTTGCCATATGTTCCAGAACTGTCTCTCTTTTGACGGAAATAAAGCATCAGAGACAGCTCATGCCATCCCTGCGCACCCGCCCCCTTCCTGTTCCCTCCGGCTCTCCAACGAACGGCCCTCCTGGGATTGGTGCTTCTCATCCCACGACGGGCTTCATTATTTCCACGTCGAGAGTGTGTCTTTCAGCACCGCACAGTGTAGCCTGGGGGGCCTTGGGGCTGACACAGCGAGGGTCCCGGGATGGCACGTCCATTGGACGCCATCCAGTCACCGTCCATGCGGGGGGGGGGGGTGGCGGGAGCCTCCTGGAATACCCCACTGTACCCGAGGGAGGGCCCACCAGGGAGGCACCCTGCGGTGAAGGCCTTCAGTGTCACTATCTTTGCCCAATTGCCCTCTGAAGGTTTGTGCCCCAGAAGAGCACGTGCACCTTGTCATCATTGTCCGACGGCAGGCCCCCTTGCTGCTTTACTCACGTTTTCACAATTCCGGGGGGGTCCATGCCCTCACGCACCTCCGTGGGTCACTCTAGCCTCCTCTTCCGGCCCTGAGTGCACCAGACGGGGTCCGGCAGGAAACAGACACACAGAGGGGAGATGAGCACGATTTAAGTGCTGTGGGCAGAACTCAGGGTGAACAGCAGGGAGGGGTACGGAGCCCAGGCTGGAAGGGGCAGGACAGGGTGGACCCTGGCAGGATAGTGGTCTCGGAAGAGTGACACAACCGCCTTCATCCCCCAGCAGGAAGAAGTCTCACCACCCCCTCTCTTGACGGCCGGCAGGGCCTCTTGTTGGTCAATCCACCCTGAAGCCAGAGGGCACAGGAGCCCAAAAGGAGTGTTTCCTAGAGATCAGCACCCCCAGGACATGGGCAGGGGGAGGGGGAGGATGGAGAGGAGGCAGGAGGGAAGCAGACCTCCAAAACCCATCCTTGGTCAGTCTCAGGCAGAGGGGTTAGGCTGGGGGTCTGGGGTCAGAGAGCGGGGGTCACAGGCTGCCCACATTACTTATGTACCAGCTGTGGCCTTGGACTTAACCTTTCTGAGCCTCAGTTTGCTCATCTATGAATTGGGAAAATAATAGAACCTCCTGCCCAGTTGTGGGATGAGAGGAGGCTGAGGTGAGGGATGTAAAGGTCTCACACGGAGCCTGGTGCCCCAGGAAACTCTCAGAAAGTGAATGGGGGTCCAGGCAGAGTGTTCTCCTCTGGAACAGCCAAAAGACAGCCGAGGTGGCTACAGCAGAACCAGATAAAATATACCTATAACAACGAACATTAAAAGGAACTAGAGGGCTTCCCTGGTGGCGCAGTGGTTGAGAGTCTGCCTGCCGATGCAGGGGACACAGGTTCATGCCCCGGTCCGGGAAGATCCCACATGCCGCAGAGCGGCTGGGCCCGTGAGCCATGGCCGCTGAGCCTGCGCGTCCGGAGCCTGTGCTCTGCGATGGGAGAGGCCACAACAGTGAGAGGCCCACGTACCACTAAAAAAAAAAAATAAAAGGAACTAGAGCGGACCCTACACATAGCAAAAAGTTAATTTCATCAGGAAGCTGCAACAATTCTCAACTTGCACGATGCTATGATCCACTGAGAGAAAACTGACAGCCCTGCAGGAGAAAGGGCCAAAAACTCCAGGATGGCAGAAGATGCGGACACCCCTCTCTTGTAATTGATGGCTCGAGCACATCAGAAAATCAGTAGGGACATGGCAGATTTGAATAATCCAATTAACATGCACGACTTCACAGAAAGTTCAACCTAGCACCCCAAAACTTCAGGTCACACTTTTTTTTCCAGCACAAAAGGAAATATTTTTAAAATTTGATGACATACTGGGATGAAAACAAGTCTCAACAGATACAAAAGCTTAAGGAACACAGAGACCACATTCTCTGAATGCAAAGCAATTAGGTCAGCAATCAGTGACAAAAGGAAAACTAGAAACGCTCTATGTGGGGAAACCAAGAAAAATAATTCCAAATAACTCCTGGTGCAAAGAATGTGTCAAAATAAAAGTTAGAATATATTTAGTACTGAAAGGTAATAACAATACTGTACGTCAAAACTTAAGAAATGCAGCTAAAACAGTATTTACAAGGAAGTTTATAGTGTTAAGTGATTATTTTAGAAAATAAGAAAAGCTGAAAATGTGTAAAGTAGGGGTGCATTTAAAAACATTAGCAAAAGAATAAGAGACCAAAGCAAAGAAAGTAGCAGAAATTAAATAACAGATAAAGGAGAAAATATATACCAGAGACAGTCAAAAAGCAAAAACAGCTCATGGGGGGAGAAATGGGTAAGATAGACAAATCTTTGGAAACATGGATCAAAAATAAAAGAAGATACAGGACATATAAAAACTATTAGGAATGAAAACATAATTTTATACATAACCGTGATTAAATAGTTAAGAGGGCATTACATCAATAAACAGAAACTTTACGCCAATATATCTGAAAACTTGAGTGAAATCGACAGATTCCTAGACAAAAAATACCTTTCAAAACTGACTCCATAAGAAATAGAAAGCCTAAATAGTCTTATAAATGTTCAAGGGACTGGATGCCTAATTTAACGTCTTCCCCCAAAGAACACACAAGGCCTGACAATTTCACGCAGAGCCTTCACTACTTTTCATACAAAATGTCTTGTCCTGGATCGAATACCAGTCAATGCAAGAGACAAACCAAGAAAGAAAAAAAACATCTGAAAGAGACAAGGGCAGGCGTGGCTGGTGGACATCCCCTCACCCTATCCCCAGCTCTCCCCATGGAGACACGACGGATGGGCCTGCCACAAAGACAGGCTGTCACCGCTACACACGACCCGGCCCTGTCCTGCCCACCCAGGCTCAGCTCACGGGCTGCACCTGAAGGATTCCAGCCAACCCTCCGAGGGCCGACAGGAGCCTGGGGCCAGCCCCGGAGCCCTTGGGGGAGGACGGTGGAGCCTGCTGGGGGATGTTTGAGGCAGGAAAGCCGGGATTTAGGGCCGGGCAACACCATCCACAACCCCGCTCATCCCCCCAGGGCTCCAAGTCTGACCAGGACAGGTCCCCGACTTCCTCCTGCCTGGAGGAGGGCATCCTGTCTCCTGGCACAGTGGTTTGGGAACCAGAGGTACAGCTGGGGGCACGAGGGTGCTGGGCAGCCTGTGGCCAGCACTCATGCCAACGCCAGTAGCTGGGACCCGCCCCCCCCCACAGGTGGCCCCACCTGCATGGAACGTGGGCTGGTCGGGAGAGCATGGCTGGGGGAGGGGATGCACCTTTCCTAACGGCAGGTGGGCAGTCTGAGAGGAATTATGAAGCAGATCCCCGAGGATGGGCTCACAAACATGGAGTTTGGAAGAGGCCCTGTGGTCCCTGTCCTCTGGTCCAGGCGTTTGACAGGAAAATCAGACACGATCCACTTCAAAGACCCATTTTGCTCCAGGGAGGACCTGTGGCCGGTGGAGACACATGGAGCCCTGGGGACAGGAAGACCCCAGGCGCCCCTGGCCTGTGGTCTCCTGTGTGATGCCCACAGGACCCTGCAGAGATCAGAGCCCTCAGTCCTGAGTGATGAACATAAAGACCACAGAACACAGTGGTGTCGCAGGGACAGGTAATTTTGGAGCACAGAGCCCCAGGGAGGAGGCCTGAGCCCAGAAGAGGGCCTGGGAATCAGCTGCCGCCACGTGGCCAGCCCTAGCCGGAGGCCAGCCCCCGTGGCTGGGTCTGGGGAGAGGTCAGCATCTGGGTCCCTCCAGACTGCCCACCTACCACGTCTCAGGGCTGAAGGGACGATGCCTGGACGCCACGGAGCTTGAGACCCCCTTCAGCCAGGTCGGGGCCCAGACCCTGGGGAGGCCTGCAGACCTTCAACGTAGCCCGGGGTCACCCCACCCACGAGGCTGGACCTGAGCGCTGACCTGCCTGGTTCCAAAGCCCTCATTCTTAATGGCTAAACCCATTGGTTTTAGGGATTCATATTTTTAAAATGTTTACTTCCACATCACAAAAAACACCTCCAAACTCCCCATAAATGGTCAAAAGACAAGATAGGAGAACACTTTAGGGCACAGACAAGGGTTCACCTCCTTAAAATACATAAGGATCTCAAACGGTGAGAAGTAGACACCCAACAACCTGAGAGAAAACCGGGTACAGGACATGTGAAGAGACCTCCCAGGAAAACAGAGAAAACAGCCCTCAGAGATGAGCCCAATGAGGAGAGGAGCCATCACGCCTCAGGCTGGCACACGTCCAAGGCTCCCCGGCTCCGAGGGCGACCTGTGGCTGGTGGGGACCCCAGAGCTCTGGCGACAGGAAGACCCCTGGCATCCGAGCCAGGCGGGGATGTGGGCCTCTCAGAAAGCCATTCCCTTTATCACCCCAACTTCCCCCCGGAGCCAGGACCCACGTCCCGTAAGCGCCCTGGAACCCACATCTTGCTACTTCGATGAATGCTCGGAGGCCGGAGCCGGCTGAGAAGACCCTGCCCAGCCCCACCCTAAGGAGGACCAGCAGGGCGGTGAGACCCACCCCCACCCTAAGGAGGACCACCAGGGCGGTGAGACCCACCCCCAGAGCTGAAGGAAGGGGCAGAGCCGCGTGCTGTGAGCAGTGTGAGGCAGAGGGGATTTCAGACGTGTGTCTACGGGCTTGTTTTCACAAAATAGTGGCTGGATGGAACGAACGTTCCCTAGAAGGGGGTGGGGGAGGGGGGGGGAGGGAAGATTCTCCAAACACACCTTTCTTTAAAGGATTTGACGCATCTCTGCTTTTCCCCAAACAAAACGGAATCAAACAAGAAAAATGCTTGCCCCACCGATGACTTGCTAATGGCCAAAGGAAGTCACACCTTCCCAAGGTTGGCACCTGGACCAAGGGACCACCTTCTTAGCGTCAGCGCTTCCAGCCCCTGGCGCACGTGGTCCTGCCCTGAGCCAGCCCCACCCACGTCCTGGGGTCAGGACACCCTGAGTGTGACAGAGGCACCACAGGGAACTTCCTGTTTCCAGAAGCACAGGGGACCGGAGGTGGTGCTGCAAGGCCCCTGGCCGGTGCTCCCTGGGAGGATGACGTCGCTCGTTAAGATGTCACTTCCCGTCTTTGAGTGCACGGCTTCTAACTTCTTGGGCTTAAATCACAGTGTCGTTTCACGTACCAAATAAGTAAATAACAGCTTTAGGCTTTTAGAAAATAAAAGTCGTGTTTGTAAATTTAAAAAGTGAATGTTATAAAAAAAAAAAGTGGGTAAACTTTTCTAGCTGAAAAGTCACGAAAGAGGCATCAGCAAATAAGTTGTGTGAACCTTAATTGAATTCTAGTTCAAAAAAATATCTAGGAAAGACATTTGGGGACAATTTGGGCATTTTCACATGCAGGGGCTAGGAGGGAGAGTTGGAAATTATGACTAATTTTTAGGTGCAACACTGTACTGTGGTCACGTAAGGAAACACTCCTGTTAGGAGGCAAAGGCTTCAAACCTCCTAACATTTGTAACAATTTCAAATGGTTCTGGAAAAGGAGAGAGAGAGGGAGGCAGAGACAGAGGGGGACAGAGAAGGAGAGGCAAGTTTTTAAATAATTAGCATGACCACACTTGGGGGTTGTGTGTGATGGGGGGTCCATGCCCAGGGTAGCTGGAGGCCTGGCTCCCACAGGTGAGTCAGGGATGCCACCACCTGCAGAAGGGGAATCAACACTCACCGAAGGAAGGCCGGCCCCTTGGGAGGTGGACACGGGATGGGGCACGTGGTCAGCACGGGAGAGCCTAGCGGCTGGGCTGCATGGGGCCTGTATCTCCTGCAAGCGGGGCTGGGGGCGGGTACAACCCTGCCTGGGATGAGGCATCAGGGGACGGAGACTATGGAGGGGACCCTGGGGCTCCCAGAGGGGATTTGTCCTGCCCAACGTCAGGAGCCCTCCCTGACTGCCAGAGCCTCGTGGTCATTATCGTGGTCACGTGTATCAACTGCTCGCTCCGTGTGCTGGAATCTTACCATCAACTGGGCAAGCTCTGCTCTGTCCCCCAGAATTTTCTTTCCTGTGTGCTCTGATTCGGCGTGGCCACAGCAGGACATTTTGTGCTCAATCTGGAAGGCTGTGCCCCAACGCACCTTGTCCCCCAAGCCGTCTCCTGGGCCACGTGTGCGCCTCGCTCCTCTGGAAAGACACCAGCCAGTCGTTCCTTCCGGACTCCTGTGGCGTCACCAAGGACCTAGAGACAGGGCCAGGCCTGTGTGGGCTCCAGCCCGCCCTGCATGTCCACAGGCAGACCCTGGACACACAGGGCCTGGACCGGGGGAGGAGAGCAAGACCCTTGGCACCTTGGGCGCCGAACTTAAAGAGGTACCAAAAAAGCCCTCAGCAATCCAGATAGATAATATTTTAATGCAATACATTTGAAGTCAAAATTAATGCCAAAAAATCCATGATGAACAGATATCAAAATTTTTAAAGAAAGACAGGATCAGTGACGGCCAGGACTGCAGCTGTGCCCAACCATCTGAGACCCTGCAGCAAAAGGTTACATGAAAACATCGGGGATCCGGGTCCCACCCCGTCAGTGAGCCCCCTCTCAACCCTGCTACCTCCGTCCAGTCACCACTCCAGCAGGCTGGGCACACACGCCAAGGGCCCAGGACCCGCCGCCCCTGCACCTGCCGTGATGGGGCCGGGCCCGTGGCTAGGAGGTGGGGAGGGAGAGGCTGCACCGCCGGCTGGATTTACAGTGGGTTTCATTTATTAATCAGCCGAAAGCCACACGAGGGGTGGGGCTCGTGGAAGCCGCGTGCAGTGTGTGGCCTGTCCGTTGAGCTGCTAATATAAATTTGCTCAGCTGTGACACACACAGGGTTGTTCTGGCTGAGAGAAAAAATAAACACCGGCCCATCATTTTCTTGCCGATGGAGCTAAAACTCTCCCGGGCCCACTGGAGTCCACAGGCAGAGCCGGCCTCCTCCAGGAAGATCAGCTGTCCCATCCGGCTCTGTCGCTCCCCAGCCACAGGACCTTGGACAAGGCAGGGCTGCAGCTTCCCCACCTCTGGGTGAGGACAGAACCCCTGCCCACTCGGGGTTGGGAGCTGCGGTCTGAAGAGGAGGGGCTTGGGCGGGGGGAGTGGCCTGAGCGCGTGGCTGCACCCCAGGAAGCCTGGACTCAGGGCAGGCAGGCATCGTCTGGAAGGAGGGGAGCCCGTGGCGCCCATGGAGCAGGTGAGCCAGGGGCGGGGTGAGTGGGG
Organism: Pseudorca crassidens; assembly: GCF_039906515.1. Lineage (NCBI taxonomy): Eukaryota > Metazoa > Chordata > Mammalia > Artiodactyla > Delphinidae > Pseudorca > Pseudorca crassidens. The sequence goes on from NC_090302.1 coordinate 3,665,561, forward strand.
GGCAGAGGCACGCGTCCAGGTGGGAGACGGTGAAGGCCAAGGCAGGATGGAGGGATTCTCGGGGTCGACAGACAGGAGCCACAGGCTGGAATTTAGGACATTCCGGAGGCTGTGGGCCTCAGTCGGGGCAATCCTCTCTTGCCCGCACGTTATTTTACAAGGCAATTAGGCACGTATCTGATCGGGGACTCACATCTACATTACATAAAGAACTTGTACAACTCAACAGTAAAAAGACAAACAACTCAATTTTAAAATGGGCAGAGGACTCGAATTTCTCCAAGAAGACATACAAATGGCCAACATGCACACGAAAAGATGTTGAACACCATTAGTCATCGGAGAAATGCAAATCAAAACGAAATGTGACACCACCAGGATGGTGATAATCAAAGTGACAGGTAAAAACAAGTGTTGGCAGGGACATGGAGAAATTGGAGTCGTATGTGTGGCTGGCAGGGATGTAAGATGACGCAGCCACTTTGGAAAACAGTCTGGCAGTTCTTCCAAAAGTTAAACCCAGAGCTCCTACATGCCCCAGAAATGCTACTCCTAGGTATCTACCCAAGAGAGATGAAAGCGTATATCGGCACAAAAACTGTACATGAATATTCATAGCAGCTTCATTCATAATAATCGGAAGGTGGATTCAACCCAGAGGTCTGTCAGTGGGTGAGCAGATAAACAACATGTGGGCCATCCATAGAGTGGAATATTATGCAGCCATGAAAAGGAGTGAAGCACTAATACCTACAGCATGTGTTGGTACACATGATGCTGAGTGAAAGAAGCCAGACAGACACAAAAGGCCGTATAGTGTGTGCTTCCCTTTATATGAAATGTCCAGAGGAGGCAACTCCATAGGGGCAGAAAGCGGACGGGTGGTTGTTTAGGACCAGGAGGGGGGAATTAGGGAGTGACCGCCAACGGGTAGGAGGTTTCTTTTTGAGGTAATAAAAACGTCCTGGGGCTTCCCTGCTGGCGCAGTGGTTGAGCGTCCACCTGCCGATGCAGGGGACACCGGTTCATGCCCCGGTCCGGGAAGATCCCACATGCCGCGGAGCGGCTGGGCCCGTGAGCCATGGCCCCTGAGCCTGCGCGTCCAGAGCCTGTGCTCCGCAACGGGAGAGGCCACAACAGTGGGAGGCCTGCGTACCGCAAAAAAAAAAAAAAGTCCTAAAATTGATTACGTTGATGGTTGCGCAATACTGTGAATATACTAGAATCCACTGAATGGCACACTTCCGATGGATGATTTGTATGGAATGTGCATTATTTCTCAAAAAAGCTGTCACAAAAGAGAAAACTTTACAGTTCATCCTGTATTTGTTATTGTTATTTTGGTGTTACAGAATTTCATCGACGACTACATACAAAAAGACGCACGGGGGTATGAATGAATGTTTAAATCAATTCTAATTCATTTTTCAAAGGGAATTAGGTCATCTCCGTCTCTTCCAGGACTCAGGACTCCTGGGTTTGATCCCAGCTTGGACGCTGACCGCATCCCCATCCTTGGCTGTGGGACAGAGCTGCTCCCCGCACCCCCCTGGGCTGCCAGGAGAATGAATGGCGATACGATATGACACCCAAGCCAAGATACTCACTGGAGGTGCCCCCAAAACTCAGCCCCATCAGGACCCACACATGGGGGCCAGCCTGGTTTCACGGAACAGGAGCGGGGGCTGTGGAAGGTCTGCATCACCCATCCCGGCGATCCCAGTCACTAACACGGGTAGGAGAACGGGGTTTCCCTGGACAGGCTGAGCACTCAGGGGCCTCCCTGCCTGCCCCCACTGTCTCCCAGGGACTGTAGTCATGGTGCCTCTATCCCTCATAGGGCAGCAGGTGATGGGCACACAAAGGATGCTGGGAGAATCTTGGTGTTAAGAGCATGATGGTGGCTGAGCTTTCCCTCTGCCTTCTCTCAAGTTTTTGCTCAGACAGCTAAGAAGGAGACAAGGACCAGTCAGGCTAGTGACTCCACAGCACTAAGGGTAGCCGTGGAAGAAATAATAATAACAACAAATAATAATAAGAGTCTGGGGAGAGCACCAACTGGAACTAAGTGCTTGGCCTCAATCCTCTCCCCAGCAGGACCCTCAGTCCCTGACTCACCCACCCCCCCAGGCCCACCCCAGCCCCACAAGGCTCCTCATGTGGGATGGCCCCCTTTTCCTGGCACCTGTGTGCCCTCCCCCACGTCTGCCTCCTCCGAGAAGCCTCTCCTGATAGACCCCACCTCTGGCTGTCTCTCCCTCCCCTTTGCTGGTGCAGGCGTTCTGCTCATTCTTGGTTTAAAGAGGGACTCAGGGCACAGGGAGGCCTCTTCAGGGGTCCCTCAGTCCAGGGACGGGACAGGATGGCAGGCAGCCATGGGAGAGGCGTGGAGCAGGGAGCCTCCCTGGCAGACACTGCTGGGCCTGGAATCTAAGACCTGGAGGGTGGACAGGCCTAGAGGGACAGGTGGGCGGGGGGGAGAGGGGCCGGGAGGGTAGCAGAAGGGGGGGGGGTGGAGGGGGAGATGTGTCCAAGGTAGAGGGACAGCACACGCTGAGCCCTAAGGGAGCCTGCAATTCCAGGGGCCACAGGGGGACAGGATGGGCTGAGGAAGGCACCCGGATCACCTGGACATGCCCAGGATTTGGTCCCTGCCCTGGATGCGGTGGGAAGCCACCACCACGTGCCTGTGCACCCCTGACCCCCGCCATCGGAGATCACAGCATCTGTCTCTGCAGGAAGCCTGGGACATTCTAGAGCAGCTGTACTGGAAGAAGCCAGGCCTGGGCCTCGGGTGCTGTCAGGTGGGAGTGGCCGGCGTCCAGCAGCCCCCTCCTGTCCCTGGCCTGGGACGCGTCAGGCCGGCCTCTCTGCCTTGGAGTCCAGAGGCCGTCAGCAACTCAGCATCAGCGCCTGTGTCACGGGCCGCAGGGACCTCCCAGCAGTTTCTGACATACTTAGTCGGACTAAACTTATTTATGTTTGTTTTTCCCTTTCCGGTGGTTTCTGTCAGCACTGGTGATAGATGGGTACGTGTTGATGGAATTTTCAATCTGCTCCCCATAAAAAGATTATATTTTGACTACTTTATTGCTTTGTGTGGTGTGTGCGATCCTGGTGTGATAATTACTGAAGGAATAGCTACGGCCCTACAACGGGTGGAGGATGGACGCCAAGGGACCCTCGGTGCCCTTCCCGCCGTGTTCCTCTCTCCTGCGCATTTTCTGGCTTTCCAGCCTTGGAATGAGAAGATTCCCAGGCTGGAGAGGGCGGAAGTTGGGGAGACACACAAGGAGTCCTCAGCTTCGCTCTCTGGAGTCTGGAATTCTCACCAGAGGAGGGAGGCTCCCCCACCCCCGCTGCTCAACACAGGGATGCACATCCGGAGATGGTGTGAGCACAGACACACGCACACCCCTGGTGGTCCTCGTCAGGTTGGGGTCCTGGATGCCAGCAGATCTCCTGCACTGGGCACAGGACCTGGCTGGGAGCTGAGGATGTGGGGCCACACCAAGGACACACTCGGGCTCAGAGGGCTGCCCAGGGACTGTTTCCCGAGCCACAGACCCCGAAGGACCACACGCGGAAGAGCTCGTCTTGGCAGGGAAGCAAGGCCACGGGCAGGAACCCGGAGGGCAGACCCAGGTGAGCCCTGGTGATGGGCCAGAGCCCTGAGAGCACAAGGCCGGGAATGGGCTGGGGGCTCGGGATGCAGGATGGGGCCACACCTGTGACGCCCACCCGCATGTGGCCGGGGACAGACCAACAGGACCCAGGGGCAGAGGCCGAGGCTCAGGTCCCTCAGCCCGGCCTCACGCCTCCAGTGTCTCACTCAGCTTCCCCAGACTCACTTCCTCACCTGGAAACGTGGATTCAAAGGAAAATGATGATTTTGAAGAGGACCAGCCCTCCAGCGCTGACTCCGTGCCCGGCCCCAGCTGAGCACGTGACACACATGATGTTTTTTAATCTTTGCAAAAATGCTAAGAGGTTGGCAGGCCTTACAATCATCCTCATTTTGCAGATGAGAAAACTAGGCCCAGGGAAGTTAGGGACTCAGCCGTCAAGTGCTGGGCCAGGGTTCAAACCCGGGCAACTGGATCCAGTCATTCTACTGATTGGATCCAGTAAACGTATATCAAATTACAGGAGGGCTTTGCAAACACTACGCTGCCTTCCAAAAGTGAAGGCTCCTCGCCTGCCGAGCTCTGAGTCCCAGGATGTCCCCTGAGGCTAGATTCCTCCAAGCCTCCCTCTGGTATCACTTCCCACCTAACTGCCAAGAAAAAGCCCAGATGACTCCCCGTTTGTTTTCAGCTCATTAAAATGCCCAGAGCACTGGGATTGAGGGTCCAGCCCGGCTGGGAAACACCCCCCAACCCTGCCACGTCCACAGTGTCAATGCAAAAGGACCCGAGGCTCTGTTCACCCCCTACCCCACCCCCACCCTAGTTCAGCAGCCCCGATTCCCCGTCACCTGCTCACAGACATGCCAGGGAGTTTCCGGTGCGCTGCTGGTGAATAATTTATCAGTCATCCGTGAGCAGGGGCAGGACATATAAATATCTATAGATATGGCCATGGCGAGCACACACGCCTGTGTATGTCTTTAAAACTTGTAAACCGTTCCTGTGATCTAATCGGGCATAAATTACCCGCAATGAAGGTGGCAGGTCTGCTTGCAGACGGTCCTTTAAGTTCCACTATCTCCACAAATAGCAAGGCTGCTGGTGCGCAGGCTCCATCCATCATGATTGTGAGCGGGTTGCTCATGTTTTTTCATGCAAAAGAGAAAAAAGATCCCTTTCTAAACATCGCCGTGCGCAAGCCCAAGTCTGGGCCCCCCGGGGGGTGTAGATTGCCCTCCCGCGGCTCTGCTCTGGGGATGCTCTAACTGCAGTGCTGCGTCCAGGCAGCCCGTGGCCTCTGCGAATCCTCCTTCTGGTGCCTGCTCCCCGCTCCTGGCCCCAAGCCCTCGTGCCAATCCCTGGCGTCCGCCAGGAGCCCGACCCTCACACCACAGGTCAAAACGCCCCATCCGCTTTCCCAGGCCGTGGAGCCCTATGCCCGCCTCCAGAGTCCACCTGCCGCCGCCAGACGGGGACATCGCTCCCCGAGGGGAGGCTGGGCCCTCTTTCCCCAGACCTACAGGAGATGCTCCGTGAACGTTCCTCTAAGGAGCACCTGCCTGGCTGAGCCCAAGCAGAGCTGGAGACTCACGGGCAGCACATCCCCGGGAGGGAGGGAGGTGCGCCTTTGCCTGGGCCACACCTCCAGCTCAGCCCGAGGCCGCTAGGACGGCTCTGGCCCGGCTCTTATCCTGGGATGGGGGCCTGGTGGTAACTACGGACCGCAGGCCCCAGACTGCTCACAGTAGATGGTGCCCCCGAGCCAGGCGTTCGGAGGTCAGGTGGCCAAACGAGACATCGCACAGAGGAGAAAGGCCGCCTCCCTCCGGGCCAAGCCCGAGTCACGGACCCGCCCTGGCTCCTGATACGCACGTGGGAGGTGAGGCCACCGCACCCCCTCCCCATCCCAGGAGCAGCCAGGAGCGGCAGTGTGACCCCAGCTCCGTCAATCACAGCTCGCGTGCCTCGAACCCTCGAACCTCACTCACTGTGCCTCAGTTTCCTCATCTATGAAATGGGGATAATGATCTAATTCAAGGGCTGTGCTGAGGATTAAAACAAGTTAACACACAGGCAAAGCACTTAGGACAGTGGGAAGGGTGTGCATCTCACAAGCGTTTGCCGTTATTATTATTAATTATTAGTATTCAAGCCCAGTCCGCTGCTTCCTACAACAGGACATACACACTCAAAACTCCTTAGAGTGAAAATAGCACAGTTTTTCACCCCGCCACGGGGCAGGGTCTGAGCTGTGCTGCTCGGGCACTGGGCTGCAGGTGACCCTGGGTTGCCGGGGCTTCTGGAAACTCGAGTTAGCCTCCTTGGCTCCAACCTCTATGGCATTAGGATGCGGAAATTCCATCACGACGGTGCAGTTGGCCCGGCGCCGCCCCAGGAGGAGCCGCACTGCCGTTGGCACCTCCGCGTGATACGTGGTTTTAAAAGAACTCTTGTTCTCACTATCCCAGTTGGACAGGTCCACACCCTGCTGACACTGCCTCCTGCCTCATTTTGAAACTGACCAAAGTGGCCCCGGATTCATCACTTCATCAACGAAGTGCACTGGTGGGAGGTACCTGGTGTGACGTCAGCCCCAGGTGAGCCCTGCGGAGCCCTGGTCGTCCTGGTGGGTCCTGGTGGGTCCTGCAGAGCCCTGGTGAGTCCCAGTGGGTCCTGGGAAGTCTTAAGGAGTTCTGATGGGTCTGGGTGGGCCCTGAGAAATCCTAATGGCTCCTGGCAGGTCCTGGTGGATCCTGGGGAATTAGGAAGCCCATGAGCATGATGAGGATAGAACCACAGCTTGAAGCCCCAGCCTAGGGCTTCTGCCTACAGGTGGGAGATCTATTTCGTTACCCCAAACACCCCCTAAAGAGGCAGAAATTTGACTATTTTTAAAACCCAAGCTCCAAGGATGGGGAGAGGAGGACAGGGGCCAGAGTGACAGCAGATGGATAAACGCCTAGAAGTCTGCAGTGCCCAGACCCCCCTTCGCTTCCCAGGCCCCACGCCTTCTTTCTGCCCCATGTGTGAAGTCCAACATGGGGAAGGGAGGTGGTTTGGGTTCACACCTCTGCCCCTCGCGATCAGGCGGTGGCTCAGGCCACCAGCAAGGAGGTGGCAGAGTCAAGCTCCCATCCCAGCCGGGGTAGCCCTTCCGTTGAGAACGTTCGCTAGTGATCCGGCCAGACCTCTTCTTCTGAGTTGCTGTGGTCAGAGCTGGGGTCGGTGACACTTTCTCTGGATCCCAGAAGGAGGGGAGCTCCAGGAAAGAGCGCTGAGATAATCTGTAGGGGGTCCACCTTCTTCCATTAGGGAAGCAGGATGCTGGGAGCCTCCCGCACGTGAGGGAGGGGACTGGTCACCCCACTGCATATGCCCACACCTGTCCCAGGGTGTGGCACGCAGTAGGTGCTTGTGTGAGTTTCCCGGGGCGGCTTAGACAACACAATGTATTCTCTCACAGTCTGAGGCCGGAAGTCCAACATCAAGGTGTCGGTAGGGTTAGTTCTTTCCCAGGCCTCTCTCCTTGGCTTGCTGCCTCTTCACGTGGTCTTTGCTCTGTGCACATGCATCCCCAGTGTCTCTTTGTGTGTCCTAATTTCCTCTTCTTACAAGGACACCAGTCAGATAGGATTAGGGCCCACTTTAATGGGGTGTGCATCTCACAAGAGTTTGCCATTATTATTATTATTAATAATATTTGAACTTAATTACCTCTTCAAATGCCCTATCTCCAAGTACAGTCATATTCTAAGGTTCTGGGGGTTGGGACTTCAACATATAAATTTTGGAGGGGACAAAATTCAGCCCATAAGCTCACTCAATAACTGTCTGTTGGATAGGTGATGACGACAACGACGACGATGATGATGATAAACAGTCCCCCTTTAGTGGACACTTGGTATGTGCCTGAGCCCCAGGCTAAGCACCTTATTTACCTCACTCATTGTCTCCTCAAGTCTTAAAGAGGTATCACCAACCCTCTTTCCAGATGAAGAAAGCAAAGCTCAAAGAGGATCAAGAATTTATGGAAGGTCACTACCAGGAACCAGAGACCGGACAAATCCAGGCCCATCTGAGTCCAGTCCCAGGTCTTATCCACCATGCTGGAATGCCTAACACTCTGGGACACCTCCAAAAGTAACAGCCCCAGCTGCCGACCCACTACCATAGCCTAGCACTGTCCCAAGTCTTTTATATCCTTCATGCCATTTAATGTGATCTTCCTAACAATTGTGTGAGAAGGGCATCCTTATTCCTTTTTTACAAATGAGATAATTAAGGCCAGAGACATGAAAGCATTTGATTAACTGCTTAAAAGATAGATGGAAGGATAGATGGGTGAATGGATGGGTAGGTGGGTGGATAGATCGTTGGATGAGAGATGGATGATGGATGAATGGATGGATAGATGGATAGAGGATGGATAGATGGATGTTGGATGGATGGATGGATGGATGATGGGTGGATGGATGGGTGGATGAATGGATAGAGGGTAGATGGATGGATGGATGTCTGGCTGGGTGAATGGATGGTGGGTAGATGGATGGATGGATGGATGGTAGATGGATGGGTGGATGGGTGGATGGATGGAGGGTGGATGGATGGATGGTAGATGGATGGGTGGATGGGTGGATGGATGGAGGGTGGATGGATGGATGGTAGATGGATGGGTGGATGGGTGGATGGGTGGATAGATCATTGGATGAGAGATGGATGATGGATGAATGGATGGATAGATGGATGTTGGATGGATGGATGGGTGGATGATGGGTGGATGGATGGATGGATGGGTGGATGGATGGTAGATGGATGGGTGGATGGATGGATGGATGGATGGTAGATCAATGGGTGGATGGGTGGATGGATGGAGGGATGGGTGGATGGATGGATGGATGGATGGATGGTAGATGGATGGGTGGATGGGTGGATGGGTGGATGGATGGATGGATGGATGGAGGGTGGATGGATGGATGGATGGATGGTAGATGGATGGGTGGATGCGTGGATGGATGGGTGGGTGGACGGAGGGTGGATGGATGATGGATGGATGGATGGTAGATGGATGGGTGGATGGGTGGATGAATGGATGGATGGATGGATGGTAGATCGATGGGTGGATGGGTGGATGGATGGAGGGATGGGTGGATGGATGGATGGATGGATGGAGGGTGGGTGGATGGATGGATGGATGGTAGATGGATGGGTGGATGGGTGGATGGGTGGATGGGTGGATGGATGGATGGAAGGTGGATGGATGGATGGATTGATGGTTGATGGATGGATGGATGGATGGATGGATGGTAGATTGATGGGTGGATGGGTGGATGGATGGTAGATCGATGAGTGGATGGGTGGATGGATGGATGGTAGATCGATGGGTGGATGGGTGGATGGATGGATGGTAGATCGATGGGTGGATGGGTGGATGGATGGTAGATCGATGAGTGGATGGGTGAATGGATGGATGGATGGATGGATGGAGGGTGGATGGATGGATGGATGGATAAGTGCCCCATCAGGTCTGTATCCTAGGCCACAAAGGAGGGCAGGGCTACGGAGCTGAGGCTGACAGTACCACTGACCAGCCTGCAGTGTCCCTGGCTCAGTGCTCCTGGCTCAGCAGGTCTTCTGGGACAGGGCTTCATGAACTGTGATGCAATTGTAACGCAGCCCGAACATCTCAATGACATGGTGGATATCTGGATAAGTGCCATGCTACAATTTGAGTTCCCTGGAAGAAAGGAGCTCTTACATGGTCACAAACAAGTCCAGCTCACCAGGCGAAGAAATGGAAGCAGTAAGTCCTGGGTCACGTTCACCTGCGCAAGAGCTGGGCACAGCCATTTACCGTGGTTGAGTCGTGAGGTTGTTTTTCTAGAAGCAAAAGACATCTTTCAGCCTGACTCCTCCCGTCTGTTGAAGGAGATCTTCCGGATGCTTCAAATGGCTGAAAGTAACCAGGCTGAAATAAACGTCTGTGAAATTGCAAGGTTGTTGGTGTGATGGTGGCAGGAACCAGCTGTGCCATGTCCCCACCATGTCCCCGTCAGGATCTAGAACAGGGCCTGGCCCAGGGTTGGCACCACTAAATGTTTGCAGAAAGAACGAGAGAAGCCGCAGCCAGCCCCGTCCTCTGTGCCCTCACCCTCCCGCCCATGACCTTTTCTCAGGCACCTCCCATTCTGTGCTGCTGTGGTTCTGCAGAGCGGGCATCCCAAGTGGGCCTCCTTCAGTCCCAGGGTGACAGGGACAATAAAGAGAGGGGTCTTACAGTCCACCTCTGAGCGGCGCTCACGGCTGCCAAGACCCCCTTATAGGGGGTAAATCTGAGATCGCCCTCCTGGTCCTACACACAGGCTCAGGAAAAGCTCCGTGCACCCAGTTGAGAACATGGGTCGTGGCGGCTGAAGGGGCGGGGCAGCCACAGCACAGATGAGCCTCGTCAGAGACGGGCACTCAGGAAATATGGGGGGAAATAAAACCATATTTGCGGCATCTTGGACTCTTCCTTCTCGAACTTACTCGAAATATGTCGGTATTTGTGTGGTCCTAGTTTAAGGTCTGCTCCCCGGCTGTAGCTGCCCAGAAGTCCTTGTCTTTGCTTCTCCCTGACCCCCCTCCCCCAGCAGCTGGCCCAGAACCTGGCACTTAATAAACGTATGAGGCTCACTGAGTAGATCGTGAAAGTACGGATGAATTTTGTGAAATTTATCACTAGCATATAAGGCCTCAAGGGCAAAAACTGGGCATCTTCCGTCTCAAAATCACCACAGTTTGGTGTAGTGCTTGCAGCTTGACACCCCATAAATGTTTAGATTCTGAATTTTATTTAAATTTAACTGACCGGCCTCGTAGAGGAAAGGAGGACATATTACTCATAACTGAAAAAAAATAAGAAAAAAAACTTAAACAAAAATTCAAGAGCCCCTGGCTAAGCTGCTGAGGGGGGACATCCGGAAGGGAGGGTCTTGATAATTCATATCTTAGAAAGCCAGACTCACCATTTCCTCCACTTGTTCACGTTTAATTCAATGGTGAAGGATTCGCATCTACTAACAGAAGCAGCCCCGCTGCGTGGCTCTGGGAAACCGAGAACGCTTAGCCAGGGGCTCTGTGGAGCTCCAGCACCAGCCGGAAACGGGACGGGGTCGAGAAGGACCCTCAGGCTGGAGGGGAGATGCCACAGGCAATTTTCTGAGCCACGACATGAGTGGATCCTGTGAAGATGGAGAGCCGGTCCCCCAGGGCAGACCCCGTGGAGCTCCTCCAGCTTCACTGAGGGTGTGCACGCCCGTATGCCCATGGTGCATGTGCATGGGTGCGTGTGTGCACGGGTGTGCATACGCAACATGGGTGTGCATATGTGACGTGGGCACATGCATGCGTGTGCATGGATGTGTACGTGTGTGTGCATATGAGCGTGGTTGGGCGTGTGTACCTCTGTGTGCATGTGTGGGCATGGCCATTGCGTGTGCACACATGTGTGTCCAATCCCAAACCCTAGCCAGAGCTGAGCTTCTCACCCACGTCGCACAGACTGCCGTGGTGCCCCTCCTTTAGGCGCGGAAGACTGGCCCAGGGAAGGGTTTCATCCAGAGACGGGGCCAAAATACAGGACGGACAGACTTTTACGGGGCAGCTTGGATGAGGAAAAGGCAGAGACCAGGTTCACAAACTTGTTTTCTGTGAAAACACACAAATTTAAGTCTAAACAGTACCGAGAGAAAGTCCAGAAATTTTTCTGCCAAACCTGTCGTCAGACTACTTCTGGGCGGTGGGATTCAAGATGACTTTCCTTTTTCTCTTCACTCGCCTGCATTTTCTGTGTTTCTGCAATGGGTGTGGGCTGCTTCAGCTACTAGTTGAGATTCTAGGAGTAACCACTCATTTTAAGAGCCTGTCCAGGAATGTCTCAGGAGCACAAGCAGGTGGGGGTTCCGGGCCCAAGGCGAGGTGTTTGTTGAGTGACTTTTCCACATGCTTTCTGCACGGAGTCTCACCTAGATGGGGACGGTCACGTCCACCACAAGGAGGACAGGGCAGAAGTGCTGGGAGGCCACTGCTGCCCAAGACCACAGGCCAGCAAGAGGCAGGACCTGGACTCAGGCAGGTCTGTCTCCCAGCCTGGGCCCTTGGTGGGTCCCCAGGAGGCTCTAGAAGCGGGGGATCGGCCCCCAGGGAGCAAGGCATTAAGACGGGGAGTGGGGCCCAGCACACTGCCTACCCAGACACGCTCGCTGCAGCTTGGCCTCGGACGCCGCCTGCTCTCTGTGAGATCCCAGGGTCCCTGACGGTGCACGCCCACCCACAAGGCTGCACAGATGCGGGAAGCGGAGCCCCAAGGTGGGCACACGCCTTGAACTTCTCCTGTCCAGAAGAGCACTGGACATTCTCTCTCACAGGTGCCCAGGGTCTCCCCAGGTGTAGACCAGCTACCAGGTGGACACCCCACAAGAGACAAGGGGAACAGAGTGCTTAGAAGGGCAGACCCATCCTGGTGCCGCTTAGGGAGAAGCGTTGCTGCCGTCGGGGTTCCTGTCGCAGAGCCCTGGCGGGCTCTTTGCTCTGCTTTCCTTCACTCTTTCCAGAATGAGTTCTTTCTTCCCTCACCTCCTCCCACGGTCACATCCCTGTTTTCTCCTCCACCAAACCTCTGTGGCTCCAACTCGGTGACGCAAAGCAAACCAAAGGAGATGGATTTTATTATCCTAATAAAATTTCAATGGATGTCATATGAGTCTGGGAGTTTCATATCTGCACAAACCTTTGTCTCCATTGCGTCAGAAAATAAAAAATAAAAAGCCTGCTCCCTGTGGCTCTGTAGTCCAAACACCGTAAACTCCAAAGACTAAAGAGAACACGCTGGCGAGGCCCCTTCCCTGGTGTGGCTACAATGGCAAACAGGCCTCTGATTACATTTCCTGCTTGCAACTGGCGAATAAAATATTTAGACAATATAAGCTGAATGTTCCAGGCCCAGCCGGCCCGCAGCTGTACTGCTCCGTGCAAATGGGAAGGCAGGAAGACAAAAAAATTTCAAATTAAATAAATGCCGGATAAGTGCAGATGTATCGTTTTAAAAATTCATCAACACTAACACCCGGTGCAATTTATTTTGGTTTCAATTTATTTGGGTCTTTTCTTTTAGATGAAAAGACCCATCTAACGTCCTGAAGAGATGACATTTAAGCACGAATTTTTGAGAAATCCCATTTCCCAGTGCATGAGGTGTGTCCCAGCAAGCCCCCGAGTGGGGGACCCCCGAAGTCCCTTCCGAGCCTGACTGACGGACAGAGGGGTGACAGCCAGCGTGCCCCGTGCCAGCGCTGGGACCCGGGAGTCCCACTCAAGCCTGAGCTCTGCCTTGCCCACCTGTGATCCCCCGGGCAGCCTCAGGAACACCCCAGGCCTCAGTTTCTCCATCCGTAGTGTGCGGGTTCAGCAGGAAGCAACCGAGGGTTGTGGGGGCCTTGACCGCACCCACACAGGCACCCATATGGCACAGTGCTGGGTGGACGGGCCTCCCGACAGCGTGACCGCCCCCGGGAGGGGAAAGTGTGCTTTGCAGGAGGCCACATCAACCGAACTGGGGGCAATCAGGCTACACTTCTGGGAATTCCTTCCTGTTTTGCAAAAAGTGGAGCCAGGTGTGGGCCCCAGGGGAAAAGATGCTGGTCCCCAGCATCCAGCGGCCGGAGGCACAGTGGAAGATGAAGGACCGACCTCGGGGGCCGTGGGGCAGGCGCCATGCACACGGTGACAAGCCAGTTCCGAAGCCCCAACCGTCGGAGCTGGAGCCTGTTCCCAGGAGACGCCGGCTCCACTGGGAAACCAGCCAACTGCTCCCCGCAGGGAAGTGTCTCTCTGTAGCCAGTAATGGAGCCCTGCGTGTGCAGGATGCCGTCGGCAGAGAAGGGCATTTATAACAGCTAACGCGGGGTGGAAGGGCTCAGCCACTGCGCAGAGCTCGGGAGGCGGCTGCTGGCGGGGGGTGGGGGAGCAGGGAAGCAGTGAGGAGCCCAGGACCCCCGGCAGTGACAGGCACTTATGGGTCTAGGCGCAGACAGCCGGCCCAGGGGCCCAGATGAGCAGGACACCAGGATGGGTGGCAGGTGGAGGGACCGGAGGTGTGCAGGGGCCTGGCGGGGACACCCGGCTGTGGTCCATCATGAAGCCCCTCACTTTTTCTGGACTCATCCATCCACACTGTTCCCACCAACCGGGGCACGGAGGGCTTCAGGGAAGGTGCGCAGTGGGCAGGAAGGGAACGAGCGCAGCGGGCAGGAAGGGAACGAGAAGCTCACCTGGCCGGTGGGCCGATTCCCTCAAGCTCCAAGCAGTGGGGGCCTCCAAGACGTGCCGGGGGCCGTGCTCTGTCTCCAGGGGTCTCTGTTTATCTTCTGTAAGATGGATAATCACGGGCCCCCAGGGATTCCCTCCTGGCTCCGAGGACACTGGCCTGGCCGGGCTGCTTAGCAACAGGCTTCGCCGCTACCACCCTCCTCCTTCCCACCAGCCACGGTGGTACCCAGGGCTCAGAGCCTAGGGCAGGGTCTGCACTCCCCAGCATGGCTCAGGGAGCTTCGGTTCCACAGAAGGGGCAACTCCTGCGTCTGATGGAGCTGAGGATGGCATGGACTCAGGGTCCCCGTGCTCCGGGCCGGGGCAGCAGCCCCCCGCCACACTCCCTGGGGCGTCCCCACCAGCCCCTAAGGCACCTCTGTGTAGATGGGGCACCAGGGCTCCCACCCCAAGGGGCCACACCGAGACATCCGTGGACCCCGGCACCATTCCCGCTGTGCCTGACAGGTCTGTCCACCCTGCCCCTGTCCAGCTCCCCAGCCGTGGCCTGGGGAGGTCCACCAGCTCACTCAGAGGACAGCATCACCCAACGGCCTGGGCCACGCCCGCTCGCTCATGGGCTTGCCAACGCCCTGGCCGCTGGGTCTCCAAATGGACAGGGGGTCGGGCTCAACTTGTGGCAACATCTGTGCATCTGGACCTCCCTGACCCCTTCCCAGAGACAGCAGAGCCTGGCATCAGACCTCCGCAGGTCCGACCCCCCACCCCGAAGGCATGCTCTCCAGCTCCCACCCCAGCCCGACCTCCCTATGGAGTTACGTGTCAGCCTGCCTGCATTTGACCCTCCATTTTCTCCAGGTCCCTGGAGGACATGGGGGAGATGAGGGTGCAGGAGAGCCTGGGCCCCGGCAGTCACCTCCAGCACAAGGGAGGCTCTGCCGTGGGGTCCCCGTGTTCGGGCCAGGACACAGGGACCGCTGGACAGAAGTCCAGGCTTGGCGACAGGATCTGCCCACCTTGGGGGTCCTGCCCTGCCGGAGTCTGCCCGCTGACAGCCAAGTGCCGTGCGCAGGTGCAGCAGGTCCCTGCCCGGGGGCCCTGAGGGCCCCGGAGGCCCCACCCACCCAGGCTTCCTTCAGCTTCTCAACATTCCCAGCTGCAGGCGTGGAAAGGCCAGGTGCCAGAGACAGCAGCCAGGTGGGAACTGGGGTGTGAGCCCCCCAGGAGGCAGGCTGGGCGGGTCTGGGGCGCTTCTGTGCTACAGACGAGTCAACCCAACCGAGGCTCAGAGAGGGCAGAGAGCTGGTCTTCTCAGAGCCCAGGGGGAGGGCTGGTCATCTCGCACACCACAGGGCCTGGCCGGGCCTCCCACCCTCACAGCCCTCCCCCTACACACACAGGCACACGCGTGCACACACGGACACAAGTGCGCACGCACGCACAGGCGTACGCACAGAAGTCAGAAGACACACGCACACACATGCCCTGGTCCAGCTCCATTGGGGAGTGGTTTCCTGGTCAGAACCTCATTCCTCCTGGTGTGAGTGGACAAAACCCACACTGTCTGTTCCAAGAACCCGGCGACAAGGGGTTTCTCGCCCGCTGGGAGAGGGGGGCTCTGTCACCATCGAGGTGCTGAGGCCTTGCCCTCCCCCAAGCCCTCCTGGTACCCAGCCAGCCAGACAAGGGTGTGAGGCAGCGCCATCTAGTGGGCGCATCCGGTGCTGCACAGGTGGGCCGGGGTGACCACCAAGGGTGAAGCCACGGACCCCACCATCCCCGGGAGGACAGAGGACGTGCAGAGTCTTCCCTCTTGTGGCCTGCATGGACAGCACCCCAAGGATAGAAACAGCCTCTGCACAAAGGCCCTGAGAAATGCCATGATAGAGCAGCTGGCATGTGAGTCTCAAAAAACAAAAGAATGTGTGGCTTGAGTTCCGTGGAACCCCAAAGAGGCCTGCTCATGTGGCGGCAGCTGAGTGTTTCAAAGGACGGGCTTGGGGGTTTTTCTCCCTTTTTTTTTTTTTTTTTTTTGCGGTACGTGGGCCTCTCACTGTTGTGGCCTCTCCTGCTGCGGAGCACAGGCTCCGGACGCACAGGCTCAGCGACCATGGCTCACAGGCCCAGCCGCTCCGCGGCACGTGGGATCTTCCTGGACCGGGGCACGAACCCGCGTCCCCTGCATCGGCAGGCGGACTCTCAACACTGCGCCACCAGGGAAGCCCTCTCTATTTTTAAAGATATTTTTTAAATGCCTAGCGACACCCTGGGAGCCAGTGCTGGGCAAGTGACACGTGTTTAGATGCACGCGTGTCCCCTCTCTGCCCCAGGTCCTGCCGAATCGTGGCACCCTGGGCATGGGTAGGGGGTGGAGAAGGCCCCACCCTCAGATGAGGGCAGGTCGGAATGAAATGGCACATGCAGGGTGCCCCACCGGGGCTCTCACACCCACGATTATTCTGCAAAGAGAACAGTGTCCCTGAGTGCTAGCGGTCCATCAGCTCTTGCCTGGCAACTGCAGAGCTATAAACAACCAGAGCTCTGAGCAGTCGCCTGGGGAGAGCATCCGCCTTCACCCCGAGACGCCGGGCCTCCTCTCCAGGACCCCGCTCACCTCGATGACGGCCACAGAGTGGGGTTCTATGCACGTCAGGCACAGTGGACACCCTCTGGGACACACCCTCTTGGGACACCCACCACCCACTTGGACCCTCACTCCCTGTGTGAATGGAAGTTTGCTTTTCAGACACCATTGCTGGGATCTCAAATATGCACAGGCCAGCACTAAGCGGGGACCTCAGCCTTGGGGGAGGCCGGCATCTCACGGCACCAGTAGGCTCAGGAGGAAAGACGTGGAGGGGACAGGCCGGTCATCTTTGCCATCAGATGTTAAAAGCCCCCTGTCATGCTGGTGGACACAAGGAGGTGACACCATCAGACGAGAGACAGCCGCCTGCCTGACAAGCACCTGTTCAGCCCCCAGACTCCCCCGCTGTCTGGCACTCGGTCGCAGGGCTGGGGAGGGGGCGGGACGGCCTTTGGGGAGAGAAAGTGAAAAGCTGCTCCTTTGTTTTGGCACCTGGTCTCCTGAGGGCCTGCACGTGTATGTGTGTATGTGCCTTTGTGTGTGAGTGCACGTGTGCTGCGCATGTGTGTACATGCGTGTGCATTTTGAGCGTGTGGGCGTGTGTGCCTTTTGTATGTGCCCACGTGTTCCGTGTGTGCTCGTGGGCACATGTGCTTTATGCCTGTGTTTGTGTCTATGTGCCTGTGCGTGCATTTGTGTGCATGGTACACGTGTGTGCGCCTACGTGTGTGCACGTGCATGGGAATGTCTGGGTAGCTCCAGGTGGAGGCCCACCACCCTGCCTGGGGAGCTTGAGCCTGTGAGGGCCTGAGGGCTCCCCCCATGCCCTCAACTGCAGCCCCAACCCAACCCTGATCCCCAGCAGGACAGGTGTCCCGGGTGAACCTCCCACCCACAGACGTGGCTGCTGAACCCACACTGGCCTTCGCCCCTGCAGGGACCACCCCCCCAGCCCCGCCTGACTCAGGGGCGGCCACCCAAGGACCGCTGGCAACGTGGGCGTCCAGTAGCAGAGGACAGATGGGCGTCTGTTTGCCCAGCTTCTCCAGGGACCCACACCTTCGACCACCCCCCTTGCTATCCACGCGGCGCTCCCAACAGGCTCTTCCCCCTGCTGTCTACACGGAGGAAGTGTTCCAACTCCCCGCACACCCTTCAGCCCTTGCGGGCATGCAGACCGCCCACAGGGTCTCTCTTCTGCTCCCTGAGCTGCCATGCTCCTCGCTGAGCTGCTGCCCCTAGACGGCCCAGCCCAGTGTGTCACCACACCGACCCCCGGCAGCCTCCGGCGCCAGCCCCACCTGAGATGGACTTTGCTGCCTGCATCCCTGCCAGGGCCCTCATCTGCTCTTTCCCTACAGTTTGGCTTCTTACATTAATGATAGGTTTGAAAAGGAATCAAGCTGGTGTTCTAGAACATGCCCTGCACTGATTGTGTAAATAAAACTGTAGAATGACAAAAAAAATCAGAATTGGCGGTACCCCCTGTCGCATTTCTCACATCCCCCTGGCTCTGCACCCACTCCCATCTGGCTTCCAGATTCCAAGGAGTTTCCACCCCCAGCGGCTCCACCCACCCCCAGCGGCTCCGCCCACCCCCACTCCCCAGGGCCTCCTTGGCCAGGGGCTCCAGGGTAACTGCTGGCCACTCACTCTGAGAACCAGGTTCCTCTCTGGGCTTGGGTGACTTCTCATCCCCAGTCCCCAGGTGTTGGTCCTTGTACCTCTCTGGCCCCTCCTCCTCTGTTGGCTTCACTGCCCCCTCGGCTGGCCCATCATATCTGGCTTGGGTCCCCACCCATGCCCTCAGCTCAGGCCTCTCCTGCAGGCTCTGGACCCATAGATCTGGCTTCTCCTCGTCCCAGAGACCCAGCGGTCCAGACACCACCTCCCCGTCAACCCCATCCACCACCAAGGCCACCAGCCATCTCCCCTGGTCCCCAATCCCAGCCACCGCCTTCTCGCCCCGCTCCTATGTGCCTCCCCCGCCCCGGCTGCCTTTCCACCGCGGCCCCTCCCACGGACCCACAGACAGATTTTTGTCACGGCACCTTCCGTGCCACCCTCCTGCCGGAAATCCTCAGGGCTGGCCCGTCTTCTTAGGACACAGCCTGCTCCCTGCCAGGCCCCACCCTAGCCTCACCCCTGCTCTTGACACCTGAGCGCCCTGGCGGTCCTGTATTCCCCACACTGGCCACACTCACTCTCACCACCAGACTCCATTCATGACACCCCTTCTGCCGGGAATCCTTCGCCCTCCCCCACCCCCTGCTGACATGTCTCGTCCTCCAAGCTTTAGCTGCAGTCACTTCCAGCGAGGTTCTCTGACTCCCAGAATCAGCAGGGTGCTCCCGGGACACGGGGCTGTGTGTGGTGAGGGGTCACATCCATCGCCCGGC
The DNA here is from genome assembly GCF_039906515.1 of Pseudorca crassidens. Classification (NCBI taxonomy): domain Eukaryota; kingdom Metazoa; phylum Chordata; class Mammalia; order Artiodactyla; family Delphinidae; genus Pseudorca; species Pseudorca crassidens. Next base: position 3,684,481 of record NC_090302.1, read on the forward strand.
GTCTCCAGTGCCCCTCAGAGAGGGACCGACCGCATCCAGGGCACTCGCTGCTGCGTCCCAGCCCCGCCCGCAGCCGGCACACCTGCGTCGTGCAGACGGCCTCCAGCCCGCAAATCAACACCCCTCCCGGGGGGCCAGACCCACTGAGACACAAGGGCCCTCATCTCGCTATCCCACGGGAATGGCTGGGGGAACACCTGCGCACAGGCAATTCAGAACATAGGACAGGATGTCTGAGCCCCTGCACTGTGCCGTGGACGTGCTGGACTGTCCTGGTTCCGCCCTGAAGAGCTCTGATCAGGACTCCACCCAAGTGCTCAGCAATCAGCAGCATCTCCTGGGCACAGCTCTCCAGCATCCGGGCCCCAAGGAACCCCTTATTCATCCTACAGAAACTGGACGGGGCTGGGGCCGGGCGAGCCTCTCTGCCCCAGCCTCAGCCTCTGCGTGGCGGCCATCTGGTTTCAACTCAAACATCACCCATTGTTGAAGGCACCCAGGACCCCACACTAGGAATGAGGGATCCCCCCCTTGCCCAGAAAACTCGCTCAGGTTTATTTTCTTGTCCATCTCAGCAGCAAGTCATCCGCTCCTTTCGTTCAACCACTTACTCCCTACCGCCCCTCCCCCTGCACCAGAGTCGTCTACTCCAGGCCGGCAGGTATTTGGGATCCTGCACCCCTTAGGCACTCAACACATGTTTGTTGAATGACTAAAGGAAAGACTTTCGGGCCTGCAGACAGTGGCGGCCCCAGGATAAATCTCCCCTGGGCTTGGGGAGCTTGAGAGCAGGCGGTGTGGGGTGAATCCCTCGAATCCCCAGGCCTTCCCCAAGCATGGCCAAAGCCAGCTGACTGAGTCTCCAGCAAGGACAGAGCTGGGTTCCAGTGGGTGACGCCCGTCTCTGATCCTGGCTGGACCCTGCTGCCCAGAGCCTCAGGCTGCTCCCAGCGGGGCAGCTTCATCCCAGGGAGCCTCGCTCGGGAAGCCTGACCCAGGAGAGTTGCTGGTGGGGACACAGGGCTCAGACCCCTTATCACCAGTCCCTGCGCTGGAAACCACAGATGGGGAAACTGAGGCCTGGCCCCCAGTCAGAACAGGGCACGGGGGTTCCGGTGCCCAGGCACTATGCCCTTCAGGGCCCAGGATAAGTCCCTTGTTCCTCCCTGGAGGCCGGGGCTGCATTTCTGCCGATCTCCTCCAATTGCTCCCGCATCCTGCCCACTGCCTTCCCGGCAGGGTTCAATCTAGCAAGTGGTTGTAGCTTCTCGGGTTTACCTCCTTCCGCCAACATCATGGTCTCTGATGGCGTCTGACTCACTGCAGCCGAGACCTCTGTGCAAAGTCGGGAATCAGGGGAGGCAGGGGATGCCTGCCTTCCACCCTCCTCTCCAAGCAACTCACCCCCAGGCAGGGCCACCAGGCAATACTCCAGGGAGACCCTTGGGTGGAGGTGCTGCTGGCCCAGCGTGAATGACCCCTAAGCACACGAGGTCCCCAGCCAGGCCTCCGGTGCCACTACAGACCCTGAGGCCCTGGAGCCTAGAGAAGAAGCCGCTGCTGGATCACAAAGGATTCAGCCCTGGAGTGGGAGGCTGAGGTCTGTTTCAGCTGCAGAGACCCCGGGGGGCCCAAGTGGGGCCTGGAGAGAGCCAGCTCTCCCTGAACCCAGGTGAAAGGGCCTTCCCGGCCTCCAGTTCAGAGGTTCCCCAACAGCCTTCCATCCCGTGCCCAGCTGGCTGTGATGGTGTGTCTCTGGAAGTCTAACCTCACTCTCTCTTGCTGCAGCTAAAGTTCTCTCCAGAAGCCAAGATCCCCAGGAGGGCCCTCAGTCCCGTGTCTCAAACCCGCGTGCACATGGCTCATGGTCTAAATGCATGTGGGGCGTGCCCACGGGGGCCAGTCCCCCAGCACACTCTGCCCAGCAGGGACATGCGGGGACAGTGCTCATGGTGAGGGGGTGGGGGGCCCGAGGGGGGAGCAGCATACCCAGGGCACCGGCCTCTGGTCCAGACATGCTGCAAACATTAACCTCCTTTGATCTACACTCATCCTTCCAGGGTTCCCGTCCCGCCCTCGGTTTGCTCAGGCGCTGAGCTGAGTGAGGGGCTGAGGAGAGAGAAGACCCGGGAGCTCGGAGAGCCCAGGGGGTATAGATTTGTGATGGTCCCCATCCCGGGGACAAGCGGCGCAGGCCCAGGGTCAGGGTCAGGGTCAAGGATGCCTCGGCCAAGCGAGGCACAGGGTGGACCCCGGGAAGAAAACACTGACTCCCAGCCATGCTGTGCCCTTTCCACAGAGGAGAGACTGAGGCCCCCAGGCCGAGGTGGTGTGCGGGCTACCCCGAGGGCGGGAAGGAGGGCTCGGCCTTAGCAAGACGCAAGTCGTGCCCGTGCAGCCTCGGGCCTCCTCCCCCGCGCCCTGCCCCGTGTCGGCCCCCCAGCAGATGCTGGAGACGTAGCACCTGCTACAAAGCCCTGGGGCAGCCACAGACTTGCCCGCCCCTTAAGCGTCAGGCCCTGGAGCTCCCCTGCGCTCCCTCCTTGGAGCTGCCAGGACCACAGGAGCCCCCTTAGTGGGCTTGCAAAGCGCTTTTTTTTTTTTTTTTTTTTGGTAAAATAGCTTTTTCCTCTGTCAAAACACAAACCAACACACTTTGAGGGGAGGGGAGGAGAACGAGGCAACACAGTCTAGCCCCACGGCTCACTTAGAGGAGGACATGAGACTTAAAAGCCTGACCCCACTGCTTGCCCAGCGGAGGAAATGTCATGACCCTAACACCCACTTATAAATATCTCTTGTTATGTTAAAAATATATATATACATTTCCAGGGCCCACCTGGCTCTACTCCTGCACAGAAAGGGTTAACCTTCAAAATTCACCATCAGGGTCCCGGGATGGGGCTGGTAAGGAGAGGCAGCTTGGGAAGAAGGGGGGTGCTGAAAAACAGAGAGGGACAAGCCAATGTGTACCTGGGGCCCTCCAAGACCTCCAAAACAGAGAAGGGGGAGGATGCCTGTCAGAGACGGAAACCAATGCTGTCCCAGGGGTTGTCTCACTCCTGTCCCCAGTGGCAAATGCTCTGGAGTGATGTCCTTTCAGACATCCCTGTGAGGTCCCGATATCAGGATGCATCCTTTCCTCTCAGTCCCAGCCCATTCAACTCACCACCGAGCTTTAAAGGTCCTAAGAGGGAGTAGCCCACCGCCCCCACCCCCAGCCAAGTAAGAAGTGTGAGGAAAGCTGGAGGTCCTTCCTGGGAGGAGCCACTGCTGGGGTCCCCCTTCAGTCCCTGACCAGGCGGTAAATGTGGTGCTGGGCCCCCCGCTCACTGGTGGAGACCTCGAAGACACAGGCGGTGCAGAGCAGCAGTTCCTGGGTGTCTCTGTCTGTCACCACCTGGAGGATGGTGCGGTTCTCCAGGACACTGGTCATCACGTAGCACTCGGGCAGCTGCCGCAGCTTGTGTGGAAAATTCACCAGGTACTCACACATGGGTGAGCGCAGCAGGCGCTGCACGAACCTCCCGTCCTCCAGCTGGCACGCTCCGTCTCTACCTTCTCCACCACCTGCTTGCCAACGGAGCAGACCTTGGAGGAACAGGTGAAGGTCATGTGCTCCAGGCTCTTGTGCTGGCTGCTCCCTCCACAGAAGCCACCACTGCCACCGCCGGCCCCCACCTCCTCGCCACTCGGGCCCCAGTTCAGGTCCGCCCAGAACTCGACCAGGAAGAAGGCGTTGGGGGGCCCACGATCATACAGCTCCCGCAGACCACCCTTTATCTCAGGGAATGTGTCATAGATCTGCCGGACGTCCACACTCTCGAGGGGGGCGCGCTCCGGGGCTGGGGCAGTGCTGGCTGATGTGTACAAACAGGTGCCTCTGGTAAGAGTCAGCTCCGCTCAGCCTGCAACACCACCCCACAAGTATCGGGGTCTGAGCCCCAAATTAAATTGGAGAGAAACTGCAGGAATTTAAGAGACTCCGTGAAGTCGCCTGAGGGAGCAGGGGTCAACCCAGCGGCCTGGAACCCAGGCTGGGCTCCCCCCGGGGCTGCCAGCTGCCACAGCCAGGATACCATTCTGTGCACGAGGAGGTGTCAGGAGCCGCCAACCATCTCTATCCCCGTCCGCTCCCGGTATGTGGGCAGATGTTCCTCCAGCAGCGGAGGTCAGCTACCTCGAACCATGATGCATTCGGAGCTGTGCCTCCCGCACAGTATGTCAGCCCAAAGAGGTGTGTGAGACCGTGAGAGTTCTAGTTAAATCTACCGCCCTCATAAGTAATGGCATGACTTGATAAAGGAACTAGTGCAGGCCAGGTTGGAGCTGAGTCTGGGCTGGGATCAGGGCTCAGCCTGCAGAGGAAGAGGGCTCCGTCTGGAACTAGGGTATGAAGCGACGAGGGCTGAACCTGAAGCGTGGATCGGGGCTGAGTCGGGGGAAGGACTGGGCTCAGCAAGGGGCCCCAGGCTGAGAGGCGGAATTTCTTTCCCGAGCAGCCAAAGCCCGAGCCACCCACGTGATCCTCTTCTTGCGCTGCGAGCGGCAAGATATTTTCACCAGCTGCCCGATGCATCGCCCATAAAGCCATAAAGCAGAAACTGACTTTGAAATGGCCCTTTCTCCGCCTGTATCCTCGGGCATAAATTTAAATAAAATGGCAATCTAAATGCCTGCGACTCTTGAGTTGTCCTCGTGGGGCTGTCCCTCCGGGCTGCGTGGGGAGACAGAATGCCACCCTAAACCCATCCTCCTGTGCCACACGGGTGAACGTCGGTGGGGGGCGGCAGCGGGGAGGGTGGGCGGCCCTTGGCAGATGGAGCGGACACGTGGGACCGGTGCCTTCCCCTCTGCTGATGCCGGCTCCCAGGGGGACAGGAGAGACGCTGGGTCACTCGAGGGAGGGGCTGCACCTCCGTCCACCTGGGAAAATGGGGAAAGACACAGCATCTCTTTTGCACGCTCTGTGTAAGATTTAACAGGCACTGAGCAGACTCCCGACCCACAGTAAGTGCTCCTAAGTATCCTGCATGTCTCCGCCGGGTTGAGAACCCACAGGGAGCGCCGACGGGGGACTCAGCTGATCCGACTTGTGAGGAGCACTCTTCTCAAACCCAAGTGTGTGGAGGAACCCCCAGAGGGCTGGCTCCGCCCCAGGTTCTGAGCCAGCAGGCCTGGGAGGGGCCTGAGAACGTGCATTTCTATCAGGTTTCCAGCTGGTGCTGCTGGCACGGGGACCACGCTTGGAGACCTGCTGTGCTAGAGAAAGCTCGCCCGGTAGCGGTGACTCACGAGCAGCAGGTGGGTACGGGAGGGCAGGAAGACGGGGCGGAGGGCCTCGCTGCTGCGGCCCAGGCTGCAGGGGACCAGAGGGCTCCGCCTGCGTGGGGGCAGGGGGAAAGGAGGGGTCGCCATGGCTTGGTCCGCCCCGGCGCCCCAGCCCTGCGCATGCAGAGCCCCCTCGCGCAGGGTACCCTGTGCGCACAGCACGGGGCAGGGCACCCAAATCAACTGCGCCTGGCCTCAGGCTCCTGCCCACGAGCTCCTCCCTCATGGCAGCAGCCTAGACACAGGCTCCACGTACCGGTGGACAAACCAAAGCTCAGGAAGGTGAGGACCCACCACGTCCTCTGGGCCAGGGAGTGGCGGCTGCTCCCCAAATCCAAATCCTGGGCTTCCTTCCCAAGCCCCTCTCCAACCTTTCTCCCTGCAAACTCGGAGGCTGAGCTTCCAGCCAGGTCCCAGGTACAAGCCCTGGCGTTTGGGGGTACATGCCAAACCCACGGTGCCCTTAATCTGGTCCCGACAAGACTGGACCCTCCCCTCAACCTCCATCCTCTGGACGGCCAGGCCACCCTGTTCCTGTCTCCCAGTGCAGCCCCAGAGGAGGAAAGCCATCAGGACATCACGCTGTCGGGAGCAACTTGGCTTTTACGGATGGCCTTTGCCAAGATCTGCAGCCTGGCACAAACAGGCAGAGGCACCTCACCAACAGTGAGGAAGGAAACTGGCCACAGGGATGAGCTCCCGGGACCTGCAGGGGGAGGGAATGGGGGCTGATCTGGTGACATGGGTGGGAGATGCACCTCACCAACAGTGAGGAAGGAAACTGGCCACAGGGACGAGCTCCCGGGACCTGCAGGGGGAGGGAACGGGGGGCGATCTGGTGACATGGGTGGGAGGTGAGGGCAAGAGCCAGCTGTCAGGAGGGGCTACGGGCTGGCGTAAGGACAAGCGTGATCGGGTACCTGAAACGCTTCGCGTGGAGCAGTGGGCAGACGTGAGCTCAGCGGCGTGTGCACTCAGCTACGTGCCCTCAGGTGTGCGCTCACAGCCACATGAGGAAAGGGCTCAGGGGCTTGTAGAAGGTTTTGCAGATAAGAGGGACTTACCGTTCCACAAGCAAAATCAAGGGTCAGAGCGTAGCTGTGGGCAGGGCTCAGGGGCTCTCTCTGGATCGGGGAGCAGTGATGAGCTGAGCGTCTTGCTGGTCTGGGCTCAGAGTCAAGGTCGTCCCCCAGCCTGGGTGCAGAGTCCTCCAGAGCTGGAGTCCAAGGCTGAGCATAGGTCAGGGCAGAGCCTATGCTGTGGACGGCTGGGCACGAAGGAGGCAGGAGAACTTAGCAGGGAGTGCCCGTGCAGAGCGCAGCTGCAGGGCCCAAGCAGCTGGGCGTAGAATAGATGGTGTTCACAGGCAGTGGGGTGGGGGGGATACTCCTCCTTTGACCCAGCCTCGCCACTTGTCTGCAGTCTGGCTACGGTCACTCAGACCCCTCCCGGCCCGAGGTCAATCCAGTGCACTCTCTGAGGGGCTCGCCAGTGGGCCAGGCTTCTCTGACTCCATTTCCTGCTTCCACCAGGCCCACCAGCCTCCACCAGGCCCACCGGCCTCCGCCGGCCCCCACCAGCCATCCATTAGCCAAGATGAGTCCCCATCTAGATCCGTTCTACGTCACCACCGGCCCTGACCTGCTCCCTTCTCTCTGCCCTCTGCCAAACCAAACGAGGGACACCCCCCCCAACCCTGCAACACACCACCCCTGAGACCGAGACAGAAGGTGGGGACTTTCGCTGGTGACGCAGGGTAATGACAAGGGCAGAAGAGGGGGCGCTGGACGCTGCACAGCAGGAGATGCAAAGCTGACATCTGACTTCCTTTTCTAGAAACCTCTTGGTCTCCCTGGAGAAGAGCCCGATTCCCGGGTGAAGCAGGGTAAGCGCCTGGAGCATCCTGTGATGTCAGAAAGTGAAGGGGGCGGGGCAGGGAGCCAAACGCAGGAGCTCCCCCTGCTGGAGCAGCCTGGGAAAAACATAAACACCGGGAGTGTTCCATTCACCCGTAACAAAGCGAACGTCTGCGAGCCCGCACCGGCATTAACAGATAACTGGATAAATAATTAAGTGGAAGAGAAGGGACGAAGCTTCCCTAGAGAGGAATTCTAATTAACACATGTAGAAGGAATGAGGGGAATTGGATACCCCGTGAGCACACCGCTGCCAGCAAGACCCACCAACGGCAGCTCAAAATCATGAACAAAAGTTTAAGGAAAAGGAATGCATTGTGAAGCCTCCAATTACTTCCCTCAAAGATATTTATTAGTTATGAAGAGAAAAATAGTAACTTTCCGGTAACTTTTAAAAATAGTAACTTTGCAATAGAGAAACCCGACAAACACCGGTTTGATGAAGGGATCAAGGTTAACACCACCTAAGACCTACAGCCCTCAGGGCCTCCCCACGTGACAGCTGCGGAGGGCGCCTCCCTCCTCTCATATTCCTGCCCTAAATGCAGAGCCTCCATCTAATTGTGGAAAAAAAATAGTTGACAAACCCAAATTGGGGCACATTCTATAAAATAACCGAGCAGCACTGTCCCGAAGGCAGAGACGTGAACAGAATGAGGGAACAGCGCAGGCAGAGGGCTCAGGAGAGCAGACGACAAAACGCGAGGGGGCATCTGGGGCGGGATACACATCGGATCCTGAAACGGGAAGGACTTCAGTGGAAAACTGGGGAGCCCGCAGCGAGGTCTGTGGTTTGGGGAACAGTCTCACACGCACGGTAATATCTCCCCCTTGCTGACTGTATTACAATCAGGTAGGAATGTTAGGGAGGCTGGGCGGGGTAGTATACAGAAGATCTCTGTCCTAGTGCGCAACTCTTCCTTTTATTTTGAGATGATTTCAAGTGAAGAAGGCATCTCCTTGGCCACATTTGTGTGCTTGGACCCCAGCCTGGCCCGGAGCAGCTCAGTCTTCCGTCTGCTTCTCCCCTCCCTTCCCCAACCCCCCACGTCCCGCAGCCATCCCTGAGCAGAGCTCTCCCTCCACAAGCAGCTCATTCAGGTGTGTTCCCCAGTGAAAACAGTTTCCTCCCCAACAGGAGAGCTGGCACTAGCCAGCAAAGAAAACTTTCTTACCTGAGAATTGCCAAGCAGCCCTGAGGGGGAGCCCCACACCCACTGCCCCCAGTGGGACCAGTTCCTGGCTCCGTATGCCATGCCCTAGAAAGATGACACCTGCAGTGGGCAGGCCAGCCCTGGTAGGCATCGCTGTAGCACTGGGCCAACTCCTAGCCACTGGCAACTCTATTGGTGGCTGCCTTGGGGTCAGGCATCCAACCTGGTCCAGGATGACAGGTCACATGACACAGGCTATAGCAGCCTTTACATAAAAATCCTTTTTGAAAAGAAAATGCCCGCCCAAACTATTCTACCGTCTCCCACCTCTCATTCTACCTAAACCCATCTCAAATTGTCCATTTAGAAATTTCTTCTAAAGGATTTCCCAATGCTCCCCAGTCCCCGTTTGGGGAATCGCAGGATGGCCCCAACAGCCAGCCAGAAAAGAGAAAACCCAGCCACCACTCGTGGCCTCATGTCCCCATGCTCCATCCAGAAGGGCCCCCCTTAGCCTCCGGGAACACAGAGAAACATCCCAGAACTGTAAGCCTCTTGTCCCAGCCCACGCCCCACCCCAGTCCTCCAAGAACTGCAGCGCCCAAGTCATTTCCATCCAATCAAGGCGGCAGCAGGAGGTATCTGTGAAACATGCCGTATGACTTCACAGTGGGAAATAGATTAATAAACCATTATGATCAGCCAGCTGATTATTAGCATGAGAATGAGGCTCTGGAGCTAATTGAAGCCATCCGGCAAAATGTCAGCGCCTGCTTGGGGTATGAAATATTCATCGCACCCAAGCCCCAACCAGAGAGCAGAGGTTTGTACGTACCTTTCCTTGTATGGCCAATGTCAGACGGGGCTCCTTCCCCTGTGGCACGGTCAGGGCCAAGGCTCAGAGCCACCTACTTACCGGGGCAGTGGACTTCTCCAGAGGGGCATGGGGTTTGGTTACAGATGTGGTCCTTTTCTTGATCCACTTTAAGAAAAGAGAGAAATTCTTGTGAGTGTAGAGAGCTTATGGGATCTCGCCTGGGGGAGGCCGTTTGTCCCTGGGAGGTGGGGTTCAGGGATGCCCCTTCTGGTGTATTTCAGCTGTGTTCCCTGAGGGGCGTGCCGCATCTGTTCCGCAGCCTGCAGCAGTGCCATTCTTGACCGTGGAGTAGCCTCAGCCACTTCCCTCCGCTGACCTTTCCCTCCCCGTTGCTCGACCAGCAGCCAAGAGCTCTCTCCTCCAGCCAGGGGTCTTCAGCCAGCTCCAGTCATGGTGGGCGTGCAGGACAGGATGCGCCACAAGGACAGGCCGGCCCCCGCGTGATGCCTTGTCTCCACTAAAGCCAAGAGGGGGGCAGTTTCTCAGTCCCCCACAATGTGGAAAATATTAATGGCCTCTTCCCTACCATCATAGCAGCCACACTTTTTACAAAGTAGGTCTTCCCTGGTGGCGCAGTGGTTAAGAATCCGCCTGCCAATGCAGGGGACACGGGTTCGAGACCTGGTCCAGGAAGATCCCACATGCCGCAGAGCAACTAAGCCCGTGTGCCACAACTACTAAGCCTGCGCTCTAGAGCCCACGTGCCACAACTACTGAAGCCCGTGCGCCTAGAGCCCATGCTCCGCAACAAGAGAAGCCACCGCGATGAGAAGCCCGCGCACCGCAACAAAGAGTAGCCCCCGCTCGCCGCAACTAGAGAAAGCCCGCGCACAGCAACGAAGACCCAAAGCAGCCAAAAATAAATAAATAAATAAACAAATAATAAATAAAAAGTATCCAACCTTCTATTGTGTGTTGGATGTGAGATTGACATCAATTTTTCTAACAACAACAACAACAAAAAAGCTGCTCTATGCCATTTTTTTAATTAAGATAAATTAAAATTCCTCTGGTTTGAAGATATTTTAAAGACTTTTGTGACAGCCTGAAGATCGTTACTGCCCCCCTGGGGCTCCGGCTGATTCCAGCTGCGACAGCGTCTGCGATCTGCCCTCCGGCCAAGACCCCAGGGCAGACGCCCCCAACCTGGCATGGGGACAGAGTCCCAGAACCCACCCTGAGACCTGGACGCTCCCAGCTCCTGCTGGGGGTCGGAACGGATGCTGCCTTTGGGGAGCGCCATGCCCGGTGTTTATGAAAAGCCAGATTTAATATACGTGCCACCTCCAGTGGGTGCTACCAAGCAACACCAAAGAGTGGAGTTCCGATCCATCTTACAGTGTGGGTGACCTCAAGAACAGGGTGCTGGTGGAGGGAACCAGGCACTCTCCCCCACGTATTGTGATTCCACTTGTAGAAGAGGCAACTCCAAGACAGAAAGCAGATTAGCAGTAGCCGGGGGCTGGGGCAGGCATCGGAAGGGAGTGCTGGTGGGGACGGGGGCTCCTTAGGGGCAGCGAGATGTTCTCCAATTGATTGTGGTGCTTGCACAGCTCTGTGAACGCAGTAAAAATCACTGAATTGTATGGCACATGAATTATATCTCAATAAACCTGTTTTAAAAAAAAAGAAATCACTATACAGTAATAACATATTTATTCTGAAAAAAGAAATGTATATATACATATACCCTCTTACCTAGCGATTCCACTTCTAGGAATTTTTCCTAAGGAAATAATGAAGGACGTGCACATAAATGCTTTCATACTTTAAAAAAGACATTAAAGTGTCAAGTGAGAGGGCTTTGAATAAATTACGGTGCATGCATTCGCTAGAACACTGCACAAATAGCAACTTAACACAATGTGGTAGAAACGCATCTATTGACATAGATGTGTGTTCACGATAAACTGTTGAGTGAAATTAACAGGGAACAAACAGCAAATGTGGATACTGTCAAATGATATGCCTCACCCACATGGGAGAGCGGTCGCTGAGTTATACACAGGGGCTACTTCCAGATAAGGGCTTTGGGAGGATTTTTTTCCCTCCTTCTTTCAATTCTCAGGATCATCTAGCTTTTCCATTTTGACCTGTGTTACTGGTGCAATAAACTGGTATGGGTTCTTTTTTGGAGATGGCCAGAGGGAGGGCAAGTAAAGAGAAGGATGGTCTGGTCTGAGCAAACAGAGTGTTTTGGGGGAGCAGAGCAGAGCGGCCTCTCCAGCAGAGAGGGCTCTTGGAGCTCAGAACCAGGGCACCTGGGCAAGACCTGCCTCTCTGGTCCTCCGTCATGTATAAAATATGTGATAAATCCCACCTGGAATCCTCGCTCCCATGCTGAGCCCCAGAGGCCCCGAGGAAGCCACTGAAGGAAGACAGCTGTGGGTGCAGGAAGCCAGCCCCACATCCTCACGTCCCAGGGACCAGGCCTGGATGACGAGCTCGGGCCCCGGGCCAGCAGGTCGGCACTGTGCCTGCTCCCTTTGCCTGTGCATCATTTCCTGTTACTCAGCATCACTCAGCCCGGGAGATGCCAGCCTGGGGCCGCGCCAGCTGCTGAGAGGAGCTGCTCCCTGTTCCGGGCACGCTCGGCTGGGTTTGGGTAGCCCAGGCCTGAGCGGAGTTGACAGCGCTGTCTGCTCCATCCCGAGGAGGGTAGCTCTGGGAGCAGACACAGCAACACCCAGCGCCTGCCTGAAGTGGGGCGGGACCCCCCAGCTTAGCCCCGGGCCCGCCGCCCCTCCATGGCCCTGCACAGGTGCAGGAGGCTGTGAGACAGGACTACCCCGGACACCAGCCTCAGGTGATGAGGCCGGAGGTTCCATCGGGACAGTGGCAGGGCTGTTGCAGAGGGACAGCACGATCCGATCTGGCCCATGGCGTTAAGTGAGCACGTACTAACTGCTCTAATGGGCTGTTTCCCTTACCCCTCACACCAGCTGGGTACCCAGGCTTACAGATGAGGGACCAAGGCTCAGGAAGTTCGTTGCCCAACTTGATTACTAGCTGGGCCCAGACTTAAATCTGCCTGAGTGGGGAAGCTGTGCCCCAGGCTCGCTGCAGCGGGTCTGGGTTGCCAGGGTCGGGCTGCCCACCAAGCACCCGCAGGCCTCCAGACTGGGCCGGGGGCCTGGCAGCTCCACCCCCGTGGGGAGGCAGGGAAGAGGCTCCACCTGAAAGACCGACAGAGCAGGCGGGCAGGGTCCCGGTGGTCATGGCCTAGGGCAGCCTGTGGTCTCCAGAAGCTGCCGCAAGACAGGCAGGGCCAGGAGCCCGGGCTGGGCCTGTGCCCTCGGGGAGGAGAGGAAAAGTGGAGCCCGCCCACTGGGGGAGGGCCTGTCCCAGCTCTGCTTCCCAGGAAACAGGCTGCAGGAGCGTGGGCCCTGGAGGCCCCCCTGTAAGGAGCTGAGGACAGCAGGTGGGCAGAGAACAAGGCGGGCCTGCAGTGAAGGTGCAGCGGCCGAGTTTCCGCAGGTCACACGGGGTGGAGCTGGGGGCGGTGGTCCTGGGGGCTAGGCCACCACCTCAGAGCTGCCTGAACTGAGGTGAGGGGGACAGGCCTCCACACCCACTGCATCAGGTCATCACTGGCACAGGCCCCCAAGGGGGCAGCTACCTTGGACCAGGAGGGTCCAGGTGGCCAAGGGCGGAAGGTGGCGGCTGTGAGAACGTACTGACGGCAGCTGGGACCGGAAGAGGGAACCTGGGTGGATGCAGAGCACAGTCAGGGGCAGAGGCAGCCCCCATCCTGCCCAGAGAGGGCTGGGGTCAAGGCGAGGCCCCCAGGGCTCCTATCTGCCACGGGGCAGAGACGAGCCCTCCTGGTACCCTGAGCCTGGGTCCTCCATGCTGGCCGCGCCCCTGGCTTGTGGCTGCCATGCCCACAGGTCCTAGTGGGCTTTGGTGGTTCACTTCTCTGGCTTCCTTTCCAATCGCGGATGTCAAACCTCAGGGCACTGCCTGGGTCCCTTTCCAGAGGGAGCTGATGCGGGACAGCAGGTGATAGGGGAGGGCCTGGATTCCCTTCCTTCCCCTGTCCTCTGGCAGGACCCTCCGTGCATCCAACCCCCTACCGCCTCCCCCTAATCACAGCCCGGCCAGGAACCCACGGCCGTGCTCACCGATTGAAGGTAGCACAGCCCTCAACACAGCCCCTCACGGGGCAAGAACGCTACGTTCATAAAAGCAGTGTTTTTTCTCTCTATGAAGATATCGGAACTCACTGCAGGGGAATCCAAACCACCCAGCTGAGCAGAAACGAAAAGTCTCCCCAGATCCCTACCCAGCTCGAACCTTCTGCAGCTTCGGTGCCACCCCCTCCCTGGGCCCCCTTGCAGGTTTGCAGAGGTTGAGGCATAGACCCGCATCCGTGCTCCCACTCTCTGGGGGTTTCACTCGACAGTGTGATGTCCGTCGTGTCCAGATACAGATGTTCATTCAGCCTTTCCAGTTGCACGTGTCAAACCTCAGGGCACTGCCTGGGTGCCGAGGCCTCTGGGCGTGGGGCGGTGTCCCCCATCCCCCGACAGTTCAGGGGGATCGGAGAGGTGGGCGCCAGGACAGAACCTACAGGACCCCCAAGCAAGTGCAGAGAGCCCGCCAGACCTTGGTGCCCTGGCCTGGGAAGCAGGGTCTGTTGACCGCACAGCTGCGACCACATCTGGTGAGTGGGAAAGCTCTCAGGAACGTGCGGGTGGCAGCAGGGAAATTGGAGCCGAAGAAGCAGAGACAGCCCGCCTGCAGTAACTTCTTTGCTCAATCAATAGCCATTTCCCGGCTCCAAATTACTTTCTTTTCCCCCTGAAACCATCCGAGGCAGCTACTGCCGATCAGCTGTGACACGTTAAAGAAATGCTATTGGAATTTCCAGGCCTGAGAGGGTTCTCCTGACCCAGTGTTTGCTCAGCCATCCCTGGCAATGCCACGGAGAGGACAAGACGTAAAAAGAGCTAATGGACCCGGCTGAGCAGCTCGGCTCCGGCCACGGGGCAGCCAGGACCTGCGCGAGGCTCAGGGTCCCCAGAGCGGCCTGCTGGGGCCTCCACACCGCGGCGGAGTGGGCGCCAGACTTTGGCATCCACCCTGTCCCTCCCTCCCTGGGCCCGACTTTTTTTGTTTTGGTTTTGTTTTCGTTTTTTGTTTTGTTTTGCTAATTGCTTTATAACCACAACAAACTAGTGCAGAGAAAGCCCTGTACAAAACAACACAATAAAGATCGAGGTGTTCCCTTAGGCAAGGCTGAAGATTTCAGTCTCTGGTATTTGGAATCTAGGCTGCAGTCCTTGTTTTCGGATGGATCACTGGGTGTGTGGCACCGTCCATGCTTTTAACCAGATTTGAACAGGAGAACGGCCACTTGGCTCAGGTAGAAGACGAAGTGTTGGGTTTCACGTGTCACATCACTACCAAAGTTCCTCCCCACGGTGCAGTGCCAGGTAGGGCTGTACTTCTTGTCAAACTCCTTCCTGACACGGGCAGCAACGTCCTTCTCTATAGTCTATTTCTCTAGTTCCTGAGTAGCACTCTCCACCGAGTCCTGTTGCATCTCCTCTGACATATTGGCATTTTTCATCACGGCCTCTCGGTCACACGTGGTTACCAAGGGGCAGGGGCTGGCCCGACTGCAACGGCGGCGCATCTGTGGAGCCCCACGCCAGCCGCCGCCGCCTAGTCATGGGCCCGACTGTTAATTGCCCCAACTGCATGCCAGGCCGAGCATGGGGTACGAGCCCACAGAAATGACAGAGACGAGTGCCCTGCCCTCTGGAAGCAGGCAGGACGGGAGGCCACGCAGAAGCAACTCTTGGAGTGGCTAAAATAACCTAGTTGCGGCCGTGTGCTCACAGCAAGAGGGAGTCCATCCCCCCAGCAGGGCCCCGGGAACCCTAAGCCTCCCAGCATGGATAAGAGAGCCTCCGGCAGGCTTTTCCTGTGATGGGAACCCATCTCACCTGTTCCCAAATGTAGTGGATTGAATGGGGGTTCTCAAAAGGTATGTCCGTGTCCTTACCCCCAGAACCCGTGAATGTGACCTTGTTTGGGAAAAAGGTCTTTGCAGATGTAATGAAGTTAACGATCTTGAGATGAGATCATCCTAGATTAACCAGGTAGGTCTTAAATCCGCGGGCAAGTGACCTTATAAGAGACACAGAGACAGAGGAGAAGCCACATGAAGTTGGAACAGAGACTGGAGGGATGCAGCCACAAGCCAGGGACACCTGGACCACCACGAGCTGGAAGAGGCGGGAAGGATCCTCCCCCAAAGCCTCTGGAGGGAGCGCAGCCCCGCCGACACCTTGATCTTGAATTTCTGTCCTCCAGAACTGGGAGACGATAAACTCCTGTTGCTTTCGGCCCCCCGGTTTTGGGCAGCCCCAGGACACTCCCAGACCAAACACGGAAAACACTGAGCCCAGCAGCAAAGCGTGTGGTTCAGGTGGGAGTCCCAGCTACTAGCTGTGTCCTTGGGCAAGTTACTTAACCTCCCTGAGCCTCAGTCTCTATATCTTAAAATGGGGATAGCGCTAGAACCTTCCAGAAGGTTGGGAGTGATTACATGAAATGACGTCTGGCGCATGAAGAGCCATGTGAAGGGGTCACCATTCCTAGGCCCCCTCCCTGAGGTCCCATCCTTGCCCTATCATGTCACCTCTACCTAACTTCACCAAGGCTCCCAGGGACTCATATAGGTGAGTTTGGGGGATCTCAGGAGCAAGCATGCTTCCTACCCTACCCATATCAGAAGGAAATGAGAGCCCCTCCTATTCCTTGGCCTCACACCTCCAAGCCATCCTTCACAGTGCCCGTAGCAAAAATGGCAGTGATGATAATAGTTGCAGTAGTAGAAAAACACTTAGACATTCTTCTGAGAACATCGTGCTCGCAAAGGCACCAGCACCTCATAATAGACATATAAGGTCAGCACTATAGTTATTCTCCGTTGACAGGTGAGGAAACCGAAGCACGGAGAAGCTTGTAAATTGCTCAAAGTCCCGGGAGCCGGGACACCCACCAGGCCATCTGAGCCTTTATCCTGTTGAAACTTGCCAAAGTGAGTATTACAGCTGTATGTATATGATGGCGTCTGAGACTCTGGGTGTCACAAACAGTGCCTAGTGCCAAAGACATGGGATTTCATTCTGCTCCAACCACTTCCGTTTTCTATACGAAAGGAAGGAAAGGGGTGGGGGGAGGGAGGATGTGAGTCTGGGCCCCGGGTACATGGGGGGATGGGGGTGCAGCAGGGGGAGTTAAAGTTGGAAAACACCCTGGGCCCCCAGCACGGCCACGCTCAGGACAGGCCCCGGTCTAGCCATCCTCCGCCCATGAATTTCTAGAACAGGAGATCCCAGCTGGGCTAGGAACCACACTAGCTGGACCAATTAACTATGGTCTACACTAGGCAGTGTTTCCAACCTTGAAAAATACACTTAAAATGAAATAAATAAAAAGATGTAGGAATTAAGTGTGAAGGAGCCACATAGAGGCTTGGCCAGGGGCTCAGGAAGGGTAGCGTCCTGTCCAGGTCACCACTGCACTGCCAGTCCCTGAACTTGGGCAGGCGCCAGTAGCTGAGTGGCCGAGGTGGACAGCAGGGCCCGGGCAGCTGGATGGAAACAGGCTCTGAGAGTGTGTTTCTCTTCCTTCCAACTCCCAGAACCCAAACGGCTGAGTGGTCTGGGCTCCTGGGTTTCAGGAGGTCCCAGGCCTGGGTCTCCGCCCCAGAGGGAAGTGGGTTTCTGATGCCCTCCGAGAGCACCCAGCTCTGATCAGCCGGAAGCCCCCAGGGACTCCCACTGCCCCGAGCTCCTCAGCTCGGCATTCCAGGCCCCCCAGACTTTCTTTCCATTATCTGCCTTGTGATCAAAAACCCCCAGCCGCTTCCTGATAGCACCCAAGCCAGAGCAAACCCCCCTTCCTTGAATCCCCCTGAAAATCACCCACCACAGGCCCGAGTCCATTCTAAGACCTGTCGTGGAGACACCCGTGGTCCCCAAGGTGTGCACTCCCCACGACGGCAGCAACGAGCCCACCTGGTCCAAGCACAGTGTGTCCGTGGTGGCCTCTGCTGAAGTCATCACAGCACCGTATCACGTCACACCAGCTCTGGCTGGTCCCTGTTGCCCTGAAAACGCCCCTTGTCCCCCTTTCCCCTCACTGATACCTGCGGTGAATTCTTACCTGTCCTGTAGATCTCCGCTTGGACGATACCTCCTCCAGGATGCCTTTCCAACTCTCCAGACTGGCTTTGCTGTGCACGTCTGTGCCCCTGCCCGCGTGAGTCCCTCTCAGGTCCTGGCAGGCTGCGCCACGGCTGCCTCTTTCCCCACCAGCCCCTCCCTGAGGGCGGGGGCTGGGCCCTGACCGCCTTGGTCTCTGCAAGGACCCAAGGTCCGGCCCCACCCAGAGGAGATGCACAGGGAGGTTCCGGAGCAACCTGGTCTCGACCCCGCCAACAACATTATCAGCACACGGGTCTGTGCAGGACCTCGGGCCACCAGCCCCGACAGTAATGATAACAAAGGAGAGTGGCCTGAAAACACTTGCCTTTCTCGTGTCCACCGCCCCAGTGACTCTGAGTGGGTGAGAAACTGGGGGGACAGCTGGTGATGGGGGCCGACATTCCTCACCAGTCCTCTGGGAGCCAGCGGCCTCCCGAGGGGCAGAGACCAGGGCACGGGTGCCCCCTCACCAGCGGTGTCCAGCACAGGGCAGCCTGATCTTTTCTGCAGGACTCACGGGCACCAGGCTGGCCTGGGAGTAAAACAGCCCAAGCACAGGCGTCACCAGCAAGCGCATGAGCTACTCTCGCCAGGACATGCCGGGTTTTTAAAGAGGAACCCTGGACATTCACACGCAAAAAAAAAACAGTGTAGACACGGACTTCACATCCTTCACAGCATCAACTCAAAATGGATCACAGACCCAAATGTAGAATGTGAAGCTATAAAACTCCCAGAATATAACGTAGGAGAAAATCCAGCGGCCCCTGAGTATGGCAGGTCCCTCAGATGCAACACCAAAGGCACAATCCCCGAGATGATTGCCAGGGGCTGGGCGAGGAGAGATGAGCAGGTGGGGCACAGGGGTGGGATGTTTAGGGCAGTGACCTACTCCGTGTGATACTGTGATGATGTACATGTCATCACACAATTGCCAAACCCACAGAACGTGCAAAGATTCAATCCTCCCCTCAACCCCACTCAATTTTTCTGTAAACCCCAAACTGCTTAACAACAAAGGCTATTAATGTCAACTTTAAAAGAGGAACCCAAAAGAAAGAACGAAGCCAGGGGGGGACATTTCAGCCAGCAGGCAGGCCTTCTCCGTGGTCCTGTGCTCAAGAAGATTGCCACCGAGCTCAGGCCTGGGATGCTCTCAGTCAACTGACCTCCAGCCAGGGCTGCGGGAAGGCTGAGGGTCCTGGAGGGGAGAGGGTCCTGGGGGCCACCATGCGGGTTTCTGAGGACCTCTGAGCACCTGCTGAGTCAGCAACCGCGCCTTCTGTCATTTTCTCCAGAACGTTGATGGCGTGATGCCGGCCGAGTGGCCCGCGCGTCAAGCCTCCATTGTTCATTATTCACAGACTTAGTCATTCATGCATTTAGTCATTTCCTTTGTCTCAAGAAGAAAGCAAATTCCACCTTCCGCCAGCCCCAGCAGAATGACTGGGCACCCCAATCACGGCTGTTGGGATTAATAAGTTTCTCAGACCCTCATTACCATTTCAGAAACGCTGTCCAAGGCACAGTGGGCAGGGGCACCTCATGCCAGGAAGGTGTTCCTTTACAAGATGAGCAGTGAGAAGGTCAATTAAGTCAGGGGCCCCCCGAAGGGGAGGCTCCCAGACCTCCCCAAGTGCACAGAACTCGCCCCCAGAAATGGGTGTACCAGCCGGAATCTGGGGGTGGTGGGGGAGGTGGCAGCCGTGAGGGTCACTGCCCTGGACCACCAGCTCGAGTCCAGGCCTTCAGGGAGTGTTTGCTGGTGGCCACTATCACAAAAGCCACACGGACAGCCGGGTCTCACCTGTGCGTGTTAATGCACTAATTCACATTCATACACGCATTCATTCAGCCACGTGTGCACCCTCAACTGTTTCATGAACATCTAGTGCGTCCTTCCTAAGGAGCCCACACACTTATTTATGAGCTCACACGTCCACAGTGCAGGCAGGCACACATGCATTCAGTCCTGTAGGCTGTGTGGGGTTTGCAGGGGCAGACAGCCGGGTGGGTCGGGGGCCACTGGGAGAGCAGGCAATGCTTCCTGGGGAGGGGCCATCAGAGTGCTGTGTGGGGAAGGCCTGGAGCTGCTCTAAGCCACAGCCGCAGGGAAACCCCAGGCACCAACAAGGGTGAACCTTCCAGATGGCAGAGGTCATGCCGCCATCCAGGGAGTCGGCTGGCTCTCAGAGGGCGTCTCGGTTTTGGGGTCCAAACCGTGTGGGCTGTGGGCACCCCCATACCCACAGCACATCAGAACCCACCTGGCCGGCCCTACAATGCCCAGCGAGGGGCACGCTGTGGCCAGTGCAGCAACTGACAATGAAACACTCATCACTGCTGGCAGAGCCCTGACATACGGCACAGAGAGAGCAAAAAGAGTCATCTGGTATTTAGTAGTTGCGTCAACAAAGCTCTATTTGGAAGTGAATTCAACCTGATGGCATCCCAGCCAGTGAGCGTGGGGACACGGCCAACCTGTCCTGCAGCGGCAAGATGACGGCTCATTCCCGGGACATCCAGGAGAGAGCTCGCCAACGGGAGACACACCTGGGCAAGGCGCAGACTGGGCTTGAGGTCATAGCCAACGGTACTCCACTTAAGGGGAGCCCATGAAATTTTAACGACATTCTGAGGTTTGCCAAAAAGCATCCTTTTAAGAGGAGAGCAAGAAACGCCCCTGCGTGGAACCTGGGCAGCAGGGGCTCAGAGGAACTCATTCCTTCCCATCTCCCCATCACTGAGCTCCAAGGCGGGCACGCCTACAGGGCCACCCAAACTCCGGCTTCCCGGGCAACCACAGCTCAGGCCCTGCCTCTGGCTTCATCCCCCTGTAAGCCCCTCCCCAGGGCAAAGGCACCCCTCGTCCCAAGGACCGGTATCCCTCTGGAAAGGGCTGCCTCGGGCCCACATGCCCCTCTTGAGTTGCTTTTCAGAAGTAATTTCCATGTAATGAGAGCACAGGGAAAACTCATTATTCTAGACACCGCTAATTAGGGGTGTGGGGCCAGCAGAAAGTGACATTTGCTTTCTCCACAGACGGTGCGAATTAACAACCAGACAAGATCGCAGGGACCTTTAAAGAGCCGGAAGCAGCTCCTGGCCAGCGGCTGTCAGCCGTCAGGAGAGCCCTGGGAGGGCGACACCAGTATTATTCCCATTTCACAGAGGAGGAGACTGAGGCTCACCCTGGGTCTCACAGGGAGGACCCCACAGAGACCAGAGACCACCAGGCCCCACTGCCTGGGGTCCGGCTCACTCCCCCCATGGCAGTCGGTGGAGAGGACACAGGCTCTGTACTCCATCCTCTGGCTTTGCCAAATTCCACCCCATCTGGGAGACTGGAAGGATGGGGGCAAAGGGACCCTGCTCCTTTGTAAACTGTGAGATCCTGTGGGGTCAACAGAGAGGGGCAGCTGGACCGGAAGGATCTTGTGAGCAAAGGCGTGGAGATCTGTGTTGCTGGAGTGAAACGTCTCTGAGGGGCACGCGGTAGGGCTGGGCAGTGGGAGCATCCAGGAGCCCGGCCACGCCATTCCTGAACTGCCCAGGCTCCCCAGCTGGAGGAGGTGGGGGAGGAAGCCCCCGCCCCGGGAGAGAAGGGACGGAGGCCAAACTGAGGAAGGGTGGGAACTGGGGCTCATTCCAGCTCCCCCCTGGTGTTCTCCCCACGCAAAGGTCATCCCCTTGTCATGGAAAGTTGGGGCCCCCAGCCCACACTCACACTGTCAGGTTCTTACCAATCCGTCTGCTCCGCGTCGCTGAGAGATGTGGCCCCGCTTAATCCCACACCCACCCCTGGGGTGTGACACCCGTGGGTGTGCGTGGATCTGTCCCGTCCCCCCTGGGTCCACAGCTAAGGAGCCATGCCTAGGGGGGTGGGGGTTAGGGACAGGAAACCTGGGAAAAGTCACATCTGCCTAAGAGGGTCCCGTGCAGGGGAGGGGGTCGGGGGTGAGGGCTGCAGCAGTCCCGTGGCAGAACCTCCATCCCACCCTCCCCCCACCCCCGCAGGTGCGGAGGCTGCTCCACGGACACCAACGGGGTCAGCAGGATGGCAGCCACGGAAGGGCAGACCGTCCACCCCACAGACTCTCCTGCGCACGCAGAGGCAAGATCTTTCTCCACCTTCAGCTCACGAGGGATGGAATCCCCAGCCGCATGGGGTCTCCATCCTGTGTCCGTGGCCTTGAGCCCACTCCTGCTGAGAGCGGACCAGGGGAGGCTTCTGAGCCCTTGATTGGTCAGTAGCTGGTAGTCGTTGAGCTGGGAGGAGGCCCAAGGTCACCTTGCCCAGAGGCCCTCCTGGCTGGAAGGGGCGGAGCAGGTGGGAGGGGCGGGGCAGGTGGGAGGGGCGGGGGGCGGGGCTCTGGTGCCGGTGGGCAGGCTGGGGCAGGACTGCAACGGGCAGGGCCAAGCAGGTGACCTGGCGCACAGGGGCAAAGGGCTTCAGGGGTCATCAGCTTACTCCTCATAAGATACTTGCTGGACACACGATGCAGCCCAGGCCCTGTCCCTCCCCGACACCCAGTCAGCACAGCAGTGAGGTTTTCTCTGGACACACCTGCAGGGTGGGAGCTGCAGGGACCAGGTGGACAAGGGGGTTTAACCAGAGCTGGGGTTTTGCCAGGAGAGGGCCCAGAAGGGAGAGAGGAAGGGAGGGAGTGGGGCGATATGAAGGGCATGGTGCGGGCGGACTGGACTCCAAGCCAGGACAGAGGGCAGCGGCCAGGGAGCCTGGGGAGGAGGGGGGCAGAGATGGGGGTGGGCAGTGAGTCAGCGGGAAGCTGGGGTGGAGAAACAGGTCGGGGAGGGCCCCAGGTGCAGGCCTAGAGCAAACTGGAAATGCAGGGCCCTGTTCAAAACAGCAGGCAAGGTGGGTCATTAAAGGCATTGAGGTCCAGAGCCTGGTCCTTTCCTCCACGTGATGTTTTTTATTTGCTGCTACTTAATGTCATTCAAAGTAAAGAAAAATTTTAAATGTAAATTCTTAGCATGAATTTTACCATTTATCCTGGTTTCTTCTCTGATTATTATATCAGAGCATCTAAGTCGTATATGGAATCACGGCAATTATTCCATTTGTATTTCATGCTCTTTCCTGAGGAATGTCTGCATGGAGCTGAGGAGGGAAGTCAAGACAGACTCAGGACGGGGAAGAGGACGCCCCCCAGGCAGGAGCTGCTCCAAGGAGCGCCCCCTCGGACCCTCGGGCAGGGCGCAGACCTGCCACCTTCCGGGCACACCCGCTCCGACCCAGCTGCTGGGTCTCCCCTCCCGCCAGCCGCCAAGGGAAGCACACACCTGAGTGCACGCCCCCAGCCCACTCGATCAGTCGACCCCAGGGGCCTTGCAGCCTGCGCACCAGGACTCGGTAGGTAGTGGATGGGCGGGCGAGAGGCTCACCCCCACCAAGTTGCCGCCCAACCTGCCTGGGCCGGCGCCGTGGCTACCCCCTGCCCCAGCTCCAGAGACCAGCCCGACCCCTAGTGCCCAGGCCCCTGCCAGGACAGAGGGCAGTCATGGTCTCTGGGCAGGGATGGGTAGGGGAAAGTCGGGCTGGAGTCTAGGTGCTGACGGGTGACCCAGGTGGGATGTGGAGAGAGAAGCTTCGTCCTGTTGGTCTCTGTACAGGGGGCTGGGGGAGGGGGGAGAGAGGGAAGGGGATGGGCCCCGGGGGGAGAAGGGGGAGCATCTTTTGGGAACAAGCTTGCTCAGGGCCCTCTCTGCCCTCCTGCCAGAGCCACTCAAGGCCCGGAGGCTGGGGGAGCAGGGCCGTCGGTGGCTGGTTCTGCGCTGGCCTGGGCCCCAGCTCCGGGCTCCCCGCCAGCGTCTTCCCCGCCCCCGCCCCCACCCCTGAGTCCCTGTCCCCTTTGGAGGCAGGAAAATCCAGGCAGGCAGCATGGATGCGGTCGGGATCACAGGCCACACCGCCTCCAGGAACGGCCCAGAGGACAGGGTGCTACTGCCTATCCTGACCCCACCACAGCCCTGGGAAGGCTGTTTCTCGAGGATTCGGGATATATGCAGACCCGGGCCCACGCTGACCCCAGGCACCTGGGCTCTGGCCCCAGCGCTGCCCCTCCCCTGCCATTGCACCTAGCTCTGGACCTGTCTGTGGGCCTGGACACTCACTCAGACCCTCCCCAGGATGTCTTGCCCTGGACGTCCCCAGGCTCGCTCCTCGAAGGAATTTTCCATGAGTCTGCGGGTCACCTCCGTTGAGTCCCAGGTGACACCCAGACCTGGTGTCTGGCAATCAGTGAGCATGTGAGTCTGCATGTGTGTGCACACGCACACCATGCCTTCACACTCACACACACACACACACACCATGGGGTCTGGTCGCCACACCATCCAGCCTTTCACAAGTAGAAACCCCATCTTTCTAGGGTCTCTGTCTCTCCCTCTCCCTCTATCTGCATCTCTCTGTCTGTTTCTGTCTCTGTCTCTCTCTGTGTCTCTCCACCTCCTCCCATGTCCTCTAAACCGGGACGTTTCCATCTGGGCTCCAGCCCACCAGCGCACAGGATGGGGGACCCGGGGCGTCGCCCTCCCGTGAAGGGCGATCGCGGTGATTTATTCGACTTTCTGGCAACAGCTTAATCGAGTCTGGATGGGTACCTGGTTCTGGGCTCATCCTCGTTGCTAGGAAACCCTCAGCCTGTAGACCCCATCCCGTCCCAAGTAGCAGAGACGGTAGGCAGAACGTCTTGTGCCCCTTGTGGCCGAGGCTAGGGCTGGGATGGCTGGGACAGCTGGGGACCACGGTGGCCTGTTCACCTACTGACTCCCTGGGGAAAGGGCCTGGTTGACGAAGCTCCCACGGGTGCAGGGGCCCTGCTTGCCCCGGCCCTCCCCAGGCACCTGACTCAGGGCCCTGCACGCCCACCCCTCCACCCTCTCCCCGAGACTACTGCTTCCACAGACCCGCCTTTGTGTACCTCTCCAAACCGTACGGTGCCGTGGGGCACATCTCTTTGAGTGTCTCTCTGCCTGTAAACCATAAATGCCTGTGATCAGGACAGGTCCTCCTCCTCCTCCTCCTCCTCATCTCCCCAGACACTCACATGCTGGGGCGGGGAGCGGGGGTGGGGGAGGAAACGGAGGAAGGGAAAGAAGGAGGGATAGAAGGAAGGAAGGAGCGGGGAGGGTGCTGGTGGGAGTGCGCTGGGCAGTCCTGGAGAAACTCGGGGCAGTGCAGCATCAGGACCAGACAGGGTGGGGCAGCTGACCTCACCAGGTCATTCAGACGTGGATGCCAGATGCCAGGACCACTGCATTTCCGCCTGGCGTGGCAGAGCTGAGAGGAGCCCCGGTCCCCTCGGCCCTCAGCATCCTAGGACCAAAGACCCCCTTCCCTGGGAATCGCCGGTCCTCGCCTGTTCCCATTTTTCTCGTTTCAATAATTCTTGCAGCCAATGTTGTGTAAATAAAATTATTCTTCCCCAAAAAATCATTAGCAGGGCCCGACATTAATTCCCCCGCAATCTGTGTAATTAACTGCATGTAATACAGGGCATTAAAGGATCCATTTGCTAATCACGGCTCCTCTGCTCCAGGCACCTAATTAAATCCCTTCCTGTTTCTCCATTTACAGGATCCAGGGCAAAGATACAGACCACCGGGACAGCTGCTGTCATAAATCAGCTTTTTGTAATTGTCAGAGGGTGCAGGTCCACCTTGTGTATTTCATTTCACTCCCACCACTCAGTCCCCACCCCCGCAGTCCCCTCCCTCCAGGACTCAGTGACTCTCCACCCAGGCCCCTGCAGGGAAGGAGGACACCGCACCTGGGAGGTGGGCTCAGGAAAGAGCACCCACGAGGTCCAGGTGAGCGCCTTGCCCGCGACACACCTACCCCCGGGTCACACCTTTGCCGCTGCGGCCCCTTGACGTGAAAACTTTGTGCCACCCTCGCCTACGTCTATTAGGTGGGGCTCTGGGACCACCTTTCCATCCTGGGGCTCCTGCTTGTCTCCTTAACAACAGCAGCCGCTGGGGCAACTGGGGGTGATTTTGTCCCTTCACTGAGGTCCCCAGACAGCTGTCTCCCCAGAAACAGGGTCTCAGGAACACAGCTGTGGCATCTGACATGAGTTTTGAATCCTGGCACCTCCTAGCCCTTGTGACCTTGGGGAGGCACATGACACCCCCAAGCTCCTGTTTCCTAGCTTATCAAAGGGGCCAGGACGGTCGTGGAGGTGTGAGTAAGCCGTCAAGGGAAGTAACAAGGCTCGGCTCCCCAGGACAATCCCCCGCCGGTGAGCACTGAGCCCTTGCTACCCGCCAGCACCGCACGGAACCCCGAAGGACGGCCTGTCACCCAGCCCTGTGAACGGGCACGTTCAGGGTCCTGGAGGTCAGGCCGCTTGCCCAGCACCCAGGGGCTACTGGCAGAGACCTGTACAAACAAACCCAGGTCTGAGGAAGCAGGTAAACAGGGCCAGGCAGGGTGTGGAGCGACAGTTGGTGGGAACCAGGTTTCTTTCGGGGTGAGAGTCGCACAGCTCTGTGAATATACTAGAAGCACTGAATTGCACATTTTAAACAGGTGACCTTCACAGTCTGTGAATTACATCACAGTGAAACGTCATCGTGGCAGCCCAGGCCGTGACAAAGCCCACCCACGGACCTCTGGGGCCCCCAGCAGCTGGAGGAGACAAGGACAGCCCCTCCCCTGGAGCCTCCGAAAGGAGCGGCCTTGCATCGTGGATCTGGACTCTGGCCTCCAGAGCTGTTGTTTCCAGGCACCCGGTTTGCAGCGATTTGTTACAGCAGCGCAGGGAACTCATACTTCTTCTGAATCAGAATCTGAATGTTATAAGATCCCCCGGGGAATTCAGTGCACGTTACAGCTTGAAAAGCACTGGTGTCCAGGCGCTGAACCCAGGCTGCCTCTGGGCTGAGCAAGGCTTGGGTCTGAACTCAGTACTAATAACGGTACCTCTACTCAGAGTGGGAAACCGAGGCAGGAAGTGAAATAGCAACGCCAAGGGCACACGACACAGGGCCAAGCGCCCTCCCCCAGGGCCCTTGTCCACACGGCTGTGAGAGCGATGAGGTCCCAGCATCGGCACGCTCCATCCAGAGCAGAGGAGGCGGGCGGGGACGGTGAAAGCAGGCGGCCAGACTGAGTTTGTTGGAAGAGATTCGAATTCAACCTGAAAGCACCGGATGCCTGCCATGAGCCTCCACTGCCCGGATGCCGGCCCCCCGCAGATGCCCAGAACGGCTTGACTCCCCTCGTGGGTTGGTTCTCTGCACCCTGCCCCTGAGACGGAGATGGGGATGCGGGAGGTTCTCTGGGAGCCCTCTCGGGTGAGGGCCTGTCGGGTGAAGGAGGCAGGAGCAGGCAGTGGGAGAAACTGAGCGGCGAGGCGGTCTCGACAAAGGCCTCAGTCCGTCCCGCAGATGCTCGGGGCCATCCCAGATCGGGGCGAGACGCCAAGGCTTTCGGACCCACACGGGCCAGTCTGGGATGCTAGCCGCCCTCAGAAGGAGGCACGGGCTGGGGCCAGGCTGCTCTCTTCGGCCCAGGGCGAGTCTGCAGAGGGCTCGCTGAGAGCGCAGGGGGTGCAGGGGATCTGGGCAGCGTGAACCAGCTCCCAGCACCCTCAGTCTGGTGCCAGCCCCACGCGGTCCCCGCCACCCAGCTCTCCGTCTGAGTCCCCTCCCCACACAGCTGCCTGCCTCCCACCAATGTGGAGGCCCCTCTTCCTGGTCAGCGCAGAGGGCCTCAAGCCTGGGGTCCAGTGCAGAGCTTGGGGGGCAGAGCCATTACCCACCTTGATCGGGGGGTCAGTGGCGTGAGTCATCCTTCACGTGCGCGGTTAAATCGGGCAGCCCGCCGAGCCCGTCTCCAGCGATTTCCGCATGTTAATAATGCTTCCGTTTGCCCCACGCAGCACATCTGTCGCAGCTAGCCCCCTGCTGGCCCATATTTTTAACTTCTAATTATGACCAGATGTGGGATATTGAGTAGTGTGAGGCCTTTTAGACGTCTACCGAAATTTCTTCCTAATGATGTCATTGTAAGGCTCTCATGGTTCATAACTTGGGTCATTACTGAAATACATACATAGTGGGTCTCCAAAGTTGCACCCTCCTCCCCTAAGAAGGGAGTTTCAGGGGGAGAATCGGAGGTTGGAGATGACCCGGTGAGGAGTAACAGAGGCAAAGACTTTCTCAGGTCCCGGCCGTGAGCCTCTGCTCCCAGGGGTGCCTCAGGTGCGCCCGCCCCGACACCTACTCCTGAGTCTCTGATCACCTGAGAACAGCTCTCCTGTGTCACAGAAGAGCCCTCACCAGGAGGGAGACGTGGGCCACCTCCCCTGGGGCAGGACGGTTAAGGGTTAGGAGGGCTTTGGGCCAGGAACCCCAGCTCTCTGAGTCTTCCAAGCTCCTCCCCAAAAGGCAGCATCAGGAGGGTCAGTGAGGGGCTTCAGTGTCATAAGCCCTGTCACCTGCTTACGCAGGACCTTGCTGATGGCAAGGTCACCCCACCAGCTGCAGTCGTGGGCATTGTTGTTCCCGGGCGGCAGTACCTTGTCCCAAACGGGAGCTCAGCAGCGAGCACATCCCTGCAAAGAGCGGCAGAGACACCCACCCAGCCCACGGCCCGGCTCACACGTCTACCAGTGCAAGTTCGACACCGACAGCTCGAAACGACAACCCTGACTGATGGCTCTTTCCTTGCAAAACACCTGCTGGGTTCCCCAAAGACCCCTATTTTCCCTTCTACAGAGCCACTCATCACCCCTGCTACTACGCCCAGCACGGGGCGGACGCCGTTCCTTCTTCCCAAAGCAGGGCTGGTGGCAGCAGCCAGCAGGGGCCACGTCATAGCCGTGGCTCTCAGACACACCCTGCCTTCCGACAGCTCCGAAACATCAGTCAAAGGACGCCCAAGGCGGAGCCACGGGTAGCGTCCTCGTGGCCGGTGCCCCCAGTTGATCCGCTGGCCCTTTGCTGCCCCTGAGATAGTCACCACGGTTTGCCTTCCCTCCCAGTGATGCCCTCTGGCCCCCGGAGTGCTGCCTGGTCTTCACGGGGCCCTCCCCAAGGCAAGAGAGTGTCCGTGGCCCACTTCCCGACTGGATGTGACCTCTCTGAGGCTGGCGGCTCCAATGTGCGCCTGAAGACGAGAACCACCGCCTGAGTGTCCATCTGCGACCCCGTGATCTGCACATCCTAGCTCCAGACCACCTGTGCAGGGACCACCAGGAGGCTGGGAGACAACCCTGCCAACACCCGCCCCTCCCACACCTCCCATGTCCCCCCTGGAAGGGGACATGAAGAGTCCACCAAAGGCTGGAGAAGCAAGATGGGCACTTCCCCAAAGTAAACGTGGCCACGTGCCATGTTCTGCCCCCACCCCATGGCAGGGAGGTAGGGGATCCTCACGTCACTGCAGGTCAAGTGAGGGAACCCGGGGCTGGGCACCTGACTGTCCCAGGTGAGGGGCTATGCCTGGAGCATCCCTTGTGACAGAGCGGGGAGTCGGGCTGTGTATGCCATGGCCGTGGTGCCACGTTTGGGGGCAAAGACTCCAGTGGGGTTCTCTCCAGTAGGGCAGCTGGGTTCTGGTCATCTTGGAAGAGACCCCTCCCACAAAGACCGCTTGGAGTGGCCAGGTGACCCCAGGAGAGGGGACAAGGGTGGCCAGCCAGCCAGCAGCCTCCCTACCCCAGGAGCCACAGGCGAGAGATCCTCAGAGATGGGGTCTCCCAGGCCCACACAAGGACCCCGAGGAATCTGTCACACCCGGCAGGCACCAGCAGCAGTTACAAGGCACCGTCCAGGGTGCCCTTCTGCCCCCCCCGGCCCCTCTCGACTCTGCTGGCGCCAGGTGGGTGGGGGAGGGAGACCAGGTAGGGCTCAGAGCATCAGCCCACAGGCGTCTCACCCCCGAAGGCTTGACCTCGGATGAATGTCTTGAGATGAGTGACTGTTGGAAAGACCACTTATTACTATGTAGCCCTTATCAGGGATGAGAAGCAGGGCAGGGAAAGTGCGCTCAAGGGAGCAAATCCAACAGGGAGGGTGAGAAGGAACAGGATGCCGTCTGCTCCCGCCTCCTGGCGCAGCTCCTCCAATAAACCAGTGACTAACTCGAGGCCAATGGTGGATGAACACAGAAACCGGATGTGGTCCGTCCTTACCGTGGAACACTATTCAGCCTTAAAGAAGAAGGAAATTCTGATGCAGGCTACAACACGGACGAGCCTTGTAGACACCACGTTCAGTGAAGTGAGCCAGTCACAGAAAGGCCAGTCCTGCAGGACCCACCCCTGCGAGGTCGCTGGAGGAGTCAAACCCACAGAGACAGAACGTAGATGGTGCGGCCGGGGCTGGGGGAGGGAGGGGAGTGAGTGTTTAATGGGGACAGGGCATCCGTTTGGGAAGATGAAAGAGCCCTGGAGACAGACGTGAGGATGGTTGCACAATAAGGTGAATGTGCTCGATGCCCCTGAGCTGTGCACTTAAAAGTGCTTTAAGATGGTATCATTTATGTTATGTTTATTTTACTGCAATTTTAAAATTTTAATAAGCCCGTTACACATGTATTTATTTTTATCAGAACTCTGGAAGCGCGGACACCCAGCCCGTCTCTGGCCGAGGTGCTTACTTCATCTCAATCGCTTGTTCCTAAGTTTTCTACGCAAACACCCATTATCTTTGTTGGAAACAGGTAGAGTTACGTGGGCCCACCTGCTCAGAACGGGTTGGGGTACAGACAGCCAGGCCATCTGGTGGGACTCAGGAGTGGACGCTGGGGGACTGACCGCACCCAGGCCCACAGGTCGGGGTGGAGTCTGCCCTGAGTGACCCAGGGTGTGACTCGGCACTTAGAGAAGAAGCAGAAGAGGTCATCTCTGGTGTCAGAGAGCATGGTGAGAGGCAAACGGCCCGGTCCATTCCCCACCCTGAGCCAGAGCAAGAATGCCTGGGGTAGAGCCCGCCGTGCAGGGGAGCCAACCAGAGGGGACCAAACCGGTGAATCACCGTCAGCCATTTGAGCACGCGGGCTCTCAGGCCATCAATAAATGATGAGTGGTTGCCACAGCAACAGCCCCACCATATTTCATCTCCTGGAGACCCAGGAAAGCTCCAGCAGTGCTGCAAAGAGCCAGGCGGAAAGGGAAGGGGCCTCAGCCTCCCGCCTTTACGTTGGCCAGACCCCGGGGCTCTGAGCGCAGGGTGGACACTGCTTGGATGACTTGGGGGTTTGGAGGGAACAGAAAGGATGGGTTTGAGGCAAGAAGGGAGGTGAGCGGCACAGCCCAGGAAGCAAAAGGGAGCCAAATTCGACCCCGGCTGACTGTTGATCTTTGGTGTATTGTCCAGGTCATGTGACCTCTCTGAGCCTCAGTTTCCTCGTCTGCCAGAGATAGAAAAAATGGAATACGATACAGCTGGGTGCATGTCGGCATTCGGTAAATGGTGCCTAACATCATTATTGTAGGTAAATAGCTCTAAACGGTGGTTACCCACATAGTTACACATTGGGGTTTCTATTCCCCTGTGTAAACCCATAATTCTCTGTGGCATCGCTTCTTCCTGACAGACAGCCTTCAATATTGCTTGTGAGTAGGTGGTTGGTGAGTCATTCTTTCAGCCTGGTGTATCCAACGAGCCTTTATTCCACCTTCATTTTCGAAAAAATGTTTGCGCGGGGTGTAGAACTCTACGTGGACAAGTCTTTTTCCTCTCAGCACTTTAAAGATCTTTCCCTACTATTCTCTCACTGGTTTCCTATGAGAAATCCACTGTTTCCCTCATGGTTTTTCCTCTGAGTATAATGTGTCTTTTTATTTATTCACTTATTTTTGGCTGCGTTGGGTCTTTGTTGCTGCACGCGGGCTCTCTCTAGTTGCAGAGAGCAGGGGCTGTTCTTCGTTGCGGTGCGTGGGCTTCTCATCGCGGTGGGTGGCTTCTCTGGTCGCGGAGCACAGTCTGTAGGCCCGCGGGCTTCAGTAGTTGTGACACGCAGGCTCAGTAGTTGTGGCGCACGGACTCAGCTGCTCCACAGCATGTGGGGTCTTCCCGGCCCAGGGCTCGAACCTGTGTCCCCTGCATTGGCAGGCGGATTCTTAACCACTGCGCCACCAGGGAAGTGCATAATGTGCCTTTTTCCTTTGGCTGCTTCATCACTGGGGTTGAGCAAGTTGATTATAACATGCCTCGCTGTTGTTTTCTTCATGTAACTTGTGCTCAGGGTTCGTTGAGCCTTCTGAATCTGTGGGTTTACAGTTTTTATTAAATTTGGATTGTGAGCCATCATTTCTTCCAAAGACTTTTTGTTCTCCTCTTTCCTCTCCTTCAGGGCTCCAACTGCTCATATATGAGGCCACTGAAAGTCGTCCCATGGCCCTCTGTGCACTGTTCATACGTGTGAGGTTTTCTCCTCTGTGTGTTCCATATTGGATACCTTCTAATGCTATATCTTCAAGTTCATGTATCTTTTCTTCTGCAGTGTTTAATCCCATTCAGGTGTATTTCTCATCTCAGACACTGCAGTTGGTTGTTCTCCCCTCTAGAAGTCTGATGTGAGTCTCTTTTGTAGCTTTCACACCTCTGCTTAATACGTTCAGTTTTCTTCCAGCTTTTTGAACGTAGTGACAGCAACTGTTTTAATATCCTCGTCTGCCAATTCTAACACCTGGGCTAGTTCTGGGATGGCTTCGACTGATTGATTTTTCTTCTCCTTGAGGGTCATATATTCCTGCATTTTGTGTGCCTGGTAATTTTTTACCAAATGCCCAACCTAACGAAGTTCACCTTGTCAGGTGCTGAATCTTTTTTGTTCAGGTAAGTAGTCTTGCGCTTTGTTTGGGGGTGCATTTACTTTGAAACAGTTTGAACCTTTCCAGTCTCGCTTTTAAGCTTCGTTATGCAGGATCAGACAGTGGTTAACCTGGGTTTAGTTATTCCTCATGACTGAGGCCAGACCCTGCTGAGTGCTTCCTGCAGAGACCCGTGAGTCACGAGGTTTCCCATCTGGCTGGTGGAAAGGAAGCCGACTCCCAGCTCTGTCAGCCCGAGGGCTGTTTCCTCTCGTCCTCTGGGTGGTTGGTCCTCGGTTAGACCTCAGGAACCCTCCTCACACGCATGCAACAGCCGCACTCACATGAATATCGGCGGGAGGGCGGGGGGCCTCCAAGTCTCCCCTGTGCAGCTCTCTCCTCCGGGGCCCGGCCCTGTGACTCTAGATGCCTGGGTCTCCCCGGGCCCTCGGGTCCCTCTCCTCCACTCAGGGCTTCCATCAGGATCCTCCTGGGGTCCCCTCTCTGTGCCACAGCTGGAAACCCCCTCCTGGCCATGAGCTGGGGGCAGTCGAGGGGCTCACCTCACTCCTTTAAACAATCACTGTCCTTCCTTGCCTGGTGCCCAGTGTCCTGAAAACTGTGGTTTCATAGATTATGTCTGGATTTGGGGAGCAGCAGAGGGAAACACTGAGGCTTTGAGCAGACTCCCACCAGGACCTCGAGTTGGCCCCAAGTCCAAGTCCAGGGGCATGGAGCCAGGCCCACGTCTGGGCAGCAGTGCCAGCAGCATCATTGTCATTGCCATTTATATTTTAAGGGGAGACAAGAAAAGGGGAGGGTCTCACACTCACCGGACCTCGTCTTTCAGCCTCAGTCTCTACTGGTCAGTAGGAAAGGCCTGTCTTTACCACTTGGTGCAAAGGCTGTTTGCAGACTGGAGGCGCCCCCATGTTTCCTTGAGACTGGTCAGGGCCAGGCCAGCAGGCCCAGAGCACAGGCGTGTACGAGCCCATCAGGAGGACAGAGCCCCATGGGCCTGGGCATCCACCCTAGGGCCAGATCAGGGGCTGGGGGGAGGGTCCGGAAGCCCCGAGAGAAGGGGGAGGGCTCTGCAGGCTCTCAGGAATCTTATTTTCATCATTGCCACCACTTCACCTGCATACACAGGCCGCTATCACAGAAGGCCCCAGCCTGACCTTCCCTCCAACTTCCCACCCGGCCTCCACCTCTGCCCGGTCCACAGTGCCAGTGCCGGGGCCCCGCAGGGGCTCTCTCTAGACAGAGGACCGGGCTCATCCCCTGGCTCTCTTTGGCTTCCCTGAGACCCAGGAGAGACAAAGCCGGCAAAGCCACTGACCTCCAGCCAATGGGCCTCTCGCATAAAAATCTACCACCAGACCGTGAAATGTTTAAACACCATGTTTCACTCCTAAAAAGTGAGGCAGGAGCCAGCACCTTCTGAGCCAGGATTTTCCTGGGTACAGATGGGCATTTTATAGACCAAAGCAATAGAATAAAATACACATGACCAGCGAGCTGCTGGCGAGTGGGGAGCTCAGCCCGAGGAAGGACCAGGGGGCAGCCTCCCTGCACTGTCCTGGCGCCACAGCGTATCCTGGCTCAGAGCACTCGGCAGACAGGATGGTTCAGGTCTCCGATTTCCAGAGGAAGAGCCTGAGGTCCTCAGAGCTCCCATGACTTGTGTAAGGCCCCCCGGCCCCGTGGTGGAGACAGGCTTGAGCCCGTGTGAATCCAAACCCTGCTCGCCTGTTCTTGAGCCCCCATGCCGCCCACACCCAGACCAGGAGGGCTTTGGCCCCCTCTTTGCACACACAAGGGAGGGCGGGACATGGGGTAGTGGTGGAGAAACACAGCAACCCCTGGAGGGACACAGTGGGATGGGGGTGGAGGTGGTGGGAGGGCCCGCCTCTCTGCTCTGGGAGGCTGGAAATCCGTAAACCAGACCCAGGCGGCAGCTTCCACACAAGCAGGGTCTTGCAGTGGGTTCTCCCACCCTCCCCCACCTAGGGGACCCCCAAGGTCCTCTCCAGCCCCTGCCCTGGATGCCCTTGACCTCAGGGTGGGACAGGAGACTGGCCCCCCAGCCCAGATGGCCCCAGACCTGCTCAGAGGCCACCCGCCCGGCTCAGCGGGGGACAGGGCAAGTGAGGGGGATTACCAGATCCCCCCAACCCTGGGCGTCACGGGGCTGAGAGCAGCAGGAGGGGCCGGTCATCCACCCGTCGTGCCCTCGCACCCCTCGCGTGTACAGCCAGCATGTCCTGCGCCTACCATGCCCCTGGCACGTGCGGGACACAGGGCATGTGGGAAGGCGGCATCTCCCGGGAGTGGACCCTACCATGCCCTAACAAACAGACAGGGGAGGGGCGCTGGGGGGCCCGCATGCCCAGGGTCCCCTGCCGACCACCTCAGCCTGTGCTGCAGCGGGTGCGTTTGGGGACAGGGCGGGAGCCCTGAGGGGATGAGGCGGAAGGCTGGGGACCCAGAACAGCAGCCTGAGTGGTGGGGAGCTTTCCTGAGCTCGGGGGCCACCATGAGAAGCTTTAGGCCGGAGGGGGTGAGAACAGGGGCAGCCTGTGCGCTCCTGGGGGCAAGGGCGGGGGCACGTGGAGGGCGAGCCACGGCGGTCGGGCTGCAGGTGGAGGGAGGGGTGGCAGGGGGACGAGGCTGCCTGCCGGCCGTGTGGCCTTGGGCAGGTGACCCCTCTGAGCCCAGAGAGCTTAAAGGTTAGGAATTAGGAATTAGAGGTCTTGGCCCAGAGCAGGGGTGGCTCCCCCCACCATAAAAGGGCCACATCGAATTGGCTCACACGTGCTGCTGGTGTTGTCCTCAGCCATGGCCCCCCAGGGACGCCAGTCCCTCCCCTGCCATCCAGGAGACACCGACTCCCACCAAAGACTCGCCTGCAGACTCCTGTGCCGCGTGTTCTGCTCCAAGCAGCTCCTCAGAGGCGCTTCCCGAAGCTGGCGGCCCCTCCCGAGAGGCGCTGAGCCCACCCAAGACAAGCGTGTTTGCCCTCTGCCACGTGTTCTTTATGAAAGCCGAGAGTACTCCAGGGTCCCAGAGAGCCCGTCCCGGCCAGGGTCACTCACAGTCCAACAGTCAGAGTGAGTCCGCGAAGGAAATCCCAGCCTTTATTTATGCTTCTTAGGAAAACTGGAACTGATCCAAATCATCAAGTCCTTTACTTTCTTCTTTTTCTCCCACAACCCACAGATGCTCCAGGACCTCCAAGAATGCCCATCCCAGAGTCCACCCTCTGCTCCTGGGGCCTTAAACTCCAGCCGCCCCCCAGATGCTTCAGAACCCGGGGCATCCAGGAGCTGCAGCCCAACCGGCACCCTGCCCTCACCTCCCTCCTTCCCGATCTCCCCTCCCCCTTCCCTCCCCACCCCCTTGCCCAAGATCCAGTTCACAAAGGCCCAGACTGCCCTCCCAGAGCAAAGTCCACACGCTCTCTTAGGAGGGAAGACTGGAGGCAAAATTCACAGACCTGGTCCCTGACACATCAGAGAACAGTGATTTCCCATCTGCCCCCAAAGCCTGCTGGCCCTGCCCTGTCCCCACTGGGACAGCCCTGAAAGATGAGATAATTCCAAATGGGGACATCAGGGCCACCAGGAACAAGAGGAGCCTGGCCCAGGGCCTGGGAGGGTTCCAAGACCTGCAGCCCCACCTCCATCCGGCCCCTCCTTTGACGGTGGGAGCCTCCCATCCACATCCATCCACCAGGAAGGGGGGCGCCACCTCCCTCTGCCCCTCCACACTCCCCAAGAGAGGAGGGAAGCATCAGGGTGCCCTTGAGGTCTGGTTGACCCCAGCCCCAGTGAGACCAGCCTGCCCTGCTGCCCTCCCACTGGGCAGTACCCAGCGGGAGGACCAGTTCCTCACCCAGGTCTGCCATCTCAGCGGGGCAGTGAGGCAGCAACTAATTACACTCCCCAGGGAAAGTCTTTCTGCTTTGTGATCTTTTTAATGAGGCTCTGGGTCTGAGCCTCCAACCACCACCATCAATTATCTGTGGGCGGGTCAGGTTGCCCACCTTCATGAGCCGCCTATGCTCAGGTCTCATCCTGCAAGGGGTGGGGCAGGCACGTCAGAGAGCAGAGAGCTGGCCACAGAGGGCACAGCCGGGAGAGGCAAAGGAGGCCTGGGGGACCCCAGCAGGTCCCCAGGCCTCTGGATTTGAGACAGGCTAGGACCTGGGACCCTTTGCTGCAGTGCTTGCACCCGGACACACCTCTCCTCGAGCGTCAAAACACAAAGAAACTATAAGGGATTAAAAATAACTGCGTGCATGCACAGTTGGGGCAAATTCTGGACAAAAGATACAAAGAGATCAAAAAGCCCAACTGCCACTTCTGAAGAGCCGGGAACAAAAGCAGGGGGGTGGGAGCAAAAGCAGGGCACTGAGCATGCCCCCTGCACACACCACCACCAAGGGGGTGGGCAGACCTCCTAAGCCACGCCTCCGGCCCGCCCCCTGGACACACCCCTCCCCTCATCCCATATAGGGAACCAGACGCCCCACCACCACCGCCAGCTCAGCGAGTAAGGGAACCTGTTACTTGTTCGTGCTGCGGCCGCAGTACAGCCTCGCCTGAATTTCTTGTCTGGCCGCTAGTCAATTTCTATTGACTGGGGAAGGTCGAGAACCCTGGTTGACACTCAGACTGAGTGTCCCTTCCGTCGGCAGGAGACCCACACCTGACCCCCAGCCCTCCTCTGCCCCCCCCCGCCCCCGCCAGCTCAGCAAAGGCTCAGTTCTCCTCCCAGAGCCACACCTTCCTTCCCAATCCAGCCCGTCATCAGCCAGACCACGGCCGCGCTACAAAGGGGCCTCCTCTCTGCCCTCCTACCGCCCCCCTCTGCCACCCCAACCCAATCACTTTCTTCTCTGTCCCCCCCAAAGACTGTCAGCACCATAAAGGCAGCAGGGCCTCTGCTGCACCCACTGCTGTAGACCAGTGGCCCCCAGTGGGGACCATTCTGCCCCCCAGGGGACACTCAGCATGTCTGGCGACACTTTGCTTGTCACACTGCCAGGGGACGCTTCTGGTATCCAGCGGGCTGGGGCCGGATGCTGCTGAACACGCTGCCACGTCCAGGATGGCCCCGTGACAAAGGTCAGTCCGGCTCCAAATGGCCACAGTGCCCGGGGAACGGATCTGCGAGAGACTCGCCACCTGGCACAGGGCCAGGCTCATGGCGAGAGCTCTGCGACGTGTGCCCAAGAAATGCCAAAAAATGAATTCGCTGGTAACACATGAAGGATGGGTGACTGCTTCCCAAGCTGCAGGGAGGGGCTGATGTGTATTTTGAGACGTGCTCACACATGTACGAAGGTTCTCTGCGACAGTAGAGTTCATCAGAGCACAGGGACATTGCCCTGCCCCGGAGTGCACACCCTCCACACGCCCCCTGCGCCCCTGCCCTTCCCCAAGTCCCGCCCATGAGCTGAAGCCACACCCACCACCCTCTCTCCACCCTCCTGGGCTGCATGGACCACACCCCACAGAGGAGAAGGCTCAGTCCTGCCCTTTGGGGCTCTGTGCCCAGGGACAGATCACCATCTCCCTTGATCCTCAGTTTCCAACAATGGCCGCTGCCCGGCCACGACCCAGCACCGTCATGACAAAGGAACGAAACACTGGACTTGGAAGCACCTTGCAAATTGTAGGGTGCCACACCACCGGGAAGAGCATCCCTCCCGTGCCGTTGGGCCCTCCAGGCCCAGCCCCTTCTTCACCAGGGCACCTGGGCATTTCATGGGGCTGGAGTCCAGGGCCCACGTGTGCAGCTGGCAACCGTGCCGGGGCCAGGCAGCCCACAGGCCCCAGCACGCTCGCTCAGAGAAGGAAGGAACCAGGCAGATGGCTCGTGGGCAGGCTGGGGCCGCCACCCCGTGTGGGCAGTCAACACAGACTTCTTTGTGCTGCCTCCTCCACACTGTATCAGGAGACACATGGGGAGAACGAGTTTGGCCCCAGAGACAGGCCTCCAGTATCTCAGCTAAGCTGTCTGTCTTCCAGGAAGCCTTCCTTGATCACCCCCCGCCCCCATCAGGCACGGCTCTGCTGGCTGCCTCTGCACCTGTGCTGCCCTCACCCCACCCACTCCACACCCACGGACGCAACTGGTTTGCTCATCTGTCACGCCACCGGACTTTGGTTCCGTGAGGGCAGAAACTACCTGGTTTTTCGCCTTTGGATCTCTCCCTCCCTGCCCACTCCCAGACCTAAACCGACTGTGTGGCTTGCTCAAGAAAAATATTTATAGAGTGAGGGGATGGATGGATGGACAGATGAATACATGGCTGGCTGGCTGGACGGATGGGTGGATACATGGCTGGATGGACAGATGGATGGATGGATATATGGCTGGATGGACGGATGGATGGATGGATATATGGCTGGATGGCTGGATGGATGGGTGGATACATGGCTGGATGGACAGATGGATGGATGGATATATGGCTGGATGGACGGATGGATGGATGGACGGACAGACAGACGGATGGGCGGACAGAGGGACAGACGAATGGATGGACAGATGGATGGATGAATGGGTGGGTGGGTGGATGGATGGATGGATGGATACATGGCTGGATGGATGTATAGATGGACGTGTAGTGGATGGACAAACCGACAGACAGACGAATGGAGAGGATGGATGGATAAATGGATGGATGGTAGATGATTGGTTAGATGAGTGGATGGATGGATGGAAAGGATGATGGTTGGTTGGATGAGTGGACAGATCCCCGGACAATTAACACACTCAGCACATAAGTAGAGGCCTAACATGAGATGCAGAAAAGCTGGAGGTGGACAGAGGCAGGGCCCAGGCCTGGAGCCAAGGCAGGAGGCCCTAGGACAGCAAGCCCAGGGAAGCAGGACCATTTGCAGGGCAGAGCCAGGAGGTGGGAGTGATTAAGCCTGCATGCTCACCCCTGGAGCCCCAGCAGCCCTGCATTCATTAAGGTGCTGATGAGGAGAATTTCATGGCAAATAGATATTGATGCCTGAGGTGCTCCCAGCCCTGGCACCGCCAACTTCCTGATCAAGTGTCTCTCAGGGTCTCTCCACGGCCCCAGGGCCACACTGCCTGCAGAGAGTCTCCAGGAGTGAAGGAATCCTTGAGCCCACAGGGTCCCAGGACGATTCAAATGACCTTCTGAGGCCCCCACTTGTCCCCTCCCTCCACCAAAGAAAATTCAAAGATCCAAATACCAAGGACTTTAAAAACCGCCCAGGGACTTCCTTTGTGGTCCAGTGGTTAAGAATCCACCTTCCAATGCAGGGGACATGGGTTCGATCCTGGTCGGGGAACTAAGATCCCACGTGCCACGGGGCAACTAAGCCCGAGCACTGCCCGCATGCTCTAGAGCCTGTGTGCCCCAACAAGAGAGCCCGCGTGCCACAACTACTGAGCCCACGTGCTCTGGAGCGGGTGCACCACAGCTAGAGAGAAACTCGCGTGCCACAACAAACAGCCCGCATGCCGCAACGAAAGATCCTGCGTGTAGCAACGAACATCCCAAGGGCCGCAACTAAGACACAACGCAGCCAAAAAAATAAATATTTTTTAAAAAAACACCCAGGGCTTCCCTGGTGGCGCAGTGGTTGAGGGTCCGCCTGCCAATGCAGGGGACATGGGTTCGTGCCCCGGTCCAGGATGATCCCACATGCCGCGGAGCGGCTGGGCCCGTGAGCCATGGCCGCTGAGCCTGTGCGTCCGGAGCCTGTGCTCCGCAACGGGAGAGGCCACAGCAGTGAGAGGCCTGCGTACCGCAAAAAAAAAAAAACCGCCCAGCTCAGGCTGCCTGTAAGCACCCTGGGTGGACTTCCCTGGTGGTCCAATGGCTAAGTCTCCACGCTTCCAACACAGGGGGCACAGGTTCGATCCCTGGTCGGGGAACTAAGATCCTGCGTGCCCTGCGGCAGGGCCAAAAAAAAAAAAAAGATAAAAGAAGAACCCTGGGGGGCTCAGCCCTTCACCCACGGCCCTGGTCCCCCCCACGCCCCCCCCCCGTCTTTCCTTTTTCACGTCCTCACGTCTGAACAGGGCGCCTTTGCGTATTCTGCTCATTTGAGACACACACAAGGCTGTCTGTTAGGTCTCTGCCTCTCAATTTCCATATGCAAAACTGAGGCTCCATAAGGTGGGGTAACTTGCCTTGGCCAAGAGGACACAGGCCAGAGCTGACCCCATGTGTGCTGTGGGCTGCCGGGCAACGTCCCCTCGGCCAACTGCACAGCAGTTGTGGAGGTTTGCCCACCACCTGCTGATGAACCTGGACGGTCCTGGCACCCAGGAGGCGGGAGGGAGGCTCGGGGACCTGCTGGAGCCAAGAGCCCAGCCCCGGAAGCCAGTGGGTGCCCGGGACTTATGGTTTCCCTAACACTTGCACACCTGAGACAGGTGTGGTCACCCTGGGACACTCCCATCCCGTTCGCAGGGGAAGCAGCCCAGCCCAGAGAGGTCCCAGCACCTGGCAGAGCAGGCAGGGGCTTCGGCGTCTGGCCCAGCCTGAGCGCACGTGTGACCCCGGCAAGCCCCCTCCCCCTCTGCACCCCACCCTCAACTCCCCCAGGGTGCAGGCGTGCAGACGACACCCCTCGTAGGGTGGAGAGTTCTGTTCCTGGGCTGCCCTGCAGCTCCCCAAGGCCCGTCCATCTCTGGACCTGTCTGAGCCCCACGGGGACCTTCAGTGCGATAAACAGACAAGGGCCCTCGTATGGGAAAGGACAGCAGGTTTGAGGCAGCTCAGCACGCCTTTGCTGGCGACCCCATTTCTCAACGTGTGGATGGGGGATTTCACGTCAAGTTGGGACAAATTAAAACACATTTGTCATCCGTTCTGAAGGCGTCCAGCCCCCGGGGAGTCCAGGCACCGTCTTACTCCAGCTCACCCAGTGCCAAGTCAATTGCGGGAGCAGCGAGCTTCTGGTTGAGGAAACGAGGGGCAGGGCTGTGGTTGATCCCGGGCCCATCGCTCAGCCCGGACGGAGCCCTGGCTTCAGCTTCTCTGAAGCCTCGTCCACACTCTGCCCTTGG
Source organism: Pseudorca crassidens (assembly GCF_039906515.1). Lineage (NCBI taxonomy): Eukaryota > Metazoa > Chordata > Mammalia > Artiodactyla > Delphinidae > Pseudorca > Pseudorca crassidens. The sequence continues at coordinate 3,725,839 of NC_090302.1, forward strand.
CCATGATGAGTGCGCTTTGGGAGGACCCTCCCTGCTTCCTCGAGGTGCCTCCTGCTGCGCGGGTGACAGCCCGAGGAGTCCTGGCACAGGCTCAGCCCCGGAACTGGGGGTGTGGTCCCAGACGGCGCTGGCGGTGGGAGTGGCGGTGAGGACCGCTGTGTGAGGGCCCAACGGCGAGCCTTCTTCACCTGGATTAGCTTGTTCAGCCCTCAGAGCAAACATCGCTCCCATCAGCATCTACAGAGGGGGCCCTGCCCGTCTGCAGGGCGCCCCTCACGCGGAGCAATAATTACATCACCCTCAAGACCACAGGGAGAAACACAGGCACTGGCAGAGCAGGTGGGCGGGGATCTAAGCCCATCGTGGGCCGGGATACGGCCCTGAGGATGTGACTGTTAAGACCGGACCCCAAGGCTGGAAAGGCTGGAGGGTCGGAAAGGGCAGGGGCCACTGAGACTGCAGGAGGTGTACCCTGGGCAGGACTGTCGGCCAGGAGGGGCTCAGAGTGGACTCAGGGTCCTCGCAGCTGCTGCACAGGCAGCCAGTGGGCGAAGGGCTTCACGGTCCTCAGAGGGATGCCCTTGGCCGGTTGAGGTGGCTGCCTGACCACAGAGGAGGACAGGTGTGCTTGGGGCGCACCCTCGGGACGGGCGGGCTGCAGAGGGTGAGGACCCATCCCTGCACACCTCACCTGGGGTGCACCCTGGGGACGGGCGGGCTGCAGAGGGTGAGGACCCAGCCCTGCACACCTCACCTGGGGAAGATGGCAGCCCCTCCGGAGCTACTCGGCTTAAACGTGTGCTGAGAACTCAACCCACAGCCCACGGGCCCCTGCGTCACGTCCCAGCTGGGCGCTGTCATCGACTGCTTTGCGCAGGAGGGCCTTGAACCGCCCCGGGGGGCTGACCCCAGGCCCACCCCTTGGAGATGCCCCCGTCCTGTGCCAGCTCCCAGCTGTCTCTGCCCAGCCTCCGTCACCTCCTTCCCGGGAGGATCCTGCTGTCCATCTCACCCCAACCTTGCTCCGTCTCACGCCCCTCACAGCCCAGCAATGCCCCCTCCGCCGACCCTGGCCCCCTCTCTCCTGACTCTTCACACCTCAGGTTTCCCTTGCCTCCTGGAGGACTTTATCTCAGCTCCAGAAAGATGCCCAGGTGTCCTCCTTACCTCCTCCGCCCCACCCACCACCGGCCCCCTCCCAGTCCACCTCCCTGGCCTGGACCGCCTCCAGGGGCTGCTCTCTCTGCTCCTGTCCCCCCCACTCCGCATCACCTTGGCTGCCCTGGCCCACCACCCTCCAGGTGCCGAGGCCCCCTCGCCCACTGCTCCCAGGCCCTGCCGTCTTCTTAGACAAGCACACGGCTGTTCCCGGGCTGGGCACCGGCTCCCCGCCCCCTCCTTCCCGCCCCCTCCCCAGGCCACCCAACTTCCCGCAGGCTCTCAGCGCCCCCTGGTGGACAGTCGCAGGCTGGCCCTCGCCCTCCCTCCCGGGCAGCGCAGGGCAGGGACCCCTCCCCGCTCCCACACAGGTGATGCCCACACCGCCGACAGCAGGAGGGCGGACGGAGATCTGAAAGGGGACCCCGCGCCTGCGGAGGCGAGCGCAGCCCTGCGGTGACCTGCTCCAGTGGGGGTGGAAGAGCCTCACAAGGGGTGAAAGGTCGGGGGCCCACACTGAGGGATGACACCAAAGGTCCCCATCTACGAGCAGCCATGGTGCTGATGTATTAGGGCCCGGAGGCCCCAGGGCCACGGTTCACTTACTTATTCAACCCTCATTTTACCGAGCGCCGACCGCGTGTGGAGGGACCCAGCTCGGTGGCCCGGCTCACAGGACACCCCATCTGGGGGGACAGAGGCGCGAGTGAGCCACGCGGTCACCCAGCTGAGGGATGCGCATGGGGTCTCACAGAGCCCCGAAGATGGGCGCGTCCCACCAGGGCTGCGGGGCGGGGTCGCACCAGGCTGGGCTGCTCGCAGGAGCTCGGGGGTCTGAGCAGAGGACGGACGTGGTCAGATTGCTGAGTTAGGGGGAGGACGCCGGCCATCCGGGGAGGACGCTGCCCGGGGAGGACGCTGCCCGGGGAGGGGACCATCTCAGGGTCCAGGGCAGGGCCGGGGGGGGGTGGCAATGTGGGATGATGGGGTGGGAAGAGGAGACAGACACGTAGAGGCTGAACCAGCAGGCCTGGGTGGACTTGGGGTGAGGGGGCAACAGAGAGGACCCCAGGCCAGGGCGGGGCCCCCAGGAGGAGAGATTTCTAGAGGAAGACAGAGATGTGAGTGGGGGTCAGGGGCCGTTTAGGGGACTCTGCAGTTTCAGTGGGGAGTGGCATTGGCAGCATGGTGGGTGCTGGGGGGAGGCACACGGGACATGGCCGGCAGAGCCCCAGGGTGACCACGGGGCCTCACAGCCACCTCCTGCCTTCACGCCTGTTTACTGCTAACATGTACAAGGACCCCAGGGCAGGGAGGCTGGGGTCCCGGCACCGGTTCCCAGGCCATTTGCTGAAGGAAAGAGTGAGGTATGAGAACACGTGGGAAAGTGGAGGAATACTTTTTCCCACTGAAGCAACGTTATAGCTTCTGGTTGGCATGATCAGGGCAGCGGGTGTCTTTGTCGAGAAGATGTGGGGGAGGAAGCAGGACTCCACTGGCGGCAACCAGGCAGCATCAGCAGAGACAGCTCCGTTGCCTTCACGCTCTGCATGCGTTTCTGGTTTTCATAAACTGACCCATAGACGGCACTTTTTCCTGTGCCAGGCACTGTGCTAAGCAGGTCTCAAACTCCAATTCGCTTAATCCCAGTGATAACCCTGTGGTTCAACGTCTGACTGTATGTATTTTGCCTTTTGTGGAAACGTCCAAGATAGGAGCAAGGACACTCCTGGGCCCAGAAGCCAGCGTGCTCCCTGGAAGGAGAGCAGTGCTGGGGACGGAGCAGCCTCGGTGGAGGGAGCAGCCTCCGGAAGGGGGCAGCTGGGAATCAGCCCCACCCTCCGCCACCCTCACTCAGACCCCCATCCTGGCCTCCACCAGACGAGCCCCCAGAGGGCCCAGGACCAGGGCTGGGGCGTTTGCTCCTGGATCTGTGCTCGCTCTTTCAGGCTAAGTACTGGTTGCTTCTGGCCACGCTGTCTCCTTTGTTTCCCCCAGGCCTCTTGGGTTTTAAGGGAAACGGCCCTGACATCCAGGTCTGCTGAGCTCCAGGTCTGGAGGACTCGGTCTCGTTGCTGGGACAGCGCTAGCCTTTCAGCCACTCCCCGCCGGCCAGCTGTGGGCAGGGGCCCCCGAGCTGCCCCTGATGGGAGCCGAGGAACTGAGCCCAGACGCACGGCAGTCTCACCACAAGCAGGGTCAGCCAGACCCAGGCCCCCAGGGAGACAGCCTGCACCTGCATGAGAGCCACACACAAGCCCTCCCAGGGGCACTAGAGGCCCGGATGCAGGGCCCACCCTGGGGGGAAAGGAGCCTGACTCCATCTGGGCGGAGTGACCCCAGCTGCCCTCCAGCCCCTCCCAAGCCACTGCCCCAGAGGCTGCCAGGCTGTTTGCTCCCTCAGGGGCAGCTGGATGGGCTCTGCCAGGACCTTGCAGGTGGCGGGGCTGCCCTGAGCCCAGGACCAGCCAAGGCCAGGGCTCCAGGTCCTGTGCCCAGAGCAGCCTTCTCGAGGGTCTCGGCCCTGTGGTTCCCCAGGCCCACAGCCGTGTCCCCACACACTGGGAAGCCGGTGACCCAAACAGGGTCAGCAGGACCCTGGCACCCCTCCCCCAACTCTGGGGATCAGACTTTGGTCAAGTCAGGCCATCACCGGACAGCTTCCTGGGGGCAGTAGTGGAAGGAACTTGGAGTGGACAGAAACCCTCCCCTTCCACAGGTCACTGACCATGTGACCTCGGACAGACTGTCCGGGCCCAGCCGCAGCCTGGGCCTGTGTGTCCCGCTCTGAAAATCAGGACAGTACGTCACCCGTCACAGGGGTTGAGACTGGAGCTCTGTCCTGGTAAAAGAGCTCAAAACCTGGTAGAAGAAGGGGGCGGCCGAGGGGCAGTGCATGGGAGCGGGGGGTACCAGGACACTCTGAGAACGCCTGCCGCTACTAAGCAGGCCACCCGCCCTGGTCCCCTAGGCCACTCCAGCAGCTCTGCCCGTCCCCTTCCTCTGGGCAAGGCCGGCTCATCAACCAGATGGGGAGTGGGGTCCCATCACGATGGACAAGGACCCTCTAGAGACCGAGGGTGGGCAGGGGCCACCGCGGGCAGCATTTCCAGCTGGCCTTTTCAGGCACCTCCCAGGAGACATCCCTTGGGTCAAATAAATTTGAGAAATTCCTCACTCGGCTGCTACAGCAACTCACAAAGTGCAGGGATGTATTGACCACCTGGGAAGCACAGTGGACTTCATCAAAAACGATGTTTCGGGCTTCCCTGGTGGCGCAGTGATTGAGAGTCCGCCTGCCGATGCAGGGGACACGGGTTCGTGCCCCGGTCCGGGAAGATCCCACATGCCGCGGAGCGGCTGGGCCCGTGAGCCATGGCCGCTGAGCCTGTGCGTCCGGAGCCTGTGCTCCGCAACGGGAGAGGCCACAACAGTGAGAGGCCCGCGTACCGCAAAAAAACCGAACAAACAAAAACAAAACAAAACAAAAAAAAAAACGATGTTTCCCAAACTTATTTGCTTGGATTCTTTTTTTTCTAGCCACACCTGTTAACGTCCCCTGGAGCCCGTGTCCTGAGTAGCCCAACTGGGAAATTCGGCCAAAATGTGTCTCAGAACAAGTTAAAGGGTGTGACCTCTGGGTGTGACCTGCCCTGTTCCATGACACCCTTGTCCCCTCCCTGCCTCCACTGCATGCTCAGTAGGAGAAAGAGCCGAGTTCCAACACCCCGTCCTCAGACTCTCTCTTCTCCATTCAGGGACAGGAAATCATTCAACTAATGAAGCCGCTTACACCCGTGTCCAGGAGTGGGTAGGAACCAGACGTCCACAAAATGGATTTTCCAGAAAAACAGAAATTGGCAGTCTTCCCTCAAGCTGGTATCAGGAGGGAAAAAACCATGAACAATTTAAATAATGACAGAAGAGAAAACTCACGACATTCCCTGAATTCCCCTCTTAGGCTGAACGGGGGCCTGAGAAGTCCCAGGAAAACAACTTTAACTCTTCACCCAGCGCTTCGGCACCTTGTAACCTCGTGCTGGGAAGGAGCCTGGAGGGGCCAGGGAAGCATTCCCCACCACGTGGCCTCGGGCCAGCCCTTCCTCTGCACCCACGGCCTCAGCCGTGGACGCTGAACTGGACTCGGGAAACCGGGGAAAGAAACGCAGAACAAGGTGATCACGGGATGAGGCAGCCAGTGTGTCCTGAATTCCATTGCTCTGAATTTTAACCCTAAGCAGGTATTAGGTTTGCGGGGCAGGGTTGGCGCTCATGTCCATTTGCCATCTGGACACAGGGGCTTAGGGCAGATGAAACGTTCTCCTTCAGTGACGACACACAGTCATCACACATCCACACATGGCTGCCTTTATTGTACTTACGGATTTGTTCTTGCGTGTACTCCCCCAAGTATTGATAATGCAATGAGCACCGTTAGCCCCCAGACCTTGTGGGCTCCCTCCGTCCCCCCCACAACCTTCCTCACCATCCCAGAGATGATTGCCAGCCTGTGCTGATGTTTATTTGCTTCCTTTGCTGTTCATAAACAGTTTTATCGATCCAGAAGTATGCCGAAATCGTCCGATGTTCAGTTTGTCTCCCTGCTGATGAGATCCACCAGCCACTGGCATGGCTCGTCTCCTGCCGGGGAACCCTCTGCTGTTGCAGCACCACGACTGGCCCATCCTTTCCCCGGGGTGCTCTGCGGCACCTCCTGCTTTTTGCACAAGTTGTGCACCTGTGCACACGGCCTCAGGGCGTGTGAATGTTCAACTTTGTAATATGAGCCCAAATTCTTCCGAAGTGATTGTTCAAATCTATCTTCCCACCAGAAAGAGAAGGTCCTACAGACCCAACCTGGCTCACCATGTGGCAGGCTCTAGACTGCACTTAAGACAGAGTCACGGGTGCTCCTCATTTGTGCCTCATGTGCTGTCAGCCGTCTGTCTTCCCTCATCTGAGAGATGCCTGCCCATGGCCTTTTCCCATTTTGCTATTGAGTTGTATGTCCTTTTCTTATTGGTCCGTCAGAATTCTTTACATATGCTGGATCCTAATTCTTCGTCCATTATTTGCCTTGAGAATATCACCCAGTCCATAGCTTGCTTTTTGCTCTCTTTAATCGGTCTCTTAATAGACAGGATTCTTAATTTTAATATCTTCAAATTAATCTAGTTTCCATTTATGGCTAGTGATTATGGTGTCTTGCTTGTGAAATCCTTCCCTGCTTTCCCCCACCACCCACAGGTTGGGGGAGGCTGGGCACTGAGAGGGAAGAGCAAGAATCCTATGGAAGAGGATGTCCAGTGGGGAGGAGGCTGGGGGAGACCCTGAGACACCCCAGAGTGGTGTGAGGTCTCTGAGCACAGGGTGAGCTTGGGCTGGGAGGAGGAAGAGGAGGCAGAGTGACCCCTGTGGATCTGCGTGCCCAGGGCGCTGGGACCCTCTGCCTTCTCAGGGAGAACCAGGCTGTGGCAGAGGGGGCAGCAGACAAGCTACCTTCTGGCAGAGGGCCGCAGAGAACAAGGACTGACTGTCCCCGCTGCCAAGGCCTGGGCAAGCCCACATTCCCAGAATGTCTGCCCCCAAGAGAAGCTGAAAGGCGAGGGGGAAGAATTGGCCTTGACATCTCCCATCTCCCAAGAGGGGCCAGGAAAAGTCACCGGGAATGGGCAAGATTAAGTTTTGCACCCCAGATGAGCATGGGGGCTTCAGAGCCCAGTTCATTCCCAGAGAAATACTGAGTTTCTACCTTTCCCAGCTGAAATGCCCGTCTGCCCCTGCATCGGGACCTCGGCACCTGGAAGGGCCCCTGGTGGGTTTAGAGGCAGACGTGCTGGGCTTGCCCAGAGTCTGGTTTTCGGTCCTGACTCTGGGCACCTGGGTGGAACACACTCCATCCTGGGCCCACCGCCCCCTCTGCGGCAGGAAGGGACCAGCCTGAGTGACGCTGTCCACGCCTCGCATATGCAGACAGGACCAGGGTGGGGTTGGTGTCGCCGCCAGGCCAGTAGCGGAGCAGCAGGAATGGCAGCCTGGGCTGGCAGCTGCCAACGGCCCCTGCAACCAGGGCAGGAGGCCCAAGGTCTCCATCAGACACACCGACCGATGGCCATGCAGCTCCGCCCCAGCTGCACAGGCACAAGACTCCTGTCCCTCCCAGACTGACAAAGTGCCACACGGCAGGGCACCACTCCAAGGAACAGCACAGAGCCACGTTTGCAAAGGCAAAAAGAAACAGGTGAAGTGAATTCCGCTCATATATTGTATTTAGGCCAAACATATCAATTGTCAGTTTCAACGTGTAGCCGATATAAAAATTATTGATGCGCTATTTGCGTGGTTTTCTACTAAGTCGTTGTCAACATCAGGGTGTATCAGTCACAGTGCCTCTCAATCAGATGGCCACATCTGATCAGGGGCTGGGGGCCGCCACATCAGATGTGCAGAGCAGAAAGGACACCAGGGTGGTGGATGAGAACAAGAAAAACTGCAGGCGCACTTTTTAGAAAAGAGAAGCCGATGGTCAGTGCAGGGAATGACCAGAAAAAGGGCTGTTTCCGTGCTCAGCTTCCACCGAGCCTGGCGTGGCCGTGTCTCCCGTGGGTGGGCTGAGGGCCTTAGGACTGATTTTTCTAGCATTTCAGTGACAGCCACGTGGTTCTCGCCAAGCCACGGGCATGACTGCCCCCTGCTGGACTCGCTGCTCCCTGCATCCGTCCTCTTAGGTGGGGAAATCCTGGCACCCAGTGGGCACGGCCGGCATTTCCGCAAGAGGGAAGCTCCCATGGCCGGGCTGGGGCTCAGAAGTATAGGGGCCGTCGGTGAAGGGGGTTAGAAGGTACAAACTTCCGGTTATAAAACAAATAAGTTCTGGGGACATAATATACAGCATGGTGACCATAGTTAATAACACTGTATTGCCCATTTGAAAATGGCTAAGAGAATAGATCTTAAAAGTTCTCATCACAAGAAAATTAAAATGTTGTAACTATGTATGGTGACGGGTGATAACTAGACTTATTGCGGCCATCATTCTGCAATATATACACACACTGACTATTATATTGTACACCTGAAACTAATATAAATGTTACAGGTCAATTATACCTGGATTTAAAAAAAAAGAACAGGGCCACCTGGACCCAGTTTACCAAAAACATCAGAAATGGGGCTGGGAAAAAGCTGAGGCCAGTGAGGCAATAGAATAACTTAAAGGGGATGTCAGAAAACTCAGTAATCAAGATTTTATATATTTATTTATTTATTTATTTATTTATTTAAAGTAATTTTTAAAATCAAAATTAACACTAAAATACCCATGATGAACAAAATATCAAATGTTAAATAAATACAGGATCTGACCCTCACCCAGTCCTGGAGGTGGTGAGGTCCTGCTTGGCTTTGGAGAGACCCACCTAAGCCGGCCCGGGACTCTCCCAGCTGCCAGAGGTTCTTTCTGGAAGAAGGTGGGTGTGTTAATCTGCTCAGGAGGCCATAACAAAATACCGTAGAACTTGGGGGGCTTAAACAACAGGAGTTTATCTTCTCACAGTTCTGGAGGCCAGAGTCCCAGATGCAGGGGCCATGGTATCTGGTGAAGCCTCGGTTCCCGACGTGCAGATGCCTACTCTCTCCGTGTCCACACGTGGCCTTTCCTCGGTGCAGAGAGAGACCTCTGGTGTCTCGTCCCCTTCTCTTTTTTTTTTTATAATTTTTTATTTTATATCGGAATATAGTTGATTAACAATGTTGTGCTAGTTTCAGGTGTACAGCAAAGTGATTCAGTTGTACATATACATGTACCTATTCTTTTTCAAATTCTTTTCCCATTTAGGTTGTCACATTCTCTTCCCTTTCTGATCAGGACTTCAGCACTATAGGATCAGGGCCCCACCCCAATGTCCTTATTTAACCATAATTACCTCCCGAAAGGCCCCATCTCCAAATACAGTCACATTAGGAGTTAGGGCTTCAACGTGTGAATGTTGGGGGCACAGTTCCGTCCACAGCAGTGAGATACAGATGCGGGAAGCAAACATCCTGCTACCTTCCCGCTTCTCTCTGGCCCTCTGAAGCTGCCTGGGGGAGACTCTGTAGTCAGGCAGCTGGACCCTAGAACCTGCCCAGCACCCTCCAACCTTTGGCAAAGACATGGGATAAGCATGGGCTCAGTAACCCGCAAACTCCACCCGCCTGCGCAGTCCTTGGTGTCCTCACAGCTCAGACCAGGCTCCCCTGGCCCTCCTGAGCAGCCAGGCCATGGGGCCAGCAATGCAGCCACCGTCCAGCCCACAGGGTCTCCTGGATTCAGAGCTGACAGCCGAGGCGCAGGAGACCTGCCCCACAAGGGTTCCTTCTGCTCCCATGAGGGTCCCGATGGAGGCCTCTGAGCTGTTGGATCCTTCATTTCCGTGACTCCCCATAGAGGGCCCATGGTCACCCACTAGGAAACTCGGGACAGCCTAGATCACGCAGACTGGCTGCCTCTGTCCATGGCTGTCCAGGGCCTGCCCCGCGGGGCCAGCACACTGCGGGGATGGAAGATGGACCTTGGTTTCTCTGGGCACCTCCAGCCAAATGGAACTGATTTCTTGGGAGATTCTGCAAGAGATTCGAGACTCCTTTTCCCACAGAAGTAACCTGGAGGTGGGAGGACGGTCTGGTTTACAACTTGCCCTCTGAGAGGCGCAGCCAGGAGCGGCCTGGGGGACCTGCCCAGAAACGTAACAATCCCCCTTCACGGTCATCCCCTGCGCTGACCAGCGGCCTCTCTCTGTCTTTTTTTAGTGCTTTCCCAAAAGAATTGAACACACATTCACCTGCGTGTTAAAACGTGCTTAAAAATGGTTCATTTTGTGAATTTCACCTCCATTTTTTTTCAAGTGCTTGAATCCCTGCAGGACACTCTGGGCCCAGCTGTGGAGCCTGTGGTGGTTTAGTACCTGGGGAGCTCCAGACTTTCGGGGGCTACTTCAGGTGATGCCATTCATCCGTCGTGCCCCCGGACACAAAGGACAGAAGTGCACACCTTCATCACAGATGTGTGCTGCATTCCAGCCTCAAAGAGGTCTTAGAGGCTCAGCTGTAAAGCGGGTCCCCAAAGCCACTGACCCTCTGCCTACTGAGAGGTGGGGTCTCTAAGAGGTCTTAGAGGCTCAGCTGTAAAGCGGGTCCCCAAAGCCACTGACCCTGTGCCTACTGAGAGGTGGGGTCTCTAAGAGGTCTTAGAGGCTCAGCTGTAAAGCGGGTCCCCAAAGCCACTGACCCTCTGCCTACCGAGAGGTGGGGCCTCTATCACCTCCCTAAAGCTGGTAGATGGCTCCTCCGGCAGAGGATGGAAGAGGGAAGATCTCTTGGTTCAGAGGCCAGTCAGCGTGCTGCTGGGGTCCGGCTCCCTGGACCTTCACCCTGGGAGACTCCCTCTCTGAACCTGGCCACCGCCTGGAGAAGCCCAATCCACATGGACAGGCCACAGGCAGGCGCCGCCTTGGAGTCCGGCCTTCGGTACCACTGGGATGGTCCAGCCTCAGGCTCCAGCACTGGCACCTCCCAGCCGGGCCCGGACAACCTGGAACAGAGGCAAAGCCACCCCACTGCGGCCGGCTCGAACTCCTGACCTCCAGGCCCCTCCGTGAGTGTAATAAAAGTGGGACTGTTTTATCTCACACAATTAAGGTTGAGGTGGTGTGTTTCACAGAAATAGAAAACCGGATCATCAAGAGAGTTCCTTCTTTGAGTGACGGCTGCCCCATCACTTCCAATTTGAATGACCTCAAACTGATATCTTTTCCATCTAAAACGTCATGCTTTGCAGACATCTGAGCTCGCCCGTGTAAAGGCTTGGTGAAGGGCAGTATTCTCAGGAAGTACGGAGCCCTCTGGAAAGCTCTACTGCTCAGAACCTTCCATTGCAAGGGACAAAACACGAGCCAAACCAGCTTAGCCCAGAAAGGCAGGTGTCAGCGGGGCCAGGGCAGCCTCGGGCTGGATCCAGGGACCAAGGAGAGGTCGTGGGCGTGTCCACCCCCTCTCTTAATCTCTCTCCCTCTGATGGCTTCTTTCCCTCCTTCTGGACCTTCTCCACATGGCCAAGGGAAGGGTGGACTTGGCCACAGAGGCCCCGGTTCACACTGTCCCATGTCAGCAACCCGGATGGAAGCCCCCCCTTCGGTGCGTGTCACCCGTGCAGATTCACACCCCTATACACACACACCCACACGTGCACACATGGGAAGGACTCTCTCTCTACATAGCAAGACTTTGGGTCATAATTTCTACTTCCTTAGAAGCTGCGTACACGCTCATGTACGTGCACACAGATGCACGGGGCACCTGTACATACACACAAGCACACACACACGCTCACAGGTGCGCACACACACTGGGTCTTCTGATCCCCACATTCACGTTGGGGCCACCTGCCCTGGTCTCGCCCTGCCGTGCCCACAGGAGGTTTTTCAAGACCGGGCAAACGGCAGAACAATCCCTTTCTAACAACCCTTCCTGTGAAGAAGGTAGACAGACCTTCTTAACAAAAGACATCTAACAGAGGGAAATATTTGCACTGAAATGTAAAAATTGCTACTCCAAAGAGCATTTTTAATTATCTCTTTGAAACTGGAAAGTGTCTTGTGTGGGTGCAGAACCCAGAGGCTTGTTTCTCACTTTTCACTGCGTTACCGTCCTCGGGAAGGGCCCTGAGGGGTGGTATCCCCGTCCTGGGCCCTAATGCTGACTCCCATGTTTTCTTGAGGTGCCCTGGCTGAGGACCATGCAAACCCTCCAACCTCGAAGCCTCGCTCCTGAGATGAAGACAGAGCTGCCGCTCCCAGGCTGTGAGCTTGGTACTGGGGCTCTACCTCCCTCTGCCTCTTGCCCCAGCTAGGCTCCCACTCCTTTGTTTATTCTACAGATATTGACAGAGCATCTTCTAGGTGCCAGACGTGTGCATCCGTCAACTGAGACCTGCTTTCAGCTTGGAACATTTAAACCAATTAATTCTCCCGTTGCCTTAAGTCAACCATGATAGAGCTGCAGCCGTGAACTTCTGATCTGCAGGATGCTCTGGGGACAGCAGTTCAGTGGGCAGGGGGCTCTGCCCTTTACAAGAGACAGATTTTTACACAAGACTATAAAGCCTCGTATGTTATCTTCTTCCAGAACTCAGACTCCCACTTCCCTTTTCCTGAGAAATTCATCAGAAGCGGGGTTCCCAGCCCCAGCACGACTGACACTGGCGCTGGATCACTTCCTGTCGCGGGACCCCTGGGGCGCCTGCTGTGGAATGTGGAGCATCTTCCCGGCCTCTACCTGCTACGTGCCACCCCTGCCCACTGTGACAACTGCTGGTGTCTCCAGACTCCGTCCCGTGTCCCCTGGAAGGCAGTGCCCCCTCCTGTCCAGCACCACTGATTCAGAGGAAATACTTCTCCTAGATTGGAGTCTTTTTGAGCCCGTTAGAGAAACTAACGGCTTCCTGTACATGTGAGGAAGGTCTCTGCACATCATCTGGCCAAGAACACCTTCCTGAGAGAGCAGACCCAGCGAGCAGGACGTTTTTACAGGGAAATCTCCGACGGCAGCTTTGGCCGCCGCCTTCACCATCGTGCCCTCTACTTCCCCATAATGATCAGACGGTCCGTCCAGGTTTCTACTTTTGACTGAGCCTTATCGTTCCTGATACATCTTGACAGGCTCCTCCACTGCACACGGTTTGAATGAATTTCCTGTGAGGAGCCTTTCATCTCGAACCTAAACAGCCAAGGAGCATCCCTACCAGAGAGACAGTTGCTGAAACGCAAGGAGCATAATTGCTTCAAAGGAGGCGTCTTGGAGCCGGGGTGGGAGCCGGGGGTTCACTTCCGAGGACACAGCCCCTGTTTGAGCTCTTGCTTCTGTGACTCTTTCTGCAGTTTGGATCCGCTGTGTGAGTTCTTGTCCCTGAGGAGCTGGTGCCCCTCTGTCCCCGGCCTCCCTTCCCCGTCTGGGGGGGATTTTCCCACATCCAACTCCACGAGCTTCTGGGAGCATCTAGAACCTTCTAGGAGCATCCAGAACCTTCCAGAACCAGGCCCAGATTCTTCTGCCAGGGAGAAATGACCTTTGCACTTTTTACTCCGTGAAGTATCAGAAAGGAAAAATCATTATTTCCCCTCAAGGCTTTTATACAAATAAGCAAAATTCTAAGCAACAGGAAAAGAGAAAGGGAAGTGCCCAGTTTTTTGTTTTTTGTTTTTTTTAATCCAGTGAAAGTTGTCCTCTTCGTTTGTTCTACCGGAAGGGTTTGTTTAAATTATTGGAACATAATAAACGATAATATGTGTTTTTATTAAACTGAAGTTCTGTAAAAGATATTCCTAAAACCAAGATGACTTCAAAAATTTCTTTCAGGAAAAATGATTGCTGTCTTTAGCTATAAAAACAAGCCAGAACAGAGTCTCCCAAAGGGGATCATTGTGTTTTTTTAAAAGAACCTTAGATATTTACTTGAAAAGCGTGAGTTTGAAACTTCTGCTGTGAGCATAGCTAAAGCTATGTCTTTATCTACCTAGATAACACGTTAAAGCAACAAGAAGAGTTTTTTTAAACCCCATGTTCAGAAAAACTAGGAGATAAGTATAAAGTACAGACTCTGAAAATACACTTAAGGGAGGGGAGCTAAAACTGGGCAGAAGGAAGACAGGCATCTCCGAGGGTGGTGGGCAGATCCCAGGCAGTGGATCTCAGAAAGAACCAGCAGGACGCATGCCTCATAGATGAAAGGGGCTCGCTTGGAAGTGAAAACACTTGATTGTAACCAATGTGGGGTTTGCGGGAAGAGGAGGAAGTCACACTGTCAGCAAAAATCCACCTGTATCCAGGTTGGCTCCAAGAGCCCGAGAAGGTAGCAGACACACGTGGTTACATGAACCAGCAGTGTTTGCAGGAAGAGGTCCACTCAGGAGGGCGGAGGAACAAGCTTTGGAGTTGTGAGGCTGGGAGGTACGCTGAGCCCTCACCCAGAGCATACACACAAGCAACAGGACAAAAATCAACAGGTGGGATGATGCCCAACTAAGAAGCTTCGGCCCAGCAAGGGAAAGAATCCACAAATGAAAAGGCAACTTGCGCACTGGGAAAGAATATTTGCAAACCGTATGTCTGAGAAGGAGTTAATATCCAAAATAGATAAGGAACTCACACAACTCAACAGCAAAACCTAACCAATTTTTAAATGGGCAGAGGATGTAAACAGACGTTTTTCTGAAGAAGACAGGCAGATGGCCAAGAGGTACATGAAAACGTGCTTCACATCACTAATCATCAGGGAAATGCATATCAAAACCGCAATGAGATGTCAACTCACACCTTTCAGAATGGCTATCGTCAAAAAGAGAAGAGATAACAAGTGTTGGTGAAGATGGGGAGAAAAGGGAACCCTCATGCACTGCTGGTGGGAATGGAAATTGGTGAAGCCACTATGGAACACGGTATAGAGGGTCCTCAAAAAAATTTTAAAAAGGGCTACCATATGACTCAGCAATTCCACTCCTGGTTGTATGTTCAAAGGTAATGAAAACAGAATCTAGAAGAGATACATGCACCCCTCCCCCGTGTTTATTTCAACTTCATTCACAATAGCCAAGATATGGAAACAATCTAAGTGTCCATGAACAGATGAGTGAATAAAGAAGATGTGGTGTCTATACAATGGAATATCATTCATCCATGAGAAAGAAGCACATCCTGCCATTTGTGACAACATGGATGGACCTTGAGGGCATTATGCTGAGTGAAATAAGATGCTCAGACAGAGAAAGACAAACACTTTAAGATATCACTTATATGTGGAATCTAAAAAAGCCAAACAACGAAGAGAAAACAAAATGTGAAAGAATTTAGAAAAATATTTATGTCATATCATTAAATATAAATGGGTTTAACTTATTATTCAAAGAAACAGACTTTCAGGTTGTACCTAAAAGCAAATCCAGTTCTATGCTGCTCAAAGAAATACATCTAAAATTACTAGAAATTTCGAAAATAAAAGGTTGTCAGTGGTATGTCAGGAAATGGAAAAAAGCAACTACGATTATGTGTTAGAGGATTATATGTTAAATACTGTCTACAGAAAATGAGGAATAAAGTTTAATATATAGAGTTAAAATAGTAAAGGCAACACTATCACAAAAGTCAAAATCTTTCTAAGTATCATGACCTCAAATGGAGGAGAAAGGAATGAAGGACAATGAAAATGGTAAATATGCAAGTAAATGTAAATGAATATTAAATGTATAAAACAAAAAGATAGGAAATACAGAAGAGTGTGAGAGACATAGTAGATGATGGAGAGAAAATCTAACACACATTTCACTAGGGTCCCAGAATAGGACGAGGCACAGAATGAGAAGCAATATATAAAGAGGTAATGGTTAAGAACTTTGCAAAATTGATGAAAGACATCAGTCTACAGATTCAAGAAGCCTTGTGAATCCCCAACGAGGATAAATAAGAATAAATCTATAACTAGACATTCATAGTATAAACCTGTTTAAAAATCTGCAATAAAGAGAAAACCTTAAGCAGCCAAAGAAATAAAGAAGGTTGTTGAATTTCACACACACAAAAAAACAATGAAATGATATCTTTGAAGTGATAAAAATAATAATAATAGTAATAGTAATAGCAATATTTCTACCTAGAATTATCAGATAGAAGAGGTAGGGTGTTGGGAAACAATATACTCTTTACAGGAAATACACCTAAAACACAAATATATTTAAAAATTGAAAGTGGGGCTTCCCTGGTGGCGCAGTGGTTGAGAGTCCACCTGCCGACGCAGGGGACACGGGTTTGTGCCCTGGTCTGGGAAGATCCCACGTGCCACAGAGCGGCTGGGCCCGTGAGCCATGGCTCCTGAGTCTGCGCGTCCGGAGCCTGTGCTCCACAACGGGAGAGGCCACAGCAGTGAGAGGCCCGCGTACCACAAAAAAAAAAAAAAAAATTTGAAAGTAAAAGAATAGGAAAAGATAGCATAAAATACCAGCCAAAGGAAAGCTGGTGTAGCTATCTATATCAATATCAGAAAAATAAACTTTAGAGCAAAAAACATTACTAGACATAAGAAAGACTTAATATTGATAAAATAATCAATTTATCAGGAATAATGACAATTCTAAATTTTTATGTACCTAATAAACAAAGAAAAATAGACAATTACACATCATGGGAGATCTTAATACAATCTCAGTAATTAAATAGAACAATCATTTGAAAATCAGTACGGATATAGAATATTTGATCAACATGGCCAAGAAAACTGAGATTTGTTACTTCTTACAACTCCACACATTCTTCCCAAATGCACTCAGAGCATTTACAAAAATTAACCATATACTGAGCCAGAAAGGATGTCTCAAAAGTGTGAAAGGGCTGATATCATGAGGGGTACATTCTCTGACTTCAGGGAGTGTAGCAGATTGTAGTTTCAATAAAAATAGCTTCAACAGTATTTCTGTTTCAAGGTCTTCCAGAACTGTGTAGAGATGGAGTCTAATTCCCCTCACTTGGAACTTGGCAGGGCTTTACCTTCAAGGACCAGAATCTAGCGGGATTGATGCTGAGAGACATCTAGGGCTGGGTTACAAAGCTGATGCCACCCAGCTAGCTCTCTCTCAGACAGGTCTCACCCTTAGAACGCAGCCATAATGTCGTGAGGAAGCTGAGGACACATGGAGAGCTCGTGTGAAGGTTTTCTGACCCAGCTAAGGTCCCAGCTGTTGCATTAATTACTAGATGTGTAAATGGATGAAGCTTCAGATAATTCCAGCCCCCCGCCTTTGAGTCATCCCCACTGAGCCCTACCCAAACTTCAGTTCCTGAGCAAAATAAATACCACTGTTGCTGTCATTTTAAACCACTATGTCTTCGGGTGGTTTGTCACAAAGCAATATGTAACTGAGACACATCAAGCTAGAAATCAATACCCAGGGCTTCCCTGGTGGCGCAGTGGTTAAGAATCCGCCTGCCAATGCAAAGGACACAGGTTCGAACCCTGGTCCAGGAAGATCCCACATGCTGTGGATGCAGCTAAGTCCATGCACCACAACTACTGAAGCCTGCACTCTAGAGCCCGTGCTCCGCAACAAGCAAAGCCACAGCAATGAGAAACCCATGCACGGCAATGAAAAGCAGCCCCCACTCGCTGCATCTAGAGAAAGCCCGCGCACAGCAACAAAGACCCAACACAGCCAATAAATAAACTAATAAATAAAAATTAGAAATCAATAACCAAAATAAATCAGGAAATTTCCATTCTTGGAAATTACCGTTACATTATTATGAGAATATTTTTAACGAAATAATAATCAAATTGTAATACATCAAAACTTGTGAGATGCAGCTTAAGTCATGGCTTAGAAACGTATAGCCTTAAAAAGTATGTAAAATTAATAAGAAATGCTAAAAATTAATAGATGAGCATCCATCTTTTAAAAGACTAGAGAAAGAATAATAAAGTAAACCCAAAGAAAATGGATGGAATAATACAAATAATAGAAATTAATGAAATACAACAGCATTTAATACAAAGTTTTCAACAGAATGTAAATTTGGTTCTTTGGAAGAACTAATACAATTGATAGATCCATGATGAAGAGGTTAATGAAAGAGAGAGAGAGAGAGGAGGCATAACTAACTAGTATCAAAACTGGAAAAGAGGACATCGCTACAGATCTTGTGCATATATACACAAAAGATATTAAAGTGATATTATGTACAACTCTATGCCAATAAGTTTGAAAATTAGATTAAACGGACAAATTCTAAGAAAAATACAACTTACCAAAACTAGTATAAGTATAGATTCTAAATATTCCTAAGATCGTTAAATAACAAACCCAGTAATAGATACAAAGAATAGCATAAGACACTCAAATGTGTTCCAGAAATTCCTAGTTACCGATATTTAAAAATCTATCATTGCCCCTCACAACAGTGACAAACTAAAAATGAAAAATCATTTGACCATCTTACTAGTGAAGAAAAAGCATTCTATATATTCAACATCTATTCATGATAAATAGCTTGTAACAAACTAGAAATCAAATGGAGCTAGGAAAATATCAAAGATATCTACCAAAAAATAACACAACACACAACCCACTTGAACTCTTGTTCCAAGAAACTGCAATGCTTATTAATTTCGGGTAGGAGTGCAAAATGGCACAGCTACTTTTGAAAACAAGTTGGCAATTTTGCATAAACCTACCACGTGACCCAATGGTTTCACTCTTGGTATCTACCCAAGAGAGAAGAAAATGTCTGTCCATACTAAGACTTGTATACTATTTATGATAGCTTTGTCTATAATAGCCCCAAACTGAAAACAACACAAATGTCCATCAGTTGGTGAATGGATAAACTGTGGTACATCCAACATTTAAAAGGAACAAACTATTGATATATGCAGAGTCATGGATGAACCTCTAACTATTACACTAAGTGAAAGAAGTCATATTCAAGTGGCTACATAATTGCCCTGAATCAGAATATCCTTCAACTTCTGAACAGACAATGAAGACAGTAATTAAGTAACTAAGACGGGGTGGTTTGGCAATACCATGTGGAACCCAGATAGAAATCTGTGCATGAATGGATACTTGATTTATTACAAAAGTGGCATTGCAGAGAATTCAGGAATTATGTCTCCACTTAATGGTTCTGGGCAATTAAATATTCATATTTTTAAAATATGGAATCAATACTTCACATTACATAGAGCAATCAATCCCATATGGACTGTAGAGCTAAATCTGGAAGGAAAAACAATAACTGTTTAAAGATAATACAAAAAAACAGCTTTTTTGGGCTTCCCTGGTGGCACAGTGGTTGAGAGTCCACCTTCAGATGCAGGGGACACGGGTTCGTGCACCGGTCCGGGAAGATCCCACATGCCGCGGAGCAGCTGGGCCCGTGAGCCATGGCCGCTGAGCCTGCGCGTCCGGACCCTGTGCTCCGCAATGGGAGAGGCCACAACAGTGAGAGGCCCGCGTACCACAAAAAAAGAAAGAAAGAAAAAAAAATTCTGCTTGCAGATTGAGTGGCTCCCATTTTAGCTCATGTCTGCCTTCCTGGTTCTCACAGAGCGGAAAGAAGCTACCTGACAATTTCAACATGTCACCTAGAAATCTCTCAACCAGATCCACAGGTACATTTTCTATCTTCCAAGTTACAGACAACAGGCAACATTTTGTCAATTGTTGAGCTACGTGTTACACCATTTTTCCATCAGCTGCAGCATTTCTTCTTTAAATGCCTTTGCAGACTCCACTACCATTTTGCCATTTTGTTAACCTTTGCTGATAAGTTCTTTGACACTTTTCCATTTTCTGTCCACTGCCTGGTCCCAAAACTAATGCCACATGGGTTGGGTCTGTGTACTGCAGTGTGCCCCTCCCTCTTTCTGGATTCCAATTTCTGCTTCAGTCAGCTTTTGCTACATAACAAGCAACCGCAAAACTACTGGCTGGAAAAAAACACCATTTTATTTGCTCATCGTTCTGTAGTTCAGCAGTTTGGTCTGGGCTCAGCTGGCCTGTTCTTCTACCAGTCTTGATGCTCTCATGCATATGTGGTCAGCTGGTGGGTTGGCTGGTGGCTGGATGACTAAGATGAGGCCCTCAGCTGGAGTAGCTCCTCCTTGCCCCAGGGGTCAGTCATTCTCCATTCTGCTAGCCTGGGCTTCTTCACATGGTGGTCTCAGGACCGCAAACATCAGTGAGACCAGCAAGCCCCAGTGGGCAAAGCCATTCAAGCCCCTGCTTATACTGTGTGTGCTGAGGTCCCGTGGGCTGAGGCAAATCACACAGCCTAACCCAGAGTCAAGGGGTGGAAAAGCAAAGTCCTAATGGGAGGAGCAGTCACACCTCTGAGGACCACAGGCCTGGAGGAAGAGGATCGCCCCTGAGGCTGGGGAGATCAGGAGAGGCAGGCGGGAGGGGCCCTGCGGGAGGAGCGGGAGAGGAACAGAGGGCGATCACCTCGTCCATTCAGGCCGGAGAGGCTGCTGAGCTCCCAAGCCACTTACCCCCAGCCAAAGCCCCATCCAGGCCGCGTGGGTCCTGGGGGCATAGGAGGGAGGCCGGGGAGAGATCAGGATAGGCAGGTGGGAGGGGCCATCCAGGAGGAGCTGGAGAGGAGCGGAAGGCGGTTGCCCCGTCCACTGGGGCACGGGGAGCCTGCTGAGCTCCCAGGTTGGTCCCCTGTCCTCCAAGGGCCCCCTTTCCCCCGCCCTTCCCCCCCCCACCAGCCGTAATGGTCCTGGGGGCATAGGAGGGAGGCTGGGGAGATCAAGAGAGGCAGGCGGGAGGGGCCCTGCGGGAGGAGCGGGAGAGGAACAGAGGGCGATGCCTGGCCCGCTCCAGCCCAGGAAACCTGCTGGGCTCCCAGGTGAGGTCCCCCACCCTCTGAGACCAGGGGTGGGAAGCACGCCTGGGCCCCTTCTGTTCCTTGAGCCTAAGCCCCATCCCCCACAGCCCCCAGGACCTTTTCCAGCCCTGTGGGTCCTGAGCATTGGCCCCGCCCACCACCCAAACCTCGCCGGTGCTTAGGCCACGCTCTCCACAGCCAAGGCCTTTCCCACCCACCCACCCCTTTTTTTTTCCTTTCCCTCCTCCTCCTTTTTACTATTGTGGTACTGATGTACCTTCCGATTGTTGATTCATCTATACTTTTATTTTTACATTCTTTCTAACATATCTGTTAGTTTCCTAGTCTAATTTTATTTTTTACTTTGTTATTGTTCTCTTTTTTTTTTTTTTTTTTTTTTGCCACCCCACGAGGCTTGCGGGAATCTTGATTCGGGAGCCTGGGGTCAGGGGAAAGCTCCTGCAGTGGGAGCTCTGAGTCCGAACCACTGGACTAACAGAGAACCTCGGACTCCAGGGACTATTCATCGGAGTGAGGTCTCACAGAGTTCCTCATCTCAGCACCAAGACCCAGCTCTACCCAGTAGCCTACAAACTCCAGTGCTGGAAGCCTCAGGCCAAACAACTAGGAAAACAGGAACACAATCCCACTCATTAAAAAAAAAAAAAAAAAAATGAGATGGTAAAAAAATACGTCACAGATGAAGGAGCAAGGTAAAAACCTACAAGACCAAATAAATGAAGAGGAAATAGGCAATCTACCTGAAAAAGAATTCAGAGGAATGATAGTAAAGATGATCCAGAATCTCGGATGTAGAATGGAAGCACAGATTGAGAAAATACAAGAAATGTTTAACAGAGATCGAGAAGAACTAAAGAACAAACAAACAGAGATGAACAACACAATAACTGGAATGAAAAATACACTAGAAGGAATCAACAACAGAATAATGGAGGCAGAAGAACAAATAAGTGAGCTGGAAGACAAAATGGTGGAAACAACTGCTGAGGAGCAGAATACAGAAAAAAGAATGAAAAGAATTGAAGACAATCTCAGAGACCTCTGGGACAACACTAAACACACCAACATTCAAATTATAGGGGTCCCAGAAGAAGAAGAGAAAAAGAAAGGGTCTGAGAAAATATTTGAAGGGATTATAGTGAAAACTTCCCTAATATGGGAAAGGAAATAGTCACCTAAGTCCAGGAAGTGCAGAGAGTCCCATACAGGATAAACCCTAGGAAAAACACACCAAGACACATATTAATCAAACTAACAAAAATTAAATTCAAAGAAGAAATATTAAAAGCAGCAAGGGAATAACATACAAAAGAATCCCTACAAGGTTATCAGCTGATTTTTCCGTGGATACTCTGCAGGCCAGAACGGAGTGGCAGGATATACTTAAAATCTACAACCAAGATTACTCTACCCAGCAAGGATCTCATTCAGATTCGATGGAGAAGTCAAAAGCTTTTCAGACAAACAAAAGCTAAGAGAATTCAGCACCACCAAACTAGCTCTACAACAAATGCTAAAGAAACTTCTCTAAGCAGGAAACACAAGAGAAGAAAAAGACCCACAAAAACAAACCCAAAACAATTAAGAAAATGGTAATAGGAACATACATATTGATAATAACCTTGAATGTAAATGGATCAAATGCCCCAACCAAAAGACACAGACTGGCTGAATGGATACAAAAACAAGATCCATATATATGCTGTCTACAACAGACCCATTTCAGACCTAGGGACACATACAGACTGAAAGTGAAGGGATGGAAAATGATATCCCATGCAAATGGAAATCAAAAGAAAGCTGGAGTAGCAATACTCATACCAGACAAAATAGACTTTAAAGACTGTTACAAGAGATAAGGAGGGACACTACATAATGATCAAAGGATCAGTTCAAGAAGAAGATATAACAATCGTAAATGTTTACACACCCAACATAGGAGCACCCCAATACATAAGGCAAATGCTAACAACCATGAAAGGAGAAATCGACAGTAACACAATAATAGTAGGGGACTTTAACACCCCACTTACACCAATGGACAGATCATCCAAACAAAATAAATAAGGAAACACAAGCTTTAAATGATACAATAGACCAGATAGATCTAATAGATATTTATAGAACATTCCACGCAAAAGTGGCAGAATACACTTTCTTCTCAAGTGCACATAGAACATTCTCCAGGATAGATCACATCTTGGGTCACAAATCAAGCCTAGGAAAATTTAAGAAAATTGAAATTGATCAAGCATCTTTTCTGACCACAACGTTATGAGATTGGAAATCAGTTACAGGAAAAGGTAAACTGCAAAAAACACAAATATTTGGAGGTTAAACAATGCCCTACTAAATAACCAAGAGATCACTGAAGAAATCAAAGAAGAACTAAAAAAAATACATAGAAAAAAATGACAATGAAAACACGATGACCCAAAACCTATGGGATACAGCAAAAGCAGTTCTAAGAGGAAAGTTTATAGCAATTCAATCTCACCTCAAGAAACAAGAAAAGTCTCAAATAAACAATCTAACCCTACACTTAAAACAACTAGAGACGGGGCTTCCCTCGTGGTGCAGTGGTTGAGAGTCCGCCTGCCGATGCAGGGGACATGGGTTCGTGCCCCGGTCTGGGAAGATCCCACATGCCGCGGAGCGGCTGGGCCCGTGAGCCATGGCCGCTGAGCCTGCGCGTCCGGAGCTTGTGCTCCACAACGGGAGAGGCCACAACAGTGAGAGGCCCAAGTACAGCAAAAAAAAAAAAAAACAACAACAACTAGAGAAAGAAGAACAAAGAAAACCCGAAGTCAGTAGAAGGGAAGAAATCATAAAGATCAGAGCAGAAATAAATGAAATAGAAATGAAGAAAACAATAGCAAAGATCAATAAAACTAAAAGCTTGTTCTTCGAGAAGATAAACAAAATTGATAAACCCTTAGCCAGACTCATCAAGAAAAAAAGGGAGAGGACACAAATCAATAAAATTCGAAATGAAAAAGGAAAAGTCACAACTGACACTGCAGAAATACAAAGGATTATAAGAGACTACTACAAACAACTATATGCCAATAAAATGGACAACCACAAAGAACTGGACAAATTCTTGGAAAGGTCCAATTTTCCAAGACTGAACCAGGAAGAATTAGAAAATATAAACAGACCTATGACAAGTAATGAAATTGAAACCGTAATTAAAAATCTTCCAACAAACAGAAGTTCAGGACCAGAGGGCTTCACAGGCGACTTCTATCAAACATTTAGAGAAGAGCTAACACTGATCCTTCTCAAACTCTTCCAAAAAATTGCAGAGGGAGAAACACTCCCAAATTCATTCTACGAAGCCACCATCACCCTGATACCAAAACCAGAAAAAGATATAACAAAAAAAGAAAATTATAGACCAATATCACTGATGAACATAGATGCAAAAATCCTGAACAAAATCCTAGCAAACAGAACCCAACAGCACATTAAAAGGATCATACACCATGATCAAGTGGGAGTTATCCCAGGGATGCAAGGATTCTTCAATATATGCAAATCAATCAATGTGATACACCACACTAACAAATTAAGGAATAAAAACCATACGATCATCTCAATAGATGCAGAAAAAGCTTTTGACAGAATTCAACACCCATTTATGATTAAAAAACCCTCCAGAAAATGGGCATAGAGGGAACCTACCTCAACATAATAAAGGCCATATATGACAAACCCACAGCAAGCATCATACTCAATGGTGAAAAACTGAAAGCATTTCCACTAGGATCAGGAACAAGACAAGGATGTCCACTCTCACCACTCTTATTCAACATAGTTTTGGAAGTCCTAGCCACAGCAATCAGAGAAGAAAAGAAATAAAAGGAATACAAATTGGAAAAGAAGAAGTAAAACTATTTGCCAATGACATGATACTATACATAGAAAATGCTAAAGATGCCACCAGAAAACTACTAGAACTAATCAATGAATTTGGTAAGGTTGCAGGATACAAAATTAATGCACAGAAATCTCTGGCATTCCTATACACCAACAATGAAAAATCAGAAAGAGAAATTAAGGAAACACTCCCATTTACCATTGCAACAAAAACAATAAAATACCTAGGAATAAACCTGCCTAAGGTGGCAAAAGACCTGTACTCAGAAAACTATAAAACACTGTTGAAAGAAATCAAAGATGACATAAACAGATGGAGAAATATACCATGTTCTTGGATTGGAAGAATCAATATTGTGAAAATGACTATACTACCCAAAGCAATCTACAGATTCAATGCAATCCCTATCAAACTACCAATGGCATTCCTCACAGAATTAGAACAAAAAATCTTACAATTCTTATGGAAACACAAAAGACCCCAAGTAGCCAAAACAGCTTGAGAACGAAAAATGGAGCTGGAGGAATCAGGCTCCCTGACTTCAAACTATACCACAAAGCTACAGTAATCAAGACAGTATGGTACTGGCACAAAAACAGAAATATAGATCAATAGAACAGGATAGAAAGCCCAGAGATAAACCCACACACATATGGTCACCTTATCTTTGATAAAGGAAGCAAGAATATACAATGGAGAAAAGACAGCCTCTTCAATAAGTGATGCTGGGAAAACTGGACAGCTACATGTAAAAGAATGAAATTAGAACACTACCTAACACCATAAACAAAAATAAACTCCAAATAGATTAAAGACTTAAATGTAAGACCAGACACTATAAAACTTTTAGAGGAAAATATAGGAAAAACATTCTTTGACATAAACCACAGCAAGATCTTTTTTGATCCACCTCCTAGAGTAACAGAAAGAAAAACAAAAATAAACAAATGGGGCTTAATTAAGCTTAAAAGGTTTTACACAGCAAAGGAAACCATAAACAAGACAAAAAGACAACACTCAGAATGGGAGAAAATATTTGCAAATGAAACAACAGACAAAGGATTAATCTCCAAAATATACAAGCAGCTCATGGAGCTTAATATCAAAAAAACAAACAATCCAGTTAAAAAATGGGCAGGAGACCTAAATAGACATTTCACCAAGGAGGACATACAGATGGCCAAGAGGCACATGAAAAGATGCTCAACATCACTAATTATTAGAGAAATGCAGATCAAAACTACAATGAGGTATCACCTCACGCTGGTCAGAATGGCCATTATCAAAAAAGCTAGAAACAATAAATATTGGAAAGGGTGTGGTGAAAAGGGAACCCTCCTACACCGTTGGTGGGAATGTAAATTGATACAACCACTATGGAAAGCAGTATGGCGGTTCCTAAAAAAACTAAAAATAGAACTACCATACGACCCAGCAATCCCACTGCTCAGTATACACCCTGAGAAAACCATAATTCAAAAATAGACATGCACCACAATGTTCATTTCAGGACTATTTACAATAGCCAGGACATGGAAGCAACCTAGATGTCCATCCACAGATGAATGGATGAAGAAGATGTGGCACATATATACAATGGAATATTACTCAGCCATAAATAGAAACGAAATTGAGTTCTTTGTAGTGAGGTGGATGGACCTAGAGTCTGTCATACAGAGTGAAGTAAGTCAGAAAGAGAAAAACAAATACCATATGGTAATGCATATATATGGAATCTGAAAAAAAAAATTGGTACTGATGAACTTAGTTGCAAGACAGGAATAAAGAGGTAGACATAGAGAATGGACTTGATGACACGGAGTGGGAGGGCGAAGCTGGGGTGAAGTGAGGGTAGCATCGACATATATACACCACCTAATGTAAAGTAGGTAGCTAGTGGAGTGGGAAACAGCAGCATGGCACAGGGAGATCAGCTCGGTGCTTTGCGATGACCTAGAGGGGTGGGATAGGGAGGGAGGGAGGGAGGCTCAAGAGGGAGGGGGTATGGGGACGTGTGTATGCATATGACTGATTTGCTTTGCTGTGCAACAGAAAGTAACACGGTACTGTGAAGCAATTATACTCCGATAAAGATCTATTAAAAAAAAAAGAAAAGAAAACAAACGGGTGGTTTCAGCTACTCCAGCCTGGCCCCAGAGGACAGACTGGTCACGACTTAAGAATCTGTAGCCAGACTGTCACCTGATCAGATAAAGGTCAACTGACCGAGCTGCAGCTGCTGCCTGGGGGAGCCGGGGAGTCTTAGGCTGAGGCCAGGCTGGAGGGAATCAGCAGAGAACGCCTGTCTGCTGGTAACCCAAGTCCCTGGCATCAGGGCGGTCGGACCCAGCACAAAAGAACGTTCCCAGTAAGGGAATCTCGGCCCTTTAGGTGTCACGTCTCCTTGACTTTTCTTCTCTGCTTAGTCAGCTTTAAAGGAAACCCAATTATTTCCCAACTTAGTGAACCTGCACTTGTGAAATGTAAGTCACCATTTTGTGGATGGCGACCACAGTTCTGAATGTCAAGGGCATTGCGGGTGTGTGCGTGCACTTGAGGTAGGACCCCCGTTTAGTCCAATTTGGTGGCTACGGCCCTCCCCTGTAAAAGGGCGGGGCTTCCCCAGATGGTCTGTGAAGCCCTTCCCAGCACTTCAGACTCTCCTTAAATACATCAGCAAGCCTCAGGCTTCAACCGAGCCAGCAAGGGGACTTCCCTGGTGGTCCAGTGGTTAAGACTTCACACTTCCACTGCAGGGGGCATGCGTCCGATTCCCTGTTTGGGGAATTAAGATCCCGCATGCTGTGTGGCCCCAAAACAACAAAAAACAAAAGAACAGCCAGCGAGGAAGAGTAAAGGAGCCAAAGAAAGGAGGAAACTGGAAATGGTAAATAGAGGGAAAATAGAAAACATGAGTGCAGAAGATGCATAATGAGTTGCAGAGGGGATGCTTCTGCTGGGGGGTCCGCATATTCAAGGGCTCTCCCTCCAGGACCCCACCAGGTGCTCTTGGGGAAAAGCCGATTAGACCCCTAGTGTCCGTAGCAGGGGAGGGGCAGTAACACGCCAGAGCCTGCCCCATTCCTGCCTTTGCCACACACTTGATCTGGGAAGACTGATCGCCCTGCCTGGTGCTCCGCGCTCTGGGCGCTGCTGGCCACCCCCTCCCTGTGCTCAGCCAGCCCACCCCGGCCCTGCAGATCCCTGCAAGGTGGCAGCTGGGGCTCCATCACTCAGTCCCGTCCCCTCGGCCAACCCTTGGGGCTGCCGTGGTCTTCGTCAGGGGCACAGAAGGTCTGATCATCCCCTTTTAAGGGCCACCGGCTGCCATTCCCATTAATTCCCCCAGGGAGTTGCGAAACGGTGATATTTGAATTCTACGTTCCTCTTCCGTTTATTAGTCGGAGTGCTTTAATTTAAAAAACAAAACAAAACAAACCCCGCTCCCTATGTACTATTTGGCTCCCCAGTGGCCCAGCTCACTCGGGAAAAGCAGGGAAAATGCTGGATTTCTCCTCGTCACGTCCTCAAGACGACGACCTGATTCCTGTCCCCTCCCCGACCCCCCACCCACGGTAACGATTCGGGTTATTCAGAAACGTTACAGTGAACTCATGGACTTAGACTTATTTTCAAATTTTACTCTATTTTGTGCTGAGCGGCCAGCAGGAGGGCGCCTACAGCCTGTCCCGCCAGTGAAGGAGGATGGCCAGTCCACCTCCCTCAAGGCCGTGGACGAAGGAGGTGGCTTCCGGGTCCAGGCAGGGAGGCCGGAGGGTGAGCCCCTGAGCGCTGGTTCCCGGGGCGGGGGAAAGCCGGCTCCCGCACCAGAGCAGGC
This sequence comes from Pseudorca crassidens, assembly GCF_039906515.1. Classification (NCBI taxonomy): domain Eukaryota; kingdom Metazoa; phylum Chordata; class Mammalia; order Artiodactyla; family Delphinidae; genus Pseudorca; species Pseudorca crassidens. The sequence goes on from NC_090302.1 coordinate 3,754,149, forward strand.
TCTCCCTTTGAACTTGTCCCCCCAGATCAAGGTCTCAGGTTCAAAGATCAAAGTTGTTCTATTTCAGGTCTCCAACTAAGTCTTGACACCAGTGGTAAGAAAAGCGAGAAGGTACTCTCAGGGCTGAGGCTGTAACATGTTTCCTAAAATTTTAGCATTCTTATCAAGTTGGATAGGACTCCTGCGTTTGGGGCAGGATATCTTGAATGAAGCTGTCTCTGCCGCTGGCCTGTCCTTAAAGCCTAGAGTCTCTGGGCTCCCTCGGTTGGGCAGCCCTGGAAGAAGCCTTGTCTTTTCATCAGGACGTTCAGCCAAAGGACGCGGTCTGTGCTTGGACATTCCTCCAGAAGTGGCCTTCTCCTCCACCAAGTTTCTCAGTCAGCTCTGGATTCTTCAGGAAAACGTCCACCATGGAGCTCTCTCCTTTTCCAACCACAAACGTTCTGTCCTCAGTTCCCTGGTCCTAGAGGCCCAAGGCGGGGGTCCCCAGACCACGCAATGGGACGCTCTCTCCAGCCTCGTCCAACGTCAAGAGCAGCTTTGGGCGTGTTGGGAGGATCCAGCTGGCGCACAGCAGAGACGCCTCTTTTTGCTCCAGGTCTCAGTGCAAAACAAAGCTCTGCTCTTTTCCCCAAGTTCAGCCCAAAGGCACCAAAATTCAGCCAAATTCTGTGAAGATTCGCAGAGCAGAAACCAGCTGTCAAACGCTCATTCTTCCTTGGGCACCACCTTTAAACGCCTGGGTTTCTCCTTTGAGGTTTTAGGTGGCGTTCCTTCTCCAATCGGCCGCGGGTCCAGGGCAGCCGTCAGAGCAGGGGCTGTCACCGTGGCACCCTCAGCAGCCCCTCCAGCCCCGGAAACCTCAGACTGTGCCTGCATGTTCTGTTCCAGGCTCCCAGAGCCAGGGTGGCTTCTTAGCCAGAGGGTTTGCACGGCACTCCTGGCCCTTTCTATCCTTGGCAACAGAGGCTGCAGAGAATAACAGTGGCTGGGGATCCAGTGGGGCCTGCTTGCCCCCACCCGGACAATCCACTTCTGAGCCTGTCTTCTGTGGTCCAACTCTTTTCCCTGACGCCTTAAATGGTGCTGAGATAAACTGAACACATACAAGTCTCCACTGTGTTTCTGTGCATTAAGGATGAAACTAACGCCCCGCATCCTTAGACTATAAGCGAGCGGACTGCGCAGGGCGACATGAAAGGTCACCTCTGCCCAAGTCGTAAATGTAACCAACCAGCCTGTCCCCCAGCGAGTCTCTCGTATAAAACCTCAGTGGTGCTGGGCGCCCCAGGTAAAAGCTTCCTTCTCTCTGGCTTCTACTCTAGGAATTATGGCTACATTTTAAGTCTGTCTTACTGGTCAACCTCCTCTTGCCTCCCAGCAGAGCAAACCCCCTACCGTTGTAACTGGAGACCGTGGTGTCGGAGCGTAGGGTGAAGTGCCACAGCTGCTTTTTATAAAGGGGCTCGTCCTGCTGTGTAAACAGAGCAGGAAATGCCAGCTGGGCAGTGGGTCCACTTCTGAGCGCCCACCCTGGCACCCCGCCGGCTCTCCCTGCACACACTATCTCCGCAGGGGCTTGGGGGCAGCTCACCTGTCCTGCCCTGCAGCCTGGGTGCCGGGTGGGTCAGGCATGTGGACGACCACACTGTGCCACCCATGTCGGAGAAACAGCCACACTCACTGGGCACACTCAGGGCGGTGAAACACTGTCACTTGAAAACTAAGAAAGTAAAACCCAGGCTCCCAGGGAAAAGCTGTGTCTGATGCTCTCATTTCAGGGAGGGGAAAACCCTGCACGGCCCCCGGCTCTGTGCCCGCCCCGTTCACTCCTCACTCCCAGCCTCCGACGCCTCTGTGCTCTGCCTGAGAGCCAGCCTACTGGAGCGCCCCCCCCAGGACGGAGCTGGGTGTCTGCCCAAAGGCAGTCACCCCACCCATGCCCCCTCCCAGTGGGTCTCCATCCACCAGTGCAGGCCTCATGTCCCTTCCCGGGTCTGCAAGTTCCTGACATTTTTCCAGTTATGTGCCAGAGCGAGATACTTCCAAGATGGAATACAGAAAGTGTCATGGAGGGGAATGTTTCTGAAACCGGCTTTAGTGTGAAAGCAGACAGTGCCTTCTAGAATGGAGAGAGGGGATGGGACACGGGAAGGCCCAGCTCTCCACGCAGCCCGACTTTCCTCTAATGGCACCAAACTAACTGGTACACAGAGAAACCAGGACCCTTTATCAATCTGAGGAGACCCTTCCCCAGCCCACGTCCTAGGAAGGGAATACATGATTCAGGATCGAAAGAGCTTTCTATTCAAAAAAGGTTGAATTTTCCATATTGCCTTTCCAAAACTCAGAGAACGTGCAGTAGATTCCTCTTCTTTCTGCCAAAAGAAAACTGAAATAGAATCATTTTTACAGATTTGGGGACATTTTTGAGACTGAAGTGTGAACTCTCGTTTTTACTCTGTGCCAATTCGTTCCCCAGGAGCATGGAAGCGTCCTCACGACAAGTTCTGCCAGAACTGGTTTCCGTCGCCACATTTGCCATCATTTCCATCCTGATTGTTTCCTGATTGTTAACATTCTGATGCAGACTTTCATATCTAAGTCTTATAATCTTATCATTTCTGGACAAATTTTCAGCAGCCTCTTCCACTGAATGTAGTTGGGATAAAACTCCTATAGATTTAACAAGCTAACTCACTCTGCCTGAAGTATGGATAGAAAGAGTGGCATTTCTCAAGTACAGAATTCGAGTAGCTGTTTCCAAAGGAATAAAGTCCTGGAGGTTTGCAGTGGACACAGGGTAGCTGCCCAGACCCCTTCAGGGCGGAGGCGCCAGGAGTGGGGTCTGCGCTGGCCACACTCCTGACTGAGGTCCTCTCCTTCCCGGGGGCCGCCCACGTCCAGTGGCCTCTGTGCAGGGGGTGTAACGGCCCGGCCACTTTCCTCAATGGGACAATCTGAGGGGGTCATCTCAGTCTCGGCCTCCACTGCACCCACATTATGGCCACCTTCCCTCGCCCAGTCCTGTGTCCAAGGATGTTCCAGCCTGAGCCCTGCACACGCTTCTCCTTCTCATGTCTGCGTGGACTGACCTGAGGGGGGCTCCTGTCCCAGAGTGTCTGGGCCCAAGACATCCGACTTCTGCCGGCCTTTGTCGCTTTGCCTTTGCTCAGTATGTTTTCCTGCCTTTAAAGGGTTCCCCAAACCTGGGGGCCTCAGCCCCCAGTCTGCCCACCTCCCAGTGCCGCCCCAGTTACCCACAGGCCCTCCGAGGAGAGGACGGGCACAAACTTCCCACAATTGCCTGATAAGAATGAGGACCTTGGTCCAATTTATTTTCTGCCAAGAATCAGAGAGAGAAAATCATTTTTCTCTCAAATCTTGAGCTGAGAGATTTGAGAGAAAATCTTGCATGAGTAAATCGGAGGTAATGCAACTTCATTCTCTGTTTATGACGGACTCTGGGCCCTCCTGAAAAATTTCTTCTCAAGGGGATTATTTTCTGCCTTAGTTTAGCTGCCTTATAAACAGACGATCTTAAACTCAAGTTGGCCCCTGAAATGCTAAATAATAAACTGAGTGAAATTCATGTCAGGAAAATTCTAAGAACCTGACACTCAAGAAATAAACTGAATAAAGGTCGTTTCTGAGGTGAGAGATTTTTTTAATTAATTTTTATGGGAGTAGAGTCGCTTTACAATGTTGTGTTAGTTTCTGCTGTACAGCAAAGTGAATCAGCTATATGTGTACATCTATCCCCTCTTCTTTGGACTTCCTTCCCATTTAGGTCACCACAGAGCACCGAGGAGAGTTCCCTGTGCTCTACAGTAGGTTCTCATTAGTAACCCATTTTATACATAGTAACGCGTATATGTCAATCCCAATCTCATCAGGCGAGAGATTTTAAAAAATGGTTTTGCAGGGCTTCCCTGGTGGCGCAGCGGTTGAGAGTCCGCCTGCCGATGCAGGGGACGCGGGTTCGTGCCCCGGTCCGGGAGGATCCCACATGCCGCGGAGCGGCTGCGCCCGTGAGCCATGGCCGCTGAGCCTGCGCGTCCGGAGCCTGTGCTCCGCAACGGGAGGGGCCCCAGCAGTGAGAGGCACGCGTACCAAAAAAAAAAAAAAAAAATGGTTTTGCAGAAATAGAACTTCCAAAGACTGAATCGAGTGGGCGGAGTTACTTGGACCCGGTCTGGGTGGGGGGTGTGTGTGTGTGTCTGTCTGTCTGTCTGTCTGTCTACACTTACACACATGAACTTTCATACATTTCCATTCCATACTTTACATGAGGTGATTTTTGTATATATGAAAACAATGCTCATGATTTTAAAGTTGAAACCGTATAAAGAAGCCAGCAGAACAACGCAGCATCTCCCGGCCAGCCCTCACACGGGGCCACTCCACAAAGGAAGTCTCACTGCTAACGGTGGCTGGCAAGTCTCGGGGGGAAATGCCACTCTGTCATCTGTTCTGCCAGGCAGGACACCCCACGGCCACCAGCGAGATCAGCCCAGCCGAGGCTTTATGTGGACCCACCTCATCCTCTCCAGCAGAGGCTCCGGGCACAGATGGTCAGTGTCGCCGCCCCTCCGAACAGCCGTGTAGGTGGGGTTTGCTTTGCTAAGTGAAGAATCGTCTTTGTGGAGATCCGCCTGCGTGAACCGTGTGACCATAACCTCGGAACAGAGTCCTTGAAAAGGGGTCGGCGGGCTTCACACTTCACAGACGCTGGTGGGGATGCAGTCCTTCATCCTCCCATCAGCTGGGTCGGGGGTGCCTGCATCGCCCGTGTCCCCTCTAGGGACCATCAGTGGCGGGGGGCTGGGGAGAGGAAGTGGCACCTACTATCATTGGAGGTTTTCATTATGAGAGCACCCTTAACTCTTTTAGGGAAAACAGGCACAAATAAAGGGGCCTCTGGCTTCTGTCACTCGCACTGACTCTGGCCCTGCTGTCCTGGCTGTCTTCCTGGGGGTCCCCTGCTCCGTGTGGAGAGTAACTGAGAAAGTCCCTAAGAATTCCCTGCTCCCTTGACAGAAGGGCAAAGAGAGAGCCAGAGAGGAGCAGTGACCGCACAGGGCCCCAGAGGCTGACTGGAAGCCCACCCACCGCCCTGGTCCCTGCTGCCAGCGCTCACCCATCTGGGACACAGCAGAGCTACTGACTGTCATTCTAGAAGAGTCAGGCCTGGGCTGAGCAGAGATGCCAGGGTGACCCCTGCCTTGGAAAAGGGAGACCAATTCATGGTGGTAAGAAGAGGGGGAAAGCAGCCTGTGGGCGGATCCTAGGAGACCCGGAACTTGCACAGTGAGGAGACTGATTGGGGGAAAACTAAACGCCAAAGTCAGCACCTCTTACAACAGGAAAGTTTTGATAAAAATAGATGTCCTTCTTGTTCCTCTGATGAAGATCTAACAACATGCAGGAGACACAGCTTCCTCAAAGTTACAGTATAAATGTGTGTGTACGTGCATGTGTGTTCACACACGTGTGCCTGTGTGCACATGCAGGTGTGTGTGTGTGTGTGTGCACGAGCGTGTGTGTATACATACATAGGTATCTGAAGGTCGGCGGTTTCAAAAAGGAATGAAGAAAGCCTTTCCCGGGCTTCCCTAGTGGCGCAGTGGTTGAGAGTCCGCCTGCCAATGCAGGGGACACAGGTTCGTGCCCCGGTCCGGGAAGATCCCACATGCCGCGGAGCGGCTGGGCCCGTGAGCCATGGCCGCTGAGCCTGCGCGTCCGGAGCCTGTGCTCCGCAACGGGAGAGGCCGCAACAGTGAGAGGCCCGCGTACCGCAAAAAAAAAAAAAAAAGAAAAGAAAAAAGCCTTTCCCTTTCCAGAATCTGCTTATCCCCCGTCACACCCTTGGATTTCTGATTTCCGCAGGAATCTGTAATTCATGCCCCTCCATGGCTTCAATTGTTCTTATTTGTAAATTTAGCCACTAAATTGGTAAACGCTTACAAAATCTCAGCGTGGTAAAAGCTGCCCTGGGCCTTACCGCTAAGCCAGAAGCCATAAAGGAAACTTCACAGATTTGGTTACTCAAATTGGAAACTCGTGCATGGCCAACAAAACAAACCAAAAGCTAAATCCAAAGTTAAAAGAAAAATGACAAACTGAAAAATAAACGGTATACACTGGAGATGAGCTAAATCCTTAATGCAAGAAACTCTGCAAAAAGAAAAAGACACATGGCCCAAGAGGAAAATTTTAAATGCTCACAGAACACGTACAGGCAATTTTCCAAATGGCCAACAGTAAAATAAAAAGATGTTCTACACCACCACCAGGCAAAGAAATTAAAATCAAAGTGGAAAAGATTTGTTTTACCTGTGAGATTGCCAGACGCGAATGCAAGGATACAGTCCAGCCGTGCTCCCCACTCAGTGGGTAGACGGTATGTCAGCTGGGCATCTCTGGAGGGCATTTTGGCCAAAACGCATACCAGTCCTCAGCCCAGGCCAGGTCTCTTCTAGGAATTTACCCTGAGGAAAACTCAGCCGGCTTCCAAGGACACATCAGCAAAGATGTTCATCACAGCACTATTTACAAACTGTGGAAAGGGACTTCCCTGGTGGTGCAGTGGTCAGGTATCCGGCTGCCAATGCAGGGGACACGGGTTTGAGCCCTGGTCCGGGAAGATCCCACATGCCGCAGAGCAACTAAGCCCGTGCGCCGCAACTACTGAGCCTGCGCTCTAGAGCCCACGTGCCACAACTACTGAAGCCCGTGCGCCTAGAGCCCGTGCTCTGCAACAAAGAGAAGCCACCACAATGAGAAGCACGCGCACCGCAATGAAGAGTAGCCCCCGCTCGCCGCAACTAGAGAAAGCCCGCAGCCAAAACTAGATAAATAAATAAATAAAATTTAAAAAAATAAAAACACTGGCCGTGTAGGAGCTTCTAGTAACAGGACTGCTGATGACCATAGTAACATCTGTGCATCCCTTTTTGTGGCTCATTAGGTTATTAATTAGATGTCTTTTCCCAAACTTCTGGTAATGAAAGAGTATGACTCATAGAAGACAGTGTTTATTAAACAATTCTCTGAAGCATGAATGCTATGTTTTCATGGCTTTCAAAATTCCCTAGGCGGATAAGGCTAGAAATAGCCCCCTTCTCATTCCTGCAGGAAAAAGCCTCTGACTTTTTTCTCCTGTCCAACTTCTGGCACTTTTTAGACAGGAAGCGAAACCCCAGTTCACCCCGAGATACGTCTGGGTCAGGGGCATGGAGGCTGGTAGGGATGGAAAGACGGACAGTCTTCGTGTCTTGCTTTCAACCTGCCCCTCCCGCTGCCCGGGCTCCACCCCCACCAGCCCTAGCACCCTGAGTAGCAGTGGGACACCACAAGCCTCCGGTGAAGATCTCTGAACTGTTAGAAAAATCAAACAAAACCAGAAAGAACTTCAAGGCCACACAGTCAGCGAAGAGACCAGAAAACAGAACCTGTCTTACTGTGCGGTGGCGGAGGGGGGTGGGGTTGTTCCTGGAAGACAATGCTCCCTCCCCATTCCCAAACAGGCCAAACGCCCAGGACAGATGTGTCTTTAACATCTGTTTCCTCCTGTTGGAACCCAGCTGCAGGTACGCCTATGGAGCCAGTCACAGGGTGCCCCAGCCTCCACCCCGGCCTCCACAGACCCCCAAGGCCAGGCCAAGGGCCTGCACACGGTCAGGTGCTCAGTGACCATCTCCTGAACGACTGAGGGATGCTCTGCTCTCCCAGGTCCCCTGCGGCTCTGAAGTCCTGGGCTTCCACTACACATGAGGCTGCCTCCCGAGCTTCCCTGCTGCAGTACCCCGGCCCCTGGGCGGGCTGTGTATCCATTCTTAGCCTCAGGTTCCTTATCCCGAAGCTTGGGGTGAAGTAGGAAACGCAGACACAGAAGCATTGGGCAAAGGCGGCAGGAGGCCTGGGCAGCTTTCCTGGAAAGAAGGCTGGCCATGCAGCACTGGAGCTTGGGGTACTGGGGGGCAGGGGGGCACAGAGGGACCCGCTGCTTCCAGGGAGCCAGACTTGAGCTCTGCGCAGACTTAAGGCAAGGAACCACCTCCTTCCAGCCGGAGGCACGGTGCTAGGCACACAGCGGACGCTGGCCTTGTAGGAGCTTCTAGTAACAGGACTGCTGATGATCACAGTAACATCATCCACGACAAAGTAGCCCATCTGTGCGCCTCCCGGCCTGAACTTCCCACCGGGGACCGCGGAGGCAGGGCGGCGTCTGCCAACTCGGCCACTGACTCAGCGCACGACCCCCGCTCCCGGGGCAGTTGGGGGCCAGGGGAGAGGGCGCCCAAACAGCACCGGAGGGCCCCAGCCTCTGGCCGGAGTGGGCTGGGGGTCAGACATCACTCCAACTACTCACTCCAACCGCACCGGGCGCATTTCGGGGGGCAGGCCCGAGGCTGGGGAGGGGCGGGGCGTCTCCGGAGGCTCGGGCCGCCTCCGGGCTGGGCAGGCGCGGGGCGCGAGCGCGGGCGCGGGCGCGGGCGCGGGCGCGGCGCGGGGCGGGGCGGGGTGGGAGCGGGGGCGGTGCGCGGCGCCCGCGGCTCCTCCGCAGCGCGGCCGGCAGGTGGGCGCGCGCTCGCCGGGCGGGGGTCCGGCCGGGCCGCGCGCCTCCCCCGGAACTCGGCCGTGCCATTCCCATGATGCCCAGCCACCGGGCACGGCTTCCGGAGCGCGGCCGCCGCAGCCCCGCCGCCGCCGCCGGTAGGTCCGGGGAGGGAGCTCCGGGGGCCGCCCCGCCCCGCGCACGCGCGCCCCGCCCTCCCGCGCGCGCCCCCGGCGCCGGCGGCCCGGCCCCTCCGCGCCGGGACCCCGCCGCCTCCCCGGGACGCGGCGCGCGGGGCGGGGGCCGGTGCGGGGCCGAGTGGGAGGAGGGGGCCTGGCCGGAGGGCGGGCATGCAGGCCGCACCGCGGCGCCGGGCCGCCGGGGTAGGGGCCGCGGCGGGCGGGGCGGGCTCGGCCCGGCGCCGGGTAGTTAGCTGGCGCGGAGGGCGGGGGTCGCGGCCTCAGAGGCGGCTCCTGGCCGGGACCCCCGCCTGCGCGCGCCCGCGTTCCTCGAAGCCGGCCGGGCGCGGGGCCCAGGTGAGGCGCAGGTGAGGGCCCGCGGCGGGACAGCTTCCGGCGCGGCCGAGGGCCCGGGGCCCGGCCCTCCCGCTGAGATCGTGCCCTGCGCCCCGCCCCGTGCAGCTTCCCGGAGGGTCACCGGGCCCCTCGCCCCCAAGCCCACCGAGCCCAGAATATAACCCGGGTGCAGCCCTGCGTGGAGGCCCGACCCCTTCCTGCCAGAGAACCGGGTCGCCTCTCCGGGCGCCGGGATCCCTCCCGGCAGAGGCTGCGCTGGGAGTGAGCGCCCCCAGGCCGGGAGCAGAGGGCAGGGCAGGGTCAGCCGGGAGGGTCTCGCCTGGTCTCCGGCCCCCTAGGCACTGGCAGTGGCCCTGCAGCTTTGCTGGGGAGCCGTCCTTGCCGTATTGTAAAGTCTCATCTTCCGCGGGCCACGGCCGGAATTCCAGCGCACGCCCACTTCAGGCTGGCCCTCCAGAGAGGGCCCTCCTTCTGGGCCTTGTATCCCGACCCTCACCTCCCTAATCCTGGGGAAAGTCCAGCCTGGGAGGGAAGGGCAGGAGCGGCACAGCGTTAATGGCGAAGCCACATCGCGTGCGGGGAGCCGGACTTGGCCAGGGGATGAGCATTAGCAAGGTTCTGTCCTCCTGGAGGTTGGTGTCTAGACTGAGAAGAGACCCAGGTGCCCTTCTCCACTGTCAAATTCTAGCACCACATGGCTTTGGGGCGCAGGGCTGGGTGTCCTCACAGCCACCCTCCAGACCTGGTCCGCGGGTTCTCGTGGAGCAGGGTGGCAGTTTGGCAAAGCGAAAGCCCCCAGGCTTCAGCCCACAGTCTCTCCAAGTACAGTTTCGGGGAGTTTTCCAGAATGATTCATCTCATTGTGGGTGATTGTCTTAAAGCCACAAGCTGTCGCTGGAGACGCTGTCTGAATTTTTAACCTCATTCTTGCGCTAGGTAATTTGACAGTTCAGAAAACTGCCCACTAGGAGTCCGAGCTCTCGATAGTCATGTAAGAGCTACGAACATGGTCAAGGTGATGAGTAGAGAGCAGCGCCTTTCCTTCCGCCCACTCTGCTACCTGGAGTGGAAAGCACTGCAGCTTGGGTTCATCCTTGGGCCCACTTTTTCAGATAGCAGTGCTGTTTAAGAAGTTAATATTCTTTATTTAGACTCTTCCCAGTTCAAGGCCTATGCAGATGTCTCGTAATCGCTGTCATTTTGCCAAGGCAGCTTGAATGATGACCACAGCAAGGTGGGCGCAGCCCAGGGAAAGAGCCCTCCGCCTCCCCACTGTTGCTCCCCACTGCCCTTGGGAGGGAATCTCCCTGGAGGGTGGTGCTGTGGGAGGGATCGTGGACTGTTATGGGTGCTCACATCTGAGGACAGATAAATAGCCTCCCATGTTCCCTGCCGTCACCATCCTACAGGATCAGACCGATGGCCCAGGAGAGTTGGGAATTAGTTGTGGTTAACTGTATTTGGCCTCAGGGTAAGTTCTTCCAAAATTGAATTTTGAGCCCTTAATGTGATTTCTTTCCCCCCAAATACTTACCAGCTGTAGTTTCAGCCTCTGAATTAGGTCTCTGATTCTCTTTAATCTTGGCAGTCAAAAGTCCGTTTAAAAAGTGGGCACCAGATGCTACAGCGTAGAGGTGGGGGGACGAAGACCCAATCCCTGAACCGTTCTGCAAACGTCACGCCGAACCTGGACTTGAAGAGAATCGCAGGTAAATGCAGCAAATTCTTTTACATTGTAGAGTCTCACTTTCTGAGCATAAGTAGTAATAGCAGAGGACTTCCTTCTGAATTGGTCATGCCCTCTGGTTAATTGCTGGTCCCACCTGTTTGGGCACGTCTGTGCCTAGGTGGCTGGGCTAGGCTTTCCTGGAAAGGACTGTGGTGTGTAAACACAGGATTCTGTGCTCGTCAGGAAGGAAGCTCCTGGGGGAGAAGGATCTGCATGGGAAGCAAAGCAAACACACAGGCCACTTCCGGCCACCCCCCAAGGCCCCAGGGTGGTGACCGCCTTGCCCGGCACTGTTTGCAGTTGGAACTCGATTTCCCTGTTTCCACAAGCACTGCCAAGCTCTCCTCTTGAATCTCGGCTACTTTGCATTCCAGTTTGCAGGGGATCGGGAGAGGTCAGAGAAACATGTTAAGAGCTGACAGTTATATGATGTATTTTGCGTCTCTCTAATCGGCTGTGTACAGCCTGCGTTATGTTCCCCTCCCCGGCGGTGGTCCCAGACCTGTAGTGTAAAGGCTGTTGGGAGCAGCTCTTCAAAGTGTCCCCAAGACTATCCCAGTGGTTCTGCCGACCCAGCCACATTTGGTCTGAGATACAAAAGCTGTGGAGAAACCACACAGCGTGAAAAGGGGCACCTTACTGTGTTTGGGGCAACTTCTATATTAATTACCTAAAAATAATCATACGGTCCCGTGAGACCATCTGGCAAATATACATTCGACGTTTTAAAATAAAGAGGCTTTGGGCTTCCCTGGTGGCGCAGTGGTTGGGAGTCCGCCTGCCGATGCAGGGGACACGGGTTCGTGCCCTGGTCCGGGAAGATCCCACATGCCGCGGAGCGGCTGGGCCCGTGAGCCATGGCCGCTGAGCCTGCGCGTCCGGAGCCTGTGCTCCGCAACGGGAGAGGCCACAACAGTGGGAGGCCCGTGTACCGCAAAAAAAAATAATAATAAATAAAATAAAGAGGCTTTGGTATAAGTGAGTCTTTAAAGTTGTTTAGGGAGATAAATGTTTAAATGCTCCCATCGAGTAACTTCTCATTTCAGGAGCTGCTGATTCGCGTCAAGGTTGGACCTACCCACGACGTCTCACTGAACCTGGATTCATACTAGTTGTTCTTTTCCACCTGCAGAGGAGCACTGAGTCTTTATCTCATTGGCACCTCCTGACAACTTCTGGAGGTAAATAAAACCTCTGTTCCTGTCCCGGAGAAGATGGACAGAGGGACGGGGAAAGGACACTCGTGTGAGCTTCCGCGAGCTCGCTGCGGGTGGCTCGGAAGCGTTTTCTCATGAAGCTTCGTGGCCGTCTTGCATCTACAGCCAAGGGAGATGCGACCCGGGAGGCGTGAGTGACTTGCCCTGGGACCCGCGGCCGGCTGGACCCTCACCAGGCCCACCGCTTCTCCGTGACGTGACCTAGGGCGCCATCCCGGCGTGCCTTCTCCTCCAGGATGTGAAGCAGGCAGAGAAGCAAAGTGCCGCCTCTCTGCGCGTCCCGTCGGCTAGGATGTATCTCATGAATGCGCCTCCTGTGCTCGCCCTGCCGTCCAAATGGGAGGCCTTTGGCCCACCCGGGAGCTGTAGGTTTCCCGGATGCTTCTCGGAGCCGAAGGAGGGCGTCCCGAGAGCGGCGGTGAGCGCCAAGGTGCAGGCGGTCATCAGCACGCTTCAGGGGGACGGGGCCGCCCTGGGCATGAGTGGCGAGCATGGCCGGCAGAGAAGCCAGAGAGCGGAGAGGGGCCGCGGCACCAGGCTGGCTACCAGCCCCACCTTTGCCGCCTGTGGTCTTGCTGTTGGTTTTGACCCCAAGGGGGAGGAGGAGGCCGCGGCCCTTGGCCCCCTGGTGCTGGATTCGGACAGTGATGATTCCGTGGACCGCGACATTGAGGAGGCCATCCAGGAGTACCTGAAGGCCAAGAGCGGGGCCGCCCGGCCTCCCGCAGCCGGTCGATGCAAACCAGAGCCGCCTCCGAGTGGCACCCTGACCGCCCTGTGCCCCCCAGACCTTGCAGCTGGCCCCACTGGTGTCCCCGGCAGCCACAGGGGAGTCGGCCAGGACCAGGGCTCTGCCTCGCCGCTCAGCGTGAGCAGTGAGGACTCCTTCGAACAGAGCATCCGGGCGGAGATCGAACAGTTCCTAAGTGAGAAGAGGCAGCACGAAACCCAAAAATGCGACGTTCCTGCAGACAAAAAACCAGACCCCGCTGACAGCTTGGCCCAGTCGGCGTCTAGATCCAGCAGAGAGCCGACGGGCAAGGCCTACCAGCAGGAGCTGGCAGGCGCCTGTAAGGAGTTCACCTTCCGGAAGCCTCCCAGGTCCACAAAGGCTGGCGCGCTGCCCAGAGGCCCCAGGTGCAAGGTCACCGTTGAGCCCGCCGCGGCTGCGGGCCGCCCTGCAGAAGCAGCCCCTGGTAAAGTCGGGGTCAGGAGGGGCACCGGCTCAGGGAAGAGGGGAAGGCGAGCCAGGAGCGCGGCCCTGGTGCCTGAGGCGGCCGACTCAAGCAGCGATGATGGCATCGAGGAGGCCATCCAGCTGTACCAGCTGGAGAAGAGGAAGGAGGCAGGCGGCGAGCCGCCGCAGAGGGCCCTGCCCGCGGAGGAGAAGGGCCCCGGGCCCCCTACACACGGCACGGGCCTCTGCACCAAGAGCACCTGGCTCGAAGGCCACGGGAAGACCCCGGGCAAGAAGAAGCCGGTGGCCACCAAGGCCGCGGACTTCAGCCCGGGTGGCCTGGACCCCGACCACCCCTCCAGGCCTCCCAGGGAAACCGTGGCTCCTGCACCTCCAGGAAGTACAGCTGCCGAAAGCAAATCTGTGGACGGGTCCCCGTGCCGCGCAGACACATCCGCGGAGCTGATGTGCGCTGAAGCGATCCTGGACATTTCCAAAACGATCCTGCCGGGTCCCCTGGAGGGCGGCACCAGATCCCCGCCCACCAGCCCACTCCTGTATCCCCACGACGTGCCTTCCTGCTCCGACGGTGACAGCAGCTCTGTGGACAGCGACGACAGCATCGAACAGGAAATCCGGACGTTCTTGGCTCTGAAGGCGCAGTCAGGGGGGCTGCTGCCCAGGACGGAGACGTGCCCGCCACCGGCACACAGCCCGCTGCTGCCGTCCGGCCTCAGCGCCTCGGCCTCCAAAACGCCGGACCTGTCACTGAGCTGCAAGAGGAAACGCGGAGCAGGCAGCACCGCCGTGCGGCCGTGCACGCCCAAGAGGACCAGAGACACGGCCGAGGCGCAGGAGGGCGCCCGGGACGCCGACCGCAGCCAGGGGAGAGCGCAGCCCAGCCAGGGGAAAGCCAGCGAGGCCCCGGGAAGGGAGGGTGAGACCTGGGGCCAGCCTCTCCCCTGCAGGACGGGCGTGCTGGGTGATGAGCACGGGGCCCCGGTCACGCAGGGTACCGTGTTGCCAGGCCCCGGGAAGGCGGCCGAGGCGAGGCGCGTGGATGAGAAGGAGAGCTCCGAGGACAAGAGCAGCTCGCTGGACAGTGACGAGGACCTGGACACGGCCATCAAGGACCTGCTGCGGTCCAAGCGGAGGCTCCGGAAGAGGTGCAAGGACCCCAGAGCCGGCTGCAAGAAGAGGGTCAGGTTCAGCACCACGGAGACGCAGTTCCTGGATAAAGTAGGGGGCTTCCCGAAAGACTGGAAAGACCGAAGCCCACATCTGCTGAAAAGCTGCCTCTCAAAGTCCAGAAAAGAGAGCCCGGGGAGACCCTCGCACGTCCTCTGCCGAGAAGCGGTGAGAGCAAAGCCAGACGGCATGGCAGCCGAGGACGCGCCCCCGGCTCCCCGGTCCAGGGGCCAAGCCGCAGGAAGGAGCCTGTTCTCTGGTGAATCGGAAGCCCGTGAACTTCGTGGTCCGGCCCCAAGCCCCAGTTCCCTGTCTGATGACAGCAGCTCTGTAGACAGCGATGACAGCATTGAACTGGAGATTAGGAAGTTTTTGGCCGAAAAGGCCAAGGAGTCCGTGAGCGGATCAGAAATTCAAGGAGGGGGCCCCACCGCTCTCGGGACGGGGAATGGGGGCAAGCCAGAGCTGCCGTGCCGGAAAGTGCTACCTCCCGGCCCGGCCCTTCAGCCTGGCATGTGCACCCGGAGCCAGAGGTGCAGGGGGCCCTTGCAGCCGGCCGAGGGACCGAGGGGCCCGGGCAGAGCCTTCGCTCCGGCCGGGAGGAGCAGCCCCCGCGCCGAGCCGGCCTGCAGCCCTGCAGCCCTGGCCAGATGCGAACTGGTGCCGCCCAGGAGCGCCAGCGGGACCGCGTCTGCCAAAGGGTCACCAGCCAGTAGGAGAACCGCCTATGCGCCCAAAGATAAGAGCCCGAGGGGGGCCGAGGCTGCCGCGGGGGAAAGCGCATTGGCTCAGCTCCCGAGCTGCATGGAGGCTGGCGCTCGGGCAGACAGCCGGAGCTCACTGGCACGGACCCCAGGCGCCGAGCGAGAGGGGAGGCCCCGGGCCGGCCTCGCCCTGCCCTGGACTGACTTCTCCCCCCAGAGCCGGTTGCAGAGCACCTGGGCACTGAGCACGAAAGGCAGGGACGCGGCGGCGTGGAAAGGGGGCCTCAGGGGCCAGAGAGAGAAGCGGCTGGAGGGCCAGGCCCGGGGCTCGCCCAGCCTCGCCGTGGACCCCAAGAGAGGCCTGCCTTTTGCCGGCTTCTCACCACTGCTCTCCACGCAGCTGTTTCACTTCGGGAAGAGTGTCTCCTGGGGGGGGAAGCAGGCCAGCCTCTTCAGTCCCCCCCTGAGCCTGCCTCTGCAGGGCGCATCCTTCTCAGCCTTCCGAGAGACCCAGGCTGGCCACGGCCCAGTGTTCGGAAGCTCACACTTGCTGGTGAAGCAGGAGGGTGGCCGCTGGCCGCCCAGGAAGTCCCAGGCAGGGCTCAGTCTGCCCGACAGGAGGAACTCGGGGCCGGAGGAGAGCATCTTAGACCTGCGGTACAGGCGGAGGGGGGTGGACAGAGACGATGAAGACCAAGAGGTCCTGGGCAGCGATGCCAGCGAGTTCAGCGATGCGTCTGTGGAGGAGGGCGGCAGCCTCTTGGCCAAGGGCCCCGTCCTCCAGCTGTGAGCACGCTCCTGGCCGCGGCAAGTGTGGGCGAAGCATGTGTGTGCCCGTCCCCACATGTCACACACTCCTGAGGAAAGGGCGGAGCCCCGGAGGCCCCTGTACAGCCTGTATATATGTACACTAACGCGAAAGGATGTTTTTATTTAACAGATGTGTCCTGGTAAATATAATTTTTGTAGGCTTTTTGTAAATTATTTAAAGTGCTGTAAAAAATATTTTTGGTGAATACCATTGTTGGATTTTGTAGGGCGTCCCTCGGGGCAGTTTTCCGTGGTCTCCGCACTAGTCTTAGATCAGCAAACACTTGGTTCCGACTGTCCCTGCACTTGGGGTTGAGCGCTGGTGGCCGTGGCCAGTCGTGGCCACAGTTCGGGCCCGAGGAAGGCAGCAGCTGGTGCCCCGCCTGAGACGTGCCAGAGCGCCCCAGCGGGCTTGGTTGGGACACCCCTGGACAGCACTTCCTATGTAAAAGAGGCCCGAGCATGTCTTCAATTGGAAAAGCGTTTCAAAGCACAATGGCCAGCGAGCAAACCGGCCATGCCAGTTGCACGTAGGAGTCCTGAGTGAGATCTCAGGGCCGGTCACCAGTTCACGCCTGAAGCCTGTGTTGTTTAACGTCCAGTCCTGTTCAATCATGACATGATGCTACCGGCTCAATAAACCTATTTTTATACAGGAGCTGCCGTCCTTCATTTTTAGTCACAGCTCTAAAAAGGTACCAGGCAGCCCGTGTGTTTTAAATGCCCTTGTCCTGATCTGGGCAAAGCAAAGAGGCAGCGGCTGCTTCATGGGTTCTGGTGCCCGGAGTCCTGAGGACCGAGGACAAAGCCCACCGCCCTCCGGGAACTGGGCTCGCTGGGACTGTGCTCCACCAGCAGGGGCGTGCCCGTGCTCGGTGTGTTTGAGCGGCGGTGCCACGCACACAGGGAAGAGCGTGGCATCCTATACCTTGTGCTCTGAGGCTGCTGCGGTGCCCACAGCTACAGAAGAGGCAGGTGGGAACCTGCACACGTGAGGCTGAGCGCTGACGTTTACCCGCGATCGTCCAGCAAACTGATCGGCTGCCGCAATTGTGACAACTCATCAGTAGCTGCAATGGGCCTGGAGCAAGGTTTAATTTGCAGCTGAAGTTGTTATTCTGATGTGCAAGTGAATTTTCTACATGTTGTGCCCCCCCCCAGGTCTTAGCAGGAATTCACTTCTGTACCCAAATGGGGACGTGTGCCAGCACCCACAGTCAGTGTCCGCTGGGTCAGATGCTGTGACGAGCAGGCCCTGTGGACTCTGTGACCGTCCGGTGCCTACACGCTGTGCATCCGATATTTCCGTTGTCGAATATTCATTCACTTAAGTGCTTCCCGGAAAAACAATAATCCATGCTTTAAATTTCATTTAATTTTGAAGGAGTGCTTTTAACACTTGAAAACAAAAATCAGCTTGTTTTGTATATAAGAACTGGATTTTTTGTTTTTTGGGTTTTTTTTATGCTAATAAATCAGGCACTGCTCACAAATCAGTTGATGTAGTCTGTCCTGTGCAGAGTGGCCTTTGCAGGATGTTGACGTGAGAACCCGATGTCCAGGACCTGCCAGTGTTCTTCTGTGCCATCGTGCATTTAGTCCTGAGCACCTGTCTGCTCCTGCGGCCCATCCCAGTCTCCCCCAGACCCTTTGCACCTTCCTCTCCCCCTGCCTCCCTAGCCCCAGTCTGTGTGCTTACCTGGCAGTGCAGGCCATGCCTGGTTTTCACAAACTGGACGTAAACGTGATCGTGCGGGCCCATCCCTGGATTGCCAACAAGCCATGCTGCGTGAAAGAGTTTTGCTTTCCCTCTCTCCAACATCCTAGGTCAACTCTGGCACACACTGGGGCCAAGGTCCGAGGTCCCCCTGCACCCTGTCTGCAAAGGGGGCTGCAGTGGGGGGCAGACGGGAGCACTGTCCCTCAGTGATGGCTGTCTATACGTTTGCAGCCCTGGTACAGCTCCTCCGATGATCCGGGCCCGATCCTGCATCCCTGCATCACAGCATCCCCGGAGCTGCTGCATGAGATGGCACGTGTGCCCGCACTTGTAGGAAGAGTCTCGGCGAGGGTGTGTTACCAAATCAAGCTGTAATTACTCAGACCTACAGATAAGTCCGAACCAAAGAGCCCCTCTTGCTTCCCAATGGGGAGGGGGTGGGCGTCTATGTACCTGGGGCCACAGGTTCATTTCACCTAATGCAAAGAAGGGGGAGAGACCCGTTTTTTTGTTTTTGTTTTTTTGGGGGGGGTTTTTTGCGGTATGTGGGCCTCTCACTGTTGTGGCCTCTCCAGTTGTGGAGCACAGACTCCGGACGCGCAGGCTCAGTGGCCATGGCTCACGGGCCCAGCCGCTCCGCGGCATGTGGGATCCTCCCGGACCGGGACACGAACCTGTGTACCCTGCATCGGCAGGCGGACTCTCAACCACTGTGCCACCAGGGAAGCCCCAAGAGACCCGGTTTTTGAGGTGTCTAATGCTCTGGGTTAGGTCATCCTGGGGTCACTGTGTCGCTGCAGGAACTGCCCCCTTTTCTGGAAAGAATGGGCCCGTTTCAGAAGTCCCAGCAGAATAGGATGGGAGGGGGAAGAGGGGGAAGTCCTGGAGGTTAGTGTTCAATGTTCACCACCCACGTCTCCGCATCAAGGAGAGGGTCTTCCTAAAGAGAAGAGTCATGGACTTCCCTGGTGGTGCAGTGGTTAAGAATCCTCCTGCCAATGCAGTGGACACGGGTTCGAGCCCTGGTCCTGGAAGATCCCACATGCTGCGGAGCAGCTAGGCCCATGCACCACAACTACTGAGCCCACGCGCTGCAACTACTGAAGCCCGCGTGCTCTAGGGCCCGTGCTCCTCAACAAGAGAAGCCACCGCAATGAGAAGCCTGCGCACCGCAATGAAGAGTAACCCCTGCTTGCCACAACTAGAGAAAGCCCACACGCAGCAACGAAGATCCAATGCAGACAAAAATAAATAAAATTTTAAGAAATCGCGAAGTGTTGCTCTGAACTTCCTCTTTTGCTCAGAATCCAAGTTATCAACAGGTTTTCCCAAGCTGTGACGCACTCGCAGTGGGAAACCAGGCCCTCAACTGAAATACTAGCACTTTATCTGCTCATATAAAAAGTATTACCACCTTGATCCTCCTCTCTCCTTGAAATTAATTTAAGGGACTGTGTAGAGGGGACGGGGAGGGGGAAATATTATATTATTTGCAGAAGCTTTGAGATTTCTGGTGTTTTGTGTGCTGAGCAGAGGGATTTTTTTTTCCCAGTGTCAACACATTTTACTAGGTATTTGAAACCATTTATTCTAATTGACTAAATAAATGATTAAATATCACTGAAGAAAAATAGACAAATGAAAATATACTTTTAGAGTAAGAAGTTACTGGTTTTAAGCCAACTCAGCAGCTAAATTAAGTGATTAGTAAAGTGCTGTGGAACTTCGTCAATGTTTCATTTCAGAGTGGAATAGAGGCCAGATAAAGAAAAGACCTACTCGTGGATGGGGAAAGAGTTTCTCTGGAATTGCCGTGCAGTTTATTTAATAACCTGTGGAAACTGGTTTTTGTTAACCTCTTTGGATCGCCTTTCCCGTAATTGTTCTGATTGGATTTAAGATTTCAAAAGAACTCAGTACAAAGGTCAGAAGAATGATGGGTGTCATTTTCTTCCCATTCTGTATGCTATAATGCCGAACAGAAGGCATGTTCTTGTAATTTAGAAATAGACCTGTCAAGCTAAACTCTTTTATTTTTCCCTCACACATAAAGATTCCAGTTTGAAAATAGGTTAAGAAGATAAATTTCATGATAATCACTGGAGTTCGTATATGACTCGTGCAAACAGGTAGGAAGTTAGAGTGTGTCTATGGGGTCAGATTCTGATGACCTGGCCCCTCCCAGGACCCCCCAAGGCAGGTTCAAGCCCAGGACCTGCTGCAGGGTACCCCCTCTGGAGCCTAATTTTCCCATCCATAGATGGAGGTACAGCAAGACCTGCCCCAGGCGTGAGCATCAAATGAGGTGACACTGTCAAAGCTCTTCGAAAACCGTGAAAACAGACAAGTGGAGGGGAGCATGGCACCTCGCGGGGGCCCAGGCGCCAGGAGCATGTGGGAATTGGGAGCCTGAGCCGGAGATGGTGGGTGAGTTTTCAGGAAGACAGGCATGTACGTTATACCAGAGGTACTTCGGTTGTCCGTCTTTCCAGACATTTATTCTACGTACAGAGTCTAACGTTCCATTAACTCATTAGCAACTGATACAGAAATATTGGTTATTGGCTATGACAATTAAAGCACGTCAATGCCTGATTTTGATGCCAGGATTAACTTCGTAAAGCTCACTGGCGTGCTTGGCATGTTTTGTTTGTGGATGTCAGCTCGACTGACAGTCCCAGCCTGGGCTCTGACCTACACACACTGTCCTGTTCCGGGAGTGCAGGTGCTCACCGGGTCTAGCTTGGAGGGGAAACCATCACTTTGCCTGACGGCTGCATCCTCCCCTAGATCCCCTGCGCTTCCCAGCCAGCTTCAGAGGAAGGGATTTGTCCTTTTCAGTGAGTTTAGAAACCGGATTGATCAGCTGTTCTTTTTCTTTTTTTATTTCAACAGAGGAGGAATACAGAAACATTCTGAGGATTTTGGTATTTTTAATGAAAGCTTGTTTAAAAAAAAAGGCATTTTCAGTGTGATGCCTGGAGTCTGTGCTAGTTTTCCAGCTAAGGAGAAGGATATGACATAGACCCTGGCTCCAGACGCAGCTTTGTACCTTTTCTATTCAAATAATAGATTGATTTTCTCTGGAAACCATTTCCACCCCAAACTGAACATTAAGAATGTTGCTGAAATGTTTACTTTTGTGTAATAATAAGTCTTTAATGAAGAAATAACCGGTGATGGTATTTCATTTCCTCCCCAATTCATATGTCAGTAAAATCTCTTTGGGTAAAAACCTTTGTAAGGACGGTAGCGACGCTGGTCTGTAACAATGATTTCTTCTGTCTGGTTCCAACACCTTCCGGATTTCCTGTGATGAGCTGCCATAAAGGGAGGTGGGAGGAATCTATGTCTGGAAGATATATATTGTCGTAGAAAATGTTTTCTTATTGAGGACCCTCTACATCACAGTAAACATGGATTGAGAACTAACTACATGGAAAGAGAAATCCACTTCATGTAGTTATTACCCCCACCTGAGAAAAACATGGTCTTCCCCCGCCTGATTTTTTTTAAACTTTTTATTGAAGAGGTACAATGAACAGCAAGTGGGGAAGCCCCACGTACACCTCACCCCTCAGCAACCAGCAGCAGTCACCAACCTTGTTGACTCCGCCTCTGTCCCCGCCCCATTCGTGGCCAGCGGGTCTCAATATCACTCCAAGCTTGGCCCGGGTCAGGGCCAGTAAGGGCCCTCCCGCCTGGTCCCGCCTGGAGCTTCCCTCCCGAGGTCCCCTCTGCCTCCTCGCCCAGCCCTCGCCCACACCCAGGCAGAGCATCCTACCCTCCCTCCGTGGCTCGGCAGGTGCTTGAGAGCAGAAGCCACGCGTAGTTTGTCATGAGTATAAAAATGGCTCCCACAGATGCGGGTGGGGCTCTCGGGCGTTCCCAGCCTTCAGACTGAGATCGGGGTCCCGGCATGCCCACCGCCCTACTCATCGATTATACCTGAGTCAGGGACTGGGACATGGCAAGGTTTTTAATGGAAAGTCAAGCCATTAGCTCTTTTTCATCTAGATGTAAAACAGAGAAAGTAGGGCATCATAGCCCCGTTTGCAAATTTTTCTAAACTAGAGGGGAAAAATATTTTCAGGGAAAGCAGTGAAGTGTGTTCCTTTACAGTTGGGCAAGTTATCAAAGATTACAGCTGCCAACTGTCCAGACTATCTCCGCCAGAGCCGGGAGCCCCTCAGTCACAGATGGACGGCTTGCTGACCCTGTAGCTGGGGTGGAAGTTGAGCCGGTCGTAGAAGGTGATGTAGTTGTCCGGACCCGTCACAATGCTCTTCTCCATGGAGACGTTGAAAGTATTGTTCTGGAACATTCCACCAGCTGCAACTTGTCTAGAAAATTTATACGAATTTGGATAAAATACCTTCTGGAAGTGAAAAGGGGACACTAGGGTTAGTGATACATGATAACACTCTTGAGCAATCAGTTATTAGGTATTTTGGGAAGAAAAATAAAAATTTGTAAGAAAATGTTTTTAAATTCTTATTTTGTAAGAAAATGTCGTCTCCAGTCCTAGGAAGCAGAGAAGCCAGGGTGGGCAGGATGGCTGGCCTAGTTGGCCCCAACCATCCCAATTTCCGCCTAATTTCAGGGAATAATGATTAATGGTGCCTCCTTTCACTATCACATGGATAGAAGAATCAATTATGGGGCCACCTGGGCAAGGCATTGCCACATCTGAATATGGTTACAAGGGGTCAGGCCCAAAGCTGTTCCCAGTTCAGCTTTTGCCAGCTGTACAACTAGGGCAAGTTACTGGACCTCTCTGAACTTGAGTTTTCTCTTCCGTGGAAAAGAGAGAACATCAGTAGGTTTCCACCTTGATGGGGTATTAGAATCCCTTGTAGAGCTTTAAAACAATTCTGATGGCCGTGCCCCCCCCCCAGCCGAGGGGTCTGGGGAGGGGATGCCCTAGCGAGGTGGAGGTGCAGTGAGAACGCAGATGAGGCCGCTGGTGTGTGCGGGCACCCAGGGGTAGGAGTCATTTCAGCACTACAGCGTCCCCAGGTGACCTCGAGGTTTCTGACAGAAGTGGCCTGGACCACCAGCAGATAGTACACTTGGGGCAGGTGGCCTGTTCTGGGCTCCCCTCATGTCAAGTAGATCATTTGATGTTTTGTCTCCTTGGCAGGAAGCAAGTACCAAGAGAAACGGCCTTCAGTGCATTCTTTCGGTTGTTTTTTGTGGTGGTTGTTTTTGTTTTGTTTTGTTTCATTTTTGGCTGCACCCTGCGGCATGTGGGATCTTCGTTCCCCGACCAAGGATCAAACCCGCGCCCCCTGAAGTGGAAGTGCGGAGTCCTAACCACTGGGCTGCCAGGGGATTCCCAGTGCATTTTTCAATAGACTTTATTTTTTAGAGCAGCTTGGGGTCTACAGAGAAGCTGTGCAGACTGAAGAGTTCCCGGATCGCCTCCCCGGCAGCACACACGGCTGACCTGCTGTTCACATCTCCCATCGGTGCATTTAGAACAACTGAGACAATGGTGACGGGTCGTCATTAACTAAAGTCCACGCTGTACGTAGGGTCCACTTTTTGCCTTGTACATGCTGGGTTTTGACAAATGAATAATGAATGACATGTATCCACCACTACAGTGTCATTAAGAATAGTTTCCTTCAGTATATTCTCTAAAACCCAAAGAATGCATTTTTATTTTCTGTTCCCACGTGGGAAGGAAACACTGCGTGCCGCTGGTTGAGTCCCGCGGCCACACTCAGGTCAGGAAACTGGAAAGCAGGTTCCAGATAAAGCAGGTCGATAAGCGGCAGGAAAAATTTCTAAACTTGCTTCCGGGGAACCTCGGTGCTTCACGTCCCACTGCCTCATAAGACCAGCAAATGGCCTTTTTTATAAAAGCAAAACATCTGGACCTATGTTTGTAAGTGTGTCGGTCTTTTTCGTGGAAATACCTGATCCCTTGATCCTGGGAGAATGACCTTTAAATGCTCTAGGAACTTTCTAGAGAAATAATCTTCTCACAAAAGCTCTATCCCCCATGAAAAACAGGTAAATAAGCAATTATCATGATCTTTTAACATGAATAATTTGGAAGAAAAACAACAACACTGCCAGCCCCAAAATGGGAGGCCCTCCTGTCTTGGGTACCCAGGGGATGCTTACACTGACTGGTCCATCTGCCCTTCACCTGGACCCAGCAGGGGCATCAGGGGGTTCTAGGAGGCTCCCTGCCATGTGAGGTTGATCTCAAAGAGGGGTCAGGTTCCCCAAAAGTGCACAGATCCCGGGGCCCTTTTGTAACCTGTGCTTTCATCAGCCAGTGCTGTCTCTTAAGATCACAAGTTAAATATTTCATAAAATACGGTATTACTCCAAAAAGAAGGCAGTTCTTCATTTATCTGCCTCAAAACCTACTGCATTAGGTTACGAGAGTCGGCTGGTTGTACGAGTGAATGGGGCCAGCCCTTTGGGATGTTGTAAGGAAGACTACATGCCCTTTTTCCATCCTTTAAATCATTTCATTGCTAAACTCATTCGTTCATTTATTTCTACCCTGCCCTGTCCCAAAAGGAATTGAGGTGCGCCCTCCCCCTTGGTGCTGTTGGAACTGCGGGCCTCTCTGCACCTCCCCCTCCTGATGTGTTGCTCTTTTGAGAAATCCGGAGTCTCAGCCTCCTCCTAGAGATGCCCCACCTGCGCACCTTTCTTTGCCTCCTCCTTACCGGCATCTCGTGCACGGTGGGTGCTCTGCTCCCATAAGCTTGGTTACTGGTCCTGTACACTGAGGGGGGCTCCTTGGTCCTAGCAGATGAGAAAAATACTTTCTTTTCCACTCATTTGTTTTAATTCTGCCCAAGCCACAGCTTTAACATATTTGGTTGGTGGAGCTTTGTTGGAAATGCCCCAGATGGGCGATGCAGCCGTGAACCTGGGCTCCTGTCGAGTGCAGGGTTGGCCTCCCTGGCAGGCTCAGCCTCCCTGACTCCCTCTGCTGACCTCTGCCAAAGCCCTAAAGAACTCCCAGTGGGACCTGGGCCCATGCTGTCATTTCCTGGGTGGGTGGGTAGGCTGGGAGCTGTGACTCAGCCTCCAGGCCTGCCACTCGCGGGGGCCAGCCCTTTGGGATGGGAGGGGATGCCCTCCCATGGCGGGGGGGGGGGGTCCCTCCACTTCTGAGCCTCCAGGAGAAAATGTCCCTGCAGTCTCTAGTCCTGATGCTATTGGTACAGCAGTTTAACTAGTGGCTGTGGGCTCACACACCCCAGCTCTGCCTCATACTAACTCTGGGATCTTTCTACAACCCAGATGTCCCTCCTGGGAAATGAAGATGCTAACAGATGCCAACTCTGTGGGATCGTGGAGGGACTAAGGGGGAGAGGGGGGAGCAGGGAAGGCACGCACAGCCTGCCCAGCTGTGTCTTAAGAGGCTGCAGCGCTCTGGAACAGCTGGCAGGCCACGCCCCTCGGCAGCCTGGTGATGGAGGTGTCGCCATGCACCTCAGGCGGACGGGTTCTCTCCGCCTAGAAAGGAGAGGAGACTGACCCCGCCCTAGAGGGTGCTGCTGGGATCAGCCCGAGTTGTGTGATTTCCCCTGGGCAAACCCCGCCCCACCTCGCTGGCGGGAGGCCCACTCCACCCGCGAGTCGCAAGCCGCAGGCAGCACCTCCGCGCTCATTTGGTGGTTAACAGCTGACCCCGCTTTTGACTTGGGGGCCGGGAGGGGGCCTGGGGGTTCTTGCACAACGGGCCATCTGCGCAGAGCGCAGGACCAGCTGGGCACCTGGCTGGCGGCTGGACCAGGAGCCCTTTCTTTCCTCTTCGTATGCCAGGTGGACCCTGACCGGACTCCCTGGTCCTCACCTGTAGCCCCGAAACCAAGCCGGGTTGTTGAACCTGGCCGGCAGGTCCTCGCTCACGCGGTAGTAGTCGCTGGTTTTCTCCGGCGGGGCCTTGGCCTTGGGCACCTCCTGCTCCGCGCATCCCTGGGGGTCCTCCTCGGACATCTCGCCTCGGTCCACCCGAGTTTCGGGGGAAAGAGCGAGCGGGCAGGAAACAGCTTCTCAGCCCTGGGGCCGTGAGGGGCCGCGCGGCGTCTTGTTGCTAAGCGACGGTCCGGTCACCTGACTGGGTGGGCGGGGCCCTTAAAGGCGCCGCGCCTCCTGGGCCGGAGGCCGCCCACCGCCGGCTTGTGGGGGCAGAAGTCCGAAGTTCTAGAACCTTCCGTGGCGAGCCACGAGGCCCTAGGCTAGCCGGGATAATAAGGCATTACTTCCTGGGGCCGCAGTGCCGGGTACCCGATGATCAGTAGCCTTCGGCGCCAACATTTCCCCAAATGCGGTGGGGGGCAGATTTCCAGGCAGATGAAACCCCGGGCCTGGGGCTTCATCGGCAAATTGCGGAGTTCAGGTTCTCTAAGGCCGCTCGGCTGTAACGCTCCGACGCTCACCGCGTGGGCCAGGGCTGCTCCTTGACCCCCACCCCCGACTTCAGGCCCCCCAGTACGCTGCATCTAAAATTAAGACTCCAGATTTGCCTAACTTTATGGAATCTTTCTAAGCCAAATGTTTAAAAATTAAAACACTTTTGGACAGCGGGAGGTTGTGCTGGACTGGCCGCAGGTGAAGACGGTCCCCACCTCCCGGCGAGTTCCCGCGGGACGGCTGGGAACCTCCTCGGCCGCCGGGCACTGTGCAGGGAGGGGGCGAGGGGAGGAGTATCCAGACCCTGCGCTCGACAGGACCCCGGCTCCGGCCCGCCCCACGCTCCTTGCGGGTCCACGGTGCCCGGGCAGACCTGGGGCGCAAGGCCCAGCCTTCCCCAAGGACTGCGTGCTCCGACCCGGTGGGCAGGCGGGGGCCAAGGGGCGGGGACGCGTCCAGAGCTGGGGTGCCCGAGAGGCGGCGGGCGCTCAGTGGCACCCCCGGGCCTGCAGGTGGCGCTGCGGCGAAGGCGCGGGCCGCAGCCGGAAGGAGGAGCCGCTCGTGGGGCCGCGCCTGCCCGTCTTCCGCGTCTGTCCGTCCGTCCGCCTACCGGAGTCCACGCCATGGTACCCGGCTTGGTCTTACCCCGGCTGCTCGGCGCAGGTAAGGCGCCCGGGACCTGGGGTGGGGGGCGCGGCAGGGACCCTCTTGCGGGCCGGGCGGCGGGAGGGAGGGAAGGAGGGAGGCGGGCGGGGGGCGCGCGCCACGAGTTTGCTGTCGCCGCAGGTGTCCGGCGCTGGCCGCTCCAGCTGCACCTCGTCCAGACGGCGACCCCGGGCCCGGTGGGACCGAGCGGCAGGACGCTGGGGAGCGCCGTGGCCTCCGCGGCCCGGGAGCCCGAGCGCAGCAGCGGTAACGCCAGCCCTGCGGTCCTGGGGGTTTGAAATTGTCCCGCTGCTAGGAGTCCCGGGCGCTCTGGGTCTCCGTGGGGCCCCTGGAGGATGCGGGACTGGGGAGGGCGAAGGGCGGCCTTCCGCCCCTGGCAGCCCACGTGCTGGGCCAAACGAGCTTGCAGCCCTCCGAGCAGCCCCACCGCCGAGTAGGGCCGAGCCCCCCCCGCCTCCACGAACCGCGGCCGGGGAGCTCCTGCGGGCGGCTGGCGGGACCACGGGGACCTCAGACACCACCCGGCGCCCCTTCTCTCCGAGTGAAGACTCGGCCACGTTTACCCAGGAGCGAAGCTGGGGTCAGATCTCGGCCTCCTCCCCGAGCCTCCAGAAAAGGCCCCTGGGGACCCTCAGCATCTGCTCTCCCACAGACCCCAGGCTTGGGAGCCGGGATCCAGACCCTGCATCCTCTCCCTCTCCCCGCCCCAGATCTGAACGAGAGGATCCTGAGCGAGCCCCTCAAGCACTTAGACTTCTTCAATGTCAAGGAATTGTTTTCTGTAAGAAGTCTCTTCGATGCCCGGGTGCACCTGGGACACAAAGCTGGCTGTCGGCACAGGTAGGTGACGCCCCTGGCGAGTGTAGGGGTGCCTGGGGGGCTCGGGACCCTTGCCTTGGGGTCCAGGGCTCCTTTTTCAGTTTGTTTGTTTTGTTTTGTTTTTTGGGTACACGGGCCTCTCACTGTTGTGGCCTCTCCCATTGCGGAGCACAGGCTCCGGACGCGCAGGCCCAGCGGCCATGGCTCACGGGCCCAGCCGCTCCGCGGCATGTGGGATCTTCCCGGACCGGGGCACGAACCCGTGTCCCTTGCATCGGCAGGCGGACTCTCAACCACTGCGCCACCAGGGAAGCCTTCAGTTTGTTTTAAGAGCGTCTAGCTCCCTTTTCTTCCAGATGGGATTATTGAGCCCCAAGGAGGGGCAGCTGTTTATTCTCAGGCCCCGTTTGCTCCTCCCGACCCCCAGACCCCGCGGACCTTGCTGTGGGGCTCCTGGTCGTCGGTGGGGCCAGGCCCGCTGCTGCTGGTTCCCTGACAGACAGGCCATCCGGGAGGGCAGTGCTGGCAAGGCCGTCGGCATCTCACGGAGGTGTCTCCAAGGGCACGCAGAGGAGTGGTGACTGGCCCAGTCTTTTCACGTGGCGATTTTGACGGCTGGGTTGGGCGTGTATTGGAGGAGCAGTTAGGCCAGGGAGGGAGGCGGTTGTAGATGTTCAGGGGAAAGGTGATGGGCCCAGCTGCGCCGGCAGAGCCGGAGCAGTGGTTGGATGTGGGGTGATTGGGGCAGAGCCGGAGGTCCAGCTGAGCAGAGCCCAGAGCAGGTGTCGACATCCTTCACATCAGGAACTTGGGTCCTATGAGGGTGACCCTTCAGCCACCCCAGTGGGGATGTCACGCAGGCACTAGGGAGAAGCAGCCTGGGCCGGGGGCCACCACATCAGGACCTTTTGAGAACATGTGGAGTGGGGGATGGAGGAGAGAGGAAGTCCCAGGTGGGAGCCCTGGGCAACCAGTGCCTCAGAGTCTGGGAAGAGGGGGGTGGGGCCGGGGCATGGGAGGAGGGACGCCACTGTAGGTGCTGCGGAGAAGTCACCTGAGGTGAGGGCACGTGGGGCCTCGGGAAGGCTCTTTGGAGAGGAAGAGAGAGTCCCGGCGGCGGTGAGCAGAAGAGTGAATGGGGCGGGGGCTGCAAGAGGACGGTCTCGCAGCCCCGGCTCTCGGCCCAGGCCAGCGGGTCTGTGCCCTCAGGGTTCCCTCCGAGGCCTGGCTGCCTCCTGCTCCGGCATGTCACGCTTGCAGCCTGGGGCACCCCCTGCCTTTCTGGTCCCCCAGCCCCCCCAGGGGGTGGGGCTCAGCTGTAAAGCCTCAAAGGTGATGATAATGACAAGGATGGGAGCTAGACAAGCAGCACCGGGTGGGACGCTGTCCGGACGTCACGTTTAAGTGTCCAGATGTCCGTGTGGGTCCACTCTGTTAGGCACCCCGCGCGGCCAGGTGGAGGTTCAGAGGGGTAAACCGCTTGCCTGAGACATGGAGTGGCCTGCAGCCCAGCCTGCCCTGCTCGCCCACCCTCACCCTCCCACTGCCGGCGGCTGTCACTCCTGGGACAGCGTCCCCGCTGCCGTCATCATGGTGAGGGCTGCAGACTGTACCAGCCCTGGGCTTGCCGTGCCCCCCGTGCAGGGGCCCAGGGCTGGGGGAGCGCATGAGAAAGGGCGGGTGGAGGTGGCCACGAGGGGCTGGTTCACACTGGCCTTGGTGGGTGTCCGGCAGGTTCATGGAGCCGTATATCTTCGGGAGCCGCTTGGACCAGGACATCATTGACCTGGAACAGACGGCAACGCACCTGCAGCTGGCCTTGAATTTCATGGCCCATGTGGCCTATCGCGAGGGCATCATCCTGTTTGTGAGCCGCAGTCGGCAGTTCTCACACCTGATCGAGAACGTGGCCCGGGACTGCGGGGAATACGCCCATACCCGCTACTTCAAGGGCGGCCTGCTGACCAACGCACCTCTCCTCCTGGGCCCCAGCGTCCGCCTGCCAGACCTCATCATCTTTCTGCACACGCTCAACAACGTCTTTGAGCCCCACATAGCCGTGAGGGACGCGGCCAAGATGAACATCCCCACTGTGGGCATCGTGGACACCAACTGCAACCCATCCCTCATCACGTACCCCGTCCCGGGCAATGACGACTCGCCCCCGGCCGTCCAGCTCTTCTGCAGGCTCTTCCAGACCACCATCAACCGGGCCAAAGAGAAGCGCAAGCAGGTCGAGGCCCTGTACCGACTGCAGGGCCAGGAGGGCGCCAAGGGCCGCGGTGCAGCCGACCCTCCTTCCCCGGGAGTGCAGGCCAAGCTGGGCTTGGGTCATTCCCCTTGACCTGCCCGCTCTTCTCCCGAGTGAAACAGCAGCCGAGTCTGTTCTGAAGCTGGGACCCAACCCCCTGTACCCACACCCACCCCCGGCATGGTTCTTAGCACCTTCCCAGTTATTCCAGGCTTTGGGTCCCTGCTGCTAGGAACGCTTCTCAGCAGCTGCCCGCCCGGGGCTCCACTTCAGACCTGAGGACCCAGCAGGCTCTCTGGGCAAGTGGCCTGCCTGGAAAGGACCCGTCGGAAAACATCCCGTCCCTGGAGTCCGAAGTCCTTGCTTCTGCCTCAAGATGAGTCCCTTGTATGTTAGGAAGGTTCTCACCAGGTTGACTTTTCTCAACCAGAATACCCCTAGGTTGGGCTGCTTCCCTGCTGCCTGGCTTCAGGGCCTGTTTTATAACGTGAGGTTGCAGGGTGAGCCACTAAGAAGATTCCATTCGGGTTGGGACAGGCTGGGCAAAGCAGACAGCGTGATTTCAACAGGAATAAAGCTTAGGTTTGGGCAGAACGGGGGCCTGGACCGTTGGTTCTGCATGTGGTCTGTGTGCTCTGTTTTCATTGGCACCCACGGGGCCCCTGGAGCACACGAGACACGTTCCTGCCCCCTGGGTCCTCGAGCTTCAGGGAGACAGGCAGGCATGTGCACGTGGGTTTGGATGGGACGGCACCGCTGCCCCTCGACACCGTCTTCGGTGTTGAGGCTCGAGGCCCTCGTGTCCTGCCCATGCCCTGAGCAGGCATCCTCCCCAGGTGGTCGGGTAAGATGGGACCCTGTTCACAGGGACTTTTGGATGCCCCCTCATTCGTGGGACCTTCCTTGGCAACACTTGTGTTCCTGGGATGAGGTGTGGCCCCTGCTTGCCAGGACCCCACCCCGTGGCTCCTGGTGTGCGTGACCACCCCAGGACCCTGTCTGCTGCCGAGGGTCCAGGCAGCAGGGTCTGGTGGGGTCAGAACAGGACGGCCTTGTGTGGATGGATGCATCATGCCAGTCCACGTCCTACAGTAGCACACGGGGGCAGGAAGACTGGTCCCACAGGCCCGCTCAGCATCTTCCGGGGGGGCATGCGAGGTGGAGGTCCCTGATGTTTTCTGGAAGGGTTCACAGTTTGGAAGGGGCAAGGAGCTGAATGCCAGTTTGAAACCAACTGACAGGCATTGGTTTAATTTGCAAACATGAAGTATGGGCATGCAAATTCACAGGCAGGTAAATTGAGGGGTCCCCCCAAGACTTTCCCCCCACAAGACACCTCCCTCGGTGTGCGTGGGTGAGATTTCCCGAACTCCTCTGGAGATGGCCGGGCCTGTCGCTCGGCGCTCCAGGGAGGCCGGAGTGGGCAGCCAAGACCCTCGAGATCAGCACAGTGTGAGAAGGCTCAATGGCCGTGGACGGGAGCTCTGGAATGTGAGCTGGGCCTCCCCAAGGCGGAGGGTCCACACCGCCCTTCAAAAGCAGGCCGTCTGGGGAGGGCAACACGGGCAGGGCAACGAGGGACACGCGAGGAGGCCCTGTTCTCTCGCCCTTGACTCGGGCTGGGTGGAGGGGAGCAGCCCTGGAGGGCAGGCACCCCCGAGCACCCCTACCCCACCCCATTCCCCAGGGTGGCCTGCCTGGCCCTGGCCATCCTCTGTCCCCTGAGGATCCCCCTGGAACCTGCACCAGACACAGGCCGGTGAAGACCAGCAGGGGCAATGAGAGTGCGTTTCGGTTCCTGGCTGTGCTGCCGGTCCTGGGGATGCTGGGAGCGGGGTGGACAGGGGTGGCCGCACTGAGCAGGTGACTCGGCGGATGAGGGGACACAGACGAGCTGGGCGGTTTCAGGTACATGAGGACCTGAAGGGAGGCACAGGCTGACGGAGCCCAGAGCCCGGATGGGCCAGCCCGGGGGGGCACTTCCAGAAGGGCTCAGGTAAAAGGAGGGGGGGCAGAGCACGGGCTTTCACCCTAGTCGGGGGTCAGCCATCCCCAACAGACATCACAGCAGGCACAGTAGATATGACAGCCTCACGGCCTCCTCTAGATACAGATGCATCCTCCCTGCAGGAGGGGACCTCCAAGTTTGCCAACCTGGAGATAAACACCGAGAGGCCAGAAGCCCCGAAGGCCTGGAGAGCAAGGGCCTGAGCCCTCCCCTCCTGCTGCCGCGGTGACGACTTGCCCATTAGCCCTGACCTTTCCTGGGGTCTGGCAGGGTCGTTCCCTGAGTGGTTGGCGTCCCAGGGGCCTGGAAGAGCCGGGTTCAGGGGGGGATTTGGGGCCAGGGTGGCTGAGGGCAGGTGCATCACACCACCAACTCGGGCCAGAACAGGCTCACGGTGAGTGTAGGCGTGCAGGGGTCTCTAGAATCGGGCCTGCGGGTGGCTGGGGCCAGATGCCACCTGGGGCCACTGCCCAGGGTCCAGCCCAGGACTTTGCCTCCAGTGGCCAGTCCCAACCCAAGGAGCTGGGCTCCTCCCTTCACCCACCAGTGCTCCCAGGCCTGGCCCTGGCCACGTGCAAAGCCAATTCTTTCTATACCGTTGCATCTCAACATACGAGCCTGAATATTCTCACACTGGTTTTGACCTGTCCCTCCCTTGTCCAAAAATCAGCCCGTGTATGAAAATGAGTCAGCCCTGAACCTGTATGAGACCTGCAAGGTGCGGACCGTGAAGGCAGGCACGCTGGAGAAGCTGGTGGAGCACCTGGTGCCCGCCTTCCAGGGCAGCGACCTCTCCTATGTCACCATCTTCCTGTGTACCTACCGAGCCTTCACCACCACCCAGCGGGTCCTGGACCTGCTGTTCCAAAGGTGAGCGCCCCGCCCACCCACTGGCTGTGTGTCTTGGGAATGTCGCTTTACCTCTCTGAGCCTCAGTTTGCTCACGTGAAGGCCGGGCTGCCAGGACTGTTGGATAAGCATGGACAATGCGGCCCCGCGCCCGGCCCTGTGGAAAGGGCTGCTGAGGGCTGGGGCGGCTTTGATTAAGGTTTTCCTCTGCCCCATGGAGAAGCTCTCTGCTTCCAGCCCCTGGGCAGAACAGTTTTCCCATTTGTAAAGGAGGTTCCAGATTCTGTGTCAGGGGTCCTTCCTGGGAGTAGCCAGGGCAGGGCTGGCTGGGGGCCGGCTGAGGGCCCAGGCCCACTCAGGCGTCTGCAAGGTGCTGGTTGGGCTCATTCGTTCAGCAAATACATACGAAGCGCCTACTGTGTGCAGGCACTTTTCTAGGCACTTGGCTTTATTCAGTGAACGGTGCAGACAAAAATCCCCGCCCTCCCGGGCTTCCATCCTAGCCAGAGGGTCAGCCAGTAACACTAGACGTCATAGCAGGTACGGTAGATGTGACGCCCTCACGGCCTCCTCTAGATACGGGTGCATCCTCCCTTATTCCAGCGAGGACGGCGGACCTCAGGACCAACTGAAAAAGTGAGTAGACTTTGGGTCTGATGGGAGGGGCTGGGCAGAACCCTGGCTGCCACTCATCTTGTGATTCCCGCTGGAGGGCTGAGGTCTGGCTGCAGGAGGAAAGGAGTCAGAGAGCTGTGGCTGGGGTCCCATGTCCCCAGGGAGCAGAGGGGAGGCTGGGGGCTCAGAGCCGGCCCCTGAGAGCTCCCATCCCCTCAGATCCGGGGCCCACGACAGGAGGTGTGGGGGGCAAGCTGCTGACACGTCAGCCTCGCAG
Source organism: Pseudorca crassidens (assembly GCF_039906515.1). Lineage (NCBI taxonomy): Eukaryota > Metazoa > Chordata > Mammalia > Artiodactyla > Delphinidae > Pseudorca > Pseudorca crassidens. The sequence continues at coordinate 3,787,669 of NC_090302.1, forward strand.
CCCAGTGTGAGTGCTCAGCTGGGGCTCACGGGAGCGCAGTCAGGGTCAGGGGGCCGGCTACGTCCCCACCACCAAGAATGGCGTCCCCGGGAGGACGAGACCCGCACTCCGGCGCACAGACCAAGGCAGCCATCGGTGCGCGAGCTTCCGGTTCAGGTGCGCGAGGCCCGTGAAGGCCGGACAGGGGCGCACTCTGCTTGTCGCCTCCTCCCTCCCCTGTTTATGCAGCGCCTACTGTGTGCGGCCAGGCCAGCGCGATGGACAGAGCGGGCGCGGCCCTCCCTGCCCTCCTGCAGTTTCCTTCCCAGTGGAGAGGGCCCGGGGGGCTGGGGGCAGACAGGAAAGAGTCAGGCTCCCCCGAGGAAGGGAGAGGTGGTCACCAGGGACGGAGGGCCCCTTCCTACCAGGCCTGCCGACCAGGCCTGCCCCCGCCTGGCAGCCCAGTGCGGTGGGGCAGGGGCGGGCCCAGAAGCCCAGCCCCCATGGGGGAGCCAGGGGAGGGCTGCGTGGAAGGAAAGGCCAGGCCCCTGACTGCTGCCCACCCGCACGCCTGCCCCCAGTGCCGTCTCCTCCATCCTGCGCACCTGGCTGGACCAGTACTCCGAGGACTTCTGTCAGCCCCCAGACTTCCCGTGCCTCAAGCAGCTGGTGGCCTACGTGCAGCTCAACATGCCCGGCTCCGACCTGGAGCGCCGTGCCCACCTTCTCCTGGCCCAGCTGGAGCGCACAGAGCTCACCAAGGCAGAGCCAGAGGGTGAGGAGCGGGGTTGGTGCTGGACACGCAGGAGCCCCCGGGGCTGCCTCGGACCGCCCACGTGGGGACCGCTGGCGGGGAGACGTCCTGTCTCAGATCCTGGCTGGAGCCTCTGTAAAAGGCCGCGGGCTGTTTCCTTTGCTTGCAAAGGCACGTGTGTGGGGCAGGCACGTGGATCTCCTCCTGCACCTTCACTGCCATCTCAGGATCTAGAACTGGCTCCAGCACCAGCCCCTGTGCAATCTGAAGACCTAGATCCAGCTGCAGAAGCAGCAACAGAACTAAAGCCAGATCCAGAGCTGGAGGCGTTTCCATCAGTGGCTGGAGGGACACCTTGAGCGGCGGCACCAGAGTGGGAGCCAACATCACAATCAGTTGCATCAGCACCTCTGCCTCCAGGGCCCGCGGCTGCACCTGCTCCGGAGGAGACCCAGAGCCGGCTCGGCACCCACTACCCCTGCGGGGAGAACGAGCTCCTGACCCACTTCTACCCGCTCCCCCCACCCCCGAACTTCCCTTCCCCTCCCCTGTTACTGTTTCTGATTTGGTTTTTAATTTTATGTTTTCATTTCACATTATTTGTGGTGTCTTTTACGTCTTCATATAACCAAGTTTAATTTTTTAAATTTGAAATTGTGCATTTCAGGAGCATCGAGTATATTCACAGTTCTGTGCAACCTTCCCCAGGGTCTCGGGCAGACTGTTTCACTCCCCAGAAGGAATCCCTGAGCCAAAGCGCTCATTCCCCATTCCTCTCTCCCCCAGCCCCCGACAACCTGTAATCTGCTTTCTGTCTCTGTGTCTTTACCTGTTCTAGATGTTTCCTATAAATGGAATTATACAAGGTGGCTTTCTGTGTAGGCCACATATTTTAAGAGGGGAGTAGTTAATTTTTGTTTTCTTTTTTTACTTCAAAATAGCATTTTGATTATATGAAAGGGAAATGCCAGATGGATTAAAGATGGGATGTACAAATTGAAGTCTTTTTTGTAAATAGGTGTGCAGTCTCAGGGTAGAGACCCCTGTTCTGAGTCTGGCCCCAGAGCCAGAAGCCAGAAGGGAAACGCCTGGCTCTTCCCACGGCCAAACAGAAACAAGAAACATGTAGAAAGCTGGGGAGACAAACCACAAACTGGATCAGCCCTCCTCACACCCCAGGGCCAGAGAGAGGTTTGACACCCCTGTGGTCCCCCAGATCTTGAAAGTCAATGTTTTAAAAAGGGACAGAGAACACACACGTGCAGCTCCAACAAGAGGCCGCACACGTGGTCGGTACAGGTCAGAGACGCTTGACCTCCCAGTGAGGACACGCAGATGTAAGCGCCGTGGAGACGGCGCTGTCAACACCACACCGACAGGTTTCTAGTCTGGTGGCGACCAGCCCTGGGGACAGTGTGAGGAAGCAGAGGCCCAGCCGGTCCTCTAGAGGGAAGCGTGGAAGGACACTCCTGTCTGGGAGAACAGTGTGCAGGACCCCAGAGCTCCACGGGTGCAACCCTTTACCTGCAGAGCTAATCCCAGGAGTTTACCCGCAGGAATTCTCGCATGGTGTGTGTGCCCATGTGCACGTGTGTGCGTGTGCAGTCGTGGGTGTCAGGTGGGGAGGACTCTGGGCACGTGTGCCCTTCTGGAACCTGGTTCCCCCGGGCGGGTGCTGATCAGTCCATCGTCTTCCTCCTCTGCATTTTCTGGGGCCCCGAATCAGAATTTTCGAAAAGCCCCTGCTATGGGACGTGGGCCATTTGCCATTTTTCACTCTCAGAATCATGCTGAAGGGAACATCTGTGTCCATAAATCTCTATTCAGGGCAGAATCCATGAGGTGGATTTTCTGGGTCAAAACATATACAGTTTTTAAGGTATTGGCCACAGTTTCCAACAGAGCGGTCTCTGCCCACTTGGAGCCTCGCTTGGGAAAGCGGGGCCTCAGAGGACCCGAGGGCCGGGACCTCAGGGAGGGAGGAGGAGGAGGCCCTGGGAGTGACCTGCCCAGAAGGGACTGTCCCGCCCTCAGCCCCGCCCCCAGCCCCGCCCCCAGCCCCGCCCAGTCCTAGAGCGGGTACAGAGCTGGCTCTAGTTCAAAGGTGGCTCTGCTCCTAGGACTGGCACTGGAGCTTATGCAAGAGCTGATGCTGGACTTGACTCTAGCTCTGGGGAAGGCGCTGGAGGCGGATCTACCTCCAGAGACGGTCTAGACCTGGTTCTGCCGTTGGACAGCGCTCTCGCGCTGTCTCTCACACTGGCTGGAGCCGGTGCTACAGCTATTGCGGTCGCTGGCTCCGGCTCTGGCTCCGGCTCTGGCTCTGGCGCGGCCACTGAAGCTGACTCCTGGGTGGGTACTGGTTTGGCTTGAGCTGTGGATCAGGTACCCCCGGAGCTAAGGTTACAGCAGGTGCCGGAAGCAGCCGTGGATTTTGCTGTGGATAGGACGCGGGAGCTGTCCCTGGTGCTGGAGCTCTCGCTGACTTTGCGGCTGACTCCAGCTCCGGTCTGGTGCTGGCTCTGCTTCTGGTGCCTCTAGCTGTACAGCGGTCCTGGCTCTAGCTCTGCGGCTGGCGCTAAAACTGGCGGTGGAGCTGGCTGTAGCTCTGGACTGGTTCCATCTCTGGAACTGGTGTCAGGGAAGATTCTGGCGCCAGAGCAGGCACAGAAGCTGGCCTAGGAGCTGCTGACAGAGCTGCCTCTGCCTCTGACATGGCATCGTGCTGGTGCCAGAGCACAATTTAGCTCTGACGTTGGCGCTGGAGCTGTGGCTCTTTCTCCTGAGCTGGCACTGGCTCTAAGTCTGCTACGGGCACCCAAGCCAGCTCTTGCTCTGGAGCTGCTGCAGGAGCTGACTCTCATGGGGGCTCTGGCTCTGGAGTTGGTCCTAGAACTGTGGCTGGGGCAGGCTCTAGGTCTGAACTTGGTGCTGACTCTCTCTGGAGCTGGTGCCAGGAATGGCTGTAACTCTGGGGCTGATGCTAGAGCTGGCGCTGGAGCGACCTCTTCCTTGGCACCTAGCACTGGCTCTAAACTGGCTTTGAGCTGGTTCTCACTCTATCACTGGGGCTGGCACGGGAGTCAGTGATAGAGCTGTCTCTATCTTCCAGGGGTAGAGCTGACATGACGGCTGGTGTTCAAGCCAGCTCCAGCTCATGGGATAACAGCAGCCCCGCCCAGGAGCAGCAATGGAGCTGAGGCTGGAGCTGCCTCTATCTCAGGAGTTGATGCCAGTGTTGGAGCCTGAGTTGACTGTCGCCATGGCGTTGGCTCGAACTCTGGTGCTGGAGCTGACTCTGGCTCTGCAGCCAGCTCTGGCTCTAGTTCTGGAGAGCCAGAACTGTTAGTGGTAATAGAACTGGCTCCGGCAATGGATCAGTGCTGAAGCGGGTGCTGGAACTGACACCGAGCCTGGAGCTTTGGCTGGAGCTGGCTCCAGATATCACTCGCGCTCTTGAGCTGGTGCTTGGAGCTGGCTCTCGCCCTGGAACTGTGGAGCTCTCTCTAGCTCGGGAGCTAATGCTCGAGCTAGCTCTGGTGCTGACACTAGCTCTAGAGAGAGCTCTACCTCTAGAGCTGCCTGTAGCTCTAGCTGTGTTGCCAGAGGTGCTGGGGTAGACTCGAGTTCACTTCCTGTTGTTATCTGTCACTCTGGGCTTTGTGTTGGGTCTGATCCAAACTCTAGAGCTGCTGCTGGAGCTGGCAAATTGGTTGATGACAGAGCTGCTTCCATCCCTGCAGCTGGTGAGACAGCCGGTGCCAAAGCTGGTTCCAGCCCTGGAGCTGGTGCTGGAGCCAGTTGCAGAGCTCACTGGAGTTTGAGGGCTTTTCCATGAGCCAAGGATGGAACTAGTTCTCTCACTGGACTTGACTCTAGATCTAGTGATGGAGCCGGCTCTCATTCTGCACCTGGCACTGGCTCTAAATCTGGAGGTGGCCCTGGAGCCAGCTCCAGCTCTGGAACGCTGCAGGAGCTGGTGATTGGAGCTGGCTCTGGCTCTGGAACCGGTGCTACCTCTAGCTGTCGGGCTGGTACCAGAAACGCCTTTAACACCAGATCTGGCACTAGCGCTGGTACAAGATCTGGCGCTGACAGTGGTGCCAGCTTGGGAGTTGGCAGTCGAGCTGGCACTGGTGCTGCAAGAGGACAAAAAGTTCACCAACCTCGTGACTGTAGGCTGCGCGCACACACTTGTGCACGCATCAAATACATTTCTGTTCTTCCCTTCCTTTATCTTCTTACCGTATAGCATAACATAGACCATAAGATACACAAATAACTGTTACCCTCACATCACAGGGTTTAAGTTACAGGTCGTCAAGGAGAAAAGTCAGCACCACCCCAGCACTCTGCATGCCCTGGGGACAGTGTCCGCGTGTCTCATCAGGAGGGAGAACGACTCTCTTACTGTCTTCACTTAGAGACTCAACATGGCTACAGCAGAGCTGTGGGTACCGAGTCAAAAGAAGGTGGGCCGTGACGGTTGGTCTCACGTGTCAACCTGCCCAGGCCGTAGCGTGCAGTCATCCGATCAAACTGGTGATTTAGTCCACACGTGTTGTGAAGCTACTTATAGGTGTGGCTGACTTGCCTTTATGTAAAGATCACTCAAAGGGTGGGTCTCATCACGTGAAGGCCTTACAAGCCTTCAAAAAACCGAGGTTTCCTGAAAAAGAAAGTCTGGCTCAAGACACAGCAGCTAAGGATAGCTTCAAGACGGCAGAGGAGTAAGACATGGAGATCACCTTCCGCCCCACAAATACATCAAAACTACATCTGTAGGAGTGGAACAACTCCTACAGAACACCTACTGAACGCTGGCAGAAGACCTCAGGCCTCCCAAAAGGCAAGAAACTCCCCACGTACCTGGGTAGAGCAAAAGCAAAAACAGAGACAAAAGAATAGGGACGGGGCCTGCCCCTCTGGGAGGCAGCTGTGAAGGAGGAAAGGTTTCCACACACTGGGAAGCCCCTTCACTGGCGGAGATGGCGGTGGTGGGGGGGAAGCCTCGGAGCCACGGAGGAGAGCACAGCAACAGAGGGCAGAGCGGAGAGATTCCCGCACAGAGGATCGGTGCCGACCGGCACTCACCAGCCCAGAGAGGCTTGTCTGCTCACCCGCTGGGGCGGGCGGGGCTGGGAGCTGAGGCTCGGGCTTCGGAGGTCAGACCCCAGGGAGAGGACTGGGGTTGGCTGCGTGAACACAGCCTGAAGGGGGCTAGTGCACCACGGCTAGCCGGGAGGGAGTCCGGGGAAAAGTCTGGAGCTGCCGAAGAGGCAAGAGACCACTGTTTTGGGGTGCGCAAGGAGAAGGGATTCAGAGCACCTCCTAAACGAGATCCAGTGACGGGCGCGAGCCGCAGCTATCAGCGCGGACCCCGGAGACGGGCATGAAACGCTAAGGCTGCTGCTGCCGCCACCAAGAAGCCTGTGTGCGAGCACAGGTCACTCTCCACACCCCCCTCCCGGGAGCCTGTGCGGCCCGCCACTGCCAGGGTCCCGTGATGCAGGGACGACTTCCCCGAGAGGGCACACAGCGCACCTCAGGCTGGTGCAACGTCATGCTGGCCTCTGCCGCCGCAGGCTCGCCCCGCATTCCGTTCCCCTCCCTCACCCCAGCCTGAGTGAGCCAGAGCCCCCGAATCAGCTGCTCCTTTAACCCCGTCCTGTCTGAGCGAAGAACAGATGCCCTCAGGTGACCTACACACAGAGGCGGGGCCATATCCAAAGCTGAACCCCAGGGCTGTGCGAACAAAGAAGAGAAAGGGAAATCTCTCCATGCAGCCGCAGGAGCAGCGGATTAAATCTCCACAGACAACTTGATGTACGTGCATCTGTGGAACACCTGAATAGACAATGAATCACCCCAAAATTGAGGCGGTGGACTTTGTGAGCAACTGTAGACTTGGGGTTTGCTTTCTGCATCGAATTTGTTTCTGGTTTTATGTTTATCTTAGTTTAGTATTTAGAGCTTAGTATCATTGGTACATTTGTTTATGGATTTGGTTGCTCTCTTCCCTTTTTAAAAATATATACGTACTTTTCCTTTTTCTCCTTTTGTGAGTGTGCATGTGTATGCTACTTTGTGTGATTCTCTGTATAGCTTTGCCTTTACCATTTGTCCTAGGGTTCTGTCTGTCCATTTTTTGTTTGTTTGTTTGTTTGTTTAGTATAGTTTTTAGTGCTTGTTATCATTGGTGGATTTTTTTTTTTGGTTTGGTTGCTCTCTCTTTTTTTATTACTTTTTTATTTTTAATAATTTTTAAATTTTTTATTCTAATAACTTTATTTTATTTATTTTTCTTTCTTTCTTTCTTTCTTCTTTTTTCTCCCTTTTCTTCTGAGCCGGGTGGCTGATAGAGTCTTGGTGCTCCAGCCAGGTGTCAGGCCTGAGCCTCTGAGGTAGGAGAGCTGAGTTCAGGACATTGGTCCACCAGAGACCTCCCGGCTCCACGTAATATCAAATGGCAAAAGCTCTCCCAGAGATCTCCCTCTCAATGCTAAGGCCCAGCTCCACTCAACGACCAGCAAGCTACATTGCTGGACACCCTATGCCAAACAACTAGCAAGACAGGAATACAACCCCACCCATTAGCAGAGAGGCTACCTAAAATCATAATAAGTTCACGGACACCCAAAAACACATGACTGGATGCAGTCCTGCCCACCAGAAAGACAAGATCCAGCCTCATCCACCAGAACACAGGCACCAGTCCCCTCTACCAGGAAGCCTACACAAACCCCTGAACCAACCTTACCCACTGGGGGCAGACACCAAAAACAATGGGAACTACGAACCTGCAGCCTGCAAAAAGGAGACCCTAAACACAGTAAGTTAAGCAAAATGAGAAGACAGACAAATACACAGCAGATGAAGGAGCAAGATAAAAACCCACCAGACCAAACAAATGAAGAGGAAATAGGCAGTCTACCTGAAAAAGAATTCAGAATAATGATAGTAAAGATGATCCAAGATCTTGGAAATAGAACGGAGAAAATACAAGAAATGTTTAACAAGGACCTAGAAGAACTAAAGAGCAAACAAACAATGATGAACAACACAATAAATGTAATGAAAAATTCTCTAGAAGGAATTAATAGCAGAACTGAGGCAGAAGAATGGATAAGTGACCTGGAAGATAAAATAGTGGAAATAACTACTGCAGAGCAGAATAAAGGAAAAAGAATGAAAAGAATTGAGGACAGTCTCAGAGACCTCTGGGACAACATTAAACGCACCAACATTCGAATTATAGGGGTCCCAGAAGAAGAAGAGAAAGAGAAAGCGACTGAGAAAATATTTGAAGAGATTATAGTTGAAAACTTCCCGAATATGGGAAAGGAAATGGTCAATCAAGTCCGGCAAGCACAGAGAGTCCCATACAGGATAAATTCAAGGAGAAACATGCCAAGACATATATTAATCAAACTACCAAAAATTATAAGCAAAGAAAAAATATTAAAAGCAACAAAAAACATACAAGGGAATCCCCATAAGGTTAACAGCTGATCTTTCAGCAGAAACTCTGCAAGCCAGAAGGGAGTGACAGGACATATTTAAAGTGATGAAAGAGAAAAACCTACAACCAAGATTACTCTGCCCAGCAAGGATCTCATTCAGATCTGATGGAGAAATTAAAACCTTTACAGACGAGCAAAAGCTAAGAGAATTCAGCACCACCAAAGGAGCTTTACAACAAATCCTAAAGGAACATCTCTAGGCAGCAAACACAGGAGAAGGAAAAGACCTACAATAACAAACCCAAAGCAATTAAGAAAATGGTAATAGGAACATACATATCAATAACTACCTTAAATGTAAATGGATTAAATGCTCCAAGCAAAAGACATAGACTGGCTGAGTGGATATGAAAACAGGACCCGTATATATGCTGTCTACAAGAGACCCACTTCAGACCTAGGGACACATACAGACTGAAAGTGAGGTGATGGAAAAAGATGTTCCATGCAAATGGAAATCAAAAGAAAGCTACAGTAGCAATTCTCATATCAGACAAAATAGACTTTAAACAAAGACTATTATAAGAGACAAAGAAGGACACTACATAATGATCAAGGGATCAATCCAAGAAGAAGATATAACAATTGTAAATATTTATGCACCCAACATAGGAGCACCTCAATACTTAAGGCAAATGTTAACAGCCATAAAAGGAAAAATCGACAGTAACACAATCATAGTAGGGGACTTTAACACCCCACTTTCACCAATGGACAGATCATCCAAAATGAAAATAAATAAGGTAACACAAGCTTTAAATGATACATTAAACATGATGGACTTAATTGATATTTATAGGACATTCCATCCAAAAACAACAAAATACACCTTCTTCTCTAGTGTTCATGGAACATTCTCCAGGATAGATCATGTCTTGGGTCACAAATCAAGCCTTGGTAAATTTAAGAAAATTGAAATCGTATCAAGTATCTTTTCTGACCACAACGCTATGAGACTATATATCAATTACAGGAAAAAATCTGTAAAAAATACAAACACATGGAGGCTAAACAATACACTACTAAATAACCAAGAGATCACTGAAGAAATCAAAGAGGAAATCAAAAAATACCTAGAAACAAATGACAATAAAAACACGATGACCTAAAACCTATAGGATGCAGCAAAAGCAGGTCTAAGAAGGAAGTTTATAGCAATACAATCCTACCTCAAGCAACAAGAAACCTCTCAAATAAACAACCTAACCTTACACCTAAAGCAATTAGAGAAAGAAAAACAAAAAAACCCCAAAGTTAGCAGAAGGAAAGAAATCATAAAGATCAGATCAGAAATAAATGAAAAAGAAATGAAGGAAAAATAGCTAAGATCAATAAAACTAAAAGCTGGTTCTTTGAGAAGATAAACAAAATTGATAAACCACTAGCCAGATTCATCATGAAGAAAAGGGAGAAGACTCAAATCAATAGAAATGGAAATGAAAAAGGAGAAGTAACAACTGACACTGCAGAAATACAAAGGATCATGAGAGATTACTACAAGCAACTATATGCCAATAAAATGGACAACCTGGAAGAAATGGACAAATTCTTAGAAAAGCACAACCTCCCGAGACTGAACCAGAAAGAAATAGAAAATATAAACAGACCAATCACAAGCACTGAAATTGAAACTGTGATTAAAAATCTTCCAACAAACAAAAGTCCAGGACCAGATGGATTCACAGGTGAACTATCAAACATTTAGAGGAGAGCTAACACCTATCCTTCTCAAACTCTTCCAAATATAGCAGAGAGAGGAACACTCTCAAACTCATTCTACGAGGCCACCGTCACCCAAAACCAGACAAAGATGTCACAAAAAAAGAAAACTACAGACCGATATCACTGATGAACATAAATGCAAAAATCCTCAACAAAATACTAGCAAACAGAATACAACAGCACATTAAAAGGGTCATATACCATGATCAAGTGGGGCTTATCCCAGGAATTCAAGGATTCTTCAATATACACAACTCAATGTGATACACCATATTAACAAACTGAAGGAGACAAACCATATGATCATCTCAATAGATGCAGAAAAAGCTTTCGACAAAATTCAACACCCATTTATGATAAAAACTCTCCAGAAAGTAGGCATAGAGGCAACTTACCTCAATATAATAAAGGCCATATTTGACAAAACCACAATCAACATTGTTCTCAATGATGAAAACCTGAAACCATTTCAGGATCAGGAACTAAGACAGGAACAAGACAAGGTTGTCCACTCTCACCACTATTATTCAACATAGTTTTGGAAGTTTTAGCCACAGCAATCAGAGAAGAAAAGGAAATAAAAGGAATCCAAATCGGAAAAGAAGAAGTAAAACTGTCACTGTTTGCAGATGACATGACACTATACATAGAGAATCCCAAAGATGCTACCAGAAAACTATTAGAGCTAATCAATGAACTTGGTAAAGTACCAGGATATAAAATTAATGCACAGAAATCTCTTGCATTCCTATACACTAATGATGAAAAATCTGAAAGAGAAATTAAGGACACATTCCCATTTACCGTTGCAACAAAAAGAATAAAATACTTAGGAATAAACCTACCTAAGGAGACAAAAAGACGTGTATGCAGAAAACTATAAGATACTGATGAAAGAAATTAAAGATGATACAAACAGATGGAGAGATATACCATGTTCTTAGATCAGAAGAATCAACATTGTGAAAATGACTATACTACCCAAAGCAACCTACAAATTCAATGCAATACCTATCAAACTACCAATGCCTTTTTTCACAGAACTAGAATACAAAATTTCACAATTTGTATGGAAACACAAAAGACCCTGAATAGCCAAAGCAATCTTGAGAAAGAAAAACGGAGCTGGAGGAATCAGGCTCCTGGACTTCAGACTATACTACAAAGCTACCGTCATCAAGACAGTATGGTACTGGCACAAAAACAGAAATATAGATCAATGGAACAGGATAGAAAGCCCAGAGATAAACCCACACATATATGGCCACCTTATCTTTGATAAAGGAGGCAAAAATATACAACGGAGAAAAGACAGCCTCTTCAATAAATGGTACTGGGAAAACTGGACAGCTACATGTAAAAGAATGAAATTAGAACACTCCCTTACACCATACACAAAAATAGACTCAAAATGGATTAAAGACCTAAATGTAAGGTCAGACACCATCAAACTCTTAGAGGAAAACATAGGCAGAATACTCTATGACATACATCACAGCAAGATCCTTTTTGACCCACCTCCTATAGTAATGGAAATAAAAACAAAAATAAACAAATGGGACCTAATGAAACTTAAAAGCTTTTGCACAGCAAAGGAAACCATAAACAAGACGAAAACACAACCCTCAGAATGGGAGAAAATATTTGCAAATGAAGCAACAGACAAAGGATTAATCTCCAAAATATACAGGCAGCTCATGCAGCTCAATACCAAAAAAACAAACAACCCAATCCAAAAATGGGCAGAAGACCTAAATAGACGTTTCTCCAAAGAAGATATACAGATTGCCAACAAACACATGAAAGGATGCTCAACATCACTAATCATTAGAGAAATACAAATCAAAACTACAATGAGGTGTCACCTCACACCAGTCAGAATGGCCGTCATCAAAAAAATCTACAAACAATAAATGCTGGAGAGGGTGTGGAGAAAAGGGAACCCTCTTGCACTGTTGGTGGGAATGTAAATTGATGCAGCCACTATGGAGAACAGTATGGAGGTTCCTTAAAAAAATAAAAATAGAACTACCACATGACCCAGCAATCCCATTACTGGGCATATACCCTGAGAAAACCATAAATCAAAAAGGGTCATGTACCACAATATTCATTGCAGATCTATTTACAATAGCCTGGACATGGAAGCAACCTAAGTGTCCATCATCAGATGAATGGATAAAGAAGATGTGGCACATATATACAATGGAATATTACTCAGCCATAAAAAGAAACGAAATTGAACTATTTGTAGTGAGGTGGATGGACCTAGAGACTGTCATACAGAGTGAAGTAAGTCAGAAAGAGAAAAACAAATACCGTACACTAACACGTATATATGGAATCTAAAAAAAAAAAAATGGTTTTAAAGAACCTAGGGACAGAACAGGAATAAAGATGCAGACGTAGAGAATGGACTTGAGGACACGGGGAGAGGGAACGGTAAGCTGGGACAAAGTGAGAGAGTGGCATGGACATATATACACTATCAAATGTAAAACAGATAGCTAGTGGGAAGCAGCCACATAGCACAGGGAGATCAGCTCGGTGCTTTGTGACCACCTAGAGGGGTGGGATAGGGAGGGTGGGAGGGAGACAAGAGGGAGGAGATATGGGGATATATGTATATGTATAGCTGATTCACTTTGTTATACAGCAGAAACTAACACACCATTGTAAAGCAATTATACTCCAATAAAGATGTTAAAAATAAACAAATTAATTAATTAAATTAAATTAAATTAAATACTCTACAGGGGGGAAAAAAAAAAAGAAGACACAGCATCTAGAAGCCCGCTGGAGCGTCCAGTCCTGCAGGCTTTGGACATGCCAGCCCCCTTGCTCACATGAGCCCACATGTTAAAATCAATTCTCTCTGTATATACACACAACATATACACATGTGCGTGTGTGTCTACACGCACATGTGTATAAGTCGTGTGTGTGTGTGTGTACCCGGGTGTATCCTGGTGGAGGGCCCTGACTTGCCTCTGTCCTTCCTGCTTCCCCTTTACAACCACTGTTACCTGAGGCCTTAGACTCAGTGCCCGGTGGTATGCAAGCCTGGTGTTTCCTTCTGAGCTCTGCCAGCGCTGCCCGGGGTTCCGAGAAAAGCCTGGCTGACACTGTCCTGGCTAAAGACACACAGAAGATCCCCAGAGCCCTCTTACCTGTAACAATCCAGAATGTGGTCAGAGAGCTTACACTCATGAGGCTGGCCAACAACACGGTCAGCATGCAGACTCCTGGAACAGAGAGGCGGACATATAAGGCCTCAGAAAAAATAAACTAAAAACAGGATTTTCTGAATGCGGAATTCCACAACAGGAAGGTCTGCACAGAATACGTTATCATCCCTTCAATACATGTCTTGGGGAAGTCAAGTCTGTTGCCTATTCATTGTTACCTTTTAGCGCACAACTTAATACATGCTATTTCGTGCACAATCCTCTCCTCTGATGCTAAATATTTTCACTCTACGGTCTGCAAAGAGAAGAGGCAATCGTGGCGTATGCAAGAAAGAGGGAGCCACCACCCCTGGAAATCATCTTTAATATTTGAATTTCTAGCCGTCATTTGTTTGGGGTGTCCAATAGTCTGGTCCACCCCCAGTTACACAGCAGCCAGGGCAAGGATAACAGGATGAAGACGGCTACGCTAATCATTTAACCATCTTGCAGTGAGTGTTTAATATCTGGATTCTGATTTGCTTCCAGGGAGGTTGTGTGTGTTTGGCGAGGGAGAAACACAGAGGAAGAGGGGGAGGCAGATGATTTCATGGCTTAAAAGCTGCTGTACAAGCTTTTCCCACTAAGTGCAGAAAAACATTGGACAAAACCCAACATCCTTTCATGAGAAAAACACTCAAGAAACTAGAAACAGAAGGGCACTTCCTGAGCCTGATATAGGGCATCTGGGAACAATCCACAGCTCACGTCACACTTAGTGGGGAAAGACTGAAGCCTTCCCCGAGATCAGGAACAAGATGCGCAGTGACCAGTCTTGCCAGCTCAGTGCCACATTTCACTGGAGGTCCATCAGGCAAGAAAACGAAATAAAAGGCATCTAGACTGAAGGGGATGAAGTAAAACTATCTCCATTTGCAAATTACATGACCACGTATATAGGAAATCACAGAGAATACGGGGGGAAACTATTAGAACTAATAAACAAGTTCAGCAAGGTTGCAGGATACAAGATAAATACCACAAAAATCAGTTGTATGGGAATGTCAATTGGTGCAGCCACAATGGAAAACAGTATGGAAGTTCCTCAAAAAATTAAAAATAGAACTACTACGATGTGATCCTGCCATCCCACTTCTGGGTATTTACCCAAAGGAAATGAAACAAAAAGATACATGCACCCCAATGTTCATTGCAGCACTATTTACAGTAGCCAAGATAAGGAAGCGGCCTGAGCATCTATTGATGGATGCATGGACAGAGAAGATGTGGTGTATATATAACGGAATATTATTTACCCATAAAAGAAGGAAATCCTGTCATTTGCAATAATATGGATGGACCTTGAAGGTATTACGCTAAGTGAAACAAGTCAGACAGAGAAAGACAAATACCATATGCTCTCATTTATACGTGGAATCTTAAAGAAAAAAAATAGGGGCTCATAGATACAGAGAACGGATTGGTAGTTACCAGAGGTAGGGAGTAAATGGGGGCAAAATGAATGAATAGGGTCAAAACGTACAAACTCCCAGTTATAAAATAAAGAAGTCCTGGGGATGTAGTGTGCAGAATGGTGACTAGAGTTAAGAATACTGTGTTGAATATTTGAACGTTGCTAGGAGAGTGGTTCTTGAAGGTCCTCATCAGAAGGAAAAAATCTGTGCGACTATGTGAGGTGGTGAATGTTAACTAGACTTACTGTGGTGACCATTGGGCAATATATACAAATATCAAACCATTATCTTATACACCTGAAACTAATATACTCTTATATGTCAATTTAAAAATCGATTGTATTTCTAAAACTAACGCCGAAGAATCTGACAATGAACGTAAGGAAACAAGTTAATTGACGATAGCATCCAAAAGAATAAAATACGCAGAAATAAATTTAGGATCAAAAATGTAAGACTTAGGGGCTTCCCTGGTGGCGCAGTGGTTGAGAGTCTGCCTGCGAAGCAGGGGACACGGGTTCGTGCCCCGGTCTGGGAGGATCCCACGTGCCGCGGAGCGGCTGGGCCCGTGAGCCATGGCCGCTGAGCCTGCGCGTCCGGAGCCTGTGCTCCGCGACGGGAGAGGCCACAGCAGTGAGAGTCCCACATACCACAAAAAAAATAAATAAATAAAAATAAGACTTATACAATGAAAGCTACAAAACATTATTGAAAGCAATTAAAGAAGGCTGAAATTAATGGAAAGATATCCCACATTCATGGATCAAAAGACTTTATACTATTAAGATAGTGGGCTTCCCTGGTGGCGCAGTGGTTGAGAGTCTGCCTGCCAATGCAGGGGACACCGGTTCGTGCCCCGGTCCGGGAAGATCCCACATGCGGCGGAGCGGCTGTGCCCGTGAGCCATGGCCGCTGAGCCTGCGCGTCCGGAGCCTGTGCTCCGCAACGGGAGAGGCCACAACAGTGAGAGGCCCGTGTACCGCAAAAAAAAAAAAAAAAAAAGATGGCAATACTTCCCAAATGGAACTACGGATTCATTTGGAAATGCAAGGGATCCAGAATCGCCAAAACAATACGGAAAAAGCAGAGCAAAAGCGGAGGACGGATACTTCCTGATTTCAAAACTCGTTACAAAGCTACAGTAATGAAGACAGTGTGGTCCTGGCATAAAGATAGACATAACAAATCAATGGAATAGAATTGAGAGTCCATAAACAAGCCTTCGCATCTGTAGTCAATTGATTTTTGATGAGCAACCAGACAATTCACTGGGGAAAGAATAAATTTTTTCAATAAATGGTATTGGGACAACTGGATATTCACACGCAAAGGAAGAAGTTGGACTCTTCCTCACAGCCCTCACGGTGGATGAGGGCTTGCCCAAGAGCTGCAAGGAGGCTGCTGGGGCCAGGCTGCTAGATGACCCTAGAGCCTGCCTGGCTCAGAGCAGCTGGCTGGGTGAGGTCACTGCCTGGTGAGACCCTGGGACGAAGGTTCAGTCATCCTCCAGCTGCATCTGTACAAGAACCTCTGATCATCTGTACAAGAACCTCTGACCTGGGGACTACAGTTCCCCCTTGTTCTAAGTGGGAAACTGAGATGCCAAGATCCCTCCTGGCCTGTAAGTAGCAGCCCTGGGGTTAAAGCCAGATCCCTCTGGTCCAAAGGCACAAGGCTTCCCCTCCCCTGCATCCCCTTTCCCTTAATGGGCTCTGCCTCCTCTTGGGAAATGGAGCCCTGAGCAGGGATGTCAGAGGCCCTCCCCCACACAGACAGGCTGTGGCCTGTTCCCTGGCCTATCCCCATCTGGAACACACTTCACCACTTCACATCTGAAACAGTGTATACACACACATACACACACACACACACACTCAGAGGCCATGAAACACTGACTCATCCTGGGAGGGCTACCCTCCGATGTTTTCGATTTTACTTAAAAGTCCCAGCTATCGGGCTTCCCTGGTGGCGCAGTGGTTGAGAGTCCGCCTGCCGATGCAGGGGACACGGGTTCGTGCCTTGGTCCGGGAAGATCCCACATGACGCGGAGCGGCCGGAGCCTGTGCTGCGCGGCGGGAGGGGCCGCGGCAGTGAGAGGCCCGCGTACCGCAAAAAAAAACAAAAAAACAAAAAAACAAAAAAAAGTCCCAGCTATCCCACTAACTCGGGCATAGCCCACTAAGCAGTGGTGAGGGCAGTGGGGACCTCTGTCTGAGTGTTCCCACTGCCAGGACACCAGATTCCCCGTGCCAGCCCCTGGGGGTGTCCCCTGCTGGGCTCTCAGAGACAGGCACAGATGACCATCGATGCATATGAGCAATTTATACATGTCTCTAGCTGTTTCCTCTGGTTTCTAGAAGTAGATAAACTTAGTTGAAGGGGAGGGTATCAGGGTCCTATTGCCGAGTCACCCTCCAAGAGGAGAGTCCAGGGACCTTTTAACTTCCTTCATCTCTTCACCCAGCTCCTCCCAGACCAGCCCTGATGCTGTCCTTATGCTGAATTTGTCCTCTCCTGAGGGGAGGGGGGACAGGGAAAACAGGGAATGCTGGTTTGGCCAGGGGCTGGGTGTTGCCTGTTGACAGAATACTGGTGTGTCTGCCAGGACCCCAGGGCTGGGTCTGCCCCTGCGCACAGCATGTGGGATCTTAGTTCCCAGACCAGGGATTGAACCCATGCCCCCTGCAGTGGAAGCGCAGAGTCTTAACCACTGGACCACCAGGGAAGTCCCTGGCTCACCTCTTTATTACCAGGGAGGGACCAGTGTCCGGAAGGTACACCAGAGAACTTTGTAAAAACACAAACTGAATGAGAAAAACCAATCAGTTGGTCCCAGACCAGGTCCCAGGGAACCAGGTGTTTGCAGCTAAAAATGGAAGCACGACCTTTCAGCCAGCAGTCACAAGCTCCCCGGGCCTGTGCCTGGCCCCTGCAGACTCTGGGGAAAAAAACCCTGCCTTACAGGAACCTGAGGTCCTCAAGGGAAATCCCAAGGACACAGGCAATGACACCCACAAAGGACCTGGGAGGCTGTGCCCATGCACCAGGCAGATCTGCATTTGCAACTTTAAGCTGCATCATTGTGACCTTGAACAAAGCTATAACCTCTCTGAGCCTTGATTGTTGTTTTGTCTCCCATGCTGCTTCTCTGCACAGATCTTCCTCGACTTACAGTGGGGTTACATCCTGATAAACCCATCCTAAGGTGAGAACATACTGAACACCATAGCTTAGCCTAACCTACCGTAAACTTGCTCAGAAGACGTACGTTAGCTGGTAGTTTATGTTATAATAGAGCTGAACATCTCATGTAATTTACTGAATACTATACTGAAAGTGAAAAACAGAATGGCTGTCAGGGTACAGAATGGTCAAAAGTGTATCCTTGTTGAGCCTGGTGATGGAGTGGCTGACAGAGTTGCCACCACGCTGCCCAGCATCACGAGAATATCTCACCGCATAATCCGTAGCCAGCCGGGGAAAGATCAAAATTTACAATCCGAATCGCGGTTTCTACTGAATGCCTATAGCTTTCGCCTCATCCTAATTGTATCGGGTTTCTCCCCGGCCCTGTTACCGTTCCCTTATTTACCATGAGGGGGCCTTCCTTTTTGTCCCTCTGAATGCCCCCTCCGTCGCCACGCCTCTACCACCACCCTCTGCGCTTGGCCTACACTTGGAGACATATAAGACGGTCCCCCTGGGGCTCCTGGAGTCCCTAGGATGAACCAGGGTCAATACAACTCGGACAGGCCTTGGTAAGAAAGTATGGCCAACTCCCTTCACAGAAGAGGAAAAACAGAGGCTCCGAGGGATTCCGGGAGCCGCTCACGGTCTCCAGGCCGGCGTGCCAGCCTCAGGGGCCCTGAGCAAAAGAGTGATGATCCTAACCCGGAAAGTAAGTACGACGTCCAGCTGGTTTCCCATCCGGTGATTGCTTCGAGGCTCTTCTAGAAACAATAAAGTTTTTCCCTCAAATCGTTTCCCTGATTTCTCAAGCCCGCACCCCAGCCCGGAGTTCCCTGACCCGCGCTCCTCGCCTGGAAGGTGGGTCGCCTGCGTCGGAGGCCACGGCCCAGGTAGCCAGCAGAGGTTAAAAGTCCTGGGACCCCGGCGCTCGTGGACCCCTGGGGACTGGGGGCGGCAGCTGGTGGGCGGGGCGGGGCGGGCGGGTGAGTAGGAGGAGCAGCGGTCGATGGGCGGGGCACGCAGGGGGGTAGGTGGGGCTGAGGCCGGTGGGCGGGGCGCGCGGCTCCTTTCCCCTCCCCCGAACCCCGCCCGGCCCCGATCCCGGCGGGCCCTTAGTCAGGCCCCACCCAGCGCGCTACTAAAGGCACCCGGCCGGCCCCGGGTTTTGCCGGACTGCAGGCGAACGGAGACCCTGTTTTCAGGGCGGGGCTGCGCCCCTCCGTCTTTTCTAACGCTGGTCCGGCCGCAAGGGGCTGAGTCTGCAGTCCGCAGGGACAGTCACGCTCCCGCGCCGCTCCCTGTCCCCGCCCCGCGCCCGGCCGGAGGAGCAGCGCCGCGAGCCCGGAGCCTGCAGTGGCCGGCCGAAGTCGAGGTGCGCGTCTCAGACCCAAGCTCCTGGGTGCAGATCCCCGGCTGGGGCGGCCGAAGCTCGGGCCTGGTTCTGCGTCGGCGGAGCGGCCCCGGCGGCCCGGGCTCCACCGGAGGAAGAATCCAGCGGAGCCGACGGTCGACGCGGAGCTTTGGAGGACGCCGCGCCCCAAGCCCGGGTGGGGAAACGGAGGTCCGCAGAGGGAGGGAGAGGGAGAGGGAGCGGGCCTGCCAGAGGCCACCGGGTGAGCCGGGGCCAAAGCCCCAAAACTCCGGCCCGGGGATCTTTATCTGACCTCGGGCGGACCCCCGCAGAGCTGTCAGGCGTCCCGCGCTCTCTGTGACCCGGGCCGGACCCAGGGCTTTAGAGCCCTTCCCGCACATCAGGGGCGGTGCGGATTGCGTCTTGCCACCTCACCAAGCCCCCTATAGCTGAGGAGGACGCCGAGGCTGTGGTGGAGCGGGCAGGAGAGCGCCTTGCCCAGGGTTACCGCCGAGAGCGGGTGAGAGCTGAAGCGCGTTCCCGCGGTCCCGGGAGAGCCCAGGCCCCCTCTCCCGGAGGAATGCGCTGCTACCACTCCTGCCCCCACCCCCATCCCGGGGGATCTATGCCGCCCCTCCCAGCGCACCCCCCCCACCCCAGGCCGAGTGTGTCCCCGCGGTGCGGGCTCTGGGCTTGATTTCCGGCGTCCTCCCAGTTTCCCCAGGAATCCTTCTCCAAGCCCCGCCCCCCCCAAGCGCTGTTCCCCTAGTCCCTAGGATGGCCGCCCTTAGCTTAACACAGAAGGAGGTCAGTAGCGAGACCTGAGAGACAAGGCAAGGAGCCAGGCGCCTTTCCGGCCCAGGACCTTTTGCAAGGCACCGCAGCAGGCTTTGGCTGAGTCCTGAGCCTCTGTCCTTCAGAACTGCCAGACCTGGGCCTGGGCCCAGCAGGACGAGGAGACAGCTGGAATCCACATTCCCCGGGTGAGGCCGCCCAGGGGAGGGCAGGGCAGCAAAAATGGGGCCACTGTCCTGTGGATAAGGAGCATTCCTTTGCAGGTGTTCCCCGGACCCCGGAGACACAGGCTCCGAGCCCGACACCTCTGAGAGAGGTGGGCTGATTCACCAAGGCACACCCAGACTCTGCAGGTACCCAGGCTCAGATGCTGCCCACCCAGCGATGCACTGCCCCAGACTAGCCCTGGGCCTGGGGTTCTGCCTGCTGGTGGGCATGGCCCTCTGCTCTCTGTGGTGAGCATACCGCATGGAGCCCTCCCTCCCTACCCCAGACCCCTCCGTCTCTCAGCATCTCAACCCCCAAACCTTGACCCCTTCACAGGATTCCCAGGTCCCACCCCCTTCTCTCGGTGCACCTGTCCCTTCACCCCAGCCCCAGTAAGACTGAACTAGCCTGGCTTATGTATTTTGCTTTGCACTGGCCTGGCCTTCGCACTTGCTCTTTCCTCTGCCTGGACTGTTCTTCTAGCCATGTTAATGTTTATGCTCCAGAATTCACTCTATGTGTTCTTCCCACAAAGCTCTGGGGGCCGCCCCCAACCACCAGCCCCCTGTGTGCAGGGCCTGGCATCAAGAGCATTCCTGTCCCAGGAATGAACGGCTGCACGGCTCATGACTCATTGCAGAAGACCAGGAGGCTTTGTCCTCCGAGGTCAGCCAGACCCAAGGAATGATTGGGCGGGGGCGGCGGGAGGGGAGGTGTATCCCAGGTGCACCACGCGGGGCCTGCATTCCCACTGACATGCAGCAAAGTGAGTTTTCAGCCTCACGTGCAAAGTCAGGTCAACAGGTGTATTTCCTTCCCAGGGTGTATGTCGAGAACTGGCTGCCGGTCTCCTATGTCCCCTATTATCTCCCCTGCCCAGAGATCTTGTAAGTATGGGCCAGGGCGAATTGGGGGCCCCCGGAGTGGAGGGGGTGAGCGGGTTTTTAAGGTCACTTTGTAGGTTCTTAGGTCCTAAGCTCATGATTCTGAGCAGTGTGATGGGCTGCCACAGGTGTGGAGTGAAATTCCCCTGTTTCAGTCCTTGGGTGTCCTTGCAGTGCCCCCTCCACAGTTGTGACCTTGAGCATGTTGCATAGCTCTGAGCCTCACTTGCTGTATCTGTAAAATGGGATGATAGAGGTGCCCCTCCCGAGCCAGCCAGAGCATGGGGTACTGTAATGATGCCTGTAAATAGCCTGGTGTTGCACCTGGCACGTAGGAGGTGCTCAGGAAAGAGTGCTTTCAGGACTTGACTTCTTTTTCTTTTTTTAATACATTTATTTATTTTATTTTATTTTTTATTTTTGGCTGCATTGGGTCTTCTTAGCTGCACGCGGGCTTTCTCTAGTTGTGGCGACTGGGGCCACTCTTCGTTGAGACGCGCGGGCTTCTCATTGCGGTGGCTTCTCTTGTTGCGGAGCATGGTCTCTAGGTACGCGGGCTTCAGTAGTTGTGGCATGTGGGCTCAGTAGTTGTGGCTCGCAGTCTTAGTTGCTCCGCGGCCTGTGGGATCTCCCTGGACCAGGGATCGAACCCTTGTCCCCTGCATTGGCAGGCGGATTCTTAACCACTGCGCCACCAGGGAAGTCCAGGACTTGACATTTTGCTCAATTTTGTGTTCTCTGTGGCTTCAAAGAAGAAATGGACACGTGACCAGTCTCCCCCACATAACAAATCTGACATTTTGTCAGTTAAGAGTGAAAAAGATTTGGTTATAGATGAACCTAGAACTTGAAATGATTCCTACTGATTGCGTCACTTTTTATATCCGATATCAAACGTATCTCAGACTTGCCAAGATGGGATGGAACAGTCTGCCGTTCAGATCGCCCCAGCGCTCTTGTCGTTCAGCTGTCATTAGCGAATAATTCTCTGCCCTGGGCAGGTTGTTCTGTGACAGCGCCGGCCTGATCCCAGTGACGTCCTCTCACCGTGCTTTGTTTCATGCCCCAAATAAGTGCTGGTTTATAAGAACCAGTGTGTTTCCCAGCCAAGTCCTCTGTGTCATCAGACTAAAACTAATAACAATAATTTTCAAAGTCCAAAAAAAAAAAGAGTGAAAAAGGTGATTTGGGACAGTCTCAAGGGGGCACTTGGCCACCCAGCCTTGTTTTTCATGACAGCAAGAGGGAAGTTTAAAATCTGGATGATAGACTACTAACTAACAACAAAGTGTGTTTCACTATTATGAACATAGAATACAGTAAATTAGGAGGCTGGATAACAGAAAAGACAAAAGAAAATGAAATACCCTCTTGTGTTTTGCTGGTCCAAGTCACACTCTGACTCCAAAGTTCATTGTCAGCTCGTTGGTTGCTACGCTTTCTATCTGAACAGATTGTTCTAAAAAGCAGAAAGGCTGCTTGGCATCGAAAGTAGCTGTGACCACAGCGTTTTTGTGATTTTTATCCAGTTTCCCCAGAATTGGCTTGCTTTTTTGGCATCTGGTCACCATCATTTTATTCCACCCAGGGACTGGGCCCTAATTCTTGAATCCCTCTCCCTTTCCCACCAGCAAGTTTGCAGCATTTAGGTTGTTTCCAGTTTCCCAGCGTTCTAAATCAGTTTGTAATGAGCAGCTTTGGATAGGCCGCTTTTTCCATCTTAAAGATCCTTTCCTTTGGTAAGTTTCTGAGCCAAAGGATATGGCTGAGGTATTCATCCATCGCGTCAGGTTGCTCTCCAGGGGGACAGGGGCACACACACACTCGAACTCACACAGATATGCCACCCCCTCCACCCCGCTGCAGCTGCATTGCACCTGGGCCGGTGCTGGAAGTATTAGGTGCTATGAAAAACAAAAAGCAAACCACCCATGACTCCAGACATGGGAAATGCAATGTGGTTTGAATTTCATTTCTTTGATTCCTACCAGGCCCTCACCTCCCCCACGCCTTCCCATTAACTGAATTTCCTCTTTGGTGACCCGCCTGCTCCAGCACCTTCTCTCCTTGGCCTGTCGGTGGGTCCTCTATCACCACCCTTGGCCGAAAGTACTTGCTACATTTTTTTTTCTTTGCAGTTGGTCTGGCTTTTGGTTCTACTGAGTTATTTTTTTTTAATAGATTAAAGTTGGAGAGTTTCGTTTGTTTGAAATGGTCACATCTTCCCCTCTGTTCACTTGGATCTCTTCTTTACTTTTAGTTTCATGACCTTCAGAGGTTTGGAAACGTGAAGTTCCTTTTTTTGGCGCTGGCTCATCTGTGGCTTTGGAATTCTTCTGTCTAACCCGTGAAAGTGGCCAGAGCAGAGTTGGGTCCAGGCTGGTGGGGGAAAGGGAAATACCGATGGCCAGGGAAGTGTGGAACAAGGGCCCCTTTCCCCTTCTCACTTCTGACCACCTTCTCAGAGTCCCATCACTTTCTTTTCTTCTTTCTTTTTTTTTTTTTTTTTCTTTTTGAAGATGTTGTCTTCTTTATTTATTTTTGGCTGTGCTGTGCAGCACACAGGATCTTAGTTCCCTGACCAGGAATCAAACCCGCACCCCCTGCAGTGGAAGCGTGGACGGCCAGGGAAGTCCCCCTATCCCTTTCTGAGCAGGGGCCTAACATGTGCTTGTCTGTGTGAAACTAGTGCAGGGGGCCAATTGGATGGGTCAACTTTTAAAAATTGTTGCTTCCAGAGTATAGACAGATCACAGAAGGACACATACAATAGGGTTTCACTTCTAAGAGATCTCTGGAATAGTCATATTTATAGAGACAGAAGTAGGAACAATGTTCCCAGGGGCTGGGAGAGGGAATGGGGAGTTAGTGTGTCGGGGGAACAGGGTCCCAGTTTGGGAAATGAAAAAGTTCTGGACGTGGATGGGGGTGATGGTTGCCCGACAATGTGAACGTCCTTTAAGGCCCCTGAACTGTACACTTTCAAATGGTTAAAATGGGAAATCTTTGTTATGTATATCTTACCACACACACAAAGCATAGACTGAAAAAACTAGGAAAGCTCCAGGAGGCTTAAGCCATCCCATGGTAGGTGATGTACTGAAGAGACCCAAGTGGATGGCAGGCACCCACGTCCTCAGGTGGTCTGAGCCTTACAGGCGAGCTCAGGCCTCTGCTGGAACGGGTTCTGACCCGGTCCCTGGGTGGCCTTGAGCAAGCCTTTCCATCCCCCGGGCCTCGCTTCCACCCTGGGGAACGATATTATTGTCCCCATTTTAAGGGTGAGGGAACTAAACCCCGAGGAGTGAGATGTCTGGCCCCTGGTCTCTCCAACCAGCTGACGGCAGAGCCAGAGGCATGTCACTGGAAGCCTCCTGTGTCTGACCCCGTCGCCGGCCACCTCCTTCCTTAATCAGCCCTCCTTCCTAATCCCCCCAGGTTGGCCGCAGCTAGTGGGGGCCAGCCACACAGACAGCCTGCCAAGAAGGGGCCAGGGTGCTGCCCTTACCATTCGCTCCGTGCTGGGCACTGGCTGACAGGCCCTGACTTGCATACCTCTCTTACCTCTCACGACAGCTCTAAGGGTTAAGGGTGCTGCCTCATTTTACAGATAAGGGAAAATGGGTGTATCAGTCAGCCTTCCACTAAAGAAACAGAACCTGGAAGAGGGAGGGAGACGACTGAATGACTGACTGACTGATTGATTGAAAGCAATCGGCTTACACGACTGTGGGGTGACGAAGCCAGTCTGAAATCCACGGAGCGGGCCGTCGGGAAGGGTGGGCTGGAACTCTTCGGCAGGAGCTGACACCACTGTCCACCGGCAGAATTTCTTCTTCAGGGAAACCTCAGTTCTATGCTATAGCTTTTCAACTGCCCGTACCAGGCCTGCCAGACTATGGAGGATGGTGTAGATGTCACTGACATCTACAAAACCTGTACCTTCACAGCGACGCCTTGATTGGTGGTTGTGTAACTGGCTTCTTCAGCTGACCGTCACCGTAGGTTCAGGTTAAGTAACTCGCCCACCCAGGCTAGAAAGTGGCAGAACTGGGCTCACCGGGCCTTTACAGCTCCACAGACCTTCTCCCCAGTGCCCAGGCTCTTCCAGAGCAATATGTTTGAAAGAGAGACAGAAAAAGACTTTGGAGACAGATGGTACCAGGCTGGAATCACTGCCCTGCCACACGGTGACCCTGGATAGACCGCCTCTATAGGAGTCCAGCCCCGACAGAGTGGACAGGGCAGTGGGGGTGGGTCAAGGGCGTCTGGGGGGTTGGGGGTGCCTGTCCCATGGGGGTGCTTCACCTTGACCTCATCCTTCCCTGCTGAGTGTTTCTGCCCCCCACCGGCACTAATGGCTCTGTCTCACCTCTCCCACCAGCAACATGAAGCTGCAGTACAAGGGGGAGAAGCCATTCCAGCCTGTGACACCGTAAGCAGACTGTCACTTCCCCCTTTGTGGCCCCGGGGTTGGGGGCTGCCTCCCCTTAACCACTCACCCTTCTTGATTACAGATCACAGTACCCTCAGCCCAAGCTGCTGGAGCAAAAGTAGGTGTTGATTAGGGCCTGGGCCCAGAATGGGGAGACCTGGGGTAGAGGCGGGGGCGCGGGCCTCTGATCTGGAAGTTGGGGTACTGGAGGTGTCCACTGGCCTCGGGGTCTGGGTCGTCTGGGACCTGGGCTCCGGTCCAGCTCTGTCACTAGCTGTGTGACCTTGGACAGGTTAGCCAACCACTCTGGGATTTTTCTGCACAGGTGGATAATAATAATACCCACCTGATAGGCAGTTGGAGGCCCAGATGAGACGGTGTTTGCAAAGTGCACAGCAGGGAATTCCCTGGCAGCCCAAGTGGTTAGGACTCCGAGCTTTCACTGCTGGAGGGCCTGGGTTCAATCCGTGGTCAGGGAGCTGAGATCTCTCAAGCTGCATGGCGCGGCCAAAAGTAATAATAATAATAATAACGCAGAGCACTGTGCCTTCTGCGCAGCCGTGCTCGATCCGTCGTCGATGGTGATGTTGATGACCCCCGTCTCCGAGGCACTTAGCGGGCACCGGAAATGCCAGGCTCCTCTAGACACTGGGCATGCGTTAACTCCTGGTCTTGACCACGCTGGGAGGTAGCTATGACTATCCCCACTTTCCACATGAGGATACTGGGGCCCAGAGACGGGGATGAAGCTGCCCAGGGTCACACAGCTTTGGCAGGGCCAAGATGAGAGGGAGGCTTTCCCAGGGGAGGGTCTCAGCCCCCACGGCCTCCTCTGCTGCCAGGCCCACAGAGTTCCTGACGCTCACACCCTGGCTAGCGCCCATTGTCTCCGAGGGAACCTTCGAGCCGGAACTTCTGCGTCATATCTACCAGCCGCTGAACCTGACCGTCGGGGTCACGGTGTTTGCCGTGGGGAAGTGAGTAGTGGGCTGGGCTGGGCTGGGGGAAGGGGGGTTATAAATTCTGAGCCCCAGGAATTTATAGTCTGGGGAGAGACAGGACCCCAACCCGGGCACCAGGGAGGCCCTGAACCAGGTGCTGTGCAGGTGGGAAGGTACAGAGTGGAGTATGCTGGTGGGAGGGGAGCTTCCTGGAGGAAGGGGGTCTGGCCCTGGCATGGAAGGGGGGAGGGGGAGGCAGCCCAGGTGAGGGGGCAGCAGGAGCCTTTGTCAGGAGACACCCTTGTCCCTCTACCCCTTCTGCTTCCCCTGAACCGTCCAGGCAGGTGCGAAGGAGTGGAAAGCCCCCCAGACCACCGCATAGAATTGGGGGTCCGTGATCAGGCCACAGGCAGGTCAAGAGACCCAGGCAGAGCCGGCCCATCCTTGGGGACCCTCTCTCCTCCAGCCTCCGGCCTGCGGGCTCTCTGGACACCTCCTGTTTTCCCCTCTCCTTCCTCACCCCGCCTGCCCTTTCCTTTAGGAGCCATCACCTGGCAGCTTCCCTCTGGGTCCCTTTCTGGGACTCCTGAGAGAGGGACCCTAATGGGTCCCCAGCAGCTAAGCACTGGCCAGATGATGGATGGCCCAGTGGGGATCAGGGGACCCCCCCACCCCTGGCCCAATCGGCACCCAGCAGCCAGCACCACCCACCTTCCCTTGACTCGGCCACTTCCCCGTTTCTTGGCTCCTTTCCTCTCTCTGAGGCTCCGTGTCTGTGCCTAGGAGGTGGGGACTGTGGTCCCTGCCTTCTAGGGAGTTTATGAGGCTAGAAGGAGAGAAGAATCCCTTAGAACACTGCCTGGCACTTAGTAAGTGCTCAGTAAAAGTTAGCTCAGTCTGTGAATATGCGTCATCAATTATCATTATTAGGACGGTCTTAAGAGGCTGGTACTAAGATGGTGGGAATTTGACAGACAGGGACCCCGAGGGGCGGACCTGAGTGACTTCTTGAGATGGGAAGCTGGGAGGTGGACCCCAGCCCGGCCAGCCCCAGCCCTGTCCGTGTGGTGCTAGCACCTAGTGGGGACCCAGGCAGTGGCCCCGCTGAGGCCACGGTGCATGATGGGATTCTCTCCACCAGGTACACCCAGTTCGTCCAGCGCTTCCTGGAGTCAGCCGAGCAGTTCTTCATGCAGGGGTTCCGGGTGCACTACTATGTCTTCACTAACGAGCCCACGGCCGTTCCTCGGGTCCGGCTGGGCTCCGGCCGCCTCGTCAGCATCATCCCCGTCCTGAGGCACTCCCGCTGGGAGGAGATCTCCACACGCCGCATGCAGAGCATTAGCCAGCACATTGCCGAGAGGGCGCACCGGGAGGTCGACTACCTCTTCTGCCTCGATGTGGACATGGTGTTCCGGAACCCGTGGGGCCCCGAGACCTTGGGGGACCTGGTCGCTGCCATTCACCCCGGCTACTTCGCTGTTCCCCGCCAGCAGTTCCCCTACGAGCGCCGGCCTCTTTCCACCGCCTTTGTGGCAGATGGCGAGGGGGATTTCTATTATGGCGGGGCGGTCTTTGGGGGGCGGGTGGCCGAGGTGTACGAGTTTACCCGAGGCTGCCACATGGGCATCCTGGCAGACAAGGCCAACGGCATCATGGCGGCCTGGCAGGAGGAGAGTCACCTGAACCGCCGCTTCATCTCACATAAGCCCTCCAAAGTGCTGTCCCCCGAGTACCTCTGGGATGACAGGAAGCCCCAGCCCCCCAGCCTGAAGCTGATCCGCTTTTCTACCCTCGACAAGGACACCGACTGGCTGAGAAGCTGATGGCTGAGCCGGGGCTGCCGTGGATAGGGGGGACCCCAGTGAGCGCCCAGCTCACCGGAGCCTCCCTGCACCGGTGCCTCACTTCTCAAGCCTTAAGTGAGACCTGCCCTGTGCTGTCTACCTCTCAGTCTGCCAGCAGAATCCAATGGGAAAATGGGCCCGTGAAGACCTTTGTAAACTGTGAAGGGTGGTGCGCATATGAGGAGAACGCCAAGATCATGTAGCCTGTGTCCCAAGAACAGCAGGACAGGAGGCGGGGAGACCAGAGGTGGAAAAAGACAGGGCCCGGCAGGCCTCACCCAGCACACGTGCCTTGGGGCAGGCTCTGGAGTCTCAGCCCCGCCCAGTACCTCAAATTCCCCCTCTGCCCCCCTTCTGTTGCCTGTTGCCCTTAAAGTTGCACTTCTAACACTGTGTGAAAGGCATCCCGGACCCCTTTTCTCTGGCTGCAGGGGTCCTGGATACTGTGATGTCCCCCAGCCACACGGAGCCAGTTCCTCGCTCAGGTCCCTGAGGGAGCCTTTGAAATCGACCAGGTCTAGGCTCGCTCTGGTTTCATGTCCCGCCTCCCTTGAGGTGCACCACACTCCCTGGCACCAGCCGCCTCCTTTGTAAGAGGGTTTGGGCAGTTTTTAATAAAGGTGGCGTGTGCTTGGCCCTAACCGGGGTTTCTTCACCTGCACATCCGGGTATCTTGGCCACCAGCCCGCAGGGATGCAGACAGCCTGGGCTGCAAATACACTCAGCTCGGGTGGGTGTGGTCAGGGTACAGTTTTCCAGAGAACCTGGGCTGATGCCGCTGCAACAGACAGGGTTTCACCCTGCTTCTCCTGGGAGATGGGTGAAGTGGAAGTGTCGCCAGATATGCTCTCCTGCGTTGGGGGGCGCAGAGCCCACCAGCTGGATACCCTGTGGGGTCTTGGTCCCTGAGCACGTAGCAAATATGTCTGCCGGGGTTCCTGCATCCGCGGTCAGCCTTAGCCCTGGGATGCCCCTGGCAGGCCTGGGGACCCGAGGCCATGGTGCAGGCCCAGGATTAGAGGGTCTTCAGAGTCCTGCGGTGGTTCCCTCTGCCTGGTGGGACAGAGATGCAGTGGGGGGTGGCCCAGTGTCCACTGCCCTGGGGGCAGCAGCATCTTTGCCACGTAAGGCAGGGGCGGAGGGCGGGGGGCGATGCGGTCTGTGGCCACATCGGGAGGAGGAGGAACCCACCCACCTGACCACCCCTGGCAAAACGGGGGCCAGCCCCAAGTCCACTCTTCCTGCAGCCTGCGTTTTGGGCGGCAAGCAAGGACAGACTGCAAGAGTGTGGACAGACTGAGTGACCGCTGTGAGGAGACAGCCTGCGCTGGAGAGGACGGTCAGGGAGAGGCCCCGAGGGGCTCCCTGGGCAGAGGGACAAGGGTGGACCCATGGCCCATGTGTCGCTAGTGGGGAGCACCTTAACCATGGTGCCTGGACCTGCCCCAGGGTGTGTGTGAGGCCAGCAGTGTTGAATGGGCAGGCCCTGCCTTCAAGGAGCTTCCATGTTGGAGCATGGAGAGCGCCCTTAATGTGGAGACCAGAGAAGCCCTCAGGAGCAGGTGGCCCTGAGGCCCTGAGGCCCGGGCAGCACCATCCTTGCTGCGGGGGAGTGAGCCCCTTCTCACTCCCAGCCCAGCTGATGGGCCCTGCTCAGCCGTGGCTCAAACCGCAGGCACTATGGCTACCCTGGTCTCCATCCCAGGGCGCAGGCCTCAGACACAGTGGAGTGGGTTACAGGGCCCAGCTCCTGGGCCCAAACCGGGGTCCGGGCTACTTTCCAAAGAGGAGCTGAGGGCTTGGGGCCAGAGCTGCTCCGTGGGTGGGAAGAAGGGGACTGGTAGGCGTGGGAGGGCTGGCAGGAGACAGGCCCGACCCAGCAGAGGGAGGGGGAGTGCCGGAAATAGAAATAGACAAAATTACAGATGCAAAGTGTCTGCAGTGCCCCCTGCCAGGGAGGCCCCGAAACTTAAACTTGCTGTCCCCTCACGGCCACCTGCCACCTCCCCACTCCCTACAGCCCAGCATCCCTGCTCTGCCACAGGGCCTGGCCCTGCACACCTCCACTCACACGGCCTGCTGCTCAGGCCTCCCTGTCCAATCACCTGACCAATTCCTGGGGACAGACTCCTGACATCTCCAGAAAGCCTGCCTTGACTTATTCCCCCTCCAGGGTGGGTGCCTTTCTGTGTTCCCATAAATCCTCATCCCTATGTCATCATTGACAGTGTTCTGCCCATCTCCACCCCTTTCCCCAGTTGGTAAACCCCAAGAGGGTACAGATGGCGGTCAGCCAGGTTTACCCTGGTACCCGAAACCCAGGAGGCATTCCATGAATGTTTGTTGAATGACTGCATGAATGTGAGGCAGCTGAGAGAACACGGGTTTGAGTCTGTCCTAGCACACGAGGGATGCTGGGCAGGTTACTCTATCTCTCTGAGGCCCTGGGGTGACGATCAAATGGGATTATGGCTGGGAGACCTCTGGGCACTGACTTCTGGGCACGTACTTGGAGAAGTAGATAGGTCTGGGACCTAGCTAGGCAACATGCCCAACCCTGGGAGAGGGCAGATGACCATCATAGCCCCCACTGTGCAAAGGAGGAAACTGAGGCAGACCCCATCCCTGGCTGCATCTCAGGGATGCATGCTTGGGTGGGGTGAATAACGCACCTTCCAGCTGAGATGCTGTGGCTCTGATAAAGCCACATGGATCGTGTCCCCTGCTGCCCCCAACCTGCAGTGATCCCCAACTCCTTGCCCCACACTCAGACCCCTGTGTGGTCTGGTCCAGACACCCTCCCCAGTGTGTGCACCCCTCACTCCTACCCCAGCCTCCCTACAGCCTTCCTCCCCCAGGGACCCCACCAAGCCCTCCCCCCCACAGAGCCCCTGCCTGCAGCGCCCCTCCCTGAAGCCCCCCATCCAAGAGGGACTCACCTCCAAGGCTGGGCTCAGAGGCCACAACCTTGGGCTCCTGTGCAACCACAGCCTTTGAGGTCAGAATGATCTGGGTTGAAACCCACAGCGGGGCCACGTCACAGCCCTGTGACAGGCAAGCTCGTGTGGTGACTCTCAGAGCCTCAGTTTCCTCCACTGAAGATAAGGTCAGTCCCTCTGACCTTGGGAGGGAGTGTTGGGGATTAAAGCAGGGGGAAGGTGCCCAAAGTGCTTGGACTCAGGAGGTCGTCTGGCTGAGGGCGCCCAACACAGGACAAGGCCTCTGATGGTCAGTGCAGGCTCAGTGAAGGTAGAGCAATGATTCTGAGTCCCCCGTTCACTTAGAGCTGAGTGACCTTGAGAGCTGAGGCCACTGTTCACAAATAAAAAGTCAAAATCACTGAGCACCCAGGGGGTGTTCTTACTAACACTAACTACCGCCGGCAGTCCTTCAGCCAGTGGTGGGCCCCTCCTCCCTGGGCTCCTCCAGCCCCCTTTCACCAGCCAGGGCTGCAGCTGGCGACAGGCTGGACCTCGTGTCCGGAAGTCCTGCCAGGAAAACAAGGAAGGGAGTGTAGGGGGGGTGGTGGTAGGGGCGGCTTGAACTTCTTTCCTGTACCCCGTGTCCACTGCCGCCTCCAGGACTGCCTGTCCCAGCCATGCGCTCATGCGCTGAGCTGGCCCCAGCAGGTGGCATACGGGGTAGGACGGAAGGATGGGGGTGTACAATCTCACATCTCCAGGTCTACACTACCACCCGGCCCAGCCCCCGCCCGGTTGCGTTTGGGGCGGCTGGAGGTCCTAGGGGGCACAGGAGGAACAGAGCAGGTGGCGGAGGTGGGAGACGCGCTGTGACTCTCCGGTGCGCTGCGCGTGAGCGCGCGGCAAGGCGGGGCTCACGTGCACGCGACGTCCACGGGCCCGCGCAGGCCCCGTGTGCGCTCCGGGCCGTAGACTCTAGGCCCTGCTGCCCCGGCGGGGTCCACCCGCGTCACCCGGCGAGAGGGAGACCGCTGCGCGTCCCCGAGCTCGCTCGGCGGGGTCCGCCCCTCACACCTGCGGTAGGCAGGGCAGGGGCGGGGCGGGGCGGGGCCGCGGCGGTCCCCGCCCACCCGGCCGGAGCCCGGGAGCCCGGGCGGAACCCAGCAGCGGGGCCCGAGCGGCCGGCGGCGCGGCGCAGACAATGGGAGCGGCGCTGGCGGCGGCGGTGGCGCTGGCGGAGCCCCGGGCCCGGCGGGGACGGGAGGCCGCGCCATGAGCCCCGCAGCCGGGCGCCCCCCTGCGCCGCGCGCGGGCCGAGGCCAGCGGCCTCTGCGAGCCCTGGGCCCCGCCCTGGGGCCGGCGATGTGCTGCCAGGGCTGAGGATGATGGTAGATTGCCAGGTGAGTGCCCCGCCCGGCCGCGACCGCCCTCCCCACCGCCAGGGGGTGGAGGAAGGACCGCGTGCCCGCCCCCCCCCCCGCCCGCACCCCATCCAGCCGGGAAGGAGCACCGCGCCGAGTCCACGCTGAGCGCGCGCTTACGCAGCAGTTCCGCGTCCCACCCTTCCTGGTACAGCTGGGAAACTGAGGCCAGGAGAAAGACACGGACTGGCCCGGGGCCACGAGGTGGGCAGAGTCCAGAAGAGAAGGGAGGGTTCCAGCCTCCAATGCCAGTGCTCAGCCACTATCATGGGGTTTCCTTTGGGAATGAGAGCCCCTAAGATCCTGGGCGACCCCTGTTCACCCCCACCCATGAGGGGCCCTTTCCTCTCGGTATCCCGACGCGCCCACAGGTACATACACACACATTGACTTCACAGGTGGGGACCATGGCGTAGATCCAGAGGAGAGTGGACACAGAAGTGACAAGGGGGAAAGAAGAAATTGGTTGGAGGCAGCTCTACCACGGGGCAGGACCATCTAGTCTCCTGGCAACATGCCCAGGGCTCAAAGCGTGAGGGACAGAGGTGCCAGGCAGACGGGCTGGGCGTCTCCAAGGTTCCCGGGGGTCGGCGTAGGCAGGAACAATCCCCAGGGCAGCCTGGAGAGGACAGTTCCTCGGGTCCTGCATCCACCACTCTGGGCGCCTGGAACTAGGATGAGATTCCCCCGTAGTGTGGAGGGAATTACAGGAGAGAAGTCCTCGGTTTACTCCACTGTAATTTGGGGTGCATAGATGGAGTGATCCCGAGGGTCCTGCAGCTCGTAGAAGAGTCTTTTGGCCTTGGTTCTCCATCCCTGACCCACTGTGCTCCAACTCTTCCGAGTAGAAAATGCTTTCTACTCCTTCGAGGTCCTTCTGAGCAGGGGGCAGCCTGGGGGCCTGGGGACCTGGGGACCTGGGTGGTACAGAATGAGGCAGAGCATTGGACCACGTCTTTGTTGGCACCTGGGGGTCCTCATTTGGAAGTGGGTGGAGTCACTGCCCTGGTTGGAGTGAGGAGGCGTCCGGAGTGAACTGGACACCAGGACAGTGGCGGGAAAGAGGGGAGCAAGAGAGGCTTCTGAGGTTCTGCACATCGCCCCTGGAGCCGGCATGTCCTGCTCCTTTGCCCCTCCGGGGTAGGGAGAGTCGCTGCCTTGACTACACCCAAACAAAGGTGTGTGTTTTGTTTTCTGGTTTTCCTGCCTGGGGCTGCAGTGCTGGGGATGACCACCAGGGGGCGGGCTGTGCTCACGCTGCTCAATGGAGCAACTGGAGCAGGGAAGGGGCACACGGGAGTCATTCTGGGCATCCCCCTGCCTCCGACCCAACAGGCACCTTTTATTGCTAGCCTCCAGGTCCACAATATGAGCTGCTCAGAGGCAGGAGGGGGCTCCAAGATCCTCTATTGATTCAGCTACTGTGCCCTGGGCACTCACCCAGGAGCTTACAGCTTGGAAGGGCAGATGGACAAAAGCAGGAAAGCAAATCCCCGTGAGAGAGAAGAGCAAGTGCTCTAGGGAATGAGTCAGGGCCCTGGAAGGAGGGCCAAGAGCCCCTGGAGGGTCTAAAAGGCCTCCAAGGTGACGTTGATGCTGTGACCAGAGAGACAAGAGCAGCCTAGCCCTGCACACTCTGTGAGCAGTGAGCCTGGGGGAAGGTCAAAGGTGCAGAGACTTGGAAACAGAAGATTTCGTAGCCAGGAGGAAGTGAGACAGGAGCCAGTGTGGCTGGGAGAGCTGAGAAGGAGAGCGGGGAGGAGGGCAGGGCAAGACCTGGAAGGACGTCCCGGTGTCTGTGCCATGCGACAGCATCCCCTAACGTAGCGCGTACAAGGACAAACACTGACCCTCTCAGTGTCTGTGGCCAGGAGGCAGGCTCAGCTCAGCTGGGGGCCTCTGCCTCGAGGTCCCCCAGGAGGCTGGGCTGTGGTCTCAGCTGAGGCTCAGTCAGGGAGGGGTCTGTCCCTGAGACCATTCTCGGGTTATTGGTGGGATTCATCTAGGCAATGGGTGGGTGCAGAGAGATATTCCGGAAGGAAATGTCCTGTGGTCAGGGTTGATTTGAGGAGGGGAGGTTATGATGCTGAAGATGAGAATGATGATTGGGTCTGGCATCTTCCAAGTGCTCACCTGCGCTCCATCCTCACTGCCCCGGGTCACCTGCGTGGTCATCAGGTTCCTGGGCTCTGCCTGGAACACTGGCTTGGCTGCACTTGGCTGGGGTAGCAGAGGTGGGACTTGGTCCACTGGAGGTGGAGTGGTGTATTAGTTTCCTTTAGCTGCTGTAACAAAGTACCATAAACTGTGTGACTCAAAACAACAAAAATTTATTCTCTCTTAGTTCTGGAGGCCACCGTGCTCTTCGAAGCCTCTAGGAGGGGATCCTTCCTTGCCTCTGCCAGCTTCTGGTGGTTGCCAGCAATCCTTAACGTTCCCTGCCTTGTAGACGCATCCCTCCAAACTCTGCTTCCATACTCACATGGCCTCCTCTGTGTGTATGTGTCCAGTTTTCCCTCTTCTTATAAGGACACTGGTCATTTGATTAGGGCCCACCCTACTCCAGTATGACCTCAGCCTAACTTGATCATGTCTGCAAAGACCCTATTTCCAGAGAAAGACAAATATCATGTGATATCGCTTATATGTGGAATCTTTAAAAATGGCGCAAATGAAGTTATTTACAAAACAAATAGAGTCACAGATGTGGAAAACAAACCTATGCTTACGAAGGGGGAAAGCGGCGGGGGGAATAAATTGGGAGATGGGATTGACATGTACACACTACTATATATAAAACAGATAACTAATAAGAACCTGCTATATAGCACAGGGAACTCTACTCAGTACTCTGTAATGGCCCATATGGGAAAAGAATCTAAAAAAGAGTGGATATATGCAGATGTATAACTGATTCACTTTGCCGTACAGCAGAAAGTAACACGACATTGTAAATCAACTATACTCCAGTAAAAATTAATTTAAAAAAAAAAGAGTGCTCCTAAAAAAAAAAGACTATTTCCAAATAAGGTCTTATTCACAGGTGCACAAGGTTAGGACTTCAACTTACCTTTCGTGGGGACACAGTTCAGTCCACAACAAGGACACAGAAGTGATTCTACCCCCGAAGGCCAGGTACCCAGGTGTCCTCAGGGATGGGGGCAGCAGTTGGGGTCTGATCAGGTCTCCGGGGCTTGGCCCCCGGCTGGAGGTTTTGGGGTGTGAGTGGAGCCTGGGGGTGCCCTGTCGGGGACAGCACGGCTCCCCAGCTCGGCGCGTCCTGACGCAGCACCAGCAGGTGGCGCTGCGCCCTCCTTGCGACGGCCCCGGCGCGGCTCTGAACAGCCGCGGCGCGGAGACAAAGGTCTCACCTTCCAGTTGCGAGGAGACGACAGACACAAAATTGTAAACAGTCCAGGAGCACAGTCAGTTCAGAGGTGACGCGCTGCGGAGGAAATCAAACGAGGCGGGGCCCCGGGGTAGCGACTGGGTGGCGACCTGGATGGGCCGCCACGGGGCCCGACCCCGTCAGACCCACAAGGGTTAGTTTTTCGTTTCCTGCTATACCTGCAAGCTGAGCCGACCCTTCTCAGCTGCTTGCAGGGGCCCTGCAGCTATGATTACAGTGGGGGTGGTTTCCAGACAGCTCTCCCATTACCGCCGGCCGGGTGTCCGTGCGTCCCAGATGTTGGGGGGATCACAGAAGTCAGCCATGGGGATGGGTGGGCAGGCCGAGCAGGTCAATGCTTGAGGGGTCCCTTCCCCAGAGACCCTGCCCAAAGGGGGCGATGCTGCCTGAGCTCTCCCACGGCCTGCCTGGTGGGGTTCTGCCCGGTTGTACAAAGCAGGGAGCACCATCTGTTGCCGAGGACCAGGGCCCCTGGGCTCCCCGAGGCATCACTGAGATGCAGCGAAGTGCCCCGCGTGGCCCTGGCCCGGGAAGTGGAGGCCGTTTCTTCCTGTGTCCTTTGGGCGCTTCCGCAACTCACAAGGCCGGGGCCAGTAGCCCTTGGCGGTGGGTCACTGAGGGATTTACGCAGCGGATGTTCATCGAGGGCCTCAGAGCTGAGCACTTGGCCCGTGCGGAGCACCTTGACTCCCATCTGAGGGGATCTGACCATAGACACGAGGGACAAGGGTATAGGACAAGCAATAGATCCAGTGGGGAAGGCATTGGGCTGGGACCCTGGGGACCTGGGTTTGGTGGCCGCTCGGCCAGCAGTGGCACACTGGCCACGGGGCCACGCTCTGTAGAGTTCTAGGCCACTCCCACACCTCCATCCCGGGCTGCGGAGATGCCTGTTGTAACGACAGCCAGCCCATGGCACCTTCCCTGCGTCTGGCCTTGGGCTGCAGTGTCTCGCTGTATCTGCAAGATCAGCACTGCTGCCATCCTCACTTTTGGGAAACTGAGGCCCTGGAAGGCCAAGGGACTCCCACAGCTAGATAGTGGCAGGGCTGGTGAGGGCGCGTCCCTGCGTGCAGACAAGCCTGGGAGGGGCTCGGCATGGGCATGGGCGTTGGGGGCAAATTCCTTCCAATTACAGTGAGCTCCCAACGGTCAGGGCAGGGCAGGCCCCAAGGTGGTGGTTAACAGCGGGAGTGGAGACGTAAACAGAGCTAATGAACCCCTTTGTCCTCACCCCGCTGTAATGAAGGCCTTGGACTCTGTTCTCTGCATTTTCTTAGGGTTCTGGGTTTTTGAACCTCAGTGAGTCTTCTCTTAGGGTCACGGCTGAGTGGTCTCCCTGGGGGTGGGGGAATGAGGTTTTGGGGCGTCAGTGTCTCCTCCCAGGGCAGCCAGGCCAGGGTGAGGAGGTGGAGAGGAGAGGGCATCCCCCTAAAAATGATAAGTCCCAGGAGAAAGGAGAGTTCCCATGGCAACCGGGAGGAGTTGCTTGGCAACTACGGGTCCCCAAAATACTTGCCTGCAGGAAGGCTCAGGGCTGGGGCTTTCCCATGGCGTGTGTGTAGCCTTAGCCACTCTGTGGCTGGTCTACCACACCCTCCTCTTCCACCCAGCAGCCTCAACCTCAGAGTCTTCCTGAGGGAAACCCTAGCCTGCTCCCCGCTCCCCATTGCCCCACCCTGCCAGCCAGCCACCTGCATCAGGCCAGTCTCCTAGCAACGGCTATTTCCTGGACACCTGAGTGACAGTTGATGGTAGCAGAATGTCATAAAGTGCAGGGTCAGAGGGCACAGCAGGTGGAACCCAGTACCAGCCAGGGTTGGGGGGAGTATGGTGTCTTGTGCTTTGCACCCCCTGCACGCTGAAGCCATGAGTCACCTGGGCCTGGAGCAGGGCGGCAACGCAGGGTGTTGCTGGAGGGGGCGACGGGTAGAGCGCTGAGATAGAAGATTTCTGTTCTGGGCCGCCTTGGAGACTTGGCTGTGTGGCCCTGGCATGCCCCTTCTTACTAGCCTCAGTTTCCCCGTCTGTAGTCACAGCTACCCTTGTACCCGTGTGTTCACCATTCAGTGCATAAATTATGCCACCTATGGGGCCTTGGGGTGGGAGGGTGAGGGACCAGGACCAGGCCAGGCACTGCTTCTTCATCTGCCCATCTGCATCCGTCTCCACGGTCCAGGGGAGGCAGGCGGCCTCGTGGTTAAGGCCATTCACTGGCTTTGGAGATGGACCCCTGTGTCTGTATCCCAGCTCGGTGCTTAGCACTCAGTGTCCTGGAACAGGCATTAAACCCGCGGTGGCTCACTGCTCCCCAGTGTGAGGAAATGGGGTGCCGCGGGGATGGAAGGCAGTCCGGCCCTGTGGGCCTCTTAGGGGCTGCTTTAGTTTGTGGGCGCTGACCCCGTGCCCAGCAGCCCCAAGAACAGGGATGAGGGCTGTGGGTAGCCAGGAAGGAGCCCCCCGGCCACAGGACAGGGTGGCGTGTTGGAAGGGAGGAGGGGCTGGCCCCACTCTGGTAGGGCCAGGCTGCCCAGTGGATGGATTTTGGAGCTGGGCAGGGAGGGGTGGGACTGCTGGCGACCCCGAGCCAGGATTCTAGGCTGACCGTGACCGTTCACTCTCTGAGTGACCTCGGGCCATCGTCTCACCCCTCTGTGCCTCCCTGGCCGCATCTGTCAAACGGGGAGGGGGCGTGCCCACCTCCAGGGTTGGGGGAGGCTCCGGCGGCACCCGGTAACCCGGTGCTGGACACCTGTGTTCGGCGTGCGGGCAGCGCGGGGCTGCCGGACGATCCTGGCCTTGACTGCCCAGTTCCCGCACCCCCGTCCCCAGCCCTCGCTTCGAGCGCAGCGGGAGGAGGGGGCGGGGCGAGGACGGCGCAGACAATGGCCCGGGACCCGGGCGCCGGCAGCAGTGCCCGGAGCGGGGCGTGGCGGCGCGCCCCTGCCGGCGTTCATGCTGGTGGTCCCGCCGAGCGCGCGGGCGGACGAGGTGAGCCCCAGCCCCGCGGGCGGCCGGGGAGGACGGGCAGGAGGCCACCGGCGCGGGAGGGAACCAAGACGCGGGGGCACTGCCCCCACCCACCCTGGGCTTTCTGCAGGGAGGGAGCTCAGTTCACCGAAGTGAGGCAGCTGGGCCCTTCCCCCACTCCACCCCACCCCTCAGGGTAAGAGGGGGCGGGTCCACCCCGGGGCTGGGGGGGGGCACCCCAGATCGTCCCCGCTTTCTGGGTTGGGGTCCAGAACCGGTTTACTGGGGGAAGGCACAGGGCCTCTTCTCTGGTACCACCTGAGAGTCCAGGTGTGCCCACCTGACTCTTTGGAGCTGCGATGGGGAGGGGGTGACCCTGGACGGTGGAGAGGAAAGTCCCCTTGGCCAGTGAGTGACCCTGAGCCCCAAAACTTACCCACCTCCCAGCCCCTCCACTCTTGGAACTCCACCGTGACCACAGGCCTTTGTCGCAAGAGGCCCTTTCCCAGTAACTGTCCAGCTCAGAACTGGGAGGGTGAGAACGTGGGGGGGAGGTGAGGAGGACAGTGTTGAAGCCCTTGGGGCTGCCACCATCTGAAATGAATCTGTTCCAACGAGATTCTTGCTGCTACCCACCCCCATCTGTCTGGGCTGTGGCCCATCTCCATCACCATCTGTAAGGGAGGCCCTGGCCCCTGGTCATGTGGGAGGTGAGGCTGTCTAGAGATCAAAGGGGAGAGAGAAGTCTGGGGCGATTTGCGGCATCCAGACAGGTAGATGCCTTCGCTCCTCCCTGCCTTGCTTGCCTCACCTGTGGACTCCCTGGATGTCAAGGTGTGTGAAATGTCCCTGAAGCACCTGGCACGGGCACAGGCAAGCCCTCTGCAGGTGGCAGGAAATGCCTTTAACCCTTCAAGAAAGGCAGGTGGCCGTGTGGCCCACCAGCTGTGCGGACAAGCAGTGTTGACCACCCTTGGAGAGCTGGGGGCAGGGCGCCAAGTTGAATCCCCGCGTATTTCCAGCTGGGGAAACGGGCCCAGAGAAGCTGAGAAGATTGTCCAGGCCGTACGGTGAGCTTTCCCTGCGTAGCCTTCTTCCCTAAAGCCTGCGTTCCAGGCCCCTGACCAACCCCCCACACCGCTGCCCCCATAGGGACTGGAAGGTGCGGACTGGAAGGTTGCCCTTTGACCTTCTAGTTGCTCGGGGTTGAAGTTCAAGGGCGAGGCAGTCCACCTGGCCTGAGGCCCTGGGTGGCCAGGGAGGTGGCAGCTGCGGACTTTGGGGGCAGGGAGCTTGTAGGTGGGCAGTGCCGCGTCCACGTCACGGCAGACGACTGCAACGACTGCCATTCTCCAGGATTTCAAAAACAGTTTCTTTCACGGCCACTTGGGACCAGGAAATCCCAGCACAGAGTACGGGCCTCCTTCCTCTCTCACCAGCCCTGCCGGGAGCAGGCATGGGGTGTCCCTGAGGAAGCGTGCTCACTGAGTCTGGGGACATGGGGTGGCCATCGCCTGGCAGTATGAGGTACAGGCGAGGCTCCTGGGGTTGGGTGTCCCATCCTGCACATGGACATGCGAATGTCTTGGGAGCATCCCCCTGCCTTTGGGTGAATATGTGCACGTCTGAGTGAATTTGTGACCACGTCTGTCATCACGTGCCAGTAGTGGGCACGGCAGTCCGGCAGTGGCTGAGTGAGCACACGTGTGAAAGGACACGTGCAGACTCACGACTGGTGCCTGGGGGAGGGAGAGCCTGGATCGTGAGAGCACAGGCGTGTGTGCACATGCGTGCATGCAGGCATCTTGCCTTTTCAGAGCACCAGGCCCAAGCCTTGACCATGAGGAGGCCGGACCTCTCAACCTCTCATCTTTAAATGGGTTGAGAAGTGTGCCCAGCTCACAGGGCTCTAAAGTGCTTAGCACATGCCTGGCACGCGTGGGCACGCTCTTGCGGTCGCGTGGAGACCTATACAGCTCTTGGAGGGTCCCCAGGCAGAGGAGGCCAGCTGGTGCCTTGGCGCCCCTGTCCCTTGTCCCAGGTATGAGCAGGTGAAGGCCCTGGAGTCTCGCCTTCTGTGGGAGGAACCAAGGAAGGAGCAAAGTCCAGGGCTTGGCAGAAGGACAGTGGACGGTGGGAGGGTGGGACAAAGGCCGTGAAACCGTCACTCAGCCCCAGGGCACCCTCTCGCCCTCCCACCCCCCACCGTCCTACTGGAGAAGAACTGTGAGAAAGAAGGCAGTGGGCACCAGCCCCACCATCTCCCGCAGCCAGCTGGAGCCCCAGGTCCTTTTCAGAGGCCAGGACAGCTCAGGAGGTCCCCCTCTGAAAGGGCAGCCCCGCTTCCCAGGCCCTGGGCCCCCGCAGGCGGGTGGGTGGCAGCGCCGGGTACGCAGTGTCCCTGGCACGGCAGGCAGCCTCCTCACCACAAGAGCCCGTTTGTCCTGCCTCCCCTGGCCCTGAAGCCCTGACTGACCAGGCCCCGCTGGGCACAGGGGCCTGACTGTGGGCTCAGCTCCCGCCCCCACCCCAGCCTCAGTAGGCCTGGCTGGGCTTCGGGAAGGGGCTCTCTAGGCCAGGCCTAACCACGCCAGAGCGAGCTCTGCTTACCCGACGAGCAGAGACCCGTTCCCGAAGAATTGTTACTGAGCTGGGGACTCACGAAGGAGAAAAAAACCCCAGGTGGAACCAGAGCTGAATCGACTGCCCACCTCCCCCGACCGACATCCCCAGGCAGGCTGGCTTCTGGGAGCCTCCAGGCTCCTGTTTTCCAGAAAACCTGGCTTCCCCATTGCTCCTGCCTGGGCATGCCCTCCACCTGTGCTCCCAGCCCCACTCTCTGGAAAGCGTTTTGATGGCAGATTGGCAGACTGGGCTTCACCCTTCCTCTTTGCCATTCCTCAGGCTCCTCTCTAGCCTCACCACCTCCTCCAGGAAGCTTTCCTGGTCATCTTCCCAGATGGAGCTCATTGGCCCCAAACCCTGAATATTTTCGAGTCCAGGAACTTAGAAGCCGGAGGGACCACCTGGACCACGGAGTACTTGTTGAGAGCCCACGGTGTGCCAGGAAATGTTTCAGGGGTCGATACGTCAGGGAACAGTGTCCCTGCTATCAAGGAGCTTAGACCCGTTCCAATAAGAGAGGGAAGAACTGAAAAGATGCTTAGAACACAGTGGCCTCTGCACTCCTGTGATGGTGTGCGTGTGCACGTGTGAGTGACACAGTCATCCATCTGCCCATCGGCAGTGTGAGAACCCACCACGGGCCGGTCCTCATTCCAGGTACTTGGGTATGAGGGCGAACGGGGCAGATTGAGCTTATAGCCCAACTGAGTGGTGAGAGGCTCTGGACGCGCAGGCTCAGCGGCCATGGCTCACGGGCCCAGCCGCTCCGCGGCACGTGGGATCTTCCCGGACCGGGGCACGAACCCGCGTCCCCTGCATCGGCAGGCGGACTCTCAACCACTGCGCCACCAGGGAAGCCCTGGATGATTGTTTTATTAACATTTTATTGTGGTACTTTCTCAGCTCGTCCACCTTATTTAAAGTCGCAGCTCTCCAATCCCATTACTCTATTCTCTTTTTTTCTTCTCTAGCATGCTTGCCTTCAAACAAGTATTTTACTTATTATACTGCAGGACCAGAAGCTGATCTTTATCTGTTTCATTCCCTGGTATATTCCCAGCACTTGAGCAGGGCCTGGCATCTAGTACCTGCTCAGTTAATCAGTGGTGGTCTGAGTGTGGTGCTGTAGTTGGGCCCCCGGGGCCACTCTGGTCTGCAGATGGTGCAGGCTGAAAACCCCGTTACCAGTCCCTCAGGGATGCAAGATAAACTGAAATTGCTTAGAGATTTTTACGGCAATTGGATGTTGCCGCGACATTTCAATTGCATTTTACGACAGTGTCAGTCAGTCCCGATTTGGGGATTAAAAAGGAAAACCACTGATTCTTCCCCACAGAGTGTCCTAGGCTACTTGAGGATAAGGTTTTTTGAACATGTGGCCTATGCCAGGCCCCATCCTAAGTGCTTCCATCCGATATTGCATTTAACCCATGCGAGCTTTTGGAAGCAGAGGTCATCCCCATGTGTGGCTTCGGACCAGGCTCAGCGCGGGGTGGGGAGAAAGTCACTTGCCAACTCCCCCAGCCAGTGAGTGGCAGGCTCTGGGTTTGAGCCCAGACTCCGTCTACCTGGAGCCCCAGCTCGTGGCTGCCACTCTAATCCATGGAGTTGGATGTTGAGCTCCTTGCCGAGCTGGACGCGGGTGCAGGCCCGAAGGGGCGGGGAACTGTCCTCGGCTGCCACGGGAGGGGGCCGCTGGCACCCTTGGCCCGGCTAGATCCTGCTGGCGCAAAGCCATGGGGAGCAGCTGGGGCAGGGCCCGGATTCTCAGATCCTCGGCAAACTGTGTGACTCAGCGGGCTGGTTAAAGGGGCCGACGGGTGGACAGCCCGAGCAGGGGAGCCCTGTGGCCAATGAATCAGTAGTCAGAGCAGCTGACCGCTGGGTTACTGTCCTGCCTGGGGCGGGGCCAAGCCTCAGCTCTCCCTCTGTCTTTCTCCCTCCCAGCTCCCCTGGCAGATGCTCCCTGTGGCTCTGCCGTTCCCAGGAGTCCCCACGTCTCCCCAGCCTGGAAGAGGGGACAAAGCCTCCCGGTTCGGGCGTGTGGCCTTCCACAAGTCACTCTGAGGCTCAGGCCCCCGATGGCCTTCATGTAAAGAGGGACCCCCTGCCCATGGAAGGGCACCTCGAGGATAGACTCTCCCTCGGCTCTTATGAAAAGCTGGGAGCAGCTTGGGAACAACAGCCCCAAAGCCAGACTGCTGTGTGGCTTTGGGTGAGTTCAGTGCCGTCTCTGAGCTCTGTCCCCAAGCTCACCTGCAAAACTGCCTCACACATTGTGACAATTAAATGATATCCACACTGGCATATCAGTGAACAGCAGAAATACTAGGGAGGTCATTGACTCCGGTTTAGGCATGGAGTTGGGGGTGGGGGAGGTGAACAGGGAAATGGATGTCAGAATCTCAAGCTGGGCCTCATACAGAGGACAGACCACCCACCCTGCTGACGGGGACCCAGCAGCCCCAAACCTGCCCGTGCTGCCAGGAACAAATCCACTTTAACCCAGTGCACAGTGGAGGACAGCAAGCTGCCCTGGGGACCGGACAGGCCCAGGCATATACCTGGGGTTGGCACTGACCATCTGTGCAGCCGCGGGCAAGTTGC
Organism: Pseudorca crassidens; assembly: GCF_039906515.1. Classification (NCBI taxonomy): domain Eukaryota; kingdom Metazoa; phylum Chordata; class Mammalia; order Artiodactyla; family Delphinidae; genus Pseudorca; species Pseudorca crassidens. The sequence goes on from NC_090302.1 coordinate 3,831,891, forward strand.
TTGCCCTCTCTGGGCCTCGGTTTTCTGTTTTACAGCAGAGGTAGTCGCCGTGGCTTCATCTGTTTCACAAATGCTGGGTGGAAAGGTGTTTTGTCTCATCAGTAGCCGCTTCTGCCTGCAAGGCTTCTATTTGCCTTAGGTGAACCCCCCCCGGACCTAAGCCCCTCTCCCAGCTTGTGGGGCTGGGCCACTGGTGCGCACGGCTGTGGCATCACCCCTACCTAGCAGAGCCAGGCTGGTGGTGACTGTGTTGAGAGACCTGATGATGGGCCTCAGGTTCCCAGAAATGAGAGGGAGGAGAACCGGGCTGTCCCCACCCCCAGCAGGACCCCAAGTCAGGTCAGGAGGCTGCAGGAAACAGGAACGAAAGCTTGGCCCCAGGCCTCTCCCGCCTGCTTCCTGGACAGGATGTTGTGCTGAGTAAACAGCTTGAATTGGAGTCACCACTCTGGCTCTGAGTCACAGCTCCTAGCGACAGCCACGCGGTGTTCATAAACAGTGTGCTTCCCACCCACCAGGGCCTGCCCCCACTCCCCGCCCCCGGAGTCTGACGAGGGTGAGAGGACCCCACATGCCGGAGGCAGCAGGCTCCCCTGGAATCCCTCCCCTGCCCAAAGGGCTTGATTCGGGGCGCACGTCTGTGCGTACACGTGTGTCCCCGAGTGGGGTTTTGCTACGTCTGGGCTCGTGTGTGGCTGACGAGGTGCCTTATCCCGGGGCTACCTGCATCGTGGGCAGAGTGCCATTTTCAGGTCACGTGACCTTGGTGTCCTGGGACAGGCGTGGAAGCCGGGGTAGCATCTCAGGGCTGGTGTGCATGTTCCCCGAGGCCACGCCCACCCAGAGCTCCGTGCACAGCACAGGGGCACAGGAATGGAGGTGGAGAAGTGGCGGGGGTGGGGGGGGTTTGCAGGTGGAGCACCCCTAACTGGTCCCAGCCTCAGAGCCCTGGCTCTCCGTGGCCGGTCTCCGTTCCAGGCCGTGACAGTGATGGTGTGGGCCATGTGGTGACACAAGGCCGGCAAGGAACAAAGGCGCCTCTGCTCTGCCCTACACGGGTGGGAGGAGGGGTGGATGGGCCCCGCCTCTCCCCCCCTCGCCCCTCCTCCTCAGGGCTCCTGCCTTTCTTGCCTGCAGCTGGTCCTGTCCTACCTCCTGGCTGTGACTCAGGCCCTCGGCCTTCCCAGAGCTCAGGGCCCACTGCTCGGGTCCAGCCCTGCCCGGGCCTGGCCTGGCTCACAAAGGAATGGCCCAAATGTCTCTGAGGCCAGGCTGACCTGTGCGGGGGCCTAGGGTCATTGGAGAAGAGCCCAGGGAGGCTTGTCTGGTGCTCAGGAGCTCCGGGAGGGAGACGTGCCACCCGGCACGGATCCTGGTACCCGGGAAGCCCTCAATAAATGCCTGTCAAATCAAAGGCATTAACACACAGACACACCTAACTGGGCACCTGGCTCCCTATTGGCTCCTGTGACCCCACCCCTGCTTCTTCTAAAGGCGTCTTGAAGCTCTCCGCCACCCCCAGGAATGTCCTCACTGTTGGAAAGGCTTTCCCATCCCATCGCCCACCCGCTCATCCCTGCCACAGCGCTGGGCCCAGGGACCAGGAGGCCATGGCTCGGGGAAGGCCCTCCCCCATTTTATCCAATGCCCCCAAGGCTAGGGAGAGCTCGCTGGTCCACTTCCAGGGCAGCCAAACCGCATCGAGGGGTGCCCGAGGTCACATGGCCAGTCAGCTGGCAACACAGGGGGAGAGAGGCCAAGGGTGGGGTCTGCCCAGGCCCCACAGGGCTGTCTCCCTCCTCAGAACTCTACTGCCCCCTGCCTCACCCATGTCCTGCTGGAGCCTGCACGGGGCTTCTCCCCAACAAGATTGAGCATCTGGGGGAGCCCTGCCATGCCAGCCTGTCCTCGAGAAAGTGGACCAGAGTGTGTCTGCCAGCCCTCTTGGCCTCCCCTCTGCCGGACCAGGGTGACAACAAACATTTCCAAGTTATCCACTGGGATCCGGTTGCAGGACTGCATGCCGAGCTCCCAACAGACCTCACACTGCCATCTGGAGTTTGCTCTTGGAGGTGGAGCCAGGCCACAGTACCCCTGGTGCAGGGGCAACTCCACCAACATTCACTGAGTGTACGTTACATGCCAGGCCCATGTCCATGGGACACGATCAGAGTGCAGGTCCCCCCAGTTCCAGCCACGAACCAGGCCTGTGCTGAGTTCTTGTTGAATCCTGCAGCATCCTTGTGCCCATTTTACAGATGAGGAAACTGAGGCCACTAAGTCGCTGGCCCAGAGTCTCAGAGCTGCTAATAGAGAGCCCAGTCTCCCAAACCCACCAGTTTCCCAAAGGTCCAGATTAAGAGCCACCATGCACAGAAGGGCTAAGGTGGCTGGGGAGAAGAAGCAGGGGGTGCCTGAGTGGAGGTGAGCATGGGGTGAGTCAGGGCCGAGTGAGTGGGAGGGGGCTGGGGGCAGGGAGGACTTTGGATTCTTCTGTGGGTTGGACAGAAGCCTTTGGAGGGATTTTAGTGCCGGGGAAACATGCTGCGCTCTGGGTGCAGACATGAGGTGGGCACCTGCAGGCAGGAAGACGGCTGCCTCGAGGTCTACCTGGAACCCCTCCCACTCAGCCCCCCAACCTCCAGATGCCCACCCACATCCCCGAGAGAAGCCCCACCCTAGGGGCTCCTGTGTCCCGGGAATCCTTTCTTCCATGAAAGAAATTCTCCTGCCCCAGAGGTGGGGGGCGAGGATTCGAATTTGAAAACCTCTGTACACCGCCCCCCCCCCATAATGGATCAGGAAACTGAGGCTCAGAGAGAAGAGGAACCTGCGAGTCCCAAAGGGAGGCAGTACCAGGCGGGGGCAGGAACCAGCTCTCGGTTCCGCGGCTCTGAGCTGCCTGCTCTCGGGTCGCCTGCGCCCCACAAAGCCACCGGAAGAGGATGTGAAACACTTGCTCAGAGAGGCAGAGCAAGTGCTGGCGGGGCTTGGCGTCAGGGCGGCATGTTGGGCCCCGGCAACCCCGCCAGGGCCCCGGGGCCTGATGTGCCTGTGGGCTGGCTCCGGACCCCCTGTCCACCCCCTTCTCCTCTCGGCCTCCACGATCCTGCGTGCCCAGCCGGCTGCCCACCAGGGTCCGAGGAGGGTAAGGAAGCAGCCCTTGGCCTCTGGGTCATCCTGGCATCTCTGGGTCTGGGCATCTGGGCTGTGTATGCCGACGAAGGGAGGGTATGTGGGCTCTGCAGAGGTGCACACAGACAGGACCCGGATTCTCCCTGTGATATCTTGGGCAAGTCCTTGCTCCCCGGGGCCTCAGTTTTTCCATTTGTCAGATGTGTGGGTTGGGCTCATCCCATGGCATACAATGTCTGGTTTGCAGCAAAATGAGAAAAATGGAGACAAGGTCGTGAGTTTCCCTTAAAGCCAAATGTATTCATTTAACAATTATCCATTTTTCTGATCGTATGCCCTCCTTGTTACTTTTGGTGGGGTCTTTTCTGAAACGATGGTAATGATAGTGGTGATAGTGGTAATGATAGTGGTGGCATTTTTTTTTTTTTTTAACTACCCTGCTTGGCAAAATAAACGGTTGCCAACCCTAGTTGGTCCCCGCAGTTTAAAATTAAATCCCATGTCTGGGTGCCAGGGGTGGAGGAGCTCCGAGGGCTGAGTGGCGGGGAAGGCTTCTGGAATTAGATGGTGGCTTAGAGAAAGCGGGGTCTCCTGCGCACCCTCCACAGGGCCTGGCAGGGCTCACACCTGCCTGGGGGCCCCACTGGCCAAGCTGCTTTGACCTCCGTGACATGTACTCGCCACCTTTTCTGACTCTGGGTGGTGATTTCCCCCCAGGCAGGGGGAATGGGGACAGGGCCCCAGGGTGCTGGGGGACACAGCTGGGCCCACCCTAAGACAGCAGGTCTGAGCTGCAGCTACTGGCCCGGCTCAGGACACAGCCCGGTCCACCCACCCTTGGCTGGGTCTCAGCCTGGTAAGAGTGGGAATTCCTGGCCCTGTTTATCACGGGAACAGGTATGACAGCCACGCGGGTGACACCAGGCCTAGGCACTCGGGCGCCCGACTCCACTGGGGCCGGCAGATGGGCAGACAGACTGGCAGAGGCCCTCTCTGGGAGCCCACCCCCGGCCTGGCTCCCACCCCGTGATGGCCCAGGAAGCCAGGCCTGCCGAGCCCAGAGGCAGGAAGGGTTGGGTGTTCCTCGCCTGTGTCTCTGGGGTGACCACCAGACGGAGGGCCGTCGCCCGCCGTGCTGCTCTCCAAAGCCCCACACCTTGGCCGAAGACACCTCTGCCGGCACCGGCCACCGAGGTGAGTTTCCCGGGCAATCGGTGCCTCTGCTGGGAGACTGGCTAGGCCGCGGCCAGGGCCCTTGACGTCCTCCCCTCCCGTCAGAACTGGTGGAAGAAGTTTGGCTGGAAGCTGCCCGGGGAGGCTCCATCTCCCATTCTGGGTGTGAAAGAGGCGGCGGGGTGGTGGTGGTGGTGATGGCGGTTACCCTGGTACCCGTGTCTGCCCACCTGGCCGGCCTGTCTACCTGCTCCCTGCCCAGGCGGGTTAGGGTAGCTGCGACTTGTCCTAGCGGCTCCGCGAGTTCATATGATGCGTCTCAGATTACAAAGAGCTCTTGTGCATTGTTTCATCATCTTTCCTGAGAGCCGAGGGGTGGTGGTATTACTACTACTATTATTATTGTTATTATCCCCCTCTTACTGATGGAGAAACTGAGGCTAGGAAGGTGCATAGCAGGGACTTGAACACAAACCTAGGCTCTACGTTTAAAGAGTTTCCCAAACCTACAGGCCCGCTCCTTGGTCGTGTGTGCCCAGCGCTCCACCGGCGTGGTCCCTGCGAGGGACGGGACCCCTCCCTTTCTGACCTTCCCCTCCGTGATTCTCGTGTTTCAGGCTCAGTTTCCACGTGTTTGTGTCCCTTCTGTTTCTCTTCCTCTCTCCTCCCCTGCACTCCCACCTCGGGCTCGTCACACGTTGGATTGGTGGCTTTTGGGGACGTCAGGGACCCCTCAGGGTGCTGGGCCCTGAGTGCTCTGGGAGTGGAGGACAGTCATCAGAGTGGCTCCTGGTCTCACTCTGTGGCCCTGGATCACACGTGTGCCCCTCCGAGTGTCCCCCTTAGC